>NC_135277.1:14022500-14647500 GCF_051311805.1 Agelaius phoeniceus
TCTTAATGAAGCCAGCCATTAACATGATCAATGCAATTCCCATAAGCAACACTGCCCACCAATAAGCCTAAAAAACAAAACCACAACAACAAAAAGATTGTACTAGAATTTTGGCACACATGCACAAGAGACAGAAGACACTGAATATGGTTTTTCACTGTGTTTAAGAAGTCATCAAAAAGATTTCTGAAACATCACCAAGAATATCCAGCCTAACATTTGAAAGAAATGTCCCTGAAGTTCTTCCACAGAAAAGCCCCAATACTTCCATTCTAGTTTCAGAAGGGTGCTTCACAGAAGATACACTCCAGCAAAGCTGTGTAAGCCTCAAACAATCAACAGCTTACACAAACTGCCTATGCAGCTCTCCAAGGTGTTTCACTCTAGCTCCTCTTCAGCATATTATTATTAAAGTGACACCTAGCACAACAAAAATGATGAATGCTACAGATCAAAATATTTAATTCCTTAAAAGAAGTCAGAGCATTCAAATATGAAGAGTCAAAACATGAAAAAACCAGTAAATTAAAAATGTGAATGGATAGAGGTATTAACAGAGCCTATTTATTTGTTTGTTATTTGTTTGTTTCAATTTCCTTCAATCTAGCAAACTTGTTGCACAGAGGGTGCTTACAGAAAATCTAGTAAAACAAGGGCTAATTATACTTTGAAGAATGCTGAAGCAGTCTGCATAAAAACACTTATCAACTGTGAATCTTGATTACCAAGAACATTTCATATTAGACTTGCAATATAAAAATATACTTACCACAATCCATTCTGCAATATTTTCATATAGTTCTGGATTAAAAATTGCTTTCTTTAGTCTAGCTAGAGGGCCATCAGCATCCACCAGCCGACACCTCATAAACACATCACAGTAGCCTTTGAAATCATTACAGGGAGATCCAGGTTGCAAAGTGATGGTTTCGAGGTGAAAGTATTCCTGCCACCGGCTCGAGCCTGTGCTTGCACAAGTAGCTGGGTCCACTGAAAGTGAATACAACCATTATGGTATCAAAACATCCATGCATGAATATCCACCCTAGTGTTTAATTGCTCAAAATGCTTTTCTAACAGTCTGTAAAAATGCAGAATGTATTGTTTATTTCCTCCACGGTACAATGCAATGTCTGTCTGAAACTATGAACAAAATGCTCTCAAAGCTAACAAAAACTCAAGTACAAACATCATGAGCGGGTTCCTCAGACCCCTCCTGCTCTATTTACACCTATGATTCAGGTAAATCTTACTTTTTCTCATGCAGCAGACATGGCACAGTTCTCTATCATCCTTGCCATCTGAACTAGCACATGTACACTCCTCCAAACCATGCTTCTCACAGATAGAGCCAGCACATTGCTGTGGGAGACAAAAGCACAGCAACACAAAAATCAATTTCACTTTCAAGTCCACTGACATTAGGAGAGATATTAACAATTAATATCTGAAAGCATAATTATAGATCTAAAGATGCTTATCAATAAATCAACTGCTTCAATTTTTTTCCAAAGCTTATAAGCAAAAAATTATTGCAGTTATTCAATGTCAATATTTTGGCATATTATCAAGTTTTTTAAAAGGTGATTTACTGATTTTACTTTTTAACACAGCATCTTCTTTTATAACCTGCGAGTACCCTGCAAAACACCCACAGCACCACAGTTCACACTGAAACATGATTACTCAAAATCATGGTTTGAAAAATACATCTAACACATGTATACACAAATATTTCTCTTGGAAATTAAAAAAAAATAATGGCAGAAAAGATTCTGTAGTTAATTTCACTGTGTCAAGATCCTTCATACTCCAAGCTCAGTTTATTTATAATTTTGTTTCAAAATCAGTAACTATATGAAGACCATTCCTCTATCTTTAAGATGGCTATAAATTAGCTGAAAAATATTACAAGCAGTACTTGATTAAAATCCTGGACTGTGGAAAACAAACAGCACAAAAAGTTACAGGTCTTAAAGAGGATGATTTTTGCTTGTGTTTGCATCCAAGCAAACACAGATCAATTTATAAGAGACTTGCCCATCAATATTTCATGGCACTGCCATGTTCTCTTTAATCCAGGAAACTAAGTGCAGTTCAGAATCATTCTAATTCCATATGTTTGCACATCCGTGCTATATGTAGATGTTTGGAGAAACTGTGTATTGCCAATAAACCAAATTCAACCTCATTTCACAGCATATCCAGTTTTCTAAGGCAACAGAATTATTGACCAAGACTGAAGAAAAGTGAAAAGATGGCACTAGAAAATAAAACACTTTCATAATCCTGACTTTTACAAAAAACTGTAACTTTCTCAGACAGTACTGCTATCTTGGGATTTGATATGTACTTCTTAATCCTTGATGTACCTTCACTGTTATTTTGACTGACACCAATAAATCAAACATCTATACAGAAAAAGAGGCTGAGCTTGCCCTCCTGTGCAGTAAGTACAGAAACTGTATCAATTCAGAGTAATTAGCAGTTACATAAGGCTGTAAAAACCATACCCCCTTTATGCAAACTTGTGTGTTCCTGTTGCACACGGTGAAGTTCTCTTTGGGTTCAGATATTGGGCAGAGAGCACTGACACCATTGCACATTCCCTCCTTAGCACAGTCAGAATCATTCCGACACTTATCTGTCCTGGATTTGAAATCACACTGGGCAGTGCAGCACGGGCCTTGGCTGGGGCTGGAAACAAACACAGATTGTGGATGCCAACAAAAAGCAGGAACAATTCCAAACAGACTATTCACCCTGAAGCCTACTCAAGCAATCAACAAATTTCTGATTCGTCCTAATCAAATGTGGCTTGAAAAGAATTTTTCCCATAGCATAAACATGCTTATGTACATCTCACTCATTGTATAAAGCATTTTAAACAAAATCAGTACTTTTATAAAAATGCAGATAAGCAGATTCAGATTCTGAAATCCCCAATAAATGCCCAAAATGAAAGTGTAGTGTAAACACATGCACAATACCTGCACTTTTTGCCTGGTCTTAACTTGCATTTTTTATCTTCTGGTTGGTTTGCATCATAACAGCAGTCATCTTTACACTGGTCACTGTACCCACAATCACACTGTTCTCCTTGTTCAACCAGTCCATTACCACAGATGGGCTGCCCAGACTCTGAAAAATGCCAGTATATTTATGTACAAAGCAGTACAAAGAATATGCAAATACTTATAAACCTTAACAAGCATCCAGCTAATCACGACTGAAAGAGCCTGGTCAAACTGGACTTCAGACTAGGGCTCAAGTCACTTGCATTACTGCTTGACACCCAGCTTAGTCATTCCCACAATTCATAGAGTTTTAAGCCTCTGAGTAAAAGGTTTTGATTTACAAAAGTGGGAGTATAAGAACAAGCTTTCTGCTCATTCTCCCAGGGAGCTGCATCCTTTCCTTTAACAGTCAGAGGACCTTGAGGCAAAGGCTGATGGTACTGGGGTCAACTACTCCAAAATCCAAACTTACTGAGTAGATGTGCAAACCTATGTGAGCCCACAAAATTTGTGAGAGCTCATACATCAGACTCCAGAAAGAAAAAATCATGCAAAAATCCTTTTTCATGTCTAAATAGGATTTCCCTGCAGTTTAATATGGGCTCCTTACCTCTAGTCTTTTCACAATGAGCACGACTGAAACCAGTCTGACCCTGTTTGTTTACTCCCTCCCACCAGGCATTTACAAAGACAGAGAGCCTCCCCCAGCCTTCTCTGCTCCACACTAAACAGGCTCTCTTGGACTCTCCTTCTATGTCAGATGCTCCAATCCCTTAATAATCCTTGTGGCCCTTGGCTGGACTGACTCCAGTGTGTCCTGCTGTTTCTGTGCTGGCCAGCCCAGAGCTTGATACAGTACTGGAGATCTCAAATTCAATTCTTTACTTGCAGAATCTCTCAGTAAATTTAAAAAAAATAAGATTTTTTTTAAATTAAGCATTGTGGTAATATTTTAGCTATTTGGCTTTCAGGAGGATGAAATACATACCAACAAAACAATTATTTCTCTTCTTGTCAAGAACTTGGCTGATATTTCGAATGCTACAGATAGAGAACTTATTGTTGTTAAGTTTGTCCCCAGATGTAGCTCTTGCATACATGATATAATTGCCATTTTCCTTCTGCCCCAAGTTCTTGGACTCTCCAGGAGTGCACTCCATTCCAGAATCATGCTGCAAAACAAGTATTTTACAACTATTTCAATGATGACAGGTGCAAAAGTAACCTGGATTTGGTAGACTTAACACAGAATAAATAAAATAAAAATAAACCACCATATTTCACTCACAGGTTCTCTGCAATACAAAACCTGTATGTAAACCCAAGGTATGATTTTGGGTTCTCTTTGTTCTGTTGTTGTTTTTGTTTACCCCAAGACAACAGTAGCAAGAATCTAATTCCTTAAGTTTCATCTTATTTGCATTCTTGGTGATTTACCCCCAAGTGCATGTCCTGGAATGAATACTGACTTGGACAAGCTGCCATCTCCTAAAAAGAGTGGCTTATGATCACAAAAGGGTAATCAGCATTCTGTAGAATGAAAGCAGGAGGAGTTAACAGAAACCACAATCCATTCTTCTTGTTTGCTTTGAGGGAGGTACAAAGAGAACTTCAAAACAGAGCAGGAGTCTGTCAGCCAGTGACTACATCTATAATATCCAGCATGAGGAATGAAATGCATTACACACTGGCAAAACAAAAAGCCTCATGTTTTCAAGCTTACCACAAACAAGTTGCATCCCTAACTGGCAGTGAAACAATCCTACTCAAAAACATTCTTCTTGGCATCCTAATTCCCTCCACTATTTTCTTAGATCAACTTGTAAGTATAAATCATCTAATAAACGTGAGCCACTTGCTGAATAAAGTGTTATCTTAGTCAATTTTGCAGTGCTGCCTCCTCCTCTCCAGGATAAAGTACAATACATTTAACAAGGTGTGTGTGACCCTATTCTTCATAAAGACAGAGAAGTATTTAGGGAACAATAATAAAGTACCTTTGTGAGGAACTGAACTAATATAAGTAAACAATTCACAAAATGCACAGTTGCCATCCCTTTGTTTGTACACAATGTATGTGCACATATGCTCATGGAGTCAGGACTCTGCTGTCCTTGTTTATAAGAAGTAAAATCTCCATTTGTAAATCACACCCTATGAAATGGCTGAGAGTGAGTTCACAGATCACCAGTAATACTTACAGGGGAACCAAAGTTATGCCCAACCTCATGTGCAAAAGTAATGTGAGAAACCTTGGGGGGCACATGAGAGCCATAGTTCTGGACAGTGATGATTCCAGTGTTCAGAGACTTCTTCTTACCATCCGAATACAATTTGCTTTTCTCACATATTCCACCAGAGCTCCCTGCATTCAGACAAAAGTACAAGTCACACATTTAGGGCAAAGTGTTGTGTTACTTGTCTATTGACATCCAGAACAACAATCAGTTTGCCTCTGCAGGTTTACAGACTCAGAGCTCTCTAGAATTAATATGAACACAACCTTGAAAGTAGATTAGATTTATTCACACAAACGCTCTCAACACTGATTGGATGCATTCACACAAGAAGTCAGCTGGTTTAGAAAAGCTTTTGAGAGCTATTTTGGGCACTCCCTGAATGGATGAGCCTTTGTTTCACCATACCTGTAGTACAAGACTAGCAGGGTGCAATGTCCAACAGAAGTAGCCTCAATCTACATCTTATTTGGATTTCACCAAGTGAAAAAGTACATGGTAAATTTGGAGATCCTCTCTCACAGCAAGAGCATTTCTATAAAATGTCATTGTCAGAATAAGTACATATATAAAAACACATATATGTATATATGTATCTCATTGTCAGGAAAAAAACCCAAAACCTAAACCTGAAAGTTCTTTTGATGTGTTAATGAGACCCATGTTTAGAAGATTGGCAGTCAAGTTTATCATACTTCCTGTTTGGAAAATTCCCAAAATGCTGACTTTAATTTCACCAAATTTTTCCATAACTTGAGTTTCTACTGAAGCATTATTAATGTTCTAAAATCCAGCTATTCTATTGCTAATGTAAATGTGTCTAAAGACCAGTCTAAAGAAGATTTCCTTTCTCAAGGAGAATTTTGATTTAGTGACATATCCCATTTAATATATCAGTATGTGTATTAAGGATCATAGTTCTTCTCCATTAAATTCAGTTTTGAAAGCAGTGTTTTTGAACTGCATATTCCAATTCCTCCTGTTCTTGCTCAGTGTGTACACTAGAATAGTCATCACAAACCCAATTTCTCATTTCTATTCACCTTCTGGGCATTACTTTTCCTATGGTTCTTCTACAGTCCCTAAGGTTAGTCCTCTAACTGCAGGCATGGGTCTGTTGATCTCTTACCCCTTACAGGAACAGTTTCATGTTTCTTCCACCATTACTCAATTCTGTTAAAGCTCTCAATAACGTTCTCATTAGGGTATCCTGTCTCTTGCAATGTCTCACTGATTGAGATTTTTTTACATCAAAGGACATACTTTAGATCCAAAATACACAACTAGACTGAAACTAATGAGAAGCAGTTCAAGAAGAGTCATGCAGTAATTATTCTATTATCTCCCAGAACAGATCTCACTGATAAAAAAAAAAAATTCTTTCAATACTACCTAGAAAACCTAAAGGTTCTGCAGTGTAGTTTTCATAGTTGTAAGCCCTGTTTATATAGAGCAGAAATACTTGTTTCACCTGTCACTTTACTGGTCACTCACACCTACCATAAATAAAAAGCAATCCAAGTAATATCACCTTTGTATAACAAAATAAATATGTTTTTCTTTACTCTTCATATCCTGTTCATCAGAAATACAGAAAGATTAATTGAAATGGCACAATCTACTAAAAATAAAATTGAACCATACTAAAACAAAATTGTGACAAGCTAGGAGATTTTTGTGCATTTGCTGTCAGTTTAAAAGGTGGTTTCTACCTTTTTTCTAGTGCCTATCTACTTTATCTCATAGCACTGAAGGCTTGTATAGAATTACCTGAAGGGGCTCCAACCCAAGCCAGACCAAGGACTCCATCATCAAAATCACGGTCTGTAAACACATAGGCCAAGCAATAATCATCATGGTTCTGTTCTGAGTTCAGTTCCAGAAACTTTTCCACACCAATGTTAGGAAATCTAAAGGGATTGGAAGAGTCCTTCTCATCTACGGTTGTGTTAATCTAAAAGGAAATGGAAAGAAACTGTAAGACAAGATTCATTTCCACCTGCACATGCCAGCTAAGAGGCTCACTGTTGTCAGTACCTTGCTATGTTATGCAGTTAAAGATGTTGTTTAAAATTTAAAAGCCTTGACTGTAAATTACCACCCCAATAACTGGAAGACAAAGCACTACAATAAATGAAGAATTGCATTTGTGTAGTAAATCCCCATTCTCTTATTTCCTTCTCTTTTTTTTCATGAGCACCCAAAAACTTGTATTTATCCTCCTAAATTATCACTTTTACAAGGAAGTGTCTACCTGGATAGCCATTCTCTATTTTAGCATTAAAGTTATTGGAGAATAGCAATCATCTATTCACCACACAACAACGGTGCTGAAACAAAGTAAGTTGATTCCTATAGAAAAACTGGCCACAGCTCAATCACAGCAGGAGTGGGCTTTTGACAATAATCAGTAAAACCAAATCAAATAAATGGCTTAGGGCACCATTTCCTGCAGAGGGATTTCTGCTAAAGAACTGCTATAAAACAATAAATGGGTACAAGTGAAGAGGAGCAGCACATTTGAAGAACACAGCCTCCCAGCAGCATCAGTGAAGCTGAAATCCTCTCCAACCCAACTTACTCGGATTCGTTTCACCATGAAGCTGATGTTACGGATCCCTGAAAAATCTGTTGACTGGTAAATGGTGTCAATTGCTTTAACATGGCTGGAAATCTGTCAAAAACAAAAGCAGCTACAGTTCAGACATCCATGCACTACACTACAGCTTATCTTAACAGCAATAGCTGCAATGCCTACAATATGGGATATTGTGCTGTAGGAACTTCTAACAGGCCTTTTGAAATAAATCAGGGCCCACAATGGAAATAAATCCCTACCTGCACCATCACCATGCCAGATACCACCAAAGGATTTTGCCATTTGATTTTTATTAACACAATTCTATCAACTTGCAGATAGCTGTTTGTGATACTCCTTTATTCACTGCTTTGGTAAGACAGCACTGTACTGAAATTGTATTCAAAGCACTGTATTTCTTTTTCAGAAAAAAAAATTTACTTGTTACAGATTTATTCTTTCATTTCTGGTAGAACACAAATGTGGAAAAACGAATCATTTACCTTTTCTTTTCTAAAAGCACACAGAAATGCTAACTCACTAAAAAGCTAAAGGTGGCTAAAAGGTGACTTCAGAGCTTTGAAAAATACTACTTGACTTGTCTACGTACAGTGTGATAAATAGTAAAATTCAGATCTGCAAGTGGCAGTGAAACTTCAGACTTCAGAAGAAGTATGTTAAAATGCTAGATATATTTTTAGCAAATCATATCAACCCTTTTCTCAGTTAATAGTATATTGACAAATGAAAAGCATCTGCCTTTAGCTGCCACTGCTTTTTTTACCATCCACTCTATTAGATACTACAGGAATAGATCTCAGCATTTATTAGCTCATGGTGTTTTGAGCTAGAATTTCAAAGGGAAGCCTATGCAAGTGTTAAAACAGAGGCTTGGCAGGCTGTCAAACAGGACAGAACTCCTCAGGAAATATTCTTTTTCTGAGTAAGAACTGAGAACAGTCAGACTGCAAATCCTGCTCAGAGGGGCTAAACACACCACAGCTGCCATTAAAGAGGCACAAGTGCCCAGGACTTTTGTCACGAAAACAGAAACAGCATCTTTTTAGCAAAATAAAAAATGTTGTTTCAATTATGTCAAGACCACTTTAACAAAGGAAACAAGCCATTATAAAGGAAATAAGTAAAAAGAAAAGTTACATGAAATTTATCAGGACTACCAAAGTGAAAGCAGGCAATTTAAAACAGAGGGGTTGGAAATACCTGTGCAATCACAGCTTCTCTGGTTCCATAGTGCTTGTAGAATAAATGATCAGTCTGGATATACAGCTGGCATGTGTTTTTTTCAGCCTGAGTGGCACGCTTTTTTCTCAAAAGCTGTGGATCATCCTTCTTAGGCTCTTCAACAGGCTTCTACATATGCACAGGGAAGAAATACATTAATTTTGTAGAATTTTGTAGTGACATGCTGCACTAGATTACCTAAAAATAACAGTGGTTCTAAACATACTCCACTAATACAAATAGATTTTCATTCTTTAACTTGCAAAGTTTGATGAATCTTGAAGTAAGTACATAATGCTTAGTTTTCAAATACTTCGAATGCAATCTTAGCAAAAGCTCTCTCTGCATTTCATTTTATATTACAAAATGCAGTCAGTGTGGTGATCTTCGGAATTTTTCTTTTAATGATCCTTTGCTAAGATAAACAAACAGTTGCTTAGGAAAAAAAATCAGCACTATTGGGACTTAACTGCACCATGCCTAACACCAGTTATTTCAAATGAAATTACTGTAGTCAGCTACCTCAGCAAACAGAAATGTTTAAGCACTTCAGCATGGAACAAATGGGGCACGGAACAAGAAGTAAAGGAACACTGGTTAGGCAGAGTGGTATCTGGTAGTGATGCCTTAAGTTTTAGCTTTCATATTTTCCAGATTCTGTACTGCTATAGTATGTAACTCTGAATTCATATAAAGTGCTAGCAAGTTCTCTTCACAGTTCAGTCAGACAAAACCATCCTTTTCCAGCCTGAGAACCAGGGACAGCATTGCAGCTTTGGGCCCAAAAGTGCAAACAACAGTGAATTGAGGAGGGCAAACAGAGGATGGGACTTCATAACCTGAAGCTGCAATCAGACAACTAACCCCAGTATGGAAATGGACCAAAACTTATAAAAGTATGAAAACTTGTGACTCAGAGTCCATCTTGGGTAGAGCCACAGCTGAGTTCTTGTACTGCCCAAGGTGTGTCCTTTAAAGGCCTTTTAGCAAATCCCTGCTTTATTCCTGTAGCACTGTCTGGCCTCAGTTCCAGGCAGCCTCTCAAGGCAGCAGCAGCACCCTGGCCCTACAGCACTCACTGGCTGCTGGCCCTCTCTCTCTCTCTCTCTCTCTCTCTCCATGAAGTTTTACAAGCACATTTCTGGGAAAGCATGCTATTGTTACCAATGCTGAAAAGGGCATTAGTGCTGACAATTTCTAGAGTCACAACATAAATAAACTAAGTTGCTTATGCTATTTAACATATTGCAGTGTTTTCTGGGTATATATTTAGCTGACATCTCAAAACTATGCCAAGACTTGGAACAGGTCAGAACACAACTAAGTCTAAAAGAAATTCAGTAACTTACTGTTGGAAAAAAAGTATTTTGTGACATGTGGTGCAAACCTGAGTGCAAACCCACTGTGGGACTCCACCCAGGTCCACAGGTTCCTGCCACAGGACACTTACCTGTCACAGCAGCCAACCTGTAACGTGCTGTAACCCCCACAAGCTTACAGGGTTTGTTAGGAAGACCCTCCCACCAATATCACTTAATTTTCCACTGAAAGCACTCAGCTATCCTAAGTGTGTTATGTTAATATAACTTGAAAATGTAGAAGTTATTACTCTTTAGAACCAATGTATTACTTGGAGATCAAGGGATCTTGAAACTCTTCCTTCTCAACTGCAATAAAGTATATTCCTCATTTTAAGCTTGATTTCCACATCCATCTAAAATTCCAACTGTTGAAAAATTTGAGATCACTTAGGATTCATTAAGACTATAAGTAGCACATCTGGGCTACAGAAGCAATAAGAAAAAGAACTTAGAAAAATTATATTAAAAAGGAACCTCCAGCAATAATTTAAGTATCTCACAATGTGGAGGGATGATAGCTCACCAAAAGTAAGAGAAACAACATACAAGAAATAGGAAGTTATCACACTAAGCACTAATCAACATAATCCATTAGCCTTTGTTGTACCTCTGTTGTTGGTTCTTCTATACCAGTCATCTGGTACTTCTGCATTCTTTCAAATACTGAATGATCTGCACAACCTCCTTGTGGTCCATATTTATGTGGATATTCTGAAAAGAGGAAGCCCAGGTTGAGTTTTCAAATTCCAAGTACAAGTCCAAAATATGGCTGCATCAGTGCAACTGACTCAGCTGGTGTCCAATATTGTGCATGTGGTTTGAGGGAAGCATCAGAAGATGCAAGGTCTACGCAGCTTTTTTTAATTAAACATTTCTACTAAGACATTCTTAGTTTTACAAACAGAACAAAACTGACATTTGCTTCTTAACATTATCTTCTCAGGCAGCACAAGAAAATATTATGAGCAGTGCCTAACATAAGAACAAGAGCTTTTATTTACAGATCTGTACCAACTTACTTCAGCTAAAAGCAGCCTTCAAAATATGACATGACAATGGAAAGTTATTAGATATCAAGTATACTAAAGACTGCTTGGGTAAGAGAAAGAGTTTTTATACTACTTGGTAAACAAACTAAGAAGCCTCACTAACATTCTTAGACAATTTTATTATTTTATTCATCTTCCACTGATTTTCTGGAAATTTTCACATTATGCTACTTAACTACCAAGACATAAGAAGAGAAATGCTAATGGATAGAACCATGATTTACTTAACCCCTAGATGTTAGTTAAACAAGCTGGAGATCCAAACTAGTGAGAATATCTGGCAATCACCTGTTCAACAAGGCCAACTCTTGCAATAGTTGCCAAAGGCCTCACTGCACAAGGGAATGTGTTTCAGACACACGTGCTCAGCTTTTACTGGCAGTACCTATTGCAGATCTGTAACCTGTATTTGCAGAAGCTTCCTATGGAGATGAGAAATACTGAATACTTCTCCCTTTGATTTATTTGCATATTCAACCCCATCATAAATTGGTGCCCAAGTAAGTATTCAGATCTGTATTCCATTATTTCTTAAGTCAGTTTCTGTAGGGCAAACCAGATTTTTAGCACCATCTCAACAGAGTGCCACTTTTGTCAGAAACCTACAAACCTTACCAAGATTTCTTGTGTTTTGGGATTTTTTGGTTGATTCATTTGTCTTTTTATTTCTGCTTGGTGAGGGGGTGTTCATTTTTTACAGAGTGGAGATCCAAAGTCACAGAGTAAATAGAACAGCTATGTAAGAGTAGAATTGTAAAGCCTGGGCACCAAGGACCTGATGCCCACATCCTATGCATTTCAGGTGATTTTGCCCTGGACTAGCTCTAGCCTGGGCTGTGGAGTCAAGGCTTGGCAGTAGCTGGAGCACAGCAGATGTGCTCCCTTGGGGTGTGGACTCTGTATGCTTTCATCTGACAGCTGCCTTTATCTTTGACTCTGTTTCTTACAGTCATACTGCATGATACTGCTAAACTATTTCAATATAGAGCTTACCTTGTAAGTTTATTTCATTACTTTCTACATACTGGTTTCCCTCATTTCAGTTTCCACCACCACACAAATACCATTTTTGAACTGCTATCTCATCACATTCCTCCCAGCACAAATAGCCCTAGCACAGTGCCAGAGGAATGAAGAGAAAAAAAGAAAAATATGCTCTTACTGCAAATCACCTCACACAATTTGTTCCAGCATGGTAGGGGAATGCTGATTTGGCTACAACCAATATTATACAAAAGGCACCACTCTTGGAGTCACCTTCTACTTTTGGGGATCCTGTTTAATATCATTAGATTCGAGTTATGAGCAAAGGACTGTAGATATGATCCTTCCCTTCTCCATCTCCACCACCCTTTTTTCCTCCCCCTATAGTACAGAAAATTCTACTGCATTTATTCTAATGCAAATTTTCCTCACCTCTGACCTGACTGCACAGCACCAAGAGGTTACCCCTGCAACAAGAGCAGGTCAGCCAGGGGCAGAGCAATGGCCCATCCTGCCTTTCCCTCACACACTGCCCCTGCAGAAAACCACTGAAAGAAACTCCTGCAGGAGCCCCACTCTGAAGCATTATGACAACTAACAGAACAGGACTGGAAATAAATGCTCTCAGTTTATTACACAAAATGATCTCTCTTTTCTTTCTATCTTGTTTCCCAAAGATGTTAGGATATCCCTTAACACATTTTTTTATACTGACTGCCTGCAATTCAAATATTTCTCACTTCAAAAGTAATAATCTAGTAAGAAACACTTTAAAGCCATGACAGTTAAAACTACGAAAAAATGAACACAAAACAGTCTGTAATAGCAATTGCCAAGATTTTGCATGTGCTGGAAAAGACAACTCCCCCAGAGGCAGATTTAGAACCACCCTACTAATCACAGAGACAGGTAATACAGGATAGTTCACTTTGGAACCATTTCTAACTTCCAAAGAAAGTTGCATATAAAGTTTTTATTTGCTAAATGAACCGCCCCCAAACTGTGAAGGCACCATTCCCTTGCCATCTTTTGAGACTTCCTATTTCCACCATCCCCTGCAGCAGTTCCAGTTTTAAATACCTGAAGCTAAGCAAGAACTGCATGGTGCCAGATGACTTGGCCAGTTTTGACCCACAAGACACAAGTCTGTCCATGCTCCTGTGAAGCTTTTCAATGCTCTGAGATGTGCCAGATTTCTGTGCAGTCCTTTGGCATCAAGAGCTTCTTAGCCTATCCCTACCACAACCCTGAGAAGTGAAAAGGAAAAACCTGCTTTCACCATGAAATGATTGCTCACAGTGAATGCAGAGTTGAGAAAACAAGACTATTTTCCAACAGAGCTACTGTAGAAGAGGTTAGTAATAGGTTCAATTTTCTAACTAGAAAAAATCATTAGGCAAAAAAATCCCCAACTTTTTCTTTTCCAGTCCTGTCCACTTTCACGTTTTGTACATCCTGGCAGAATGTTAAGAAATTATAAAGAGTAGGAAAAAATAACAATGACTTTAAAAACCACCTGCAGAATCTTGTCATTTCATACCTTCTGACTACAATGTCTTATTCTAACTAGATGGCAGGTGATTTTTAATGATATATACTCCAGTTGCTCAAAATAAGATTTTTTTCCTTTCAAGGAGATGCACTACTTCCTTCCACAAACACATTCCTGAACATTTGGTTTTTCTTCTTCTAATTATCAGTTAATAGTATGATCTGTTAAGCATTTAGGTTCACCACTTAATAATTACTGAACTTAGGCATCTTGGGCAAGGTTGACATCAAACTTCCATTACAAATTATGAAAACTCAATTCTTTAACAGCCATAGAAATTTGCCCAATACTTGCAAAAGCAATAATGGTAGAATAAAATTAAAATATAAGCAGATACAGAAAAAAAATCCTTTTTACAGATTTAATTTACAGCACTCTGTGATGCTGTGCTCCCATGACAACTGTCATCACAATGTGATGAAAAAGAAACCAGGTTCTCATTAATAACACAGTTTGCATGGTCAGCCTATTCAGCAGATAGGGGTTTGCAAAATTACAAACCATTTCATTTTCTGTTCTTAGTTGTATGCCCCTTCCAAGATCATAAACACAATTAAGTGACCATGGTAATTTTCTGGAAGGTCTGAAGAGGATTTTCCTGTATACTGTTGATCTGAAGAAATAATGATTTTTTATTTTACAGTACGAACTCAGGGATACACTTGAAGCAAATATGATTTTAATAAAGTAAATATATCCTCATCCTTAAAGAAATGTTTCCTAAATATCTCAATGTAAACAGCAATTTACATCTTTCTAACTGTAAATTATAAAATAGTTTGATCAAGACTGGTTTAGAAACTAAAATCATTCAATTTGTGTTTCAAGTCATGAATAGAAGGCTGCCTTCCACTGGTCACCAGATCCACTGTAACAGACAAAAGCTGCCTTATAAAGTTGACAATATAATCCCCATTTACAAAACAACTTTTGTTTAACTACTGAAAAAGAACTCATTGAGATGCTAATCATATGTTGCATTGTGGTTTCTGAAAAGCACTAAAAAGCATATTGTTTCAAAAGGCTGAAACATGGCTGACCAAAAAAATACCCAAATTAAAGCAAAGATGACTTTTTCCCTCAGTCTCTCCCGAGTCAGAAATGTGACCATTTTTGTTGCTTTTGTCCTACATAGGAGAGTGGGACAGTTTGACTCTGTTCCATGAGTGCTAGCTTTAGATTAGAGCAGTAACAACAAATTAACAACAAATCTACTACAAAGCTTAGCTTTTCTGAGTTGTTGGGGTTTTTTTGGAGCTGCAGTTCAATGCAAACATAGGTCTCATGAAAGACAAAAATCATTTAGCTTCAAAAGCACTGTTCAGAAAGAGACAGAAGCAGTTGTATACTCCAGATATTTCAGACAACAGAAATCCTAGAGGCATCTATGATCCTAATGACTGAAGTGATTCTATACAATCAGAACACAGGCATATCAGACTGCCCTGGCAGCAGCCAGGAGGAGTGATGTGTTTTTAAATAGTGCTGCTTAGACTTTGCTCCAGGATGGGCTATTTTCAACCCTGCTGAGCAAGCAGCAATGTTCACTCACTTGGTGACTTGGAAGCCAAACTGCACTGATGCTTTAATGTGCCTCACCAGAATAGATTTAGACTCTCCCCTCTGACAATCTGATTTTGTTTCTAATTGATGGGTTTGATGCACTAGATTCAAGAGGAAAAATGATGTAAACCATTCCCATACCTGAATAATTAAAAACACCCCAACATACCCTGCTCCCATTCACTTTATAAGACCTTAGTAAGAACCAATTTCAACATTACTTTCTCCAGTTCCCAAAACGATCCATTTACTCTTCCAACAGAGATCACTCCTACAAAACAGCAATAGTAACTTTCATAAAATCAATTTATCAGCTTCTTCAAGGCAGAGTTCTATTTCTGTCAGCATTCAGTAACAGTGAAGAGTATTTTTAGTCACTCACTATTTACAGCATAAGGAACTGGGACATGAGACAATCTTCTTGCTTGTCTCAACCTTTGAAAACTGGGCACATCACTGCCTTATGTTGCTTACTTTCCTCCTCCCCTTCTTTTCAACAACAGGGTTAGTTAATAAAACCCTTTATGAAGCTGACAGTGACTTATTTACACAAAGTCCTACATAAGTGAAGTCCAACATTCCCACTATCAAGCAGTGAACTGTTCATGAGACCTATAAGATGCAACACGAAACTTAGAAGTATGTGTGAATTATTCACAGAAATATTATGAAAGATGTGTCTTACAGTTCCATGCCAGACTTTTGTAACTTTTTTATTACTTTTCCCTCATTACTTTCCTGCTACAGCAGCAAAGCCAGTAATACTCCAACTGCAGCTAACAGGGAAAACTGCCTTCTCCCCTTTGAATTGACTTCCCCCAGCTGAACTGACCAGCAATGCTCTGTAGAGATAAAAATGTAGCTCATGCTGCAGCTTCTCTCTGAGAATCAAAAATATGGAATGTTATCCCATAAAATTATTCTTAAGTATGAGTCTTGTAAGCACCAGGAAAATATACACTTAGTCAGAAAACAAATACTGTTCACAAATCCAGTAAATGCTTTCGCTCACAAGCTCTTTAAAATTATGGAAATTCTATTTGCTTTTGGGTTAGTAATCATATTTACAGAATGAGATAGCAGGAATGACAAACATATTTGCCAGCTCACAGCAATTTTAATATACTCAGAGACAGCACACATACTGCCACTGAAAATAAAATACAAAAAAGCCACCCAAATTTGCTGAGTTTTCAGTGGAGAAAGATCACTTGTCTTCACTGCATTCACACAAGAGAAGTAATCAAGGAGAGCAATATGCAATAACCCTGGTTTTTTCACTGGCTTATAGCACTGAGAAAATTATAATATACAAAGTCAAATCACAATCAGAAATTTTCCTCATCTAACTTCCTATTCTTTGACACTTCTTTCCACAATGTAGTCTCATTATGACATACTTTGTTAATGATATATGTATAAACCATTTTCAGAGTGGTTCAAGTAATTTCTAGTGATCTAATCCAAGCCTCCTCATGCAATTCCAAATGAGATTTCAAATTCAAGTCTTCTAGGGTTTGCACAGTGCCCTGATGGGACATGTTTTTAAATGAAGTTATGGTTTAAATTGATTTTTAAGCAAGACTGACATCCTGAAGTTAGCTGGAAAGACATTTTGTTAGCTTCAATAACCAAAAGTTAAGTCTTAAACTGACTCTGCTAACATTTACCTTTGATACCTCCTTGATCCTTGAAGGATTCAAACTTGGAATGACAACTTTATTGCAGTACTTTTCAGGTTCACTATAACTTAAGCATCAAACAAAACTGATTTGTATTACATCTGAAGACTGATCATAAATAAGCAGGTAAAGTGCAGGAGAACTCTGGTGCATCAGTTCTGAAGACACAGAAGTATTTCATGGTACTTTTTCATCCTTCTGAGCATTTGAAACTGAAGCCAGATTTCTGGGGCTACACTTGTTGAATTAAATTCTCTGTACCCTTCCATTGGCTATTGTGTAAAATGGGACATATTGGGTGCCACCACCTTTTCTTAAGAGCTCTCTGAATGCACATGTGAGAGACACAGGCAGGGGAAGCTTTTATTTCACACAAATGTCACCCTCATGAGATATACATAATTAAAGTTCAAGTCACTCAATGATTATCTTTTATTTTCCAGGTCACATGGAAGAGCAATCAGTATAGATCATTTTAAGAATGTATTTTTCAAAGAAACATGTATCCATTGGGTAGGAAATGCACTGCCTGCACACTTAAGCCTGACTGCTAAGGATTTCTTAAAATGTCAGAATAAAGGCTGACTTTGGTTTGCCATAAATCTCTCTCACACCTTAACTGTGTATGAATCACTTGAGGACAGCATGATTTACAGTGTCACACACAAGCCAAAGTTTCATTTGATGCTTACAAATGGCATACAAGTTTTGACATTTAATAAAAGAAATATTTCATCTGTAGCACAAAATGGAAGTACTCACTGATATCATCTTCATGATAAATGACAGAGTGGAATGGGAGGTTTCTGTCCTTTATGTATCTCTCTGCTGGCTCAATATAAAAGGTCCCACTGTGAGTTTGAATGAATCCTTCAAATTTTCCATCAATAACAGAGCCATGAGTAAAACTTCCTTGCTCACCTGTTAAGGGACAAAGTGTATTAGCTTTTTTATACCCTTCAAAAATCCTTTTTCAGACTAAGATTATCCATCACTAAGACAAACAGTTACAGCAAAATGACAGTCAGTAAGTTCAGCAGCTTCCCAACCAGGTGCATAAATGAAATGTTTAAAACCCATATAATGCAGAATTTAACTCTGTATTTTAAAGCTGGCACATACACAGCATGTAATTCTATAGTCAAATCCTGTCCTTACACATCCCTTCATACAATTAGAAATAATAAACAATAAAACAGAGCATATACAGAACTTTGAAAACTTTCAAAGAAGGACTCTCTATATTCAAGACATCCATTGTTCTCTTCAAGCATAATCCTCTTAAAACTGTAGCTAGGTTTAAATCTTCATAGAATGAATTTGTATTTGAAACAGTTACAATCAGGGAAAGTTCAACTGTCAAAATTTAATCACTGATGCTACAACATGCAGCATCCCAACAGCCCTTCCTATATAAAGGATGAAAGATTACTCTGCTAAAACAATATTTATATACTCCTCCATTGAGGAAAATTCAGAATCACACTATCAAAAAGCCTTCTCACCTACTCAATAAGTGGCAAACTGGTCTGCCTAGATGCATATGAAGCCCTGTGTTTATTACTTTTCAAAGTTGAAAATGCTTACTTCAAGACTGCAGACCATGGCTTAGAAAGACCTTCAGGAAAATCAAACAAACAATACAAAGAGGGGCGGAGTAAATCTTAGTCCATTTCTTCTTTCCATCTGCTTTTAATTCTGGAATTGTTCTTCATTTTCAATCAATTTTATCCTTTGTATTTACTAAAATCAGATATATTACCCTTAGTGATAGTAACTCTATATTCCTTTTACTCCTTTAAACTAAAAATGGCACCTGATTTCTTTTTTCTTCAATGTATACAACTTTTCTATCTTTATTTTTAAATGCATCAGACTTTGTGAAGAGTATGTTTATAAACAGATTTGAAATTCAAGTTTTATGGGTATGAAAATTATTAGATAAAATACTCAATTAAGTGTGACTCATATAAAACCAGATGGGAGCTCAAATATGATAGATGCATTCATAAAGTTTAACAATAATCTAATAATACTGATACTAATTTTCTCCACATACTATTAGAAAGTTCCTGTTTAAAATTGCTGCACTTTCATCCATTTTCAAGTGGTATACTTACCATAAATGTGTCCAGTGTAAATGTGGGAGGTATCATAATCAATGACTTGGTTTGATATTTCTACTTTAAAGTCATCACTAAAAAGAGAGGTATCTCTCTTCATTCGAAGGTTGAACTGTCTAAAATGAATAAAACAAGACAGTAAATTGGCTTTGAGCTTCAGCTACAAGAGCACTAAATAAAGTACTTCAAAATGACATTTTTGTGCAAACAATCTGCAGACCTTGTAAAATGTATCTGTAGAAAATGCTTTTACTGTACAAGAATTAGATCAGACACTAGAAGGATTTTAAAAGCAAGATTCTTTAGATGCTTTTTATATAAGTAGCTAAGTTCACAAGATTTAAGCCAGAAAACACATTACACTTAAACACTTAATTCTAAAGTGCTGACTTGGACTACACACTTGTCACTCATTTGTTACACAAAAACTAACTCTGGTAAGTCAAATACTTTCGGATTTGAGTCTTCATCTAAAAAACATGCCCAGCAGAGCTGACCTTCACAGTGAAAGTTAGTATCCAAGTATGCAACCAACAAAATGACCCAGGCAATTAAGAGCCACAGTGTAAAGTTGATTAAATCTAATCTCTTTTTACTAATGAGTGAAGCACACACAAAGTTTATCTTCAGTTCCCACCTGCACATTAAATATTGACACCATAGTTGTAAGTATTTTGAAACATTAAGATGCAAACTTCAAGATCAAAAAAAGTCTTGCCTACACTTAAAGCCTGGGAAGGGCTGTAGTGACTCATGTTGACTACTCTGTAATGCAAACAGCATTTCACAATCCAACTATATTTATTATTACTGCCACGGTGTTAATAAAGCTTCAAAGCAAGTACTGTGCTCTGGCAATGTGTCACAGGTATCTACTACAGGGTTATGAAACTCTGAGATGTGGCTGGTGGATGGGGAAGGTTAAACTTCTGCAATTCCCTGAGACTCAGGCTTTGTGCCAAGGCCAGCAGGGCTCCTACCGCAGCTCAGCAGAGATGGATTTTATGAGGAAGATCCTCCTGTTACAAAGGAAGGAACAGTTCACTGTGCACCTGGATACTGGCATCACTGAGACAAGAAAGAAGAATTAGTGCTCTTCAAGTTCATCTTTTTACTACCTCTGCCACAACAGTCCTTTGGCAACCCAGCGGTTCACGAGGAAGAGGAAATAACATGAACAAGCAACCCAGAGACACCTGGGACTGAATGCCACAAGATTACTCAGCAAGTTTTTTGAGGGTGGGGTGGTCAGCAGTGCAGAGACCTGCAGCCACTTTATGTGGCTCTCCTGGGCAGAAGTTAAAAATGAACAGGTAGAAAGAAATTAAAACCAACAGTGATGAGAATATGACAAACTTCATTTAAGTACTTGAAAAAGTTATACTCACTTTGGATGTAATACACTGCTCAGGGTGTTACACAGATTTGAGCTCCATTTTAGTTTGGCTTTCCCTGTGACTGAGTTGTGACACTCAAGGATGGATCAGACTCTCAGTGCATTTGAACTGAAGTTAAATGGCAAGAGATCTGGGACCCTCTCCTCCCTTCTCTAGTGTTTGATAGAAGACTTCTTACCTTTCCTCATGAAAGAAAGTTTTTTTGGGAAAAAACCCTCACCCTATATAGTACTTTCCTTTCAGAAGTGTATACACCATTTCTTTAAAATGACATTTTTCTGGTTGTATTCATGCATGTTGCAAATACAACTGTGGAGAAGTTGTCTCTAACACTCATCTGCATCAGCAATTTCGTATGGCTTTGAAGTACACAGTGCAAGAGAATGCAGGACTTGTGATGTATTAACTCCCATCTATACTGGCAAAGTGGGGGGAAAACCCAGGAGCTGACCTCAGCCTGGCAGCTGATCATTTACTGAGCTTAGCTCAGTGTAACCCCAAAGGCACAGATGGATGAGCCCCAGGCCTGCTTTGTGCAGCCACCCAGGGTACCCTGAGATGCTGCTCTCAGCCTTACAGACCAGCAGGACAATCGTGGGGCAGGCATGGGCTACCCTGGGTGGCCACCTGGCCACGATTTAGGGCCAGCCTTGAGCTTTGCCTACACATCCAGGGCTCGCTTTTGGGGGGAAAGAGGGAGTTTAATGAAGCTGGGAATGGTTGTTCCTTCTCTGGGATACCCTTCCATCAACATTATCTGTAAGTCCTTCAAAATGGACTGTTAGAAGTTATATGGAACAAATTAAAAGTGTCACCAGTTTAAAATTTAGGAAGCCTCTATTTATTCTCCTTTAATTTTTACCCTCTCCTTGCTTTCCACATTGCTACATAATAAACACGAAAGATTCTAACCTGTGTTGCAGATTATCTATCTTTTAATAAAATGAGCTCTATATGCAGGATTAGAGAACTATTACAAATACAAAAAAACTCAGCTGTGCTTCACACTAGCAATTCTCTATTTGATTTCTTAACTTAGTTAAACTATTAGATAACCTGATCATCTCTCAGCTATTTTTAAACAGGTCTTTTCTTAGTCATTCAAACATGCTTGATGAGAACAGGATAATCTGTATAAACTGTTCACCTTCTTAATAATGAAAAATTGACAAATACTCCTTTACTTCTCCCCCATCAAAGGAGCAAAAAGCCAACTTGGGACTGTGGGGAAGAAAAGGAGGGTGGAGGAGTAAACAAGCATCTATTCATCTCTACTTCCAATAATTAGTAACTTTAGCACATCATCAAACTTCAAACATAAATTCTACCGTGGCTTAAACCCAGTAACTTCATGATTCTTCTGAGGACAGGAGACTCTGAGGAAGTTAAATCAATCTATCTATACAATTACTGAATATGGTTTCTAAATTAGCCACAATGGAAGAAACAAGAAGTTTCAAATAAGCCTTCTGACAATTACAATTTCTACAGCAGGCACCAAATTCTTAGTGCAAGCTAAGCTATTCCTTAGCCTAGAAACACACCAGGCAGAAGATTAACTAATTCCAGAAAAATAATGCCTCTTTTATTTACACACTTTGTACCTTACAGAAGACACTTCGCAGCAGTAGCAATCTCTAGAACAGAATTAAATCAATTAAGACCAAGTTTTGACCTTGCTTATTTAGTACTGCTTCTGTTTTCCACAGATCTGAAAACTGATATTAGTTACTGTACGGCTGCCCACTTGGTTGTAGGCTGAATTTTGGCAAAAACTTTTACATCTATACACACATATAAAATTATATAATCTGCTTTGATAATAAACTATATCTTAGATATTAATGGCAGTACCCAAAAGACTATCAAGAGGTAGATTTTTATTTCTCTTTAGCTTACCTCAGGGAGACTATGTCCAATTTGCAAGTAACACAGCAATTCAGTCATAATTAAAGAAAAAATTATAGCTGAGAGCATCACCCTTAGCTAAGACCCAGTACTTTCCCATGGGCTCAAGTTAGGTTATCCTAAGCTCTTATCAGAACAGGTACTTGAAAGAAAAAAACCCAAAAAACAAACAAGCCATGTTTATATACTAGCAACATTTGGTAAAGGGTATATAAAGGCTTACATGCAAGAGTTAATGCATAATCTATTATTCCATTTCTTTTTAATATGAGCTACCTTTTAAGACCAGTGATTTCACCATAAATTTCACCAGTATATTGGGTAACTGGTACCAAGCCTGCAGACTTGCACACAAGTGGCAGAAAAGGCTGTTACCTGGCATACAAAAAGGGCACTTGGTGCTATCCCTTTTCTGCCTTTCCTCAAATTGCTCTAACTGGTGACAGGCCCACAGAATCATTAAGTGACCAGAGGAGGTTGTTGAGAAAAGAGAAAGGGAAAGAAGGAGATGGAGGAGTTACTCCACAGCTGAAAGAAGTGGCTGGGGAAAGGAAGCTGAAGGGGATGAGCTGGCAGCAGTATGTAACAGGACTTCAGTACAAGGAGAGTTCATTTTTAGGTTCACAGTCTTTTCTTCCCAGTAGGAACCAGAAAAATCCTCACAGCCATGGCTCCATCACCCTCCTCACAAGTCAGCACCTAGAAAATACTGTTCTGCTTGACGTGCAAGTCTTTTATCCTTACTTTTCCTACCTAAGAACTCAAAGACTCTCTTCTTGGAAAAATGGAAGGGGGGCCTATAAATGGACAGGGAGAGTAACTGGAGCTCTTTCTAACTGCTTCCATGAGGCATCCCACAATCCACTCAGCTCCCACAGGACTGTCAGACTCATTCCAGCTCTGAACTATAGTAAATAGAAGGCAGCTTAACAACCTAATACTGGATTTATACTACCCACAATTCTACAGAACTATCACATTTGGAGGTTTTTTTTCATTGTTTAACTTGCAATTAAACCTACACAACATACTATAACTTAATTGATAATTCCCACAGTCCTGCTACTTACACTAAAGAAAACTTATCTTTGAAGCAGCACATGATAGGGTCTCCAGGTTTATCACTCTTTCTTTGATCCACCTAGATGCACACAGAATCATCCCTTAGTAAGTGTTTATGTAAATCCCAATCTCTACAGTATTTCAACACTCAGCCATCCCAGCTAGAATGCCTGCAACTTATGTTTGCTTTCCATTAGCACCTCTAGGATGACACTTGTGGTTATTCAGATGTCCTTCCCGACCTTCAGAAGTCAGACTTGCTAAACTTGGTATTCTAGAACACTCCAATGAGGATGCAGCCTTCATTCCAAAGCATTTCCCACTGATTACTCTTGATATGCATCGCTGCAAACACAAGCTAGCTCAGATAACAGAAACCATCCAAGTAGGATTACAGGAAGCTACATGTTGGCTCATTTACACTCTGACAAAGTATCTCTGTCCTGAAGAGGACACTGTACAGATTTTAAAGGCAGAACAGCCTTTACCCAAGGTTGACTTTTTTCCCCCCCTCCTTTCAGTAAAACTTATTTGGGAAGTTCAGTATGGAGTTGACTTCCTGGTTTCCTGTTTAGTGAAAATAACCTTCCCATTTGTATTTACATGAAATTGGCTATTTATATGCAACGCCATGTCCTAACAAAAACAAGATATCAAAAATCAGAAAAGAGGTAAAGATGTACTAGAATACAAGCACAAGCAAAGTTACTACATGAATTCAAACTATGGAAGTAGTTAGGAAAGAAGCTTTCTTGTTAAATAAGTGAAGACACACAAGATAAATCCACTAGCTGATAATAAGAGCACATAGCTTAGGTACATTCATTTAAATATACATTTTAAGAACATGACTTTCTCAGAGCATGGCTGTGTCTACTGAAGTTTGCTGGCCAGGGAGTAGAGCTGTAAACCATTAATACCAATTTAAGCACTGCAGTGGAAATGCTGTACCTCAGCCAGGCTGTCCAACCAGTCCAACACCATTGAACCACGTGTCTCCCAGACAAACCCAAGTCAAACATCAAATGCCTTTTTTCCTGAGGGATACACATAACCCAGCTCACTGTATTTAAACTCATAAAATGCAAGACATTTAACCCACAGATTCAATCCCCAGAATTTTTTAACTTCATTTCAGCTAAAAAATGTATAAGAAATTCCCTGCTTCCCAATTCTCTGCAAGATCAAACTGCTTCACCTACAACCACCAGCACAGGGTGGGTTTGGTTTATGTTTTTTTTGACAAAACAGGTGTAGAAGTGACACTTGATTCACAGGTGTCTTGTCTGACAAATTATCTGTCGAGGTATATAACTTAAAAGGTCCAATAGATAGGTAATTAAAATGAAGAATTTCCACAGAGCAGTGAATAATACTAAGAAAACTACAGTAAGAACTAAAGACATAATTTTTTTTTCCTTTTCAAATTCAGGACAGCCTAAAATGAGTTGCAGTAAGTGAATCTTGTAAAAAAATTCATTTAGTAAAATTCATGAAAATAATTCTCCTAAGTCTCACAAAGCCAAGGAGTAGGTTCTATTTGATTACTGCTGAACCAACCTACTGAAGAACTTGAGCTGTTCAGGGGTGTGTTTAAGTGCACATGGAATTGGAAGAGACACAACATACATTTTCAGATTAGTCCAGTAATACTGAATCTGCTTTTGTTCTGACAGGCTCATAGAACATAGAAGGCAGATCCATGTTATGAATTGAGCCCTGTACTGTATGGACAATTTAAAAAGTACTTAAATTAAAAGCCATAAAAAGAACATCTAGTGTAATAAAAACCTTAAGCTGACAATAAAAAGTCCTCTTTAATGCAGCAGAAACTGGCTCAGTAACTTCAGTCCATCTCAGCATGGCAGCACGCTCAGAACACCACTTCTAAAATCAGTTTATCAAGTAGTATTTCTCTGCAGGTATCCTCCTTTGTTTTTATAAACTACTCAAACATGGCCAACGATGATGTTGTTTAAACACATTTATCAGTTCTAAGTAATGAGGGCAATATGAAGGATTACAGATTATTACAGAATCAAGAATTTTAAAAAACCCCACAGACTTAATTAAGAATTGAAATTTTGTGGTCCACAGTTTTCCTATAAGGACCATGCAGAGAGATCCTACAAACATGTCTGGACAACTTACAGTATAGAAATAATATGGTATTTTCTTACAGGAAATACCTAAGTATGTTTTACAGTTTAGCTACATTTTTTCTGTAGATTTGACCTAAAATTCTATTATTTTAGGTATTACCTTTAGTAACATCTTAAAAGAAATTCTTAATGTATCCTTAATTTAATAATAAGCAGGTGTTATCATGTGTTCAAGTACCACTTGAAAATTCAACTGTTCACTCAAGTTGTGTGGGCACCTTTCCCAAGCAAGAGTCATCAACTAATCTAGGAGTGTTGAAAGTGGGTGTGGATGGACAATTAACAGGATCAAGCAAAGAATTAGAAAGCATAAGTTATTAGTAATGTATTAAATAAAAAGCTGACTGAAAATAGAGTTGAACAATACACAGACATAGTTTTTCCCTTCTGAATGCATTAGCATCTCAGGAATTCCCAGTTCTGTCACTACGTAAAGAAGCACAGTTAGAATATCAGACATCATCCAAGTTTTTTAAGCTCTGTCCTCAAAATCACTATGAACTATTCAGCATTTTTCTGACATTCTACAGTGGATAGGAATTCACGTCAAGATATTCTATGATTAATATATTGCAAATATTTCTACTGAAAAAGGGAAGAAAACTTTCCAGTTTCTCTGCAGGGGAAGAGCTATGTCAGAAGTGAACAAGTGCAAGTGCACATTTTGTGATCAGGTGCAAACTGTATAAAATCCAATGTCAGTTTGAATGATGTCCCAACTTCCTTTTTCAAGCTGCTGACATTACCTTGACATGCAAAAGGAAGTTACTCTATTTAAAATGCTTCACTGTATCTCAAGGCAGTGCCAAAGGCATTGTTCTTCTTTGAATCAATACATGTATTTTGGGGAGTCTGTGCTATATCTTGCTTTTTGGGGGGAAGGGCTGTGGGATGGGTTCAAAAACTGTTTTATATTAACCAAGTTCCTGGGATTAATACTGTGCATTCATTAACTTTGTGTGAGTCTTTCCTGGACTCAAAGGGCACCTTAAATGAAATCACACTAGAACACTCAATATGAACTGGCAGGTGGAAGAGCTCTGATACACACCCAGGATCGTTTCAAACCTTCATATTCCTTCCAAGTTGAAGCATTACAGAAATAAGCACATTTTACACCACTGGGGAAGCAATAATGCTGATTAATCTAATGCATGGTTTATTATAAAAAAGAATTAATGAGGATTTGTAGCTCAGTTTCAGCAATTTTAATTGTCCTACTAAGTTAGTATTTCAGCATTGAAGAGTGGGCTGGTTCAGTCGAGTTCATTGCATTTACCCCAAGAAGTTGTATTTTATATTACCAAACAACAAAGATGTTGAACAACTTCTATTCTGAGCAGTACATTGTGTGGCATCTAACTTTCAGATGAAAGTTAAACAAAGAAGGTTTCTGAGTGATGGCATATTATACAAACGGCATTCATTTGTAGAATTACTAAATCTGGTATGAAAAAAAGGTAGCTTTGGGTTTAATTCCATCATTTCACTATCTATTTCATTATTTAACTATTAGCCCATAGTTAAATGGCCCCTTTCATTTGGTATAAATATGTAATATTTAAATTGCGGTTTTATTTTTTCATTTTTCAACAGAAGCGTACTATGAGATACAGTTCTTAAATCTAAACAGCCCACTGAAAAGAACAGATGCTACTTACACAATCCTAAAATACTGGTAGCTGCCAGCTATTTTCTGGACAATGAAAGTGTAAGTCTGATGAATGATTGTCTGGCATATGTCAGCACTGCCACAGAAAAGGCTGGTACTGCATCCTCCCTCTCACCACTGCTTAGTTCTCCACTCCTTCTTCAAGCAAATTTGCCTCTACACGGAACAGAAGAACCAATTAACCTCAGTGAAAAATAAGCAGCCAAATCACTTTCCCATCTTGACTGGCCACGTGAGCAGCAGGTGCTTCCTTTGGCACACACCAAAAGATGAAGTTTAGGAGTTCCAACTGCTCACAGAGACACAGCTTGAGAACCACTGTGGCCCAGCTTCACTTGCTGCTGCCAGCAGAGAACAGCAGTAAATATTAGGACAGCTTTTCCATTGTTTCCTGACTACAAAACACAGCCATTTAATCAGAATCCAAATCAAAATACAAGACTGCCATTTCAGTCCTCATAAATAGAAGCTGTTTACTATATTTATTAAGGGGATGCAAGTTGGACAGCTGTGTGCCAATGAACCACTACACCTGGACAAACCCTAACAGACCATTTGGTAAAAGGCCATTAAATAAGATCAGGTAAAAGTTTTCAGAATCTTAACTCTCATGTTGACTGAATGCCTTACGTTTCACCATCTGTTTTTAAATGCCACAGCACTTTAAAATTCCACAGCCTGTATCTACATCATTCAAGTGTTCTGCAAAAGCTTTATTTCCTACCTTCACACAAAGTAACTCCAATGCTTGATAGAAAAGCTTTACTTTTGTCCTTCTCAGTGATGACATAAATCACTTAGTTATTCACAATAAACCAGCTGCAACTGCAAAAAGCCAATCCTATTTATACAGCTTCTCAAACTGCTACATACCTTCAAAGCAAATAAACAGACTCTGTGAAGTAAAACCAATTCACTTGATCCTTCCTAATTCATATTTAAAGCAAAATTAAAATATTTTGTAAGAACACATCCAAATTGATAAACAGGAACTTTAGACTAAATTTACATCCTGTTAACTACCCTCTCTTTGGCCACAAGTGTTAGGTGTGCCACAGGAAACTACCCAAATCCTAGATTATGGACTGGTTTGACCTTACAACAGTCAGTTTCCAATCAGCCTCCTCAGTTAATGATGGATTTGTGCCTCAAACCATAGGGATTTATGATCAATTCCACATACAAACACCAACATTTTTCTTCATGAGTAACAGTAGGTGTTACCAAAATATTTATAAACATGATTGACTTAAGCGGGGTCTTCCTCTGTGAAGTAAGAGAGGAAATTTTTTTTAGACATTATCCTCAGTGCAACTACCATTTTTACAGGAAAAGGATTTTCAACCCCCCCTCTCACCACAAAGAGAACTCAGAGCCTAAGCTAGCAGCTCTGTCTTACAGAAGATTATTATGGGATCTTTACCAATGACAAGAGGAACCTGTTCAAGCAGCCTGAAATGTGGCCTGGTCCCAGCGAGAGTGGTTTCCTCCTTCTTCCATCACTCCTTCAAGTGGCACTGATTTTTTTTCCCCAAATAATTTTTAGACAGATTAATGTCCAGATGCTATTCCTTGCATGGCTTTAACACTAGCAGTGTTAGCACAAGGATGATGCTGGGAATGTGGTTAGGCCTGTTTCTCTCTGCAGCAGTGCACACTTCAGTGAGCTTAAATTATCCACCAGCCTGCAGCTTAGAAGTGGCAGCATTAGGCTCAAACTGAACTTCACTGTCTTGAAACCTTGCTGGAGATTTAAAAGTAACAAGGTTTACACTGTGGGGAGCCTCTGGAGCATTTGACTCTGCAGGCTTGTTTATTAGAACAATTTAAAAGGGAAAACTAGAGACTGCCAGTGAAGTTACAGCAGAGACAGCAGCACTATGACTCTTCTTTAAACAATAAAATTCCTTGGACTAAAAATCACACTTGAAAACATGGTTTTAAGGACAGGACTTCAATATCAGGATTTGGGTTGTAGTTCCATGGCATTTAGAAATACAACCCTAATGCTGACCCTCCAGGAGCATGCACTGAAATTCAGTCATTTCATCAGAAACCTCAGGAACAACAGTTCAGTCCCTGAAGAAACGACAAGCTGGCACAAAACCAAAACACTTACTCAGAAAAAAAAATCCCAAACAGATTCAGGAGACCCAGGTTTACATTTTCTCTGTTAAACTTCTTTTGTTTCGACATATGGCTCACAATTATTTATCAAGTTCTAAATACTTCAATTGTAACTGAAGTAACAAGAAAAAGAAGGGCATTACACATTCCTGAAATATATTAAGTGTTGCAAAGGAGGGAGTCATAGAAACTAAGATACAGACACAAATATTAGAACTTTCTTCCTGTTATCCTGGGTTATACAAAAAGCAGGCAATTCCAAATTGCAATGAGATCTTCATAAGTGAAAACCTACAAATTCTACTTCAGTTGGTCACACTGAATATCTCACTTCATACTGGATCTTACACATTAAATACAATGCACAGCATGTCTTGTAACAGTAACCATCTTTCCCCATGTCAAATAATTTCTGAATTTCACAATAGCACAAAAAAAACAGATAACACCAGTACACACAAACCAGAATATTTTTGGCCTATTCTGTAGCTTCAAATGCAATTTGAAATGTTACTTTTTCTCAATTACATTTTCTCAGGCAGTTTGGCACAACTCTTGGAAAAAAAAAAATTAAGAAAAAAACCAATTATATATGCAACACAAAACCACATTATAAACTCAGAATCAATTACCATTCTGTTCTGAGTATGATTCCATTAGTTAAGCTTCAAAGTGCATTACCATCAGATGCTTGAAGAAGTGCTTGCAAGTAACAATTTCATACCTGCAATGGACATGATGGAAAATACTCCACAGAAACTGCAAACAGTACAATGTGGTGTATTCTAGCTAATGCTATTTTGGTGGTTGCATTTCACCCTTTCCATTTCACTCCAATTAAAACACATGAATAAAATATTTAAAGCAAACACCTTTTAAGATATCACTAACCTTCCGTGAGCATGGAAATCCAGGCGCAAGAACTGCTCTTCATGTGACACTGCTCTCTTGGCACGCTGGTGTTTTTGGTGTAACAAATCCACGTCGTAGGACAGCCCCTCATAGTGTCTAATGTACTTGTTCAGAGGATTTCCATACTGGCCTGGAAAACAGAGACAAGCAAGGTTATAACCATACTACCAGGCATGGCGGACCTGCGGTGCAAAGCAGTTGGTAACAAGGACCCAAATTCCACTTTATATCCATTTTAACTTATTTTTCTCCTTTGTACACATCAGATTCATTCAACTCTAGTCCCACACACAGGACACAAAATCTGCAGCGACAAGTGCATCAGATTGGCCTTTGAAAGCATCTTCTACTTGAATTTCAATACAAGTATAGTTCATTTACTCCAAAACTAGCTCCCAATGCAAAGTACATCACTGTCAACAGGAATGCTTGAGAGATGTTTTAGAAAAGCACTCCTGATTCAAAATAAGAAGTGCAACAGCTGAATATCTCTCTTCGGGTTCCCTGAAATTGTGCTTCCAACTTCACTCTGCAGTCATGACACCACACTATCTGCTCAGAATGTTTGCATTCTACATGTGAAATATCCAGGGAAATTAAGAGCAAATCATGACACCTAGCAACACATTTTGTATCACATGAAATGTTCTACCACATGGAAAAGTTTTATTAAAATGTATCTCCAGAGATGTAGATTCAGTTCAGTCTATTTTGTACAATTCCTTCTAGGGTAATATTTATGCCTTATGTTAAAATGAATTCATGGCAGAAAATGACAAAGATTTTTACCCTCCTATCCTGATGGAGGAAGAGACACTAATCACTAAAAGAGCCTCAAAATACAACTTGTGGAGAAAACCAGAACAACTCTGAATTATGCAAGAAGAAACAATACTATCTCATAATCAATTTAACTTCAAACCAACCTAAATGTTAGTTCTCAGGCACTACATGTGGTATTTTTCTTCAGATATCTAAAAAGATGGCCAAGTAAATTAATACTTTCAAATGCATTGCTTGCATCTAGCAGCCATGTGCACAAGATGATACTGCTGTATCTGTTTAAAATTCAATTAATGCTATACTGCAGAGAAATCCCATTCAAACTTACTCACAGTACTGTAGGCTTCTGCAAATGTTGACTCTTCATTGTTAACTGCAAATACATTCCAATAACAAAACTTCATTCTAATTTTCTCTCACTCTTAGTCTCAAAATACATGTCCATTCTCACTCAGCTTTTCAGAAAGGAAAGCATCTTAGGCACCTTAAAACGTTTAAAATGTGTGGTTCAACAAAGTCTACATTATTTCTAATCCCAGTAGGACACAGGATCATTACAAAGTTTCAGTAACAAGCAGGAGTTTTGAGGATGCAGGATGTTTGTGTCTGTTGTTTCTCTCATCATTTCCAACATAATCCCTCCAAAATGAACCTCCTGTAACCCAAGAACTGGGAACCACATCAAATTGCCCTGAGATATGTACATGTGCCTGACTACAGATACATGCTTTCCAATTCCAGGTGTATGACCCAGAAGTGCCAACATTTAAGAAGCCAAGCTTCAAAATTAATTGATATAGGCTAAAACTTAAAAGTTTTAATTGTTAAATGAACCTGAATCTAGAGTATTATATTAACAACGTGCTTTAAGAACGTGATCAAAACTAGAGAGTAAGTGCACTGCAGAATGTGTAAACTCCTGTGCTTCAGAATCATCTTTAAATTTTCTGTGGTAGGAAACTTGTAATAACGTACTCCTTAAAATGTTACAGACCGTTTTTCTTCTCAGTATTGCAAGATACACTTTGAACAGCTTCAGGCAACCAGAAAAAAGAATTTGAAGTGTGACAACTTACTGAAGACCCAATAACACTTGGCACTCGATCCAGGTCTCCTGACCACGTGAAAAGATGAGAGACAGCATTTAACTGAGTCACAAAGAATAGTTTTTAAGTGCTAACTACTGTGACAAGACAGTAAAAGACTACTGACATTAGAAGTTTTGTAACTGTTCTCTCTGCTAAGGAAAAGCAGAGGGTTTTAAGCAAAGATATTTCTTCTTAACAACAACAACAAAAAATTAATACACTTGGTATGATCACAAAGGGAAACAACGCTTTCTTTTCCCTTTCTCCAAAACTTTAAGAACTCCTTATGTTTTAAGTACTCTCATAGCAAACACTTAACACAAACACTCCTGCTGCTCTCTTCTTGCTTAAGCAGAGCAGCTGCACAGCACCTAGAGCATTATGGCTTCTCCAAAAAGGGACTTAATGCTTCAAAATTAACAGTTTCACTTCCAGAAACCTCTATAACATCAACATTGCTACAGCATTCAAAGTCTGCAACTGATCACACTCTCCTTGTAATCAAACCAGCTACCTATCAAAAGGGATTATCTTCTTTACAAAGATAACTTAATAAGTAGCTCAACCATAGTAACACAAGAATCTATAGAGGATTCTGAGGCAAAAGTTCATTAAACTGAGGTACATGAGGCAGGTAGAACTGCTGGCTCCAGTTTCTGTAATTAGAAGACTGCATCAAAAAGGAAGAAGTCTTTCACAGAATCTGGAAGTGGCACACCCCAAGAAATCATTATGATAGCACACACCAGATCCCAACCTCTGTTACAAACTACTGCCATTATTTTCTGTAAATGAAAAACTAGGGGTCTGGGGTTTTTAACAAAGATTGCATGACCAAGATCTTTTCAATTAAGGATACTGTCAGGAAGCCCGGAGTAAGAAACACTGAACCATGAACACCTAAATGTAGTTTATGGGAACTGCTCTACAAATTCCATGTGTCATGTTGCCATCAACAAAACAAAACAGCGTGATGCCTTCCAGGCAATCTGGTGGAATAAAACAACATTACACTCCACCTAAACACTAAGCTGGGAGACAGAAACCCTTTAGGATACAGACATCAGAGACTGACATGGGGATGGCTTGTGAACTTGACAGTATAGTCTTCCAAAGACTTGCTAAACTAGATGTGGCATTTCCTGTGACAAATTCCCTGCAGGAACGAAGCTTTACTCTCACCAGCTTAGAACCAAACACCGGGAAGGACTTAAAACAGAATCCAGCAGAGCATTTAGGCAAATGTCTCAGTGTGCCAGTCCCTGTGAAAGATGTTTTGTGTGAGAGGATATACAACTCTTCAGGATCCCTAGAGAGCCGTGAAGCATCTACAGTTGTTGTTGTTGTGAATAAACAAATCCCACTGGACAGGTATGGAGTCTGAGACATGTACTCTCACCTTCTAACCAGCCTTATGCAAAGGCTAAATTGGATCATCCATGTGATTTTAGCTGTAAGCTTCCTGGCACAAGGTGAGCAAACACATGGAGCAGGTGTCTGGTGGGATGTGCTCAGTGATTCCCTGGTCAGTTATTTCCCCAGAGAAAACCTGAAGAGCTTCTCCCCCCAGACAAACCCTTCCCATCCTGCACCTGCAGCAGGTGACATGAGCAAGGGAACACTTCAGCCACCTGGATACACACGAGCCCACAGGATCAGATGGGAGGCATGCAGAGTGCTGAGCAGGCTGGCTGACACCACTTCAAGGCTTCCATCACCTTTCTAAAAAGGTCCTGTTATAGAGCGGTGCTCCTGACAAATGTCATCCCCATCTTCAAGGAGGAAGGCCTGGAGAATTACAGGCTGGTCAGACTAATCTCAGTGTCTGTGTAGATTCTGGAAGACATTTTTATGGAAGCTAGCTCCATGCACAAAAAAATGACTAGTAATCAACAGTACTGAAAGTTTACCCATGTAAATATAAATATCTATTAATTTTATACACGTCATTATAAAACAGAATAACATTTAACTTCCCATAAGAGGATAAATCAAGCATGCACTGTTCTAAAAGATGAAGTTTGCATTAAACCACTCAGATTAAGACTTGCATGACAAATGCAAATAGCTCAAGCACAACTCAAGTTTGTTAGTGGGCTGGAAAAAAGCACAGAATACAACTTGACAGAGTATCAGAAATTGTTCAGAAGCCAAGCTAACTCACCAGACAAGTCTTATTACTGCAAGCATCATCACTAATTTGCAGATTCAAAATGCCAGCATGTGATAAACATCTTGTAGAGAATTATTATTATAATTTCAATTAAGATAACCAAAGCAACTTTTGCTTCAAGTTATTTTCAACATAGAGTTTATCCATCTTACAAAAAAGCTCAATTTACATGGGACATTAAAGAATGTACACTGCATTCAGATTTAGCAAAGCAGATGTTCTACCATATACCACCTGACTTGGACTTCTCTGAAGAACTTATTCAGGCTCTTGTTTCCAAACTGCCAGCAGAAGGAAACTGCTGCCCTTTTACACCTACTCTGTTCCCCTTCTCCCCTTGCACTAGGTTCAGCTGACAAAAATACTCTCTCTTTTCTGGTCAAGTGAGTTTTTGGTGAAAGAAAAACATGTAATCAAGAAGTCAAGTCAGGATCATTTCCCTTCACTGAGGCCTCCATTTAGGGCACGGTCAGACAGTATGGCAACACCAGTGCCAGCAGATGTCTGCTTTTTATTGACCTTCTTCCCCTCCACCCTGTGGAAGTCCCAGTTCTTCTTCCCCATCAGGCCTGGGTTTGCTCAATAAAGCAACTCTAGTTACACATCTGGCAGGAACTGATGAGTTTCTTTTTTTCTTTGGATTGACTTCTCATGCCAGGAGGAGAGATGGGAGTGCAGAGCCAGGGCAGGAGCACCAGACAGCAGTAACTCAGTACAGCAGCTCTGCCATACCGCAAAATGAACTTTTGCATCTTTTAGAAGCATAAACAAACTGCACTATGAGGCTTTTGGGCAACAGTATTTCAAAGCAATCACCTAAACACCTGATTTTATTTATTTTTAATTACCACAGGCATTTCTGAAACAACCATCTGACAGCTGTCTTGACTAGGCACTGTCTCAGCCATAATGTTTTTATTTTCAACTCCAAATAAATGCTGGAGGCTGAATGCTGCCATATTTATGAAGGCTACTGTTCTTCTCAATTTATAGTAAGAACACAACTAAATCACTCAGATGCTGATAGCTCATAAATGCCTTCCCACAACTCCCCCATGTGTCCAGAAAAAAAGCAGAATTTCTCCCATGCTCACTGGGAAATAGGCAGTTCAAATCCAGCAGCACAAGACACTAAGATACAACTTGGAAATCCCAGCAACATAAAAAGAGCATATTGTACCAGTGACAAGAAACTATTTATCATAGATTTGCAATGATATTCAGCATTTCATCAGCCTAGCCAAAGCATGGTCACTCTTGTTAAATCCAAGCTTGTCAGAGACCTCAACAGTTCTCCTTTGTGTTTGCTATTGCTCTTTCCCTTTTTTTTTAACGACCCTTAAGTAGAAGGAGAGGTTAAATTAGTTATTTCCACTCCTCTATGAACACCATTATGTATGGATAATTAAGTACTGATTAATATACCTGCATGCATCTTCATCACATGCAACAAAGCATGCTGCAAAAAGCTGCCAATAATATTACCCAACTGAAGCACCACTTCACACACATCAAAATTCATGACAGCAGCAGTGAGTGAAGAGATGCTTTAAGCCAAGCAATTCCAGGGGTGTTGGGAAGATGCTGAGATTCACTTTTAAAAAAAGAATTCTTAAAAGTCAAGGTACATATACCCTATCTCAAGTAGACACCATATACCAGAAACTAAATTCTAGCTTTCCCTAATTACTAACAGAAAGAAAACAAAATACATGTTGTGTGGCTTTTCCTTCTTATACTATTGAAACAATATTCAAGCTGACCTGCTGGACCGTTGGTTTTATGAAGGTGATATTTATGCAGTGGAAGCAAAGAAAGCAGAAGAAAACCCTAAAGTGATCTAATACCAGAACCTGATCAAGAATGTTTCTGGGCCTATTAGGCCAAACTTGTGATAACGTCCCTGCTTTAACCACACAGACATAACCTGCCAAAAGCTATGAAGCAGCCCAAGACAGACTCTTCAGTACATTTCACAGTGCAGCAGCACTACTGATTGCTTTTGATGGCATTCCCCTAATTTTAAGAACACAAAGAGATTTCACTAAACATTCTCAAAGAAGCCATCCAAATTATGCTGCATCATTTTTTAGAAGTTCATTTTATGATTCATACTTAGCTGTGAGCTAATGTTAGAGTTGGTTCTGTTAATCTATACCTTTATATCTAGAATATGTAGAGTGCCTGCACAGTACACAGGCACAAGGCCTTGTGTAATTCTGAAAGAGTTCAAACTCAGGTATCCCATAAATATGCTCCAATCTTTGACCAAACATACAAACTCCTAATTATTTTTAAAGTGCAGATTAATGAAATTTTCAAAATGATTACTATTTAATACCTATGTGGCTTAAAACCAGACAACTTTACAGATAAAGGAAACTTAACTTCAAGATCTGTGTAAGATTAATGAGACCAGATGCACTGCACATAAATGAAATGTAAATTGTTGGGTTCTTATCAGTCCTTTCCAGTTTGCACAGCTCTCACAGTAACTTCTTTAAGAATCATGAACTTGCCCTTTCCACACAGATATTAGTGCCTGCCTAGAAGGAAAAATATGCAAATGAAGCATCCTATTTTTCAATAAATAAAAATATTTGCAGCATATAAGAAACTCTAGAAATGTGAACACTGGTAAAATAGACTTTCCTAAACTTAAAAGTCTAATTTTAATTTAACACAAAACTATGGCAAATCTTTCATAATTACAGTCAGACTTTTACCAAAAATGTTCTACTGGGTATTTTAGAGATGTGTATTGGCACTATCACTAGATTTCTATCCAGCATTATTAATCTTTCTTTAAAGTTTTACCTGCACTGTTACACACCAAAGACATGCACTTCTACCAACTAATAGTGAAGTGTGCTTCCTAGTCCCCAGAAATATTTACGGTGCCCATTCTTCTCTCAAAGAAAAAAATTACCAGGAATTTCTGAAATTCATTTCATGAACTTTCGTCTATATATCCAGAGGACTGCACCTCACATTTTTACTACGATTTTTAAGGCACAACTGCCTGCCTGGAATTAAACAGTGAAAACAACCCTCACAACTGGTTAATTAATTATTTTGAGTTAGTTCTGTGCCAGCACCATTTAGTTCAGAAAACAAAGACGCCTTGAAAGCATGCCAACAATTAAGTCTGAAATATCTCGATAGTTTACAAAAATTTACGAAGAAAAACGTAAATTCTTTGGTGCATCCCACTCCTCATCATATAAATAATAGGATGGCTTCTGACCATGCAAATCACCCTGCTTTTTTTCTCACGGCTTAGCCACAAGTACAAGCAACTGAAGTTTCCCATACTTTGATGTTACTTTTTGAGAATGTGTGGAAGACCAGCATTTAGCGCTAACTTCTTTGTTAATAAACCTACATATTGATGCACACAGAGGCAGAGCCCAGATAAATCAGAGGTGCCAAACGAAACAGAGGAAACAAGTCTTTATCAGTTGTTACACCCACAGTTCTCTGGAAACACCCTCCCAAGTGCACCCTTCCCGAAACTCTTTCTCTGTACAAAGTCGAAACTATTTTCTCTGCCATGATTTGATCAATTAAACATTCATTTCCAGGCGCAGTGGAGAAACTGCCCGGTTCCTAACGCCGAGGAACAATTCCTAACGGGAGCCGATACAGTTACACGTCCCCATAAACACAAGCGAGTTTTGCCCCAGCCTGGGAGAGCGGAGACCCTGCTGGAAGTCACGGGCACACTTCGGGAAGAAACCGGGCTCCTCTTTTATTTCCTGAAGCTGCACTTTCCGCCTGCCCGTCCTTCCCGGTTTCGGGGTGAGAGAAGCGGCCGCGAGGGCAGGGAGCCGGGAAGCGGCCACCGGGACCGGGCGGGAAGTCCTGAGGGACGGAAGCGGAGCCGGGAGGGGAAAACAAACAAACACAGCCGAGCGCGGAGAGAAGGACCCGAGGGGGAAGAAGAGCGGAGGACAACTGACCCGGTCCTCGGCGGGGAAAGTCCCGGGGAAGGCGTGGGGCGCCAGGCCGGCCCCGGGCGGCAGGGGAGAGGCCCGGGCGGGCTGAAGCGGCGGCGGAACAGGGAGCCCGGCTGGCGGCCCAGCCGCGGCCCTGGCGCCGGGGCGCCCCGGAGAGCGGGGCCCGCCGCCGCCAGCCCCGAGCGCCGGAGACGGGAGAGAGAGAGAGAGAGGGAAGAGAGAGAGGGAAGAAGAAGGAAGAGAGGAAGGGAGACGGCCCCAAAGCAGGGCCCCGCGAGGCCGGGCGGCTCCTCACCTCCAGCGCCCGCCGCGCAGGAGCACAGCAGGATTATCGTCCCCGCCAGATCCATCTCCACCGGGCGCAGGCCCCGCCGCCGCCGCCTACCCACGGCACATCCGCCCCAGACCGGCGCCGGGCGGGATGGGGAGGGGCGAGCTGGGCGCCTCCCTCCGCTTTGTCCCCCGCCGCTCCCGAGGACTGTTCCCGCCCACGGAACGGCCGCGGATCACCCGGGAGGATCGACGGCTCTGCCGGCAGCGCTGCCCCCCTCCCTCCGCTCCGCGCGCCGCCGCTCCCTCCGCCCGCGCGCGCGCCAGACGCCGCCGGCGGGGCGGGGCCGCGGGACACGCCCAGAGCGTGCGGAACGCCCCGCCCCGCCCACGCGCAAGGGGGCGGGGCGCGGCGGAAGGGGCGGGGTCCTGTGAACATGCCCTGGGGCGGGCCCGCAGGAGGGGCGGGGCCTCCCTCCCCGCCGCTTCCGGGGCCGGCGCTACGCAGCCTTCCCCGCACCGGAGTACGGACAGACCGACGGACCGCACGGGCTGCTGTCCTTTGTCCACTCACCCCATACATGGCTTTTCCTTGCAGAGAACTAATTCACTTTTAGAGTTTTGCTCTGGTTTCCTTCATCCCCTTACCAGAGACACATTGTTTCTTTGCACAAACTAATTTACGTACTTTCAGAGTTTTATTTTACATCACCAGCTTCTCCCGATGCTCTACATGTTTGAAGAGTTGCAGTGTCCCTACTGAACAGGGACTTGTCATTCTGAGACTGTCTCTTCACAATTCAAGGGTACAGGAAAATCTTCCCGTAGAAATATAAATGTGAGACATCTGAGCAAAATGTTTCCTCTTTTGTTTGTCCTTATGCTGATTCTTCTATCAACTGTGCCATCTCAAAGATTTATTTTTTATATTAGAGTTTGTGTCAAGTTTCTCAGTTTACTGTCAGCCCTTTATATTTGTGCTTTTCCATTCCTATTGTCGTGTCAGAATAAAAAACTTCTATCTGTCACTGATACAGGTAAGAGAAGGTGTTATGGAAATGCACATAGAATGTAAAATTACAGTTAATGTACCTCAGGTAAGGCTGCAGAAGCTGATGCAAGTGTTTACAGACTTCAAATTAGAGACCTGCTGAGAATAAAATGACAGGATAAATCCTTATTATCCCAAGAGTATTTAAAATTTGTTATTAAAAGCTGAAGATTTCTTTAGGGAGAGGAGAGGTTCCTTGGGGTAAAGTCTGAGTAATACACCCACATTAAATCTTACAGAATCACAGAATGTTAAAGGGTTGGAATGGATCTTAAGGAACATTCAGTTCCAGCCTCCTGCCATGGACGGGGACGACTCCCACCAAACCAGGTTGCTCAAGACCTTGTCCAACCGGGACTTGAACGCTTCCAGGGATGGGGCATGTCCAGCCTCTCTATGCAACCTGTGCCAGTGCCTCACTACCCTCACAGTAAAGAAAACTTTCCTAATACCTACCCCAAATTTCGTCTCTTTCAATTAGTCTTCACAATCAAATTGTTCAAGTTATCTATTATACTCGCCACAGCCGTATTTTTTATAGTACGAGTGTCTAAGAAACCGCAAGGAAAAGCGCCGAGAACACTCGGGAGAGCCGGACTCACCTGTTTCCCTCCCCTTCCCGCGGCCCGCCCCGCCCCGCCCCGGGGCCCCCCCGCCCCGGGCCCCGCCGTGACCCGCGGCCGCTCCCCCCCCGCCCGCACGTCCCCGGCGGGGCGGAGCTGCCGCCGCTGCTGTGATGGCGTCGCGGGCGTTGCGGGCGGAGGCGCAGCCGCTGCGGTGCCAATAGAGAGCGGAGCGGCCGGGCCAGGCATGGAGAGCCTGGCGCAGCCCCCGCCGCCCCCGGGCTCGCTGCAGACGGGCGGCGGGGGCGCTGCCAGCCGGCTCCGCCTGGGAGAGGTGGCGGCGGGCGAGGGCGGCTGCAGGGAGGCCGAGGAGGGCGGCGGACGGCGCAGCCCTTCCCCTCCGCCGGCCCCCGCTCCCGCCGCGGCCCCTCAGTCCGCGTCCCCCTCCCGGGCCGTGGAGGGAGCTGCGGCGGCGGAAGGCGCGGGGCTGGCGGGGCCGGAGAGTCCCGGAGCGGCTCCCGCCTCGGAGAGCGGTCCCGCGGGAGCCGGCTCTGGGAGCAGCGGCGCTCCCAGCCCGCCGGGGGAGGAGTCCCGCAGCCTGGACTCGCTGGAGTCCTTCTCCAACCTGCACTCCTGCTGCCCGAGCAGCTCCGAGCTCAACAGCGACGCCGACGAGGCGGTGGTGGCGGGGGCCTCCTCGGGGGGCCCGGCCCCGGAGCCCGAAGGGGACAGGCCGGCGGCGGGCTCCCAGCTCCTCTCCGCTTCCAAGGAACGCTTCCCGGGCCAGTCGGTCTATCACATCAAGTGGGTCCGCTGGAAGGAGGAGAACACGCCCGTCATCACCCAGAACGAGAACGGCCCCTGCCCGTTGCTGGCCATCATGAACGTGCTGCTCCTGGCCTGGAAGGTACGGGGCGGGCGGGCGCCATGGCGGGGCCGGGCGGGCGGTGCCGCTCGGGCGGCTCGTGTGGCGCCGACGGCGTTCGCGGCTCCCGAGCCATCGCGGCGTGAGGGCACCGCGGGAAGTTTGTGCTGGTTGGGACAAGGACGTTGTCGAGAACGCTGGAGAGGAACTTCTGACAAGGGCATGTGGCGATAGGACAAGGGGGAATGGCTTTAAACAAGCAGGGGGCAAGTTTAGATACAAGGAAAAAATTCTGCCCCGTGAGCGTGATGAGGCACTGGCGCAGGTTGCCCAGGGAATCTGTGGATGCCCCATCCCTACCAGTGTCCAAGGCCAGGCTTGTTCGGTCTCTGGGCAACGTGGTTTAGTAAAAGGTGGCCCTATCCATGGCAGAGCGTCTAGAACCTGATGATCTTTCAGGTCTCTTTCAACCCCAACCATTCTCCGATTCTTTCAGTAAATATGTCAGGCTTATTTCTGCTGTTAAGCACATGTCTCACATACAGAACTTGGAAAACAAATACTGCCGTGCAGTATGTTGCCAGTATACTACTTAGATGCTGCTGTCATATATAGGCTTACTTCGTTGTCCTAAAACAGAAATAAAATATCTCCATGATATTTACTAACTTGAACAATATATAACGTATAATAGCTTACTGATGTGTACAGGTTTCTAGTAAGTAAAGATTACTATTTATAGCACTGAGCACATAAGTGATATTTTTGGAAAATAGGTTAGTTTCATATAATAAAGCGTATGTGGAGATGTACAAAATGCAGAATTGTACAGAATACTGATTTGTACAAGTAGCTGCCTGAGTAATAGGGACACATTCATACAGTTATGCAGTATAGATTGTATTTAAATTAATTAATAAATCAGGTAGTGATCAAGTGCAGCTCTGAGACCTGGAAGTTCTTGTTCTCTATGGCCATTGTGCATGTGGACTTCCCGTAGTCTTAAAGTAGTTTTCTTCCCAAGCTTTTAAGTAATTAAAATCTAAGCCATAATGTAGTTATTAACATGTCTCTGTGAAAGGAGTATCTGTTGGAGGAAAGCTGTAAGGTTGAGTGCATTGCAAAACAAGGATGAGGGGCACGTCTCAGGAAATGCTGGCAATTCAGCCCCGGAAGACTGAAGAACTGATAGAACAGAGTCCTGAAATAGGAAAGCTTCACAGGAATAGCTTTTATCTTGTAGTAGCAAGGGGAAGAAATTTGGTATTGGAAGAGTAAGATATTGTTTGCAGTGTGACAGGTGACTTAGGAAAAGGTCAAAATGGAACTATGAGAAGAAATTTGTTTAGATGCAGGTAACTGAAGAGGATTAAGGCTCTTGGTTGAGTTACAATTTCTACATCTTTTTCTGAGCAGAATAGCTTAGACATCAGAAAGAAAACTCCAGGTATTTAAGCATCAGTAAAAGCAGTAGAGGGAAGTTGGGTGTGACTTCAAGGTACTGCCTTATGTAGGTTCTGCCATCCTCAAGGGGGTGTGAATGTTGTCACAGGCTTCAGTATTGAACACTTGCTTTCTGTGCTCTCTCTTTAGCATCTGGGGGTGGCTTGAAAAACTTGCCATTCCTTATCATTTTGGGGGGGACATTTTAAAAGAAACTGTTAGTTACAGGATCTTCTTTTTTAATCTTTGATTTAATGAAAGATGTAAATGGGACAGCACTGGTCCTGTTGTTTGAATTCAAGTTTTTGGAGGTTTTGTTCTTAACATTTTTCCTTCTCCCTTTGCTGCCGTTCTCCAACCAGAATTTGAACTGACATTCTGCTGGGATCAAATATTACATTAGTGAGAATTAAGGTAATACCCAGTTTTATAAATAGGCAAAAACCAAAATACCCCTTGGGAATGCCCTACTGTTTCTTATTGCTCAGATTACAGGAAGTTTTCTATAGTTCTGTCTATGTAAAACCTCAGCAGAATTTACATGAGTTGCAGACAAGCAGCTAAACTGGTGAAACTGTCATCACAAGTTATTATTTATAGGCTTGAGGGTTTTCCTGTTATTTGGTTATATATTGTAGTTGCTTGTAATTGATTTTCCTAATTACTGCCTCTACAAATTGGCCTTTCTTTTCCCCAGTTCATAATCAAGAACCACCTTCACAGTGGTTGGGGTGGCAGCTCATCTGTACATCACTGACAGCAGCTTGCCACATGTGAGGGCTGAGGATGGACTTCCACCTCCTCACTCCTCCTGAACCAACATGAACACCAGGCTGGGTCAAGTAATCATAATTTGGGAACAAGAAGGCAGACTGAAAGATGAAAATAGGCAAAAGTAGACTGAGAATACCATAGTGCATATTAGGTGAAAAGAAGCTACATGTAATGGGGAAAAAAGAGCACAAGAAGGAGATGAGGAGGAGAAACAGACTCACAACAGGGAATAACAAGTTAAACAGTTACACCTTGGGTTCTATTCCCTTTATCAGCCACCATTTTTCCTTTTTGGAACTCTTTCCTGACAGGGTTGAGAGTTCTGGTCATCCTGTGGATAGATCTGGTCTCAGCCAGCTTAAGTGCAGTACTGGTTTGGCAGTTGGGGTTTTGGAAATTCTGAAATAGTAGCACCCACTGTGACTGTTCAAATTCCATTTTGAAAATACCAGGTTTTGAAACTAAGCTTGTGATAAAACTGCTGCCTCTCTTTTATCCACCACTTTCAAAGGATACAGAAAACTTTGAGGTGACAGATTGCAGAAGCTGTATTTTAAATATTAAAATTATGAAATTACTTTTCTTTTGAAGTGTTTTTGCAGTCTGCCTGTCTAAGTGTAGCTTGCAGTTTAGCTTATAGGAGGGAGAGCCAAGGAGCTCTGCTACAGGAGTGTTAGAGAAATGTTGTAAGAAGAAAAACAAAAGCATGATATCAACTTGGAAAAGCAGTTGTGGTGCAGAACAGCTGTTGTGCAAAACAGTGTCATAACCACTTAGACTTGTGTGATGGAAATGAAGCAGAAGTAGAGATTGAAACAAGCGTTTTTAAATGTATGTGCAAGCATGAGTTGTGTCCTCTGATGTAGGATAGTGTAGCATGCTGTTTTTCAGCTTATTTAAATCTGGAGGCTGCTCAGTTTTAGCTCAGGCCTGTGGCTCACTATGTGGTTAAGCTTAGCAATGCAAAGTTGGCTTTTCTGAGTGCCTTTTAGGATCTTTGTTAGATGTAGTTCATGCAACACTTTCTGATAACTTCTGGCATTTCATTAAATGTAATATGGGGCGGGGGGAATGTGGCAATCATCAGACGCTGAAAGCTTAGTGAGAGTGCCATGTGATTCTGCTCTGTGCTTCTTAGGTAGGATGTGATGTCTTGTACCTGAAGAATGCTGTGAATCTTAACATGTTGCATTACATATCTGAAATGTCCAGGGAAGATTGTGAAACATAAAATAAGCAAAGGGAAAACATTATACAATTAGAGTATAAATAATATTAATATTGTCTTGAGAAGTGCGTGTCCTTATGTAGGAGAACAGTGATATTGCATATTTGAAAATGCCTTTGAAAGTTTTTTGTGTCATAATCCTCTCAACAAATGGAAGGGACTGTGTTCCCTACACACCTAGTTCTACTAAAATTTTGGAAACTTTTAGAACTGTACGAATTACCTATTTAGGTATCATAACAATTATGTAAGTAAATGTTATATAACCATTTTCTTGCTTAGATGTAGCCAAACTGACTGTTCAGATAAGAAGTAGAGTAAAAAAATCTACTTAGAAATTCTTAAGGTTATGTTTTCATTAGAATGGCGCTTTTGGGAGGAGCTGAGCGCAGAGAGCTCCCTCCCTCTCGCTGATCCCCACTCCTCGCTCAGGGGCTGCCGTGGCGCTGCCTGCGCTGGGGGCCGGCCCTGGCCCTTCGCTCACTCGTGATGCGCTGTCCCTGGCGCTGCCGCTCTGCCCGGCCGGAGCTGGCACAGATTGCTCAGCGGGGCTTGGCAGCCTCCCTTCCTCCGGCACCTGTGGGATGAGCTGAGCCCGCAGGTGCAGCTGGAGCCGTGCCCAGCACAGCAACGAGCCCACTCCCGGGGGCTGGAGGTGACCTGGCTAAAGGCAGACACTGAGGAAATGGAGTGGAGCACACGCTGACCTCTCATAGGTTCATGAAGCTGTTCCTGCCAGGCCAGGGGCACTGATTTGCAGAGAATATTAATTGTTTTTTGTCAAAGCTGCTTGAAGCTACCCATACCTCTCTGGAGCACTGTGTTCAGAGGAGTTGCATGTTTTAGATAAACATGTTTTGAGACTTTAAGTCTTATGTAAGACTTATTATATAAGCCATTAGAAATTTTCTTGGACCCTTTTGATATTCATAGTATTTTCAGAAGTGTTATCCTCTGTGCATGACTATATCGCTTATTTTTTTTTAAGCCCTTCTGTAATGTGGAAGAATATAGTGGAAAATTAGTATTATGTAGTTTTGGGGTTTATAGTCTAATTCATGCAAACTGCGTAAGTTTTATTAGACAATCTGCTCCATATGAAAATTTGTTCACCACTCTTGTCTTTTAATTAAAGTATGACTGAACTGTACGACATGCCACAGTTGTGTGAGAAGGACTAAGTTTCCCACTCCTGAGTGTAGGAAGTAAAATGTAGCTAGAGTTAGAAAGAGCCATCAGAGCAAAGGACCAGGAAACTGCAATAGAGGGGTACAGGAAGTGGGTGGGAGTTGAGGAAATGCATTTTTCCTAAAATGTGGAATTGATGTGAAATCTAGCAACTAAACATTGAAACCTATTGCGAGAATGTGTCCCTCAAAATAATAGTTTGTTATGGACAACAGCAGCTTCTACTACTGTTGCTTACATTGTTTTCTTCTGTTGATTTATCTGGATAATGACTGTGGTTCTGTATGATGTTTTGCTCTCCCTCCCTTAATTCCTAAGGTATTTTTCTCTCCCATTTCCTCTTCACTGTGCATTTCCTGTTGCTTAAGTGCTTGCAGTGAAGCTCTGAACAGCTGGGAAATGTCATGTTCTCTGTATATCCCTAAGTCAGCTCTGTTCAGCAGTACTTAAAATGTGTTGGAACCCCATTAGCCCACTTTAAAGGTGTGATCAAGGTCCCACTATGCATGCCAGCCCTAAAATTATGCCATGAAGTAACCAATTAACTTTGCTTAGCATTTAATCAAGCAGTTAATTTTGAGAGGTAGCTTGCTAAAATATCCAGCTTTGAGAGATCCTGGAAATATGAGTAAAACCACTTTGCTTTTTCTGCAGTAAAAAAATAAATGGTTAGCTTTACAGTTGTGAGGGAAAGTTCCATTTGTTAACCAGTGATATGAATAATATGTTGTGCTATTTTAAGCTCTATACATAGAGCTTAAATGGAGGTAAGCTATGTAATTGAGCTTTAGAGTTGGAGAGTTGGAGAGCTCTGTAGGTTACAATCAGTTGGCATTCATTTAATATTTTCAAAGAACCATGTACCCAAGCATGCCTGATTTTTCTTCTTTAATTCCTTTCCCAGATCCCAGTACAACCAGTTTCCTTATAAGCCCACCATCTCTGGGTTGATCAATGTGTGGCAAATGTCAGCTCTAACCCAAGCAGAGACATATTTCTTAGAGTATAAATAAGAAAGCCATATAAACTTGGGTCTCTTTCTTCTTCCACATGTAATGAAATTTCTTATGACTACATATATTTAACACATTTACCTTTTGTCAAATATAATTAAAATTGATAAGACAGATGTAGCCAAATCACACCTCATTTTCCCTGCAAAGTTATTGAAATAGCTCAGTTTTCATACTGAAAACCCTCTCCATCACAATGTGAACAAAGTGGTGTGTTGCTATACTGTATATTTGAGTTTGGGGGGCTGCATCAAAGGCTTTATGTAGATTGCTCTTCCATCTCCTGGTTTTCTACTTCTCCCTTCTCCACAAACCAGAAAAGTAGGTGGAACCTATTAAATCTCAACCATGAGTTAACAGTCTTATGTCATGTCTTTCTATATGTGTCAAGGACAGCAGTGATCAGTATTGAGGGACGTGATTAAAAAATTCCTGATAGAATAAATACCTCTTGTAGACTTTGAATGGCAAGATGTTGGAGGGAGATAGGATGAGAAAATTAAAAACTGAAGAGAGCTTAAAAATCAACCCCAAGACAAGCCAACCCCAAACTCTAGAAAAATAAAATTCACATTTATGTGGAGAAAAATTTCACTATGTTTAATATCTATATCCTCCTGTGGTATTTCTTCAGATTGCCAGAAGCATGTCCTTGTATGTGTTTGTGCTTTGCCTGTTGCTTTTCTTCCTGCAGTAAATCAAAGTGTTTACCCAGGATGCTGGAAGAGATGAGAATGCAGGAAGCTTTTAGCTCTGCCAGGGTGGTTGGTTTTAGCCCAGGATTATGGTGGGAATAGATCAGGGAAGAGGGGAATAGAATATTCACCACAGAGTTCTGTGTGTCTGGTCTGCTCTGTGTGGGGTTAAACCAAATGGTTAAACCTTGGAATGTGAGCATGGGATGAGAGGCTGGGAGGTCATTTCCTTGTACCTGCACAAGTCTTTGGCTTCCCTGTCCCAGCAGTACTGACACTAGATCCTTTAGAGACTTTCTACAAAGGAACTTTTTGAGCTAATACTCAAAATTAATCTCTTAATACTCAATTAAGAATTTTAATAAAGGTAGGGAATCAAAGACTCGAGGGCAGTTTTCTTAACAGTTCCCAGTCTGTTAATTCTGAGTGCTTGTAGTTGAGCCACTGCAGTGAGTGTAGTGGGTTCCTGTGAAGTGGAGGGGCTGCTGGAGAAATGTTTTGGTGGGAGAAGGGAGCACTATGCAGATGTGCACCTGGGAGAAAGTGCTGTGTGCATGTGGTTTCTCTAAAAACCAAAGTGCCTTTTTAATCTCTTCTTGTGGCTGCTATTTAGTAGAGGTCCAGTATGCTAATGGCCTTATAAACTGGTGAGGGAAATGTAATCAGAGGTCTTCTGTCTAGAAATACCATGCTTTTTAAATTGTGGTGTTTTAAAGAGAATATACCTTTTCTTTGACAGATTAAACTGCCACCGATGATGGAAATCATAACAGCTGAACAGCTGATGGAATACTTAGGTTAGTAATTGCAATAAATCACTTCCACTTGTATGTTGTACTTAGTAGTGCATGGCAACATAGAGCTGTTTCATGTATTTACTATTTTATTCAGCTTTTTATTTGATTCCAGAAAACTACTTACAGTATTCAGTTACTCATGCTTTTCCTTAACTGTTTTTAGAAGTTTTCTGCACTGCTTTCCAAAGTGATTGATCTAGTTATGCCATTGGTATGGCTCAGTGCACCAACACATTGACAGATTTAAAATTATTCATGTCTCTTACAGGGTTGTTTTATTGTAGTTGACAGAATGTAGTAAGTCAACTCTGTCTTTAATTGTCTGTAGTAACTTTAATCATTGGAAGTATGACCCAATTAAAATAACAAGAAAAATTAATGTAGTCCTCACAGTGATTGGGGTCTCATTTGCAGGCACTACTCTGGTATCATATTCAGTGTTCAGCAAAAATGCAGCTTTTTGTATCTGACACGGCTGGAACTTTAATAACCCTGATGATCCAGGTGTTAAAAGTGCAGTTGTGATAATACTTAAGCTGTATGTACCACTTTTCCTTCCCTTGTAGCCTGACAAATATAAAATGTTTGAACTTAGTAGACTGGGTTTGATTTTTCTTAAGCAGGAGAAAAAAACCCTTACGATATTTTCTTTATTTTTGCTTGTAAAGAACATAGCTTGTTCTTTTCAGAAGCAAATTGCTGAGTCTTCTGGTTGAAGAAAAAAGTTGCCTACATAATTTTCTCCAAAAACTAAGAAATCTTGCTCCCTGTGTCTAAGCATTTCTTATAATTGCATTGATGACACAATACTGTCTGAAGTCACTACATAATTCCAGTTGTCTAAATGTGTATTCTTTCTGAAGAAAGAATTTTTAGCTTCTGGAATTATCTTACTAAATTGAATAATAAAACAGTGTTCAAATTATTTAGGTTCCTTTTCACTCAACAGGATTAGCAGTTCTACAGTTCTTCTACAGCTGAAAATAAAAGCCAAAACCAACAAAACAGCCTTCAACCACTTTCAAGTTAGAAGAGGATAAATTAGGAAACTTATAATGATATTCTTCTGACTTTAGTAATGGAGCAAGGAATAAGTACAAAAACATTGAAATAAAATCTGGAAAGTGGGTATTAGTCTCTAAAGATGTTATAAATCTTGAACCTCAGTGTGTTGATTAACTATTAACTAATTTATTACCTTTGCATTGTAGACAAAGGTGGAATACAAGTGTTGTGGTTTAAGCCCAGGCAGCCCCTTGGTCACTCCCCTGCCAGTGAGATCAGGTAGAGAATGGGGAGGGTAAACAACAGAAAACCTGTGGGCTGAGTTAAAGACTCAATATAGGGAAAGCAGAGCAAAACAGGGAATTAATGCACTGCTTCCCACGGGCAGGCAAGTGTTCAGCCATCCCAGGAGAGCAGCACCCTGTCACACATGGTGACTTGGGAGGAAAAACACCATCCAGCACTCCAAGTGTTCCCTTCTTCGTTCTACCCCCCCTTTATATACTGGGCATGATGGCACATGATGAGCACAGAACATCCCTGTGCTCAGTGGGGGTCACCTGTCCTGGCTGTGTCTCCTCACAGCCTCCTGTGGCCCTGGGAAAAGGAGGAAGGGCCTTGGCTCTGAGTGAGCCCTGCTGAGCAATAACAAAAACATCTCTGTGTTATCAGCACAAACCCAGAGCACAGCCCCACACCAGCCACTGTGAAGAAAGTTAACTATATACCAGTCAAAACCAGCACAACAAGTTTTATAGATTTACTGGTGTATAAAACATGGCAAAACTTTCACAGTATCAGTCAGGATAAGTGGTTGTCTTTTTAAATGTGTACAGAATTGCATACTTTACTGTGAACAGTTTGACCTTCTTATATTTTTAAGCTGAGGCACAGAGGGAGGTTAGTTTTTGAATACTGAAGAGATTGGTATTATACCCCAAGAGATTATGAAATGTTGCTTTAGTAACAGTTGGCCATTTGAATTTTATATCTTAATATAATCTTACTAAGTTTTTATATTCATATTTTACTCCATAATTATAATTTGGGTTATAAAACAATGTGATCTCATTAATTTGGTAGAAAACTTCGGTTGTGGTATTCATTATCAGTCAGCTTCAGTCAGAGACATTAATAGAAATGTTGAAGCTTTGATTGTGGAATACATTTATTTTCATTTTTGCTTTCTTTTAGGAGACTACATTCTTGACGCAAAACCTAAAGAGATATCTGAAATTCAGCGACTTAATTATGAGCAGGTAAGGAGCTGCTCCTAAAACAGAGTTACTTATGTCTGAAGAAACTAAAACTACTTTTCTCACCTAGGGTTTGTCACCTTGTTAAAAACCAGAACCATACAGACCATTGTTTGTAGTTTGTTTTTGTATGGGCTTGATGTTGAGTAATAATTTTATATATGTGCTATTAGTGAAGAAAAACTCAGTATTTATTAACAGAAGACACTTCTTTTTTTCCCCTGTTATGAAATAACAGTAATGAAGTAAAACAGGTTTTATTGAGGAAGTGTAACACAGAGGTACTAATAAAAGTATGTATGTAACAGGGGGGTTGCTCTTTGAAGTCTTGTGTTGCATGTCCTTCAATTGCTCTGTTCAGTGGTGCCTGCCAGAGTTTTTCTGAGGATGTAAACTGAGTAAGAGAGATCTGTGTTCTTAATCATGATGGACAAAAAGAGGTTGATCCCATGTTATGAAAGGCAATGTTATTTGCACTGACCACTGTTTATATGTCATCACAGAATTCTTCCTGTACTGAAGATAATGCTATTAGATTTAAAAATTGTTGATTTAGTATATATTTTCTGACCTCTGTCTGTAGTCATAGCTGGTTTTTTGGTTACTCATGGAAAGATGAATTTGAATTTTTAATAGGTATAAGGTTTCAGGGTAGTTCTCTTTATTCTTAGGTCATTTTTTCTTGTTCTCATTCAGTGTTGAAAGCCAAATTGAGTGACTTGAGATTGATTTGTATCAGATTATAGGAATTACTTTTGTAATAATGAAATTGGCTATTTTTTTCCACACAATTCTGTGTTGTAGAATGTTATAGCTATAATTAACTTGTAGGAGGGTGATGAAAACTATTATGCCTGGTGAAAGTACAACCTCTATAGCTTTCTTATGCTCAGATATATGGATTTAGAACGTAAATGTCACATACCTGAAGTTTTTAACCATGTAATTTCAAAGAAGCCTGTTCTAGAAATCTTCTAAGTTGCTTTGAAGGTACGGAAATAGTTAAAGTAGAAGTGATAATGTTGAAATTGTAGCAAGAAACTTCTGTGGTTTTCTGGTCTGTTTGATGTAATCCTGCTTTGTTTGCAAAGTAAACATTAACAAAATAAATGCAGCTATTGTCTGTAGATGTATGGCCTGAATTTGTGGATGGCTAGTGCTGACTTACTATGGACTTCTTATTCATTCAGCAGAGTTTGATTATGGCAAAATATCTTTCAAAACAGGTTTTCATATTTGATGTCTGGCCCCTCCTAATGACATGCTCTTGTTAAGGTGGCTTTGTTTGCTTTTGATAAAAACTTAAAAGGTGAAGCCAGTCTTGAGAATTACTTCCAAATCTTGCTAAATTCTAAATCTTGTGACAGCAAAATGTTAGTAAGATGAAGCAACTTGTAGTAAGGCAGTGGGAGCTGTTCCATTCCTGCTCATGGAAACTTGACAGAACAGGGTGGTTAAAGGGCCACAAGCATTAAAACTCATTTGTAGCAGCCATGCTCAATGGTGCAGATTCTGATTAGAAGACAGCAGAAGCAGCTGTCTTTAACCATCAGTAGTTTCAGTCTGTGAATCTTTGCTGTCTCCATCTCCTGTCTAATCTGCATTTCTGGTCTTTGTCATGCTGTTTTCCCATTGTTGTAAGCCTGAATTTCTCTTAAACAACAGAATGTTGCAAAACCCAAAAACCCCCAAACAAACAACAAAGTGTCTCAGTTTCCCCAAATCTTTTGCACAAGACTTTCTGACCATATTCTTGTGGACTTTTCTCACTTAGTGGGAAATTCTTTTTCCTGCATGTCAGGAATTTTTATCATCTGTTGGTTCAAGATAACTGTCCCACAAAGCACATTTTCTTTGGCTCATCTTTCCTTTCTGTGATTGGAACTTCGTAACTTGATAATTCTCCTTAGGATTCCATTGGGTTCACTACTATAATAAGTGCTACTTTCATGACTTGTTTTAACAGTAGAATTTACAGGCCATTTAAAGGTATGCCCAAAATAAGATAGAAAATGGGGTTTTTATTAAAGAAAAAAAAGTAGTGAACAATTAAAGACTCTGATTCTCAGTACTGAACCCTGAAATTAGAGTTGGCAAGTGGGTCTGTGTAGATCTTACTGTTCATTCATTATGTAGTGACAAGTACTTCAGCCTGACTTGTAAGGGAAGGCTTAAAAGGGGAGAAGAAACCTCAAGAAAAGTCCCTTGAAGATTCCTTTATAATTCAGTTTTCTTGCAAACATCTGGCTTGTGGCTTTGGGAAATAGACCTAAAAGCAACCAGAACTGCCTAAAAGTAGTTTATGGGTGTAAAAGAGGTGATTGGAGGGAGATTCTTTTATTTCATGTATCTCCTGGCACAGTATGTGAATTGAATGTACATTGAAACATTTGTTTAGGTAATTTACCCCTTGAATTATTTTTTTTTAAGTATTAAGTCGATGAGTACTAAATGATGAATGGTTACTAAAGTAACCACCAAATGTCCAAAGCTGTGTTGGGTGATCTGTTCTGTTCTTTTCTTTCTGTTGTCAGAATATGAGTGATGCAATGGCAATTCTGCATAAGTTGCAGACGGGTCTGGATGTCAACGTGAAGTTCACAGGTGTCCGAGTATTTGAATACACACCTGAATGCATAGTGTTTGATCTGCTTGATATCCCCTTGTACCATGGATGGTTAGTGGACCCTCAGGTAATTTACTCTGTTTCAATTATTTAAAAAATGTTATCCTGAATGTTATTGGTGGGAGGGGAGGTATTTCTGAATTTTAACAAGTCAATAATGAAAACGGTAATGAAGTTTTTAAATCTAGTCAGAAAAATTGAGTGAATACAGACTGTGGTTTTTAAGTGCAAGAACTTTGCAGAGCCTGGGTCTATAGTCAAACTACTTTAAAAGCCTTCTATGACTCTGTAAAGGAGAATTGTTTTTCTGAGGGAAGTAGCAAGTTGCCCCAGATACAGTGTCCCAGTCATCATTTTTGAAAGCTTATTAGAGAACACTTGGAAGGAATACAAAGTTACTTTCCTCCTCTTTTTAATTCTGATTTCTTAGTCACTGCTATTGAGAAATGAGGATGGTGGAACTGGTTGGAGAGAACTGCATCTTTAGCAAACATGTAATTTATTTTTAATTATATTATTTAATAAACAATAAAGTGGTATTGTTTGCTGAGTGGGAAACTGGTGAGTTTGGCTGCAATAATAATGCCTAAGAGTTTTTCTTTTCATGCCTTGTTGGTGAGAGTTGCTGTTCTCTTCCCCTGGCACAGCTGATCCAACAATGTCATGTTCATGCCTTAGCTTTTGATGCTAAGGGTCAACCGAAGGATTTAAAACAGGATCTGAAATAGCAAAATGTGTAACACTGGGCTAAAATGTTTTGGCCTACATTTTTTAAGGGGATAACATCCTCTCTTTATTGAATTTTTTACTGTCTTATTAATAATTGCCACTGGCTTGCAGCTGTGTTCTGTTCTTCTCAAAGATAAATCCTCCATGTTTTTCCTTCCTGCTGCAGGTTGCTGACATAGTAAAAGCAGTTGGTAACTGCAGTTACAATCAGCTGGTGGAGAAGATAATTTCTTGTAAACAGTCAGAAAACAGTGAACTGGTTAGTGAAGGTAAGTCACGTTTCCCTGTATTTATCAAAGTATGTGCCCTGCCAAATCTACGTGACGTATTTTCCATGTGGGTGATGCTGAGTAGAGATACCAGTGGGAAGAGCTGCATTCTGTGTGCTGAGCTGCTTTCCCTGAGCAGCCACACAGCACTGTGCTTGTCTTCTCAACTCTCTGATGCATGCTCTTGATCTAGTCAATACACTTTGTCAAAAGCTGGCAAGAATTTCCCTTATTGTGGCAGCATTCAGATTTCAACTTAGCTATGTATTGTCTCCTATAAATCAGAATATCAATTATATATTCCATTACAACAAGGGAAAATATGAGAAATTTTAGAAGTGGATATAGCATTTCTGAACATGGGAATTTTGTTTGCAATGCTGTGGTTTTAAAACTTTGAAACTTGTCCCCTCTTTTTATGTGTTCCCTAATGCTTGTGGCAATATGGGGATGTAGGGGGAAAGTAGGAAAAATACTACTATTGTTTCCAGGTGTTATATTAGCAAGTGTGTAATAGACACACATAACAGTATGTTTTGCTTTTGTAGGGTTTGTAGCTGAGCAGTTCCTAAATAACACAGCTACACAATTGACATACCATGGACTGTGTGAGTTGACTTCAGCTGTCCAGGAGGGAGAGCTTTGTGTGTTCTTCAGGAACAACCATTTTAGCACCATGACCAAATACAAGGTACATTCAGCATTTTTGTCTCTATTGTTGTGTTTTGTGTTTCAAAGCAAGTCACGCTTTTTTACTGTCTTGAAATAGAATTAAATTCCAGGTTGTTATATATAAATATAGCTTACAGTGAATGTAAGGTCTGTAGCAAATGTTACTTAGGAATTATTGAATTACAGTGGTTTAGTCACTGGGATCCATTACTACTTTAAATCTTCTTGTAGCCTTTCCCTTTATGTTCAGTTTACTCCCTGTGTTAACTCTTTGTGGTTAGGTATAGTTATGTACACTTCTTACATGGCTTAAATTTTCTTGCAGTTTGTGGTTGGCATGATAAGGTTACTTTAATTTCTTGTTTCTGAGGATCTGAAAGTTTGCATTACATTTGGCCAGTAGATGAATAGGTCCATATGCAAAATCCCAAATGTTTTGAGAAGTTGAAATGGGCTACAAATTGGTTCCCTTTGTTAGAGAAGAGAATTTCTTTTAATTTTTTTATCTGTATCTGGGGAAGCAAAATGGCAGCAGCTGTGAAAGGAGTATTCCAGGATACCAAAAGCAAGTGTCAGCTTGGTTAGTGCTTCTGGGACTCCTTCCTCCGTGGAATGGAGAATCTGGTTTGGCAAGTTTACATTCATTTATGGAGCATCTTCATGCTAAAACAACTTTACTTTGCTAGGATGGTAGTATATGAGTTTTTACCCTTGTACAGAAGCTTAAAATTATGTTTTGGTTATCTATTCTTTAATAAGACTTCAATTTAATGTACACTTGTTCTTATGAATAATGGTAATAAAAGCAAAAAAAAGAAGAGGTGTGTAACATGCAAAAAAGTTAAGAACCTCGTTTTTGCCATTATATGATAATGTCATATACCTCATGTGAATGACACTTTCATTTGTTACTACTAGTCCTTTTTCCTCCTTCTGTTAATCTTGACTGTCAGTGCTAAGCTTTGGCATTTTGAGTAACTACTCATAAGCTGAGCTAAAGGTCTGAACAGTCCTGATAAATAATGATTAACTCTACAAGCAGGTAACACATTTGGTTTTCTGATTAGGGTACATCTGAGATGTGGTTTAAATCTGTGTATACAATGCCACTCACTTAAAGCAGTAGGGCAGTGAAAGGCTCCTTCTCCTCCCTTCTTCCATTTAAATAACCCAGGGCTATGAAATGAATCTCTGTGTGGTCAAATATTATGTGATGCAGCTCATTTAAATCACAATTTTGAGTATAGTTTTTCCCCTCTCTGCTTTTCTAAATTTAGTTCTTGGATTAGGTGGTGGCAGCTTGTGAAGCAAGTCTGTACACTGTTTTACACTTGTTACATGAAGTGGGGTTTGGTTTTAAAAAAGAAAATAGTAAAAGTACAGCTGTACTTTCTGGGTACAAATGGTATTTAGAGGTGCAGGTGCTCTTTTACTTTGTTTGAAGGCCATTCCAGATAAAATACATGAATCCTACTGGAAATAACACATTTTTGTGCTATTATTAAGTCCTTTAAAATATTATTTATATAAAATACAGTCAATAAGTATCAATTTGACCTGTGGATTATAAATACAGATTAGCTTTGTAAAACATAGGCTATTTGTAGTCTTTTGTAGCCCAGTATTACATTAAAGGGCAGAACCTCGTGTGTCTGTGCTTTATCAGCTTCATACTTGTAAACATTTATTTACCTCTCAGTTGAGATCCTTTTTCCTTATAGAAATAAAATGCTTATAGAAATAAAAATTCCTTATAGAAATAAAAACACTTTAATGAGTTAAATATCCTCAGCCAATATTAATAATACAGAACAGGTTAAGGCAGTGAGTAAAAATCTGTCTTGAGTTTTACCTGTAAGAACTAAATACAAGTCCTAAGAAATATAAAGTATTTGAAAATTAGTGTGGTTTGTATATTTAAGGTTTGTTGCTGCTAAGTCACAGTGGTTTTAATCTTGTGCTTTTTGAGAATTCTTAGAATTCTGAAATGCTAAATTCTGAAATAGAGGCCATTATTCTTGCTTTTCACAGTCATTATGGGGAATGACCTTGTAGTTAGTGTTTAATTTCCATGTTATTTACATGTCTTAGTTCCTGAGGTTATTGCTTGTAAACAGTGTTCATTTTGATTTGGATCTCTGTTGAGTGGTACATGGCAGAATTTGAGATACCAAGAAACTTTTAAATAAAGACGGAAGATAAGTTTTTAATTGATGTGTAAAGGCCAGCAGTAACTCTTCTGGCTCCTACCTACCCAGCTGGTTGCAGTAGCTGTAAGTCTAGGTGGTCTTTTGTATCAAGTCAGAAATAGACTTAACTTGGGCTTTTAGCCAAGATCAGCTCTCCAGACATTTTTGGCCCTCCAGGATACTCGTGTGAGTGCCAGATGCATTGTTGCTGAAGAGTTGAGATGTTTTCCAACTGCCCCACTCTTTCCATCTCCTGGGTTTAATGCTCACTCTGCAGATGGAGTTTCCTCACAGTTTGAGCAGTAGTCAGCAGTAGCTGGACTATGGAGAAAAGTCCATCCATTGGGAAAACTGGAGATACAACATATGCCAGGGAAAATGGAGGTATAGAACTCCTAGGGCAAGAATGATGCAATTATTTTTTCTCCTTCTCTAATACTGCCTTTCTCTCTTTCCCCTCCAAACCAATACGTGGAAATGTACAAATAAAGCAGCTATAAAGTTAATCAAAAGGGAATTACACATTTATTAAGTTGTCCATGTAATAAAATCAGTGTATTTTTAGAAACACAGCTTAAGTAATTAGCAATTATTATTCTAATTAAGCTAATGCTTAAACTTTTATTTGGCAGCTTTAATGTACAGCTGATACAAGGACCTGTACACTGAGGATATTTTTAAGTGCAGTGTGGGTTTTTAAAGGCTGATACTTTAGTGAAAGGACTTGGATTTCCAAACCTTGTCCAAGTAATTTTTTCTACTTCCTGTCCCTTTCATTGCATACTAATAGTCTTGGCTCATGTGATTATACAGTAATAATTTTCAGCAGTTAAAAATGTGATTTTATTTTTTTGCCTTTGCTTTTCATTATGCAGATAATAAATACATCAAATGATAATTCCCTAGATCAAGGAAAAACAGGACTGTAAAGAGGGGATCAGTTTGGTAAGAAGATCTTAGTTCAGTTGGAACGTTTTTCCCACAGACTTGTTTGTAACAGATCCTGTGTTCTTTACTGAAAAGTATCAAGACACTTACCTGTTTGGATTTTTAAGTATGTGTGTTTTCTACTTTATGAATGTTGTATTTCTGCTTCAGAACTCAACAGATACTTTTATTCCAATACAATTCCAATTTTATAACACTAATTGCACTTTTCCCTTGGGCATTTAAGATTGGCACAGTAGAGGCAATGAATATAATTGCTTAAAAACATGTTTATTTTTCAATTTCTTAGTAAGTGTACAGTTATTATGCTGACGGTTACTCTGAATTCAGTAGTACATACTGTTTTTAAAAAACTCTTTTTAATGGTAGTATATCTGAATGTTTCAACTGTTAGAGAAAATTAAAACAACACTCATTCATCCACTTAAAACACCTTCACAAAAACAAAGGGATCTGATCCAGAAGTCCAAGAGAATATTTACATACTATTCAAAACATAATGCTTAAAATGTCTTTACTGTACGAAGCTATTGGACAGGTGTTTGGTTTTCTTTTTCTGTTTCCTGAATTGATGGAAACTTGGCAATTTGCATTAGAACAAGTAGTTTAAAAACACTAATTATTTAATCTGATTATTAAATTATCCAAGGAAAGGAGATCTAGTAACATCCCCTGTAGCCTGTATTTGTGCATTTCAGAGAGGGGTTTTTTTTGTGCAAACCAGAAGACTGAGAGATCCCTGTTTGGGAGCATAATCTTGCTTTATCCTCAGTTTTATTTCAAGGTTTTTATATGTGAAACTATAAAATCTGGGCATTGGTCTACAATATCTAAATACCAATTCTTAGGATAAATAATTAGTCATAACTTTGTTAAAGTAAACTGTCTGCAGTAGTTATGCACTTGGGACTTCCACTGTTTTACTCCCTACTGGCTATAGTTTGTAGTAGATACTTTTGCTGTCTATTACATGCTGGTATTTTGGGGGCAGTGTTAACCCATGAGACTGGGTATTTGTTAAAAAAACCCATCTTTAAAAACAAATCTAAAAGATGATCTGGTAGCGCTCTAGAAATGGCCAGTTAAGATTTTTTTCTGAGGGTAGAAACATTTTGCAAAGCGGGACAACTCTTCTCAGAGAGTGAGGGGCATTTGAAAGCCATTTTTGTGTGCATTGGTTGCCTGAGTGTCCCGAGCTCGGCCTGGTCAGCACAGGCCGGGGCCGTGTCCCTGTCCCTCAGGGCCATGTCCCTGTCCCCTGTTCCCCCCTCAGGGCCGTGTGTCTGTCCCCGTTCCCCCCCCCCCGGGGGCCGTGGGGCCGTGTCCCTGTCCCCCCTCGGGGGCCGTGTCCCCTGTCCCCCCTCGGGGGCCGTGTCCCTGTCCCTCGCAGGCAGCCCCGGCCCGGCTGTGGAAGTGCCTGGGAAGGGCGGCTCCTTCCTGGCCGCAGGCTGGGCCCGGCTCTGTGCGGGCCCGGCTCGGAAGGTAAAAGCTTCTCTCGGCTCACAGGCAGTCCTTGCTGGGCCGGGCTGTGCCACTGAGTGGGGCCTGTGCCTTTAGCGTGGGGAAGAGAACGTGCCTGGCATTAAAACTGTGCCTGCAGAGCCAGCCTCTATTTTCTAGTTGCAAGTGAAGAACAAACCCATGATGAGAGGCTACGTTACAGCTCGCAGCTAAAGAGCCACCTCCTCTTACTTGATATGAAATTATTGCCAAAGGTTCCATGAATATTAGCAATATTGCGAGGGTCCTGGTTGGGTTTTTTTGGGGAATCCAATTTAATTATACTAATATGATGTAGAGATCAGAGAAGCTGGTTAAAAACAAGGGAAAGATGACTTCGGATCTCTGATCTGTGATTTCCCATTTTCCATTCCAATAATGTGACCAGGAACTCTGTCCCTTATCAGGTACCTTATCAGGTCCTAGGAAGCCCGTGTTTGTTGGTTTGCTAAGCTTTGTTCAAGTGAAGCAGAATGTTTGAAGGTATGCAGTTGGTATTGGAATTGCAGTTTATTGCCTTTCATTAGGGAGCTGTGTTACATTTATTTTTCATTATTTACTCTAATGTGACATTTTTACAATCAGTGTTCAACTGAGAAATTCTTACAAAGAATATGAATTTCAGGTTTGAAACAGGTCTCCATTTCAAGCAAATGTTAGCTTTAATCCATCCTTAGATGCTACATTCTAATTGCATGAAGGCAATGATATACCTTAATATTTGTGTGTGGAAAAATTAAGCTTATAATAGTTTAGAGATAGGAAAACTAGTATTTTCACAATTTCAGTATTACTAAGATGCACAGTTTATGGGCTGTAATTAAAATGTATGGCATAATAGAGGAAAACCTGGGAGACACACAAACCACCCCCTTTTTTAGGTTTTGGTTGAGTCAATGTAGTGTTCAAAATAAAACTTAAAAGTTCAAATGCATTTTATATTTAAAATTCTGGGATTTTTTAATATCTTTTTGAAGACTTCTTGTATAAAAAAATATTGTGAAGTAGTTATTTTGTGCAAACTGGAAATGTTGCAAAATTACTTCCTTTTATTTTCTTCAGGTAATTTTAAGTGTCAGGAGTATCATTCAGTTCTTAGGCAGGGTTCCAAGGGACAGATGATTTCTTAGATCATGTTATGTGATCAGACTTGTTGCTGACACTTGCATTTATGTCTGTGGAGCCCCGCTGTGCTGGTTAACTCCCATTCCAAAGCTTGAACATACTGTAGTGTTACCTGTTGGGTTTTGGGTTGGGTTTTTTACCCACTCTGTTTGGCCTTGTGTATAACTGCATGTTATGGTGTTAGGTAATATTGGAATAATTACTGTATGTGAGTCTTCAAATAATATTTTTGTTACATCAAGTGACCTCCCAGCCCCAGCACGGGCAGCTGTAAACAGAGTGGGATTGACGAGACGTGAGTGGAATTTCAACATCTCCCTTAGAGAGTTATTGAATGACTCCAGAGAAGTCAGGGAGCTCGTTCTGTGTGTGTTGAGTATGGACAGAGTTTCCATTTCTTGCCTGTTTAGCCTTAGAAATCATTAGAACAGGATCTGCCTCTTGCTTTGGTACAACTTCAGCACAGCAGTCTTTGAGAACCCTTTGTATGCTGCTGGAATACAAATACCAGATTTTTGTGGATGTCACAATAAACTTGATTTTTATGGCTAAACCACTGCTACAAGTTTTGTATTGAGTGTCTTGATCTGGTACATTCAGTCATACTAATGGGAGTTTCAGTCTTAAAATGCTCTATGGTCAGTAACAACATTCTTGATTTGGAGCATAATCCTAAAAACATGATGAAAAAGGTAGGATGAAATCAATGGATTGATTTAAATGGAAATTCAAACAGGTATTTTGTGCTGCTTTGCTGTCCCTCAGACATGCAGCACCATCTCCTTTTACTTGGTGCCTACTCCAGTTATTTCCCTCTGATTTCAGTTCTTCTCCCACTCCCTCATCCTAAACATCCTAAGCTTGCCTTTCATCCTTCCAGTGCCTTGGTATCTGCACTTGTTAGCATTGTCTCCTTCACTCCAGACCAGCCCATTTTATAATTTCAGACTTTGAAATCAAGAAATTTGGCCTTATGGAACTGTAAAATTACTAAAATGCCAACAAAAGTAATTATTGGTAACAAGTGATAGCAAGAATCTTTAAATTTGGAGCTTTCAATTGACAGAGACCTCAAATTCTATCAAAGCTCATTATGAAACATGAAGTCTGAGATGTGGCCATTTTGAGGTAATGCCTCTTGGATTGTTTGGAAAGGTCACCTTTGTCTCCATACCTTGCCTTTGGAATTTAATGTGATTACTCCTAGGATTTAAAGTTTTTGTTGCCAGGTTTTAAGTCTACTTCTTAGGTGTGTTTCTAAAGAGTTGTCAAGGTATATAGGTATATATAAGTATATATAAGTATATATATATAAGTATATATAAGTATATATATATATATATACAAGGTCAAGGTATATATATTAATATATTCATTCATGTATATATATTAATTTCTAGTCAATACAAACTTCTATTAAGAATGAAGAGTTGCAAGATGGAATACAGAAATGGTGTGGTTGTTAATTTAGCAGTGAATACTAGTATCTGGTGGTTTAATGCTGTATGCTGATTTATTTAATTACTGAATGTGCTAAAAACTCTAAATGTTTTATTGGAATGCATATATCTCATTTCTGCAACTTAGATTGTAAAAAGTATTTTTTTTTTAGTTTTACAAATTTTCCTTGTTCTTCTGTATAGGGTCAGCTTTACCTGCTGGTGACAGACCAGGGCTTTCTTACAGAAGAGAAGGTTGTGTGGGAAAGTTTACACAACGTGGATGGTGATGGGAATTTCTGTGACTCTGAATTCCACCTGAGGCCTCCATCAGACCCTGAAACTGTCTACAGAGGGCAGCAGGATCAAATAGATCAGGTACTGGATTCCTGCCTTTCCATTGTGACTTAGTACTGATTTTTAGTCATATTTATGTGTAATTCCACAGATGTGTATGTGTGTATACTCATGCATATCTGGGATTATAAAACTCTTTCAGGTAATTAGATTGGGGTTCCCAAAAGTGCCACTTGAATGTATTAATATGGTTTTCCATTTGAATGTATTAATATGGTTTTGAGGGAGAAAAAGTAAGACCAACTGAGTGGTTTGGAAAATGGGATTTTAATCTCTCAGAATCCACTTCTGCCAAGTCTTCACTCAGGTGAAATGTCACCTCTGTTCTGTATATGGAAACAGAAACAGACTGGGGAATTTCTTCCTACACAACAAACTCCCTTCAGCTAATTAAGATTGTCATAGCTGAACTTTGCCTTGTGCTGCCCACTTGGCTGAATGTAGGACAGACCCCACAGCAGATTGTGTGTCTGGTGGGTGTTTGTTATTCTTATTGAGACACAGAGTTTGCAGAAGTCATGTCTGAGGTTGGGCTGAGTTGTACGAGGTAATGCACAAGTGCAGAGCAAGACTAAGTTCCTTGAAAATCTATAGTTTATAGTCATCACCATTAATTTTTTTTAAATACTGGGGGGAAATTAATAATTCTCTCTCTCAGAATAAAAATCTGACAGATAATTTGCTGCTGTCTAGGTAATATAATTTAAACCCGAAAGCAACATTTTAAAATTATTTTTTATGTCTTCTGTGCTGCAGCTTAGTCATTGTGAAAACAGACATTAAAGTAGCTGTTCTCAGCCTTCCTGCAGTTGAGGTTATGGACAGGTTCTGAAATAAATTCCTGATCTCCATTTGAAGATAAGGCTGAGAGAAAAGTGTTGGTACTGTGTAGCTGCACGTGCAGAAAAATTCCCTTGGTATGACATGACTGTTTTCTCTGTGAAAGAGCATTAATTCAGAAGTTTACTCTTTAGGATTACCTGATGGCATTGTCACTACAACAAGAGCAGCAGAATCAAGAGATTAACTGGGAACAGATCCCAGAAGGAATCAGTGATCTGGAGCTAGCAAAGAAGCTCCAGGAAGAGGAGGACAGGAGAGCTTCTCAGTACTATCAGGAACAAGAACAAGCAGCTGCTCAGGTCCAGGTAAGAAAACAGTACCACAGCATATGATCATCAATTTTAGAAAGTATGAATAATTGCATAGATACATCTGTGCTTGTACACATTTCAGCCTGAGGTGAATATAGGAATCTTTAGGAATACACTACAGTTGTTAGAGTATGCCTGTAGATATGAAAACTGCAGACATTTAAATACTTTAGAGCAGGCTTAGCCTTCTAAATTAGGGTTTCATTTATAGTTATTTTGGAATGATGGTATGAATTAATATGTCAGGTTACAAAGATGGTATTAGCTAGTATTTTACATTACTTGCAGAAGAGCGTTGAGCTAAACTTTTTGATAATAGTTGAAGCTTTGTCTTTATTTTGTGTTGCAGAAGTTTGTTGCTGTACATTTTTAGGTGATTCAGACTGTGATCTCATGTGAATCTATTCTGTTGTTCCAAATCAGGCAATTGACAATTTCTCCCAGTACACCTTTCCATCCCATAACCATAAGCAGTTGATTTCAACATCTTCTGAAAATGTGATTCATGCACATGTCTATCAAAAAATGCAATTTAACTGAATCTTCTGTGCCATAGACAATATTCATTTAAGTTGGTGTTTTGGATTTAGAGAGGTTTTAAACACTGAGGGCTTTCAGAACTGCTTTTATTTATTACAAATAGGTAAGAAATAATCTATATAAATCCTGCATCTTTGGCCTGAAGTAATTCAGAACCATTAACTACTAAGTTTGTTAAGCATGAAGCAAGAAATTTGACAGGTAAAAGTTGTGTTATTTGCAGTCTTTGTTGCTTTAATAGAACCAGCAGTATCTAGTTAAGACACAGATTCATAGCTGCCAAAGGCAGAAGGAACTGAAGGACCTGCTGAACAGGATTAAGAGCCTGCTTGTTTGCAGCTACGAATGGGTACAGAGGGAATAGATGATGAATTAACAAAACTTACATTGCCTTTGTATACCAACCCCCTTGCCAAGTTATTAAGGAGTTTGTAGTCACAAAAAGCTGCTGCCTTACCATTATCTTGCTGTCCACAGCAGCACTTTGACTCTGCAAATAGTGAAAAGTGGATTATGTGCTTATAAGAGAAACCACGAGAAAATTCCAGTGCAATAATACAGAAGCGCCAGAAAATGCTTGAAACTGTATTTTATTGAAACTACTGATCTGTATATGTGGACACAACAGAAAGGACACATGAAACTTGAAATATTATTTTCATCTGACTTAATTTTCAAGAAATACACAACTTTGTGGAGGTCCCGGAGTAGGTATACCAAAAACCCTACCTGAACTCTACTGCTTTGCATAATACTTAAACTTTTTGTTTGTGAACTTGAGCACACAGGAGGAGTTCAGGCTGTATGTGCAGTGCTGTTGGGTTTATTTCCCATGTTATTTTCCCTACACAGCAGGTACAAGGTGCTGCCTCTCCAGCCAGCACAAGACAATCCGGGAGTAACGAACGCAAACGCAAAGAGCCTCGGGAGAAGGAGAGGGAGAAAGAGAAGAACAGCTGTGTTCTCTTGTAACAGAGCATGGATTCCAGCTGGAGCCAAGTGCATGTCCTCAGAAGCAAAAACAAGGAGTCAAAAGGAAGACAAACCTGTTACATGCCGCCTGTGCCTGATTACCCCATGGATTTTGTTCACGTTCCAAGAGAGGATGGATGGCTTTGTACCAATCAGACTTCCTTCAAAGTCATAGCGCGAGCTGCTCACGAGGGAATTCCAAACACAGTTGGATGCGGCTGTGCTTTGAGTTAGTCATAAGAAATATTGCACCTTGTAGCTGAACACACAACTCATGGCAAGTCCTGTGTCATAGTGACATCCATTACTCATTCCATCAGTTAGTAAGCTATTTTATCTTCTACTCTAAACAAAGGTAATTCATTTTGTGTAAGGCTTTTTCCTGAAGTCTGTACACGAGCACAATGGAGTTCTGTGTTACTTCCTTAGTATGAAACTATATCTTAGGCTGGGTATAGTCTCCATGACACAAGAGCCCAAATAACAGCTGGGCACTGCCTCCTCAGTGTGTCCAGATTTCTTTGCTTCTGGATCTGGTATGTTCTTTTTTTGAACCCAGATTTATACTTGTTACTGCTATCACTGCATCTCCTGGCCAGCTTTCTTGCCCCAAGAATATGTGACTTGATAGGCAGCATACAAAAATTGTCATGAAGAAAATGGGGCATTTATTAAAAAGCAAGATGAATATTGTTTGCTTTTCTTGCAACTACAAACTGGGTATGGCAACTCAGATGTTATCAGGGTTAAACAAGTAATTTTATAGGTAACTTCTTTTTCTTTTATTATTTTTTTCTCTTGTAGGTAAACTGGACCAGATAAGCTTTTATTTATTGACCTCTCCATATGATAGATGAATGATGAGAGGGAACTAAAGTCTATAATAATCGTTATTCTATATAAGAATGCAGAGTTAAAATAACTAACTATCTGCCTTTTATCCAGAAGTACCTTGAACTTCAACATGACGTTAACATGTCCACTTGTATATTTAAGCAAGTGTACTGTAGTTAAAAACACACTTTTTTGTTTGTTTTATAAATCATGTATTCTTAAAAAAGCACACTTCAGAAGGGGTGAGAGAGGAGTGAAGCTCCCTCTCTGAGATGGTTTGAAAGGTGGTCAGGTGTAATATTTTGTTTTTTAAATCACTAATTTAGAATTTTTGGAAACCAGACTTTTCTAATTTATGGGAACCAAATAAACGTGTTGCATCTTGTAGTATTTATAGAATGCAGAAACAGAACACTTGATGAATTTTGAGGGAACCACAAATCTTCCTCCACTTCCATTAAATCAATAACAATTAGTTCTTGCTGAACCTTTTGATAAAAATTTCTATTTAGCAATTTGTAGATACTTTTGAAAAAGGCTGCTTCTACTGGACAAGTTCTGTATCTGTGCTCTAAGCCTTAGTGTTCACACAGAATAACCTGGGCAAGAGGTGGAACATGACATTCCTGCTTCCAGGTGTTTGGAGAATGTCTGCAAAAGTGGGTGTCTAACACAAGTCCACTGGTAAAAAGCCACTTCACAATTATTTCAAGCTGCACTGGCTGCACTGCTGGCAACCAGTCCTCACACACATCTGCTACCAACCTAGAATGAAAATGAGATAAAGGAAGAATGTCTTACCAACTAAAGGGCCAATTTGTATCACTTTTCTTCCATGCCTTTTCCTCCTTTGTTTTTCTTCCACTTTTGTTACGATTTCCCTTTTATAATGATGAAGTAATGAACAGTAGGAGGTCTCTAATATGTAAACTGTAAATTTAAAAATTATCTTCTCTAGAAAAGTCATGCCCAGAGAAGTAATTTTAATACTTAATGTATGCAGTTCAGATAATTTTGTATGTCAAAGCAAAGGTTGATGTCTTTTTTTCCTTTGCAGCAGCCTAACTTCAAAAATTAATGTGATGGAGGATCACCAACATAATGACTTAGCTACTTTAAGTAGATGAGAAAATATTCCAATAGTGTCAATAACAGAGACTTTAAGCCAGAATGTTGTTTAAAAACATTCTGTTACTAAGATTTTTCCAAATTTTGTGTATTTACATTTATTTATTGACCTTGAAAAATAAATATGTCAAGCTAAGTGTTTGTTATTATTTTCAGTGACAGTATTGCCACTTTAACTCCTTTGGAAGGAATCTAGCTGTTGTGGCTATGGAGTTTATCTCTTTGCCTAAGATACTTGTTCATATTAGAAGAATTCATGTAACATTATCAGATTCAGACAGATGTGCCTGAAACTTAATATACTGTAGTTAGAGGAATTATGGTCATTTGGTCACAGAGGAAGAAGAGTTAAATGCAATGCTCATCATGAAGTTGTAACTCCCAGATATTTCAGTTTCTTCAGTAGAGGAGTAAAGGTTTCAGGGTATTTGAGATGGAAGGCATGCTATGAAAACAGTCCTCTGTTAATATCCTTTTTTCTTTACAGGTCTTGAAGCTTTGGAAAAAAGGTAAAGAATTCCTGAAATCTAGGGCTGCATGAGTTGAACTTGTTAGTGGCAAAAGTTATAAGCAGTTGAGCTTCCTAATGCCCAAAATGAAATTCACCTGGAAGCTTAATTTATGCCCTACTGGGAGTAACCATTCCAAAAGCACCTGTCACAGTTGGTACCTCTGACAGTATCTGAGGATCAAAAAACCTGAACAGAATTGCTTTGATCTATATGAAGTGAGCTTGGAAAACAATATTGCACAATTTAGTCTTGGAGTACCAGGAAGACAATATCTACTTCTGTTTACTTCATTTGCCTTTTTTTTTTCTTTTCTTTTTTTTTTTTTTCCTCCAGCTCATGTTCTGGCAAAGGGTATAGATTTATACTTTAAATCTATTTATACAGTTTAGCATGTACATGCTCCAAATACCTACATAATATATATGAAAGTGTCCAGAAAAGTAGAGTAGAACTTGTTTTCCACTAGATAAATGCTAGCACAGAAAACAGAATCATAGAATTTTTGTTGTTGCATTATAGTTGTGACATAAAAAAAGCTACATACAAGTATTCTTAAGATTAGCAAAAAACAGAGCACTGCCGTAGAGATAAATGTTTTCTATAAGGCACTTTGTAAATGCTCAACTCCACCAGTTTTCTTGTGACACTCATGGAATCTGCAAGCCAGCAAAGCGGATCCAGAGGGATTTAACACCAGAGAATGAAATTAGCATTCCTGAAAATTCACTTAAACACAATGCAAAAACTACATTTTGTTAGCTGTCCATGTTGTTCATATGAGAAATGAAGTGTTCAGAGTTTCTGTGCAGAGCTGCTCTGTGGCTCCCAGGAGGTCACACGAGCTCCAGGGGAAGCACAGGCGCTGCTGGCATTGCCAGGCAGGCTCTGACTCACTTGGTATGTCACATTATTGTCATGTTTCTTCAAACTTGTACACACAAGCTCTTGGAAAAAAGTTTCCAGTATGTAATAAAAGGCAGTTTTGAGTTCTTGAAATGAATTTTCTTGTGCATTCAGCAGGAAATACTAAAGTGAAAGGTAAAGCTGATGAATTTTTAATGAACCATTCTTCATTCCTGCTCCACTGGTTCTGTAGCAAAGTCAGCTCATTGCTTGGATCAGCTCTTTGCATTAGGATGCTTACTAGAGAATCTATACAAAGTACATCCTTCAATACAACATACTGAATTACAAGCTTACTTTATATAAAAGCAGATTTTTAAAGGTTGCAGCATTGAACAGGTGACTCAGGAAATGCACATTTATTGATGGAGAATCCTCATTAGAAAGCATATTACAGAAAAGTAAAAATAACAAGCTGCAGTTTGGTTGCAGTAAAATGCTCCCATCTTTTCCATCTGTGCTATGATGAACACTTTGGGAGCAAGAAAAATCCAACTCTAAAAAATGTTAATTCAGTCCAGGGATAGCAAATGTCACGTGCAAGGCCTGAAAATGGCATTTCATCTTGACAAATGCACATCCTTTTTTATCAAGCATAACTAAGGAGAGACTGTTAGTGCTGAGTAGGAAAAGGGGAGGAGGTGAGTGACACCTCCTCACACCATGGCATGGGCAGAGTCTGTCTGATGGTCAGTGCTCCTGTGCAGCTCCCTCTTTTCAGATTGCCCAGTAGGAAAGCAGTGGGTGCAAGCTCAGCTGTGATCTGCGCTGATGGAGAAGTGCCACAGGGGAATGCTAAGGAGGAAGGAGAGGCTGGAACATAGAAAAGTCCCTATGCTACCTCTAGAGATTGTTTAAGGCTTTGTCCTTAATTTTGCTGTTATTTTGGACACAAATAGCTGTGGCACAGCGTGCAATGGCCACATTTTCTCACCTAGGTAATGCCCAGCAGGTTCATTTCCTGGCAGGTTGGCAGTGTCTGTCCCTGGACACACTGCTCTTCACTCTCACTGTGCTTTAAAGTCAGGACTAGCTGTGCTGATCCTCTGATAGCTCCAAATATTCTTATTAAATGTCAGTTGCCTACTGTTCAATGTCAGCTCCTATCACTCTTGAGCTCTCTAGAGAACTTGCTGAAATCTGCCTTCCTCATTCCTTTTCTGGTTTGTAGGATTACTTGTGTTCATGGAGAAGCTTTATGTGCTGAAATGGGCAATTCCTTGTTTTTTAAGGTTAAAATCTTTAAATACTCCGTTAATTATCATTAGAAAATCGAGATTCCATGTTTGCCTCAACAGCATAGAAAAATTCATGCAACAAAATAGTGTTATTTTGGGAAATCCTAGGGAATGATTCAGTTGAAGTTTCAGCACTCAGAGTTACTGAAATGTTGCTAGCTCAGTCTACAGAGTGCTTACAATTAATGTAACACTGCTGGAATCCAAGGCAGCTGCTGCTCTGCTCAGAGCTGAGCCCTGCCCGTGCTGCCCTCCTCAACAGGCAGTGAGTGAAATGGGGGTTGTTTGATAGAGTCAGACTCTCAGCCAAATGTACAGACACCTTGGGGGTGCACAGGGACACAAACTCAGCTAAGTTTTATTATTTTTTTAAATTACTCTGTTGAACTTCCTTTAGTGCTGAGCCAATTTCAGTTTAGGTCCCATCCACGATAAGTGACACCTGTTGTGAATCACATGGGGATTGATCTAACAGTGTCTCATGAGCCAAAGCCTTTAGCTGAGACAAACTGAGGTTCTCCATCACAGAGCTGGATGAAATAAGTGAGATGTCTGTCTTGAAGTTCATGTTCTCATGTTTTAAAGCCTTTAGGAAAATTTGGATTGGCTTTTTGAGTTAAAACTTCAGCTGTAACTTTGTTACGTCTGTGCTAAGCAGTTTTGAAATTTCACCTTAGTTTAACATTTTTAGATTTCTTCTGAATGTGTTTCTAAAAAAGCTGAGATAACTTGTATTTTTGACAGAAACCCTGTGCTGGCTTTTGTTCCTGCTTATTAGCACATGCCAAGGAAAAGGTCAAAGCTGCAATTAAAAGAAACACCAGTGTGTCTTAAATAACTTTAAAAACTTAAATAAGCTGAGTAATGGGAACACCCTTGGGTTTGCTCATCTCTTGTTTTGGGGAACTCCAAACTATTTACAAAACCAGACAATTTTCTCTCCAGTATTTTGGTATCAGGCCAGCAATAGGTCTGTTAATTTGAGGGCTTTTGTTACTGCAGATTAACCAGAGCTAGAAACTGGTTTATCTTAGTTACTCTTGTGCTCACAATTGAGTTTTAGTGAAGCCCTTCACAGTGAAAGTTTGAAACAAGGTTCTCTGTGAGGTAACAGTATGGGGATTTTGGCCAATTGCATGGGTATATGTTACCAGCGATTCTATTAACTACAGAAAAAAGGTATTGCTGTGGAAATACAATCCTTCCATTGCTTGGAAAAGCATAGTAGTAGGTGGTATCTTCAAGAGACTGCAGATGGATGCAGTGAACCAAGGAACCTGCTTGTGGACTTTATATTATTTGTAATCCAGCTTTTGCATTTTTTATCATGAATAGTTGCAATAATTACATGTTTGCATTCCATATGCTCAGGTTACAGCAAGTATGTTTGCATTTCCGGATTTCTTACATGCTTTCTCTTAGGGATTGGCAAGCAAAATTAATTTTAGAGAACTCCTTAAAGAAGTGACCATAGGTACAATGATTTCAAGAGACAAACCTATTGTAGCAAGGGTTTCTTCACTTGTATTTTGATAACTCTTGAAATAACCAGTGCTGTAACATTCCACTGGAAAGTGTGACTGGTGAGGGAGTTACACTGCAGACAGTGATGAAATAAGCAGGGTTCTGGTTTGGATGGGCTTTGTATTTGCAAAAAGATCCCAAATTAATGCAGGTTACTATCAGATTGTACTGGACAGATCAGAGCACCTGTGAATGGCTTTTCCCTGTGTTTCTGCAGTGTGTAGTCACTGTTTACAACTTTGATAGCAGTTCTCAGAACTACAGAAGTATCAAGTACTTGTGCCACAGAAATCTATTCTAAATCTGTTACATCTTGCTCAGTATTATGTTAAATTCCTTACAGCAACTTCTTTATAAGGGAGTGAGAAATACTGTCTGCATAACCTGATAGAGCTTTAATGTTAAATGACAAGAGTTTTGGTTTATATTACAGCTTTCAGCAAAAGAAGTTCTTATCCAAGTTTGGTTTTATTTAATAATTTTCAATTATCCTTTTATCTGGTCACCAGCTGCATAGCCCTTATTTGTGATAATCACCTTTTACACACACATGTAAGCTTAGTGAAGAAATGACTGATGTGACATACAAAAATGAATCCTACAGAAGTCACCCCAAGTTCTCCAGTGCTAAGTCAAATATTTGTTGTCTTAACTGCCTTGACTGGGTGTTTTTACAATGAAATGTTTTTTTAAAAAAGCCTCCCCCACAAAACCTGACATATTTTAGAAAAAATCCAAAATACTTCCAGATTAGTAATGTCTTCAAGATGCCATCAGAATTGTGCAATTCCTGTGTTAAATCAGCATTTAGCTGTCAGTCTGTTAGTCACCCCATGCCTACTTGATATCTCTTAAAAGGAAATGCAAAGTAAAGCTGATGCAAGTGACTCTGGATTGACCAAGAGAGGGGAGAAGTTAAATTTTTTTTAACTTGTGTTTTAGAGGTGCATGACACAATTAATTCTAGTCATGCAGTATCATTTGTACCAATGTATGTGAATGAAATACTTCTCATCATGTGACACCATTATCCAGCACTGTAATGGCATCTACAAGTTCAACTACTGAATGTTTTGCATTTTAAAAGCCTTAATTGTTTATATTGTATTAATGTGTTTTTAAGGACTATAAGGAAATAACATTTCCTTGTAAATTGTTAAAATAATTTTGAACACAAATAGTTTTCAGAGAAATCCAGTTCTGTATCTTAATACCCCTTTTTGTTTGTGTACCACAAGCTGTTAAAATCTGTTACCTTTTAAATAGTGTCTCCTGCTATCAGCCTCTCTCTAGTTCAAGGTCTTTACCCAACTGAGATTTATTTTGGTTAACAGTCTTCTGAAACTCATTGTATGTAAATAAATTTAAGTGAGCAAACTTAAATAAATATTTCATTTAGATATTTAAGTTTTTTCCTAATAATAAAGGTTGGATGATATACTTTAAAAAATATACTTAAAAACCCAACAAACAATAACACAACACAAACTCACTCTGGAAAAAAAGGATAGACTTCTGGTGCTCTTCAGGTTTTGATAAATTCAAAGGTTTCAACAATTTGCTTTCAATCAGTTTTTCCCCCCATTGTCTGAGTTTTAGTATTTTAAGGGAAATGATTACACCTGCACAATTACATTTTTAATTTACTTAAGTAACTGTTGGAATGCATATCTAGACTTTTACAGGGAACCAAGCACATCTCAAGTTTTATTTTTGTACCTCTCTATAGCTTTTAAGGTTATAAACTTTGAAATTGTCCATTTGATCCATTAGCCACTATCAATTCATCTTGGAGCAGGTATTTGTTTTGTGTGTGTTTCACACCTGATAAAGCACAGACTGCAGCCAAATGCACAAGTACTTTGGAAAATGCACTGGGAATTGGTACTTTCTCTTGGAAACTCCTGCAGCAAAACTCAGTAAATCGAACTTCCTAGATTTTTCTTTAAGAATTGAATAAGATGTATTAATGTATCAAGGTAAGTGACACACTGGCTGAGACTGCATTTCTTTTGTTTAAACTTAAGTATTTATCAGATGTGAATATGCATATAGGATTAATTAGAGACAATGCTGTTGCACAGCAGGTTTCTCAGTTTCTGTCTCCTGCATCTTTCCTGAAAGGCTGCTTACTCCAAACCAGTTTGGTTGACCTTATTCTCTGCTCTGCTCTTGATTCCCCTGGAACACTGCAGGTGCTTAGCAGTTCTTCCACACAGCAAGCAGAAATCAGCATCTTCTTACTGCCCCATGCCTTAAAAAATGTAACTGAAATCCTTCTTTCACAGGCAGTCTGGATCAGTAAACCCTTCCAGGTCTTATTCCAGGACTATTTCCTGAGCTCTTTGTTCTGCTAGGAGTGCCCTGTTCTTTGGTAACCATCCAGCACCCAGCTTTTCCACGTGGGATTCACTGCTTTTCTCCCTTACTGAAGAGCAGAGGTGTAAGTGTACCCTTACCCTGGCTGGGTGATAAATGAGTCCTGGCCTGGCTGCCTGGCATTTCTGTTTGGGCCTGGTTTAACACAGACCCTTCCATGCTGACCCAATCCAAAAGGTTGAACAAGATGCAGCATTCTGCTCAGGGCCACATCAGGAGCAGCTGCAGGAGTCCCAGAGCCCTGTAAGCAGAGTTTGTGGCTTCTGGTGTCAAACCCCAGCTGTTTCAAACTTCCACAGAGCTTTGCTAAACACAAAGAGCAAACTAAAATTATTTCTTTGGGCCTTGCTTGAGTATTTTGGTTTTTTTTGGTTCTAATCTTTCTTCTGTGAGCAAATGTGCTTCTACGTTTTTCAGTTCAGTAACAGTGAAGGAGACAAGTCTTACTTAGAACCTAATGGCACCCATGCTTTGATTTGCTATACCAACATGTCTCTTTAATTCTGCCTGCCTTCCCCAAAGACTGCTTTAAAGACTTACTAGAAGCTATACAGAATATGAAGGTTTATTTCAAAAGAATACATTTGCAAGAATACACATAAATGCACTCAATGTAACAGTACCTTCTGCAAAAATAGGTTACATAATACCCAGTAATGAAAGAACAAATCTTATTTCTCTACAAATTAGAAAGCAGAGATAATAGTCTGGACAACCTTCAAAATGGAGGTTATTGTGGATGTTGTGAGAAGTAGCTAACCTTAAAGCATGACACCACAGAGCTAATGTTGGCAAATCAAACTACTAGCACACAGCTGCAAACTATCCTTTTGTACAGAATTAACAAATATTTTGGTTCCAATTTCTTTTTACACAGCTCTAGTGCCTCAGGGAAAATGCTTATCAAAGATACACAAAAACTATCCAAAATTACAACGTAACTATGAAAATGCCTCCAAAATTGAGAGGAAAATAATCATGTTAAATTAAAAAAATTTAACCAGGATTTCCAGACAAGATTTCCTGTTCTTAATCAGAGAAAGTTTACAAGAAATTTCAATAAGTTATCTTGAAACCAAACAGCTGTAGATCTTAGAATCTTCGTGGAGGTCCACCTTTAAATGGCTTAAATCCTGAGCCACTTCCCCTCTGCATGGAATTGCCTGTGATCTGTACAACTCTATTAATGGGTGAAGAGTTACTGGAAACAGAAGTTTTAAAAAAAAGTGTTATGATATATACCTAAACTCCTGGTGCACAGGTAATAACATTCTTACATCTCCTATCAACTGCTAAACTGTAAGTCTCAAAAGAGATTTGAGAACATGCAGGAGAAGAGACTTGGCAGGAAGTCCCTCAGTGCTGTGCAGCAGCCCTGGGGAGCCCTGTGCTGGCCAGGCAGGTGGGGCTGGGGCTGTGACCCTGCTGCACTTGCTAAGGACACCACAGCCTGCAGGGGCTCAGTAGGGGACGGAGAGGAAGGAGTGCTTTCTGTACCTTGTATGTGGGGCCATCATGCCCCCTCCTCCACGGCCATCTCCCATTCTCCTTGTGTCATGATAGCCACTTCCTTGAGAACTAGGTCCATGCCACTCTTTCCTTGGTCCAGCTTCACGACTGTGGCGTTCTACGACGTGTCTGTCCTCGTTGTAGTGCTGGGGAGAAAGTGACACAGTCATTCTCACAGAGAAGGGACTGGTTCACCTACAAGGAACAGGCCTGTCCACAAAGATGAGCTTACAGCTGATAGAATAAACACAAGTCTTTCAAGATTTCAGTCCACAGGCTGCTCAGACATGTTTACAATATTCCTGTGAATTCTAGCTAACAAAATTAATAACAATTGTGTGGGTATGCAGTGAGTGAGGTTCTGCAAACTCATACTTTATTTCCAATTCTGCCCAGAACTCATTATCACTGGCATAAAACTCAGGAAGAACATTAATGTCACAGACACATTTTATGAAAAATCCTTTCCTTAGGATTTTTTCTCCTCAGAAGCTGAGTGGCCTCAGGAACAAAATGTAAACAATGGTTATCTGCTGCTGTGGAATGCAACTGGTGCATCTGGGATTGGTCTCATGTGGTTGTTTCTAATCAATGGCCAATCACAGCTGGCTCAGACTCTGTCCGAGACACAAGTCTTTGTTATTCATTCTTTCTTCTTCTATTCTTAGCTAGCCTTCTGATGAAATCCTTTCACCTATTCTTTTAGTATAGTTTTAATATAATATATATCATAAAATAATAAATCAAACCTTCTGAAACACAGAGTCAGATCCTCATCTCTTCCCTCATCCTAAGACCCCTGCGAACACCGTCACACATTAATACTTTTTAAATACTTCAGGGGTTACCACAGGAGTGAGTTAATCTGTAGTCTTTAAAGACAAGTCTTGCAGAAGGATTTTCACTCAGTATCACATTACAAATTACAATTACAAACTGCACTGAAAATAGCAGGCAGTGAGTGTATGGTTAAAACCCTGAGAAGGTGACAACAAATTCTCAAAAGCTTAATCATCTACTCTCTCAGGTATTGTTCATAAAAATAATCAATATGTATGTTATCATAAAGATAACAAATTATCTTATGATAACAAATTATCTTTATGATAACAAAGATGCCGGACAAGAAGAATAGGGTAATTTGTCTGTAATTTTTTTGGGTTACTAAAAAAGAGCCTTTAACATAAAGAAAATGAAGTTGAAGATAGGCAGAATGCTTGCGAATCATTCTGATGATATGTGGTCATTTTTCCAGCATGAGCCTGCATTTTCCAGCCTCTCCTTCACACACACAAACACAAGAAGGTGACTCACTTGTCCTCCACCTCTGTCTCCCATCACGCCCCGTTCTCCTTCCCTGCTCCCGTAGCCGGAGGCGCTGCTGCGGCTCCCGGGAGGAGCTCCCCTCACGTGGCCGGACACTTCCCTTCCCGACCGCTCCGGCCGCTCGCCTCTGTAAAAATTGCTTTCATCAAAATTTGGGTTTCAGTATAGTTGAATTGGTACCAAATCACAGCACATATAGACAGCAGAGATTCCTGTGGTTCCTAGCAACCTGCAGTGACTTCTTAGAAGCATTCCTTTAAATCCGTGTGGCTTTTTAAATAATTCAAGCTCACGTGCTACTCATTTACATCTACATTCTACACAATAGCCTCTTTAAAACAAACTGCTGGGAGTCAGCAACCAGTTCCTAGATGAGATTTAGCATTTGATACCCTACAATGCTTTTCTTTAGGAGGAGAGGATCTATCCTCTCTTTACACACTAATTCTTGAGGAATTGCTACTATGGATGAATTCTACAAGACTCACTACTTTCCCTGGTCAGTCAGCACATTTACCTGCCATCCCGTTTGTCTGTGCTTATGCCTCCCTCGCCCTTCCAGCTGGTTTGCCGGGGTGGGTTGGAAGCGGTGTCTCTGGGGTGTCGGCCGTGAGGGATTTCTGGTCTGTCGTGAATGATCACCGTTCTCCTCTCATCTCTGTCTCCCCGCACCTCGCGCCTGTCCGTGTCCCGCAGTTCGCTTCTTGCCTGTGGTGGTTCATTTCTTCTGGACTCACTGAAGGTCTTGGGGTATCTCTCAAAGCCTGGCTCTTCTCTTCGTGCTGTAGGGCGAGTCTTTTTTGCCTCACCTTGATTTACAAAACGATCTCGCCTAAGTTGTTAAAGTAGGAAAGAGTCATTTGCTTGTTTCCCATTTTCACCTTTCTCTGCACATGTAAGCACATGCATAAGGATATAAAATATCACCCATCTTTGCATTAGTTGTTTGTTACTATATATGTGGAACAGAAATCCTTCCCACCCCAAAGTGTATTTATTTCTACAATTATAATTTTGAGCTTCAGTTCTAACAGCCAGTTAAACATTTCTTTATGCATTTATTTGTTCCTATTTTGTTCAGTGTAATTTAAGCAACTACAGGGCCGCCTTTTTGCCCACTGTTAAATGGGGAATGCTGTATTTCTCAAGTCAGAATTGCAGTACAATTCTACTTCACTGCAACCTAAAAGCAGAATTCCAGAGGGTACAATTATGTGGTCTTAGATTTACTAGTGGTTACTGGAACCATGAAGTTCCATCTGGAACCAGCATTTACTGCACAGTAAATTACACAGGTAATCCACAGGAACTTGTGACTAGATGTGAAAGAGGAAGGAATAATTGCAAAAATCCTTTTGAAATGTCTCACAAAAAAAGGCCAGCAGGTAGCTAATTTAAAGTCCTCAGAGAAAAGCAGATTAGATTCCATGATAAAAGCGGCCAGTCCTGAAGACACAAGAAATGTCAGGACAGTACTGCAATTCTATTATATCAGAACTGTGTGAAGCCTTTAGCACCACGTTCAGTTTTGAACAGCCAGGAGTGAAATCCACAGAGATGCTGGCACACAAAAACCTGCTCCATTATCTAAACTTACCTATCAAAAGAAGATGATGGAACAGAAGAACCTTCTGGATATCGGCCTCGTTCTCTGTGATCAAAGTCATTGAACCTGTTCTGCTGGCGGCTGTAATCTGAGCCATGGCCAAAACGTGCATCTGTATCAAGAGCCATCTTCTTACTCTCATTCCAGTAAGGATCATCTCTCCTTTAGCCAAAACAAAGGAACCCTCATCAGTCACGTGTAGCCAAATCAAGGCCTAATATGCAGAAAATTGTTGAGAGTCAGTTGTCTATTTTAGGAGATGCTCATTTGACCTTTGGAAAGCCACTGACAAAGATAGAACCTTTGAAGAGTAGTAGACAAAATCATTTAAGAAAACACCCAAAACTAACCATCCATTTAGCAGAAATACGAATTCTTAAAGTAGAAGCTTCAACCACTAAGGCAAAACAGCTTTTCTCAGCAAATGCTCTAGATTGTGGCTTTTTCCCACACAATAAGAATTAATTCATGGGATGCTTCTCTAATTTCAAAGCTCCCTGCTAAAGACCAGGAGTGTTTCTTGTTTGTCTTAAACTAATGTCAAACCAAACCAATACCAGAAATCCAGTTCTTCTGTGAAGAAGAGCTGCTTCAGGTCCAAATGCATTTTCAAATCTGATACAAGGCTTGTAGCTCTTTTTATGATGCACTGCAACTGCCCAGTTTGAGAATTACCTGTGATCTACATCCCGTGGCCGTTTCAAAGAATTCCTCTTCTCCTGCTCATAGCGGAGCTGCTGCTGCTGCCGCCGCAGCTCCTCCCTCTCCCGCGCGATTCGCTCCGCTTCTTTCCGACGTTCCTGCCACCAGAGGAACAAAAACAGAGCAGGTCTTAACTAGAGATACCCAGAGAACAGTTAGCAAGGATCCAAACATATCCCTTGTCAGTTTTCTGCTAAAAGTTATCTGATAAAATTCATCCTTGGATAGCATCTAAGATTAAAGAGCACGGGGAAAATTTCTCTAAAAAGTAGACAACAGGTCTGAAGATGCTATTGGCTGTTACACAAAAATGTCTCCAGGTAATTTCTTGTATTACTACTGTATTTATTGCCCAGAAACACTTCTTGAAGTTTGCAGTGGTATTCTATAGGAAAAATCTAGTCAAATTATGGAGGAATTGTATAGACAAAGTGATCTATTGTACTTCATGTTTGGAGACTGACTTGTATAGCTGCTACAGTAGCAAGCATTTTACATCAAATTACTCCCAAGCAAACAAGATGAAGATTCCCGTTGTTGTACAATATGAATTATGGAATGTTTGGCTGGGTCTTAGGGAAGAAAAAGGACTGGGTAGAAGAGTAAAGAGCAAAATTCCCTGCAAGGGCAAACTGGGCCATGCTCCAAAGAGCTCCTGCACAGTCCAGAGCACAGCTCTGCCCACCTGTTCAATCCGAACACGCTCTCTCTCCAAGCGCTCCCGTTCCATCCTCTCCCTCTCCAGCTTCTGCCTCTCAATTTCCAGTCTCTCCCTTTCCCTCTGCAGGCACTCTTCTCGCTCGTGCATTATCCGGATCCGCTCTCGCTCGCGCCGCTCTCGCTCCGCAATTTCTCTTCGCCTGAAGAAAAAGAGGGAGCAGAAATTCATCTGAAAAATTCTGTCATCCAAAACTAACATCACCTTAGACATAGACATTCGAAAATTAATTCAGAGTAAGCTCTTCACAGAAGTCCTTGCACCACAAGTCTACTCCTTTCAGCCCCAAGTAGCCGAAGTGGTTTTAGCTTATCTACAGAACCATTAGCACACAACTGATAGGTAAAGTTATTTCAAGAACCATTTCTTGATGTATTTTATTCTTAATTTAGAATTCTCATTTGTCACGTGGCACACAGCAACAACAGTACTCAGTAGCCAAGAATATGATTGGACCTAAAAAATAAATGCTATTTTAGCTCTTATCTTCTCCAAGCTAACAAAACATTTACTATGGGTTTTCTGTTCAAAAAACTAAGACAGCCAATCATAACCACTCTGAGTTGCACTGGTTAGTAGACTCATGAACAGCTTCATTTTGCTTTCTCCTTTTTACCTCCCATAATACAGCCTAGAAGAAGCACAAAAGGCATTTTCTCCTTTAAGCTTTATGCTTGCTGGGAATTCCTTTGCTTAGGAATTGTTTCCCGTTGTTTTGGGAAACCTAGCTAACAACACAGCTCATTTAATTGAAAACAGCAGAACAGAACAGTGTAGCCATTTGGTCTATTTAAAGGATCAAGATTGTATTAGGCTTGATTTGTCATTTAGACATACAACAATCTCAGTGTGAAAACAAACAAGCAAATACCAAACACTACTTTTAGCCCTGTCTCTTAGTCTACTTCTCACCTTTCCAAAAAGAAAACTGGCATGCAGTAACACTTATGAGATAGATAGACCCCCCACTGTAACAAACTTTAGGCTGTGTGTGTACATATATAGCTATTAAAAGATTACAAAAAAATTTTGAAGTTTGTTAATTCCCATAAAGATACTGTTAGGTATCTTAGGTATCTATGTTAGATAGAGTCCCAGACTTTAACATCTGGTTAGAAGGCTTGACAGAATGCATTCTGATTAGATTTCTAAATATAGTATCTGATCAATTAATGTATACAATAGCCTTTAGCAAGAAGTTGAATTACTACCTTCGCAGTTCAACAGCTCGTCGTATCCTTTCCAACCGAACCATGTGTTCTCGCAATCTCTGTTCCTTCATCTTTTCAAAAGGCAAGATATCCTTTCTACCCCTGTATTCCCTGAATTTCACTTTCTCTTGAATAATACGCTCTTTGTTCCTCAATATCTGTGGCTATAGATAGAGATTACAATGGTTATTTCAGAAGTCTCATTCATTTAGGGAGATTTCTGGATGCTACGTTCAAGTATAATTAATGACTTAGCAATCCCAAAGCATACAAAGCTTCTATCTAAGCTTAACAGTTAGTGATAGTTTATTGACTCTTCAGTGCAAATATCAACTGCAAGGTAGGATCAAATCAGGTAAGGATTGCATCAAATCTATAGATACTTACTTTATCAAACCTTCCCCTTCTAACTGTCCTAGTGTGGCCTTGGTCTCCTTTTGTTTGGTCTAAAACTACAACTTGACCTGGGCTTTTACCACCTAGTGAAGGGGGGAAACAAAAAAAAAAAAAAAAAAAAAAGAAGGTTTAAAAACACACACACAGCTATCTCTATTTGCCTATTAAAAATTCTCCTTAGTGAAATTTCTAAATCTCTGAAGTGAACTGGTACTGGTAGGAGAAACATACCAGTACATGCCTGTAATTAAATATTAGTATAAAGTATGGAAGTAATAAATGTGTTACTGTAGACTAAAAAAGAACAGTTGTTTAATTGTCTGGTTTCCAGTAAGAGCAAGAACATGCCCCCAAGACAAGTCAGACACACAGATTCAACAGGAGGAAATATGGCTATATGGCATACTTATTCTTTTCTTTTCTTCAGTTTTTTTAGTGGATTCTTGATTAGGGCCACTTGTTCCATTATCATTCTTCTCATCTTTACCTTCTGTTTTCTTGGTTTCTTTACTTTCTTTTTTTTCAGATTTCTCTGATTTCTTTTCTTCTTTTTTGGTTGATGGAGTTCTTATTAGGAAAAAGAGCACAAAAATCTAATGAGGGAAATTCAGCTTAGAGGATTTTCACAATTTCAGAAGATGTGAAATTCCTTACTTGCTGGCTTTGTCACTTGATGCAGTCTTCTTATCTCCTACGCTCCTACCCGAACTAGATTTCTCATCACTTTCCTTCTTCAATTCTTTTTTGGAGGGATCACCTTTCACCTAATTTTTTTTTGTTTTCAAAAGCAAATAGGTTAGTGCAGATTCTTGTAAAAGATGGTCTATTTTGGGTAAAGTCTTCATGGAATGAAACCTACTTTCTCCACAGAGATCTGCTGTCCGTGCAGCTCTGTGCGGTGCAGGTGTGCGATACACCGGGCCACTTCTGTGCTAGAGGACATTGTTACTATGCCGTAGCATTTTGCCCCCGGGCTTCGTGCATTTGTGACCACCTTTGCACCAAGTACCTATGCAAACAGGAAGAATTCAGGTTCTGAGAGAGACATTTCTAAGGAAGGTATGGTATATTGCAGTAAGGTTTTTACACTCGTATATAAGAAAGCAAAACAAATTCACCCCAACCCCCCCAGTTCACCAGCAACATAACTCCCACCCCGCTAGAAAGACTGACTGACACTCCCAAATTCTCAAAAGCTTTGAGAACTTTATCCCAACTTGCACATCAAGGAATATTATAGCTTGCATCCTCTCCTGACCAGTCACCTCCTCATGGCCATTATCTAAATGCTACTCTTCAGTTATTGGCAAAATTCATTCACAGAAACACCACTGACCTGAATTTGACGGTTCATCTCTGACAGATGAACCCCCACAAAAAAAGTCAGCAGCTGCCAATTAATGCCAGGAAGGTATCAGCAGTATTATGTAGTGACTTAATAAGGGAGCCAACTCTTCAAAGTCATCTAGCAAGTGTGTCAGTTAAGCCATTTTAGCAGTCAGCTCTGACATCTGCTTCTTGAGAAGGTATTAACCTTTGTGCTCCTCCTTGCTAGAATTTCTATGGCCACTGGAGCCAGTCTTTTTGCCATAGTCATGCTTTAAAGGCGACAATTTTATCTTTCTAGCTGTCATCAGTTTTATCTTTTTAGTTGTCTAGACTGTCATGGTACTGTCATGAAGTATTTCCCAATCAATTTTAAAACAGGGACGCTACATAAATGTAAGTACCAACCAGCTTTACAGTGAAAACAGCCAAGTAACTGGAAGTTTCAACAAAATATACTCTCAGGTGTCCACACTTGTGAATGCATTAAATAAAATCACCTAACAAATTCATTAGAAACATCAGATATGCCAAAATAAATACACATATTTGATAGTCACAGTGCTCAGGTTCTAACTAGTTCCCAAGATACAATAGTGCCATACCTGCACAGGCTTACACTGAAACTACAAATTCACAAGAGTTATCAGCAACTCCTTTGGGAAAATGAGAACTCTGGGTTTAGAAGACTGCTTAGCTTTCAAGATTTCCACATTGTTCTATGGAATTTTTATGTTTCAATTAACCAAAATTAGGAAAAGAGACTTAATTTAGGCAGACTGTAAAAAAAAAAATCATCAAGTCATTGGAAGAGTCCCTAAAGCATCATACATTAAATGTGACATCTTTTTATCAATTCTTCCCATTCATAAGCCTTCAGAACACATTTTAAAAACAATCTCCCAAAGCAGGATGTTCTATTCTAGAAACACTATTTGTAATTACAATTTTATCAGTTAGTGCACTATCTTGCACTCATGGTTAAATAAAGTTGCTACAAAGGAACACAGCCATCATTATTTTAAAAGCCAGTTCTGACCAGAATATTCAAGTATTTGTGAAATTTCTTGTGTACTTATCTTACCTCCACAGGAAGAAAAACTTCTAATAAAATGAATAGATGGCTCTTCCTGTAAGCATACACTCTTACTGCTGCAATATGGGGTTTTAGATTGCACTGGTCAGACATTTCCTCTCAAACCTTTACTTAAATCAAGTATTAATTTCTGTAACTGAATAGAGGGGGGGGGAATAGACACACACTGCACACATGGTATCACACCCCATAAAATACCTTTCCATATTTGCCAAAGAGATTTTTCAAGTCAGCAGCTTTTGTGTTGGAAGACAGTCCGCTAACCCAGAGGTTTCTAGTTGAACTTCCACTGCTACCACTAACACTGCTCGCGCTTCCTGCAACAAGTTTTACAAACAGCCAAAAAATTAAGGAGACAAAGGTACCATGAATATTTTACTAAAGTGTTGCTGAAAAGAGAAACTTAGCCTGTTACCTCTAAGTAATTGTTTATCTGGTTACCTTTCTTGAAAAGATTTCTATAGAAAAAAAAATACATGCCATAAGATTTCATTCATTTAACCAGGTATTGAGACCAAAAGTTTGGTTAGCTTGTACTCAAAGGATAGAGACAGAAAAATAATACAAATCTTTGTTAAAGGTATGCTTTACTCCTCATCTTGGTATGTGCATTTAGCTTCAACATCTGGCTCTTATCATTAGCTACCATCCATAAAAAGGGGTTTTTTGCACACAGTATTTGTTCTCCATCATGATGTCTGTACAGTGCTCAAGTTACAGAGACAACAGAAAGGCAAATACTGGAGACTTGGATAATCCCAGCCACCAGAATCATGTGATCAATTTCCACAACTTCAGAGTATTGGCTTCATCCAGAGCAGTTTTTTTTAAAATACTACTGGATGTAGAACTAGATACAACCCACCAAAATTATTTCCCACGTTCTAAAGAAAATACTAAATAAAAGCTGGAAAAACACTTTGTACCTTAAATACTCCCCTCACCCCATATATTAGGTATTTTTGCAACAACATAGCAATAAGAACTCAAAAGAGATTCATGTAATCTCATTCCCAGTATCTTTCAGTCCTCAGTTATGTAGTTCAGCTTGTTGTTTGTTGCTAAATAAATGAACTGCTTTGGGATATGTTAAAATGTAGCCAGTCCTACAGGCAAGACCAGAACTAGTTTCCATCTTGACAGCTGGAAAATCTGGTGATATGCAGAGTTTTAAAAGGTAATTGAACCATCTTGAGAAAAAAAGATGGTTTTGTTTCTTCAATGCATCAAGATTAACTAAGAGCAAAAGGCAATCTCTCAGTTATGGTCATACTAAGGTTATCTTGATATTAGTTTGTCATACTAAGGTTATCTTGATATTAGTTTAGATATATAAGGAAGAAATTCTTCCCTGTGCGCCCTGGCATGGGTTGCCCAGAGAAGCTCTGGCTGCCCCATCCCTGGAAGTGTCCAAGGCCAGGCTGGACAAGGCTTGGAGCAACCTGGGATAGTGGAAGGTGTCCCTGCCCACAGCAGGGCATTGGAACAAGATGATCTTTAAGGTCCCTTCCAACCCATAATACTCTATGGTTCTCTGATACACTTAGACCACCAATAAAAACCATTAAACAGCCACTATCCTGGCTTTGGCTGTGTATATTTAGAAAGCCTTACAACAGTTACTCTCACAGTTATCACATATGCTACATAAATGAGGACACAGCAAATCTGCTTTCAGTTTCATTGTAAGCATCTACAGAAGACCCAATTATGTCTGCCACAAAAATTTCCTCTCAAATTCATTTATCAGGTAAAGTTTCATTCGTTCCTTAGTGTTATGCCAGAGGTTCTGACAAAGGTTTTTGGCAGAAAAGGAGTAGGTAAATAAGGAGACACATGAGCTTACACAAATGCATCTGTTCAACCGTGAAGCATCAGTATAACTGGTGACATTAATGTGCTCTTGAGCTCCACTCTTCAAATTTGTAATCTTAATACAGGGTTTTATGGAAACAGGTGGAAACTCCAAGGTTCAAATTTAATACATTAAACAGCCACAAGTGCAATTCTGCAAGCTGGCATCTCAGCTATAGTACTTGTCTGAGAGTTCAGTTTATTTTAAAATGAGTTAGAGTTACAAACAAGACAAAAAAATTGTCATTACATTTAAGTACTTGCAATTATTTTCTGCTTGTTTTGCTCTAAGTTATAGCAGACTTATCTGAAAATTACAGCTTCTCATCAAAACAAAGACTTGGGAAATGTTAAATGAATTTCCTCCCAGAAGTATTTTGCAATAGAAGAATATATTTTGATCAAGTCTTTAGAATAAGTATTTTTAATCTTATGACAAACCTGGCATAAGGAGAAACAAAATATATGGACACATACATATAACAAATGACTACTGTACCTCTAGCATAATTTACTAGAGATGGCTGGGTTCAATCATGTAAACCATTTTATTACGTGGCAAGCAATTTCTCAGTCAGGAAAGCATTTAGTTCAAGAAATACTACTCTAATTGATAATAGTTACCTTTATCATCCTTTGATGTTGTCTTGCTTTCTTTAGATTCCTTAGTAGAGCTAGAGAAGCAAATTAAAAAAATCAGAAGAAAGTTGAAACTACAGAATTTGGTGTTGCATTTTATACTACTAACACTAACAGACAAGTTAACATTTCAAAAAATAAAAATGAAAAAGGGCCAGACTGTATATTTGAACAAATGATTCCCTTATGGATTCTTGCACTGATTTTCCCCAAGATGCCTGAAGATCTAGATTTTCTGACAACTCTATTCAGTGGATATATGGCAATCTTCTCCAGATTTCAGGACGGGGACTTGACTTCATTTTGTGTTCTTAGAACTGATAGCTGTTCATTACCATCATCACAAGGACATTTAAAAAAATCGTCAATTTGAAAAAATAAATAAATGCTGACAATTCGACAATGCAATCAGTAGGACATAGTGTCTATACGAAGATCTTGAATTTTAAAAAGTAACTTATGGCGGTCAAAAAACCTACAGGCAGGAGCATAGGATACTAATTATAAGATTCTTGCTGCTACCCCCTTAATGTAGAGTGATCTTATTGAATGCTGGTACTCAGTATCGTAAAGAACTGACATAGAAAAACAAACCTCTTTGCTTGACCAGAGGCCCCAGTAGACGAGGGACCTTTCTTCAAAGTATCCTTTTCTTTGTCTCCAGATTCTGCTTTCTTTGAACTTTCTCTGGCTTCCTTCTTGACGGGATCACCCTTCACGCAGTCTTCCTTCTTACCATCTTTATGGTTCTCAGTCACCTCATAGTCCTTGCTTTCCTTCTCCAGGCTCTGTGAAATGGTATCCTGCACATCCTTTGGCTTACTTGCTTCAGAATCTGTAATTTTCACATTTTTACCTGTTTCTAGGAGGTCATCACCATCAAAATCCAGAGTGATGGCATCTTCGGCCTGGATTGTAACCGATATGTTATCATCCTCAGCTTCTTTCACAGAGGTGTTAGCTTCCATCTCTTCATGAGCCGTGTGATCAGCCTCAGCTAGGCTTTCTTCTGAAGGAAGAGGTTTAGATACTTCTTGTGTACCATCACCAGAACCTGCTTTATCTAAGAGGATTTAACAGGAATAAATATGGCAAAACAAGAAGTTTAAACAATTTCATATGCATAAGCTAGAATAGGACCTAGAAAATACAAAGCCAGTTATTAGCACTGATGGAAGGTTAGAAAAAAACACAAGGTGTATTAACACAAATATAAATCCTTTACCCAGGATCACTTATTCTTCATGGCAAAACACATTTTCTAGAGACAAATACCAAAACATTAGGAGGGAGAATACGGTTCCATCCTGGAGATACCCGTTCTTCATAAGAAGTATCCATTTTCCAGTTTAGGATTGAGCATTCCAGAAGAACATAGTTGCTTTGGATGTTCACAGTTTGATTTAATCTGTCTTTGAATCTTCCTGGTTCCAGAACTTCTAACCTTCCCAAATCCAAAAGAATCACAGTCTTGGAGAATTCCAGCCAATCTTCCACCTCGGTGTTCGCTGTTCTTTTCCTTCCCAAGCAGTTGCTTGGCAGTCAAGTGAGTTGTACAAGGCTGCTGCAGAACATGGATGGGTGAGCCTTAATCCAGAGTTCGTAGACAAATGGTCTCAATCTTCATCCACCGGAAAGATTTTCCATCTCAGTCCCACAGAGACATCTCCATCTTCTTGGATTTGCACAGGTGAGACGCTTCGGCCATGGGGTCCCTCGTAAACACGGAGTCTGTAGTTTTATCCTGTAGCTTCAGTAATGTGTTCATTCCATCTTGTGGAAAGTGATGGTGTCCCATGTCCTTTCGAGTCCACAAAATGTAGAATCCTTATGACTTCTGTCCAGGAAGTCTGTTTGCCCAAATGCATTACATTCCTTCTATAGTTTCACTAATGAGCACAGCATAAAAAATGGTAGCCACTCCACAGGTTTGCAAACACCTGTTTTACCATCCTATGTACAAGTGGTATTTCTAAGTGACAGTAAGCCAAGCATATGATGGTCCATACATTTGTGGGGTGCTCAACTTCAGTGTGAGAGTGCAGCATTTCACTCAACATCAGTTACTGCAGTGCAAGTTGGAGGCTTTGGCATCAACACTTACCGTGTATTAAAATCAGTCCTTGAATACTATGGGTTTTATTAAGAATCATAGTATTGCAAATAGATTATACATCCACCACAGTAACTGATAATACTGTGATCAACTCTTAAGAGTAAAGTAACTCTTAGGAGTGAAATAAACTGACTGCAGTGATTCCAGGTGCTGAGCTCAATGAGGAGACAACTGATACTTAGTGCTGGAGATAAGCCTAGTATTAGTAGAGATTGAATGTTACAAGAGAAAGTTGCCTGCTCTACCAGAGTAAAACCTCTTAACTCTATTAAACTTTAGACATACCTTTCTCATTTTCTTCATCTTCCCCATCCTGCAAGAAAAGGAAGTCAACACTAAATGTCTTCTATTTTGAAACTTTAGGCAGAACAGTTTGTATTTTTCATAAAATTTCTATTGTATGAAGGCAAATACTGAAATGAAAACTGTTTCCAAAGATTATCCAGGAACCAAACTTGTGCAGCTCCCTTGTCAAATCACTAAAAAAAGTTATGAAACTTCTTTATGAAATAACTTGATATTTATCTGCAACATTTGCAGTTTGCAATTGACTGGGACATGCAGGTATTGTCTTACCCCCTCAACTCAATGGGACATTTCTAAACTATTCCGTGTCTTACCAAAGCCTTCAGAATGGATGCCAAGCTGCTGATTACTGCTTTCAGAGAAATGCAAGCAGTCCATCATTAGCTTTAAAAGCTCAAGAGAGAAGTCAGAAACTAGGGAGCCTCCCTCCAGTAACTACATAAAAATGAAACTCTTATTTTGATGGGTATTTACTTATTTCCCATCAGCTTTACAGAGCAAGAGATGCTGTATGAGATGTCACTTTCCAGACATCAATTCCATGCAACTCAGAATGAATTTCTGAACTTAAAGATATCAGATATTAGTATTAAAACCAAAAAGCATCCCTAAACAACCATGCCCCATTCCACACTCCCCACAGGGCAAACTTCTACATTAAACAGAAGTTGTAAACTCCTGTACAGGCCGTACATACTACAACAGCATCTGGCATAGCCCTCTGATGTGTTCTTAAGGGAGTGTGAAACATATTCTTTGTGTAATCTATGCACTGAATAGTCCTAAATTGTAGACATGAATTATGTCTTTAAATTGATCAACTTACTTGGTATCACAATTATCTGCATTACTAAATATTTGAATGAAAGCTTCCCATACAGTTTACCTTTACAGCCTTACATCATCTGACTCTAACATGCACGCTGGAACAGAAAAACCAGTCTAAAGTGATCTTTTCCAACTAAACAGACACGAAAATCAGCTTAAGAGAATGGATTTAGAACTCACATGGACAGCTGGAAAAGTGTAATCTTCTATGTCTGGACCTTCATTTTCCTATAGAAATAGAAAAGGGACAAGATAAGCAAACTATTTACAAGACACTCAAACATTCAGGGGGTCAAGATTCCATTAGATATTTAAGTAAATATTTAAGTGGATACACACTCAACAATGTGAACATCCATGAGCAGCTCTCCTGATGTAAAGAATCTGAGCACTGAACTGAAAGGCACAAGTCACTGCCAGTACAAGGGAAAAGAATCCCTTAGGAACTAACTCTGGATGGACTCTGGCAGAATTTTATCAATCAGCGCCACATTTGTTTCAGGACTATTCAAATACAAATCAAGGCAAATAGAAAGAAAAGAGTAAAGTAGAGTAAAAAGAAAAAACCTATATTTTAGAGTTAAGCAAGACAAACTGAAAAACTAGTTCTGACTTCCCAGTAACAAACACTAAGAAAAAAAGGTACATTTTGCTGATAAAAATTCAGGTAAAATATAGCCAAGTACCTGACTTTCAGAATCCTTCTCCACATCTTCTGCTGTCTCCACTGGCTCCAGGTCATGGTATCTTTTCTTTTCTGAAGATGGTAGTTCTTTAGAATTCAAGTTCTCATCTTCAACAGATTCTTTAAAGTCTTTCAATTCATCATTTCCATCTTGATCACTTGCATCTTGAGTCTCCAATTCACTTTCCTTTTGGTGTGAACACAAATACTTAGTATGACTAAAAGTATTAGCTTTATTCTAAAAAAAATCACTGCTAGAATCAGTGTTTCACTGCTGGAGCCATGTCTCACATGCACAATAAAATTCATACCATGTTTTAAAACCCCCCAGCTTCATACCCTTATGCATCACACTGTGAATACAGTAAAAATGATCCAAATTTCCACATAAATTACCACAAAGAAAATGGAAGGTTTTTCATTAACTGAAGTCAAACACTGACCTTAAATACAAAATGGGAAAAGTTTTTACATACTTTTATTACCTTGACAAAGGAGTCCTCTTCCACTGAAGCATCACCAGTCAATTCATCAGCTTCCTGCTTTTTACCTGAAATGATGGGATATGCTGAGGCTAGATCTGCTATGTAGAGCACACTTTTAATACTAATTATGTCTTTGGCCTTACTTTATTATTCTCTACTTGTTCTAGTTTAGCTGGATTGTTCACTATAATATAGCCCTCCAAAAACTGAGTAATTTTTAAGATAAGGAGATAAAATGTCAGCTGAGTGAGAATGAACAATCAGTGCTGCTCAATAAACAAGTGGTTACATCTAAGTCAGTGATCTTAATACCTATCCTTCTATTTTGAGTGACAATGGAATTCAGGAGAACATTGAACTAGAAACTAAACACTTCCAGAATTACTGAGGTTAACTAGACATTGTGACTTTGGAAAGGTCTTGCTTTAGAGGGTAACTAACATCACTGAGAAATTAGGTTAGAATGAACTTCTAAAGGTCATCCAGCCCACCCAACTGCCTGCTGAAAATCACAGTCAAGTTCCAAGGACAATAGAATGCCTCAGGGCTTCATTTAGCTGCATCTTTGAATATCCACAAGCATGGCAATCACAAGCCTCTCCAAGCCACCTTTTTCAGTAGAGGATGAAGTGAGGCAGAAGAACTGAGTAGGTGCAGCACTCTGCTCTCCACATATGCTTTACTGTATTAAGGGCCTGTTCCATTGAGGAATTCTGCTCTTCCAGCACAGGCACACTTTTCTCTATTAGAGATGTCTCTGTGGGGATGATGACTAGCCACAGTTCCCTTTGGAACCCACTGCATTTCCTTACTCTTCTAAAAACAAGACCTAAGAACACTAGACATTAACATCTCCACACAAACACAGCCTCTGAAGAACATTCTGTCTCTTTGATTCAGTCTATCAAAGATTACCCAATGCAACAGTTTTCAGTAGCACGAGGTACAAAAGCAGCTCTGTTAGGAAGTATCTTTACTGTATCTTCTACTGAAACTCAGGGTCAATTCAAATGTAAATGAGATGGCAGTCATAATTAGCACTTAATGCTTCATTTTTTGGCATAGAATCTTCCCTGCTCCCTTCAACCTCTAATGAATGGCTAAACCAACTTTATAGTTATTTCAAAGGAATATAAAAGAAAACCATAAGGCAAAGTTCAACACAGTACGGACATCTCTACTAGCTGAAATACTCAATTTTTACAGCCATTAATTTCTGTGGTCTTTCATATGCAGTTCTTAAATGCACTTCAAAGCTGGAAAGTCCTGAACTACAGGGCAAGAAGCAACACTATTGTTTTGGGTTTGCTTGGATTCCAGTTGCTTTTACTCATTTCCCTGAAGGGCAGCACTCTGACCATACTCCTAGAAGAAGCACATTGCTGTTTTCAGTACAGGCACACACTGATCTCCAGGAAAAGGCACATGGCAGAACCTATTTCTGTGACTGCAAAACGTGAGATTTAAACTTTCAAATCTCAAGTCAATGTCACTGATTTTACTTCACTTCAAACCAACAAAAAAACCCCAAACCCACAGAAAGTCCAGTTTTATACTTGCAATGCAATAGATTCGTGAGATTTTCCCCCTGCACAGGTATGCTGAGGGAAGGCAGCTCTTCTCAGGAAGAGGTCTTACACTGGACAGTTTCTGATGTGCATCACAGCTAATGCCTGAAACAAAGACTAACTCAAATTTTGTGCTAGCTTTTTAGCATTCTGTGATAAAATCTACAGATCCCAGACATCTTCAACATAAATAAAAAGCAATGAGAAACTGCAAGGATTTCTACACACATTCCACTGCTTTCTGTTTTACCCTCTCACATTTCAGTTTGTTTGTTAAACCTGAAAGACCAAGTTTTTCCTGCATCCCATGTCCAGCTAAGCATACACAGAGACAGGCAAGCACACAGGGCAGATGCCCAACACATTTAGCAACTCTCTAGCATAGACTATCATGAAAGCTATTTAAATCATTTCAATCATTTTGCCTGAGGAGGTATGGCTGGTGGACTAGAACTGAGACTTTATAGGGAACAGAACAGAAAACCAAACCAATGGCAAAGCTACCTCAAGTTAGCCCCACCTTTATGCAATAGCAGCTAGAGAACTGTGTTTTACTGACTGGTCCTCATCAAGAACAAGTTACAGCAGTCAGTAATGAAGCTGTTGTATCTTTTATTTGCTGCTAGATGAAGTAATGATTTCATTAGCCCTTCTATACTATGTCTGTTGTCTTTGTAGCAAGTCCCACTTACTCTGAGTACCAGAGGTATTCCAAAGCATAACCAGACCTGAACAATGACCTTCACTTTTCAGCTTCAAGCCAGAAAGTGGTCTGAGCTCGCTCTCCCTCTCAAGTTCTGTGCTTCAGGTTACTTTGCTTCAGTTAGAGTTACACTATGCCACTCAAAAGTGGCATTTCAAGGTTCTGATACAGACAGTTCTCAGATGTTGGTACAGCAACTTGCCAAAAAGCCAGCATCCACAAAAAATTCAACAGTTGTCTGACTGACACTTCTTTACAGTGGGCTGCTTAAAGGCACACTTGGCTCTTAAATTCTCATAACTAAAATCAGATTGCAACACACACCTTGCAGAAAATGGCTGTTGCTCTGAAGTTATTGGAAACCAGTGCTGACCTGATTGAAGGGTAAGTTAATAAACAGAGCCAGAGCAGCTGAGCCTTCTGCAGACAAGAGGCACAGCTGGTCTCCAGTCACACAAGCTGTCAACACCCAAGTTTCTGTACAGGTTTATCCAAGCAGTGGCTGTTGAAAATGTCAGTGTGTATGCAGCATTCACCACAGATCTGGGTGCTTAACAGCACAAACACTCATTTACCTTGGAGTGATGGCACTCCTTTACAAGCCATGCTCAATCCCTTTTCTGGCAACAGCAATTGCTACACACCATAAAATTGCAACAGACTCTTCCACAGAAAACAAGTACTCTCCTTATAAGTAAGTAGAAGAATTAGAACATCTTTGTTGGTTTTACATTATGCAGATTATCTTTCATTTCATTTACAGTAGCCTTACAGTAGCACAAGATTATTCTACCTATTCATGGTCCTCCATGTGAGAAATTCAGGCTGAGTGTTTACAGAATTACAGAAGAGTGTATTCTGGACAACTCTTAGATTAGGTATTTGCATCTCAGGCAGAAGCAGAGTGACACATACTTATCAGAAAATTTTGGAAGAATTAGTGTTTGTATTTCTTCTGGTATTCCAGCTGAAACTCCCAACAGGGTTCTGTCACACTAATGCTAAAGATTCACCAAAAACATAGGATAAGAGGGAAAGAGGAGAGAAATCCTTACAGTGGAATAAACCCTCTATAGCATTAAGAGGTCTAGTGCAACTAGAAAAGTATCATTTGCCACAATATTAACAAAAGTAAACAATCCTTTTCTAATTCTGAAATGGTACCACGAGGTACAGGAATATTTAAGTCTTCTACTGTGTCTAAAAAACACAATTCTGAGTCATTCATTGTTTTTAGAAAGAAAGGTCTGCAAAAACCAAGTGTACAACTTAGTTTACTTTGTTTTGTTCTTATATTTAAGTAACTAAACAGTTTTAATAAAGAAGTCAAAGTTATTTGTGCAATAGTACAAGCCAGCCACTGTCAGCTGTCAGCTTTTGATCCAAGAAACAGTATTGTCAAACTGGAAATTCAGTTGCAAACTGGAGAGGTACTTAAGACACAAACTAACAGGTATATAACCGGCCTCAGAAGCTTGTCGAGCAGCAAATAAACATCTTTGCTCATATTAATTCTCCAAAGTTAAATATTATCAGCCTAAAATCTGTTCTTCACCCACAATAATTCCAGAACTCATCAGGAAAGTAATTTTCAATTACCAACTGTAATATTTCAATATCCAACAGCATTTTTGACTGCAGATCCTTCAAAGGAGCATTCATATCAGAAACATTTGAAAATTATTTCATACTAGTAGTGTGGTAACTTCCTCTAGATACCAGACTAGGCAGCAGAATGGTCAGGCTTGAAAAGGTAAGTTTTTCCCAAAAACTGTCATCTTTTTATAAAAAGAGAAATTCCTCCATAGCTACTAAATGATAGGGTGGAGAAGCACAGCTGAGGCACTTAAAAAAGGAGCACTTGGCATTTGTTCCTTTCAAACTTCAATTGGCAAAACCAACTGATCTTACTTATACACCTGTATAATCTGATTTGCTGTTCTGTAGTTCTTTACCCTAATTATTTAATTAAAGTAGCACCTGGAAAAAGTGTTAAAGTTCTACTAACTTCACATGAGGACCAATCAAGGATTCTTGCTGGATTACAGAATCCTTCTGCAAGCATTTTTCAAATTGTATGAAATAAAGGCCCATTCTTAATCTTTTGAGTATTGTTCTTTCTCCCTTTTAGTAAACATGCACACAAAAAAAAAAAAAAGCAAGGAAAGACAAATGTATCATTCCCTCCCCCCCACACACCCCATTCCCACTCTAATTTGGCCTCCTGTATCAATATTCCAGACCAGGCTGTTGTAACAGACAGTGCTAGGGAATCAGAATCACACTTTTTCCACAGACCTTAAGAGCTTCAGTAAAACCTTCCCTCCCACTGGCCTCCCCTTCTGGCTGCTCTGAGGAGGTTTAATCATCACTTCCACTCCCTGGCCCTTCCTGAAGATGTATTTTCCTTGTAAATGAGTACCTAATACTCCTACTCTCCCTTGTACAGCAATAATAGCACAAGGAAAAATACTACAGAACTAGTAATGTCATTAATTTTACTGCTGTCCAGTAGTAAAATAATTAAAGACCCATCAGTATTGGTCTGAAGCTGCAGGATGGGGGGAAAACATGCACTAGCAAAAAGGCCTGGATCAATCTGTCAGCAAAGTCAGTAAGGAGGAAAAACCCCCCACAGTGAGTAGTTAAAAATCAAACAATGTATTATTTCACACAGTTAGAAATAATCCAATACAATTAAAAATACTTCCCCTAAACAAAACAATGAAATTTTTCATGTTCCATGAACTTTCCATACTTTTGGCACAAAATTTGTTCATAAGACTTTTGTAATCTAAAAAGTAATGAGGAGAAACTCCTGAGCTTGCAAAGTGAACTGATAAGAACTTCACAAACTGTGTTTTCCTTTGAGGTTTACCAAGATCACACATATCATATGCATGCATTAGGATCTGGGGCACAGGAGAGGTGGCAGGAAGAGCTACTGAAGCCCTGCCCCAGGCAGCAGCAGCAGCACTGGTTGGCAAACTACCTCTGCAGAAACAAAACAGTCCAACTGCCCAAGAAACCAGATCAAGAACATGATGCATATCATGATATTAGTTTGGAGACTAGTAGGATAAAAAGCAGCAGATAAGAGAAGTGTTTGTCACAGCAGAACATGGAGCCATGAGATCTCTGTATGAAAAACTGTGGAAGAGTTTCCTTATTCAGCTTCCATGTAGTTATCTTAATCAGCAGCTACCTTTCTAAAGCAGGGAATAAAGTAAAGCCATAGAAAAAAAATATGAAACCACATTTGAAAGTTTATTTCCTTTCACTTCTCTCATGTGTGAAAAGTGCAAAGTTATTCAAACTTTCTAAGGAGACAGATTTTCTTACTAATTTCACCATTCACAGCACCAGACTGACTGAATAATCACTTTCACCACAAAACTCAGCCCATGACAAGAGACAGTGCCACAAGACTGTTCAGGCCCCTGTAGCACATGTGTGAACATTCTCAGTGTGTCTGTTCAATGAAAAATGCTGTGCATAAAGCAGACAGGTTCTTTCCCAGTACTAATAGATCACAGATGCTCCCAGAACAACAGAAAACACAAACTAAGATCCCCCAGACTCCAAACTTACAAAACAGTATTTAAATTCTCAGGCAAAAGAAAAGAGCTGAAAAATCTGAAAAAAATCACTGCCAAACAGATCAGCACAAAATATTTATGTAAATATTCATTTCTCATAAGAGAAACACTAAAATCTCTTAATTATACATTCCACTGTGATGCTTCAACACCTATTCAAAAAATTCACGTTTATAAATCCTGTCTTCGGTAGAGAGCATGCTAACACACCCACACTACACAGCCCTCTTCAGGGAGGGACCCCCTACCACATCTTGCTGTGCCCTCATCCCCAGCCAAGTCCAGCACCTGCTCATGGCTCAAGAACCTCTGCTGTCACACAGATCCTTGTGGCCAGGACCCACACCTGGAACAGCCCACGTTCAGGATCTGTGAGCACAGCACACACCAAACCCCCCCAGCTCACCTACAGCACTCGGCACACACGGCACAGCTCTCTAGGAGCTGGGGGCACTGCAGCCACTACCTCAAAACACACACCTCTAATCCCAGTCATGTTCCATCTATCTATATTTCTCTCAATATATGTTTCTCCAGCATCCCCATACATTGTCTACATACGGTGACTGACAACAGACATGCAAGGCAAAGGACTTCTTATATAACAAAAGCTATAAACAGTAAAGTCACAACTGCACCCAAAATATAGACCACAGTCCTTCTTTAAGATGATACATGCAAAAAAAAAAAACCTATGCAAGAATATTAAGTATATCAACAGATCCTAACCTTTGCCTTTAGTTGGCTTCTTGGTGGGTGTGTCAGCTGAAACACTTATTTCAATATTATCTGGATCACCTCCTTCCTCTTCAATAGCCTAAATGAGAAAAAAAATTACAATTTTTAATGGCTTTCCATGGAAAGCTGGACAGTTTGACTTCAGCAGAAGTCTGTAAGCCAAACAGTTCTTTCGGCATCTCAAAAATATTTAGCAAAACACTCTGTGTTAAAGCTGGAGAAGAGCAAGGGAACAGTAAGGATAAACGCAGAGAGTTTCAGCTGTTAAAATGACACTTTGGAAGTACAGCTTATCAAGGACCCGCACGCTTCTCTTTGGAAACGTAACACCAGAAGGCCACACCGCCATCCATAATGGCACTAAGGGCAACTCAAAAACAGGGCAGCGGGAAGCACGGACACCCTTCAGCCACAGCCTGCCGCGGGGCTCGCCCGCCAGGCCGCGGGGCGAGCTCCAACAGCCGGCCCGGGGAGCTCCGCCAGCCGGGACACCGCGCCCAGCCCGGCCCGGAGGGGCCGCACAGCGCCAGGGGCTCGCTGGGGCGGACCCCGGGCCGGGCACCGGCGGCGCGGCGGGGACGGGTCCCGCCCCCCGCACCGGGCCAGCGGCAAGGCCAGCGGCAGGGCCGCCGGCGCCCCGCCCCCGGAGCCGGAGCCGGGCGGCAGCAGCGGCCGCCGGGGCGGACCGGGCAGGGCCTGCGCCCGCCGCTCACCTGCTTGAGCCGGGCGATCAGCACCGTCTTCACGCCGGTGATGTCCAGGTTGCGCCGCTTCAGCTCCGACTTGAGGTCGATGACACGCAGGTCGCTGATCCTCTTGCTCTCGGTGGGCGGCGCCGCGGGAGCCGCGGGAGCCCCCGCAGCGGCGGCGGCGGGAGCGGAGGCGGCGGCGGCCATTTTAGAGCGGGCGGGCGAGCGCGGCGGCCGCGCGCACAATGAGCGCGGTGCCCGGATGGAGCGCGGCCGGCGCGCGGCTCTGCGCAGGCGCGGAGAGGCGCACCTGGCCCGGAGCGCCCGCCCCGCCCGGGGCCCGCCCTGCCCGTGAGGGGAGCGGGGGCTGCCGCGTCCCGGCCCCGCCGTGTGCGGGGGCAGCCCCGGGGCTCTGCAGGGCATGGAGCGCCTGCGCTGTGAGGAGCGGCTGAGGGGCTCAGCCTGGAGCAGAGAAGGCTCAGGGGTGACCTTATCACTCTACAACTCCCTGCCAGGAGGGTGCAGCCGGGTGGGGGTGGCTCCCTTCTCCCAGGGAACAGCGACAGGACGGGAGGACGCGGCCTCAAGCTGCACCAGTGGAGGTTTAGGTTTGACATTAGAAAAAAATTTTTCACAGAAAAGGTGATTGCACACTCGAACGGGCTGCCCGGGCCGGTGGTGGAGTCACTGTCCTTGAAGGTGTTTAGGGAAGGACTGGACGTGGCACTCGGTGCCTTGGTCCTGCTGACATTGATTTCAGCCCAGGTTGGACTCGATGATCTCAGAGGTCTTTTCCAACCTAACTGCCAATGTGATTCCTGCGTGTTCTGGCCACTGATTTGTCGCGCTTTAGGAAATGAACAATTGATCTGTTTGTTATTGGAAGTATTCCAGAAGTGCAATACTAATGTTTTAATTTTTTACCAAAGTATCTCTTCTTATGATTTATTAGGCTGTACTTGTACCAGGTAATGGAAGATGTTACCTCTTAGTTCCCTTTCATTCATTTTCTGTAGGAAACGCTTGAAGTTATTTTGTCAACAACAGATGTTAAACTCCTACTAAATCTTCAAATGAGGCAGAATTTAAGTACCTATAAATTGAAGTCACAACAGTCCTCTTAATCTGTCTCTTCATTCAGAAATTACATATAGATAAAAATGAAAAAATGAATGCTTGTTTTATTCAACAAATTTTTGTTGAACAACCTTTTGTGCAAATTAAGTTCTGAATCCTAGAAGATTTGTTACACTATTCTCTTTTTTTTTTTCCAAAATGTACTTGGAAGTGCATTTCAAAATTACCTGAAGTACTACTTTCATTAATAGTTATCAGTTGACAAAGGGTAAAATCTATGTATTTAAAAGTAGACATGCACAGAAGCCTTAAAGCACACTTTGGACTGGTAATTGCATGCATGTCTTAGTTATGTTATGCTGCTGTTGCAGTTGATGCCAAGGTTTTTATTAAAAGAACAATCTTAAATAAGACAATATATTTTTGATTATGCTGTCTTTTGTGACAACATTTTTATTAGCATTAAATATATGATTGACTTTGAGGTTCATAGATAAATGCTAGCTTAACTATAGACTACAGAAACAATTTTGTGGGTGTATGGAAAACAATTTATTTTCACATAAACTTGAATTCAGCACTGCAGCAAAATTTTAATCAGGGCTGTCAGGTTTGCTGTGGTAAACTGTTGTACAAATACACCCAAAACACTGTGTGGGTTCCAGTATTACTGAAGGCAAGCTCAGTGTGCCTCATTTCTGGAAGGAAGATGAGAGGAATAACAAACACAGCACCTGCACTGGTTTTTAGGGATTTCTTGACATACCTAAACCTCAGTGCTTGTTGGTTGAAGTCATGGGGATATTAAAGCTTTGCACTTAACTTATCCCCTCCCCAAATAAAAAGCAACCAAGAGAGCCAAAAGTGACCTTACCTGGATTCTCAGCCATCCTCCTGCCTTAAGGTTCACTAAACTATTATAAAAACAACCTCAAAGGATGTTTGCATAACCTGTTCTTAAAGCCTTAAACACAGATTCCACTCATTCCTCAGGCCGTCTAGTCTAGTCCTTAACTCTCCTTTTTCCAATGTCTGGATTAAATACCTTTTGCTGCAGTTTAGCTGATTTATTCCAAGTGAATATGGACAATGTTCTCTTTTTGCAGCACTTTTTTGCACAAATTGAGACTTTTACCATATTTTTGTTCAGTCTTTCTTTTGGGTTGATTTTTATTAAAAGCACAAATTATTTCTTTTCTTTTAATCAGTTCTGAAACACGAGACTTTTTGTGGCTATACCCCTCTAGCTCCCACCCAATCCTTTCACAACTTCCCAAAGTTGCCTTGGTGGCAGTTCTGATCCCAGCAGAGTGGATGCCTTCTCCAACCTCATGAACTTGCTGTGTTCTGCTTGTGATCCACTCTGCCCACTGGTGTCTTTTCTGCAAGTTCATGACAACAATTGTTCTTCTCTGTGCAGTTGGTTTCTTGCTGAGTGTTTGTAGAATCATCATCCCCCTGTTGCAATGATTTCAAACTCTACTCTTGCTTCTCCTCTTTGCAGCACCTTCCAGCCAGGGGTAAGTGTGGTCTCTAAGCCTTTTGCAAAGAGATTACCATATGGAAGTGTACAAAGAATTTTGTTTGATGGAAATCTAGTATTTTTCCATTTTGATATTATTTTGTATAAACTGTTGATAGTGATCCTCTAAGTACAACCAGTTTTGCATCAAATTGGTGGACTTTGTGTCCAGATCAAATCTCCATATCTTTCTTGAGAAAATGTCAATGAAACAGAAGAGCCTTGCTGAAGTGAACATCTTCAATTTATTTATGTTTGTAGAACCAGACATAGAAAAATAGGTTGGTTTGATATACTGTTATGAACAAATCACATTGGTTAGTATTTATAATTTTGTTATTTTTCAGGTATCTAAAAATATTTTTGCATTCACCTGGGAATTTTAATCAAGTTGACTGGATTCTAATTTCCTGTTTGTTTGATTGTTATGTTGCTTTATTTTTTTCCTAAAGAAAAACACTGAGTCCTTTACTAGTCTCTTGAAACATCTGCCAGTTTTCAAAATAAGTGTTATTTTCTACCATTAGGTTCTGAAATTTGTGGAAAGGATTGATTAGGAAATGGTAATAGACTTCCAAAGGGGAGAAATGCTTGGCCCATATATTAGTATTTAAACAAGTACAGACTTGTGCTCCTGTAAATTGGTTTTTGTCTGCTTTGTATGTGAGACAGCTGGAAGCTGTGAATATCCTTAGATTTGTCACATTTTCCCCTGGGCTTTGTTCCTTGGTGGGGCTTTTCTGTGTAGATTATCCCAGTCCCAGCTTCTGAGCCCAGTCCATTCCCAGCCTGACACTGAAGCACAATGCAGGAGCAAACACCAGCTTTCTCATCTCTTTCATGGCTTGATGAGGTTGGAACCTGCATTTTTAAATTAATTAAAACTGCAGTATTAGTGTGTTTGGGTTCTGTAAAAATAAGGGGATATTCAATGTTTTTAAACATAGAGAAGTGGTTCTTGCCTCTTCTGTAAGGAAGCCTGGCAAGAGCATTCAGCTAGAATCAACAGGCTGTCCCAGTTTCCTTCTCTTCACACAGCCACCCATTTGTCCATCTCCCCTTCTCAAAAAATGAGATGTTGGTTCAGGAAAAGGGGAGGGCTTTGGGGTGCTGGAAGGTCACCTCCAAGTACAGCCTACAGTCAAACAGAACCCTGTCTCACTTGAAACACATTTCTCTTTTATTGCAAAGATCTGTGTACTTCTCTGCTTAACATATTGCTTCTTTTAAAACTGACTTTTGCAGTCTGTGTTTTTACTCTTAACTTTAATTAACAACAACTCTAACAAACTTTTCTTTGTTTGCTTCTGAAATCCAAGTTTCTGGTACAGATTTTTGGAGCTGCTTTGGGGGCTGACTACATGAAAGCTAGTTATTACAGGAATATATGATGCAGTGACTCAGTTCCTTTTTCAGTCTAATCCTTTTAAAAGTGAGGCTAGGCTGATACTGGTCTAACTGAAATAGCAGGAAGGATCCTTTTTCCTTTGAAAGACACTGAGTCTTGTCCCAGTTCTCATGTTACATTGACTGGTTGCTACAATTTTAAACTGCACTATTTTTCTGGACTGCAGACAGAGCAAGAGTAACTATTTGGGAGATTTCAGTGAATGCCTGACAATAGATACACTTTGAGATAAAAACCACTGATAATTTGATATGTATCACTGCTATAAAAAAGTAGCATTTTCCACTCTGAATGTATAGTTTTCTTTTTGATGTATTATTGATGTATTGCATGATGAGCAGTCAGAGGAGGTTGTAAAAATGAATTTCTGATCTCTCAGTTGCTCTCATTATAATTCTTCTAGAGAACAGCAAGGAAAAGAACATAAATCCAATTGTAAATCAAACACAAATATCTTATATTTTACCACTGAAACCATACATACAGGCTAGGAAATGGCTATTGAATTTCTTCGTGCAAAGTCAGATCATTAAATGCAGGATGCTTTTGTTTGTTTTAAACCTAATTGCTCTAAAAATAGCCACTGATGCATCATTAAAACACAAAAATATATTTGGCCCCATTATTGTACAAGCACTGAAAGAATAAATAGGAATATCTCATGATCTTTCTACTAAGAGCTTGGTGACATACTTGTTTTTGAACAGGAAAATGAACTATTAAAAATACTGTCAACAAACTAGCTATTTCCAAGTAATTATATGCACCACACCTTCTTAATTATATGGCAACTTAAATACTTAAGCTATCAGATAATCTCAGAAAGATACTGTGGGACCTTAGTAGGGATTTGCATAATTTCTGAAGTCATGTGTTGTGAAAGTGCTGTTTCTAGGCTTACAGAGCCTCATCAGGCTGTACAACATGAAATCAAACCAGTGACTGGTGGGTCATTTCTATATCAACATTATATATATATAATATATATAATGCAGGGTATTTTGTTTTTCCATATATCTTAAAAATAATTTACCTGAGTGGTGCATGTTATCTTCCAGAGCTTTTGAAAACTCTTTGATTAATCCCATTTGAAAATTTCCATCAGAAATACATAGCACAGACAACCATCAAATTTTATTTCTGATTCTGCAAATGATCATTCTTTTCTTGTTTCCTAGTAGCAATTTTTCATAATATAAATATTTCAAGATTTTTTATGTTTTCCCTATTTCTCCAGTTTTCACTGTTAAGATCTTCATCTGGGCTAATTTGAGCTGTGACTATTTATCGTCCAAGTACCAATCCCAAAGTTTTTGTGACCCAACACAGAAATGTTTCTGTATTATCTGGTTTTCTGTATCACAACATATTTCAAGGGGCTTTACATTTTATTAATATTACTAATAATTGTAAGTTGACTTAACTTGTACAAATATTTAAATGTACGCTTGAGTGTGGTCATGTTCAGTCTACAGAAGTTCATCTGATGTATGTGCCAAGGATGGCCCAGTGAATACCCTGGGGTAAGGGTCAGCTCCCCAGCAGTGACAGAGCCACACTCCTGGCTGTGAGGGACAGAGCCACACTCCTGGCTGTGAGGGACAGCTCCCCCAGCAGTGACAGAGCCACACTCCTGGCTGTGAGGGACAGAGCCACACTCCTGGCTGTGGCAGCTCCCCAGCAGTGACAGAGCCACACTCCTGGCTACAGGCAGAGTTTTAGAGGTGAGCACCGTCCATCCTGTCCTGGCCACCGCCAGGTTTCAGCCAGCAGGGCCCAGAGCAGAGCCAGCCCTCAGTGTGAGTGCAGCTCAGGCCTTGGCCCCGTGCCCGTGGGGCTGTTCCAGAAGCTGCTGCTCAGCCCTGGAAAAAGCTGTGCCTTGCTTTCATTCTGGGCCAGCAAACTGCTCCAGCAGCCCTGCACTGAGCTGTGTCCAAGACAAAAGCTCTGCACAGAGCTGTGTCCCAAAAAAAGGAACCTGCTGCAGGTACCTCAGGATAAGGGGGTTACTTTTTTTTTTGTCTTTTTGCCAAAAATGTAAAGTGCAATCTCCTACTGGCTGACATGTTTTGATCTGGGATAAAATCGTTTCTTCTCCATGTCTTTAGTTCTGCCAGGCCCTGGGGTGTGCATATAAATGGTTTTGTTCAGCTGTAGTTAGAAGAAGTTGAAGAGTTCAGTATGAACTGATGATACCATAGCCTGAAAGCCATTGTGAAATTTGCATTAGTGATTTAGAATTATTCCATTTAATCTTATGGTTTTCTGTACCTAAGAAGTGTTTAAAGGAGAATGTTTTGGTTTGCTCCAAGGGATCAATAACCTAATTTCAAGACAACTGTCTGTCTCTGTAAGACACTAAGATAATGGCAGGAAAAATTTCCATGAAAGGGCACAGATAGAAGGTTGGATTTTCAAAAATAGTGAATCATTCTGGGCACTGAAGTATTTTCTACATCACCTTTCTTTAAAAACTACATTAATAACCAGTCAATAATGGACAAACTAATTTTTATCAAGAGTTTGTTTAAAGGTGACTGGCCCACAAATTACTAAATTCTTGTCAGCTGGTGGTCCATATTGAAATAGGTGTTAGGAAGTCTTAGCCAATAAAGATCGTAGAAATTCGGCCTTTATGTTACAGAAAGTTCTACAGATTTATACACAGTCAGAACATTTACAGATCACTTGGCCACTGTGACTCCTCACTGGGAGAAAATCAAGACTGACTGCATTTGCTTTTTGACTTGTGAACTGGAAACTTTGGCCACCTGTTTGGTTGGTTTTTTTTTAAAGATCTTTTGTCTCTCAGTTGGTGAGCAGAGTGACTCTACATTTTCTCTACCAAGAACTACCTTTCTGTCACCTTTGACACAAGAGTTCAAACCAATTATTACGTAAATAGGTAAATATGTAAGTCATTGGTGTGGATTTTTATTGGTATCAGTCTCTGATCAGCTTATTCACAGTGCTCCTCTGTCTCATTTCTTAAACTAATCCAGCCAAATTTTTATTAGCTTCCTCTCATATTATCTATACTGTGTTTTCTTGAGTGTCCCACTAAGATTGGAGTTCATCTTCCTTGGATTCATATTTAAAAAAAGCTGCATAAAGTAGTTGCAAGACTACATCAGGAATAATTTTTTCAGTAGCACTGAAACTTCTCTCTCTGAAAATTATTTAGACTAAATTATTATACAGACATGTTTGCTTTTTCATGTCTACAAAATGTTGTTGACTGATGGTCATTTACTTAATTACATTGGTAATTGAAGTTCGCATCCAACTGCCTTTTATCTGACAAATACCCAAAACTTTTGGTCATTAACATTCAAGTGCACATTCTTTGTATTTGATGTTTTTTTCCCTTTGCTTCTATTATGATTCACTTCTTCCCATATATTGTCTTGATTGTTTTTTCCCCAGCTGATTTTTAGTAAAGTATTCCAACTTTGGATCTAATGCTTAATGGAAAATATTAAAATTGCTTACACAGTCAAGCCACTAGTGACCTCCATGGAATGATATGTCCTTCCTCCCACTGTCTGTTGCTGTCTTCACATTTTCCCCAGTTTCATTGGTTATTATCTGTGGCTGAAATTAGTTGGATGTGACATGACTTAAAAAAAAGAAAACTACCCAACACCACAAGAAATATGTAGAGAAAGGTAGACAGTTAGTGCTGGAAAACCTGTGGTATTGTCTTTATTGCAAACTGAAATTAATTGTTGCTTTGCTCATGGAACCACATGAAATAACCTGTGATCCTTTTTTCCACCTTCATTCTGTGTGGGTCTCACTTCTTCCTGTGTTCTCATTTCACACATAAAGCTGAAAAAGTCTTTATTTCCATATCATTTATGTGCTATAGCACTTTTTGCATTTTGTACACTTATGAGTCTAATTTCCATGTTGCTTTATCCACTTTTGCTTTAAGGAAATTCTGTTCAGAAACTCATGCAATTAATAGTGTCAACATGCATTTTTCCCCAGTGACCGTGTCTTTTGTGTCTTTTGTAATGATGCATGCAGGTTGTTTAGCTCCTCCAAAACACGTAGGAACTGCTGTGTGCTGATGACTCTCTGGTGCAGTGCGTTCTGAGTAAGATCTTTAACTATTTGTAGACCAGACTGTACTTTTCTGCTCCAAAGCCTCGGGTTAATGTAGCTGTTGGTCACTGACAGTATAAGACCCTGTTCTATCCAGTGTTTCAGTCTGGAGCTGCAATGTGTACCCTGACATTGATGAAAGGTCATCTCTGGCAGAGATATCCTGGCAGTTGCAAACTCAGCAAACACTGAGGCTTGCTGCTGTATGAGAGCTTTCCCAAAGCTCTGCTGTCCTGTGACACACGGCCACTGTACAGGACAGGTTCCTCACCCTTTGTGTGCACACCACTAATGGAGAGGGGGAAGGCTCACCTCAGCCCGAGTCACTGACTGCACTGTGCAGTAAAGGCAAATGCATTCCTATTTCTAAAGAGCTGGGATGGAGAGTTGGGATTTGTTGGCATGTCTTCACAGCTGTCACTGGCTGCAGGACAGGCAGCCGTGAGATAGATACTGTGGTGTCAAGGGCAGACACAGCGCTGGGCAGAGAAGGAAAGGCTTTTAGACCAGTCCTAGAAGGGACATCACAGAAAGGGTCGGGTTGGAGGGAATCACAGTGGGTCCCCCTTTAATCTGACCTCTCCCTGCTCAAGCCGGGTCATCCAAGAGGCCACGCACAGGATTGCATCCAGCTGTGGGGTACCTGGGCAGCCTGATCCAGCGCTCGCTCGCTGCACAGTGAAGTTCTTTCTCAGGTCGGGTGGAACTTTCTGTGCATGTTTCTGCCCATTGCCTTGTGTCCCCTTCCCCGGCACCACCGAGCACAGCCCGGTCCATGCTCTGACACCACCGCTTTACGTATTTACACACAACCGCGTACATGCAGCAGCAGCGAAGGCAGCCTGGGCCGTGCCCGCGAACCCATCCCGAGCAGCCCGGTGCCCTCGGGAGCCCGGTGCCCTCGGGAGCCCGGTGCCCTCGGGAGCCCGGTGCCCTCGGGAGCCCGGTGCCCTCGGGAGCCCGGTGCCCTCGGGAGCCCGGTGCCCTCGGGAGCCCGCCCTGCCCCCGGCCCGTCCCCCCCGCAGCCTGCGCTGTGGCGGCGCCGCCGCCCGGCAGGGGGCGCGGCAGGAGGCGGGGCGCGCGCCGGCGCGGCTGCGCTTTGCGGGCGGCTGTAAAGCAGCGCCGAGTGTCGCGCTGCGCTGGGCAGGGAGCGGCGGGGGCTGCGCCACAACAGAGCGGGGCCCGCCCGGCGCAGCGGCCGCACCGGGACCGGACCGGGGGCAGCGGCCGCACCGGCACAGCCAGGACGCTGCGGCCTCTCGAGCCGCACCAGGAAGCGCCGCGGGGTCACTGCGGCGCTCACCGGGGCCGCTTCTACCCCTCGGCCCTGCGCAGGGCGCCGGCGGCACCCGCCCCTTCCCCCGCGGCCTCGCTGTCTCAGGTACGGGGGGCGGTGGGGACCCCGCGGATGGGGCCGGGGCCGGCCGGGGCTCCCCCGCCCCGCGCCCTGACGGCAGCGCTGAGCCGTGGGGCTGTGCAGCGGGTGGGAACTTCACGCAGAATGTATTTTTCCTTTTTTATTCAGCGCCTCGTTGACGCACAAAGCCGTGTCTTCACTGCGGGCAGCCGCAGCACTCTCTGGGGTTTTGTCACAAATTTGTCACAAATTTTCCCCTTAGGGAAATGAGTTTCTATTTCTGTGCGTAATAGCGTTTGTTATGACGTCATTTGTTTTGTTTGCGAAGTTAGTGTTCTCTTAACCCATGTTTAAAAAAAATCACTGTTTTCAGGTGTTTTTTGCCTGATGAACAAGGAAGGAACGTTCATTCAGAAATGTAGGCCAGGATCCTCAGAGGTACGTAGGCATGTCACTGTTGCAATGGGCAGGTGCTAAGGGTATGTACTTTATTAAGTGTCTGTGTTTCTGAGATTAGGGCTGAGCATGCATTCATGGAATTTTCGTGTTGTTTGAATAAGCTCTTCTATGGCTTGAAATGATTTTATTAAGTCATAAGCAAGGCCTGGTTGCTTTAGCTGAATAAATGAGACCCTTAATTCCTGATAGCCTAGTACTTCTCCAGAAGAGGACATAATGCAGGAGGTAAGACTTTACTATCATTAGAATAATTTGATTCTAATGCAGTTATTTCAGAAACAAAAGGTTTGAACAAAAGGGTAAGAATTGACTGCTCATTGTGTAGACCTGTGTTTGTCATGGTGTCTATATTATTAACTATTAAAGGAAAGCTGGGTTTTCAGTATAAGGTCTTTCCTTGTCTTTGTTGTAACTTGTAGAAAATTCCAAAGGTATATTAATGCTGGATACTTAGTAGAAAGCTTTTCCAGGAAAACTAATATTTAAATAGTTACAATGCTTTGCCCGTCTTAAAACCAGAAATCACATCTTGTTGTTTACATATCCATAGTTCTTGCTGTCAGAACAATTTAAGCAATTTAAGTGTTTTTGCACTTACTTTTTGTAGATAAAGGGACGGTCTTGGGGCAGGGAGGGAACAGAAGCAAACCATGTTAGACAGGATGATCCTTGCTGATGTGCAAGGGTTGACAGGGAAAGAAGTGATCTTGGTTTATTTGCTAGAGTGAACATCTGGTCACCTGTCTGTGCACTCATGCACAGTATAGAATCACTTACGGAATTCATAAGGTGGGAAAGGCTATAGGAACATTTTATGGTTCACTTTAATTAAGTAATAGTGTAGAAGGCACCAAGCTTCCTGTTTTAAAACTCTTGAAGTCTCACATATTTAAAAACCTGGTGGTTTTTATTGATGGCTGAAGTCCTGGCAGCTACAGATGAGGTTGTGTCTGGTATTGGGAACTTGAAGGGAACAACAGCTCAGGGCACTCATGCATATTTTGCATGTCCTTTCAAAATATGGATGAGAACATTCTGACCTTTCAGAAATATGTTTTTTATGAAGCAATGGCTTTGTAAAAGTGTATTAAGAGTGTATCTTAACAGGACTGTGATTCCAGTTTATATTTGAATTAGTAACTTTGTTGACCTACATAACCAGATCAGTTACAGCAGTTGATTTTCACTGGAGGTGGCTGTGTTGCAGTAACATTTAGCTGACAGCAGTTGCTGCCTTCTTTTTCCAAGATGTACAATCTTTCATTTCAGTTGTTTCTGTTTCCTCTAATGGTGAGGACATTCTTTTGAGAAGATAGAAGTGGTAGTTCCCTCCTGCATAGCTGATGGATTATAGAGGCTTGCATGTCAACCAGTTGATTAAATAGGGAAAAATTGAGGGGGGGGAGATGATGGGATGGGGAACAGGATGATTTCATTCACAGATAAACAATGGGGATAGTACAGAGAGATGGATTTGCCATAGGCAGACATTGTATAAAGGGTTCCTCATGGCTCTCCTGATGTGCAGTCTCCTTTAAGTGAGGTGTCAGCAAAAGTTTGGGTTGGTGAAAGAAACATTTTCTTCCTTTCCTTCTGCCCCATTAGGGTTCTCTGCTAGGCCTAACCTGGGCCCACCAAAAAATCCCACCAATCTGTACCTAACCTTGAAGAAGGTTCACTAGTTAAAGACTTCAGCTGAGGATACATCTTGTGTTTCTTACAAGAGCACTGTAAACTTTGGAAGCAGCTACACTGGCAAAGCTTAGGAGACTACAACTTTGAGTAATTATCCTATCCTTACATTGTACGTGTATCCCATACAATGTTATTCAATATGTATGTTTATAAATCTCTTTCACCCTTACTGACATGCAAACAGCCAAACCACTACAGATCTGTTGATAAAACAAGGTTATTTTGTTGTTTTATGTAGTTTATGCTATTTGGAAAAGGAATTTCCCTAAATTAAACTGATGTCTTCCTCACTAAGTGTTCACCAAGTGAAATCTGAGAAGGCTGGTTCATGGCTTTGCTAGCAAGAGGCGAGTAAGGGCTATTTGCCTCTGTAATTTTTTTTTCCCAATACAGTTTAGTACTAATATTTGACTGCTGTTAGGTAAAATGTTTACTTTTGTCTCTGCTGGGTGCAGAGTGGAGAAGTCTGCTGCAGTGTCCTTTCCCCTGAAAGTGGAAGATCTGCTCAGTTTAGTATCTGTAAAATCCCCTACTTCTCATAGGTTTCCTGAAGAGCAGCATAAAACTGTCCTAATGGTTAATTTTACAAGTCTCACTTGAAAGGCTCTTACTAGCAGCTATGGCAAAGATCATGTTTAACTTTGCTCCTCAAAGCTTTATTGAGAAGTGTTTGCAAAATGACACTACATCAAGAAGAATTACACATACCTCAAAGGTCAAAAATGCCAGGGGGACTAAGAAACAATTTTTAAAATAATTATTGATGGTTGTGTATCTCAGAACTTTCCTAGCTGTCTTGGGAGGCAGAACTTTTAGTTAAGATCTTAAGTTCCAATAAAAAATTTCATTTTGTCATCACTTTATAAAGCTACAACTTTTTATTCTGAAGTTCAATGCTGTTATGTTTGTCTTGGAGTTCACTGAAGCCGAAACATTCCTGATTGCCAAATCATAATGCTTCTATCTTAAACCCATGATTTACATAGTGTTAATGTAGCTAACTGATTTAAGCCTAGGACATAGCAAAGAACTGTCTAGACTGAAAAATGTGCTTGTGAGCACCATTTTTGTCAAATACACCTGCAATGTCATATATATTTTTGTCAAATCCATCCTGCAAAGGCAGGCAGCTTCCTTGTCCAGTTGAGTGTGTGCATGGTGATGCTTGATTCAGGCTGGGATTTCCTTGGGTGTCTTTATGGCCATGGACTGACTCAGTGTACTGCAGCCCAGCTCCCCTGGGCTCAGAGGGGGCTCTGTGCAGCCCAGCTCCCCTGTGCTCGGAGGGGGCTCTGTGCAGCCCAGCTCCCCTGTGCTCTGAGGGCTCTGTGCAGCCCAGCTCCCCTGTGCTCGGAGGGGGCTCTGTGCCTGCTCTGTGCAGCCCAGCTCCCCTGTGCTCACAGGGCTCTGTGCAGCATTGCTCTCAGCTCACCATCTAACAGGAGGTGCATCCAGCTGCACATGCTCTGTGGGTTTTGTCTGTTCCAGCTGGAGCCAGGCCATGGGTCCTGTGCTGAGGAGCTCCTCTGTTTGTGGCTGTTGTGTGCTGGGCTCTGTTGGAAGAGGTGAGGCAGACACTTCAGCAGTCTCTCCCTAGGAGTGCAGTGTTGTTCAGTCTGAGCTGAATGGCAGCCTGGCACAACAGAGGCATTCTAGAGCTGACCTATAGGTGTCCTGATGTTTCTGTTACAGGATAATTGCACAATGAGCTGAATCGACTTAGGCATCAGGAAGCAAACCTTGAAGGTCCCAAAAGATTTTTTTGGGGGGATAAAATTAAGGTGACTTTGCTGGTCCAGAGGTTGGGTACTGTTCATTACAGTACTTGATGGTAGAGTTAGTGGGATCTGACTTTGAGATGGCTTTGTGAAGGTTAGTAAGGGTAGTACTGTACTTGGAATAACATTGTTTCACTTCAAGAGTAGACTTTCCAAGGCAGTGATGGTTCCTAGGATTGCCTGCCAGAAGTGGCTACGCCTCCCTGCATTGCTGTGGCTCACGTAGCTGTAGCACCTCTGCAAAGCACAGGCAAACCCTCCTGTCGGGGCTGGGTGTAGTGGGCTGGCTCTGGGAGCCTGTAAGCAAGAACTTGTATGTTGTTCTGAATTACTGTACCTTTCTGTAGGGCAGAACATAAGTATTCTGCTCAGAGAATCCTCCAGTAATTTTGTCATTTAAAAATGGAGTCATCACCGTGTCTGCATTAAAGCACAGAAAGGAAATTGAGAATGGTTTGCAATAGTATTTCATATTGTCCTGTGAATAAAGATACATAGTATCAATGCAAACACTATGGAATTACAGATTACCTTCTGATTGTGGCTGTTTTATAAAATGCATAGGTCTTTAACTTATCTGTTGCTTTATTCTCTGTCAAAGATTAGATGAACAATAAGTAGGATGCTAAAATTTAGTAGTTAAACAAGCTTTAGAAGAGCATTGTTTTTCTAATAAAGTGATAAAAAGTGAAGAAGAATGCAATAAAATTTTGAAATCTGATTGCACTTGTTTTCCTGCTAGTGGAAGTGAATATTAGATGTCTTGCTTCTTGTCACTTACTCTGCATTGGACAGGCATACTGGTTGTCCCTGTTTGATAGAAATGAAATGAATAAGACAGAACTACTTCTTTCAGGAAAATGAGTGGTGTTTTTTGTGATCTGCTCAGTGAGTTCCTTTTTTTGTTGAAGCAGCAGGACATGATAGCACTGAGGTTCAGTCTCCATGGGATTGAGTTGGGGGTCCAACTCCTGAAGTGGCTCCTGAGCCTTCTGTCAGCCTCCAGTGTGTCAGGGCCATGCAGGAATCAGCCTTGCTTGGCTGCCTGCCTGAGATTGGAAAGTAGCAGTGCTTAAGGTTTCTCACTTTGCTGAAGGCCTTGTATGAATTTTATAACCTTTTTCATTTTCCTGTTTCCTGATATATATAATGGAAAAGCCTTGCTGAATGAGTAAGAATACATCTTTTTAATGAGAGCAAAGAAAGGTTTTCTCATGAATTTAACAGTGCGAGTATTAGCTTGTCAGAGTAAAAATGATGGTAAAAGTAAAATCTGATACAAGCTGCATATCAGGGAAGGGAATTAATTTTGAAAGTTAGTTGGGAGTTCAGTGACCATATGCAAAGAAAACAAGTTAGAACTGAATAAAGGGACAACAAATGCAAGGAGATTTTTTTCCAGGTGGTGAAGGGAGTTGACTGCATTCGGAATGTGGCTGAAAATACATTTTCAGGGTAATGATTATTAGGTCACATATATTCATCAGTGAAGTTTATACCAAAAAACTGAGTTACATGTTGTGTAATGAAGCATTTTACTGTTTTATAGTGCTGTAATGCTTCATGCATTTTGATTGCTTATAAGGAAATTATTAATGACAAAATCCTTTGCTCCATCTTATAACTCAGATGTGTTTTGCTTTGATATGTGATCAAAAACTTGCTCTAAAGACCTCTTTAACCTTTTTCTTTGACTTAGCTATTTCCAGGGATTTCCCACTTTGCATGAATTTCCTTGCATAGCTGTATGTCTTGGAATGATTAATATCAGTGGTTTTAAATGGTGAAAAGAATGGATAAAAGTCATGTGCACTTCATAATTCTGAACAGTCATAGACCTGAGAGGGGAACTTAGAATAACTATTTATAGTTGTCAGGTATCTGTCTTAGCAGCTCTTCATTGAGTCATAATGGCTTAAAAGAGGATAGTAAATCAAAACTCTGAGAGGAAACATGGGGGACTAAGTCAATAGGCAGATGTTTTGATTAGAAGGAGGAACACTAATGCTGATTGAACTTACTTCATCTGCTGCTTTTTGAAAAAGCTTCTGAGGACTACTTTTAATTAGAAATATATATTGTAGGACCTTCTAAATATTTTAACAGCAAATGATCTCATTCTAATGACTTAATTATTTGCATATTATTTTTGTAGTCCCTCTTTAATTTTGTCTTCTGTGCAGAAGAAAAATGGACATTTATGTCTAACCACTGAAGATACTTTAAATGGACTGAAATCTAGTCCAGCTTTTGTCTTTTTTTGGTCAAATTTTTTGTTTGAAAGTTTGTAATAGCATTTCTAAATGGTGAAGGAATGGATTATTTGTCATTGTTGATTGCTGTTGTTCACTTCAGAACCCCTCCTGTTTAAGCTGTTGTGTAAGTTTGTAGTTGAAGGCAGCAGCTCTCCTGTGAGTAAGCAGTCCTTCAGCCTCTCTACTGATTTGCAAAAATAGAGAGCTCTTGATTACTTGGTTGAATTGCCATGGTTGTAAGAGTAAAAATTTACAAAATGTTTGAATCTATGATAACTGGCTAGTGTACATAGGCTCCCTGTTGGAATAAAACAAATCCAGTAAATAATGTTTCAGATGCACTCAGTTTCACTGTGATAATTTCAGGTTTTCATCACCTCACAGTCGTTTGAGGTTTCTCAAAGTGTAAATGTCATTGCACTCATTTTTTTGTTGTAACTTAAATAGCTATATCTGTATTTCTGTACAGTGGCTTCTGCACTAAAGTAAACAGAGCTAATGCAAGGATAATCACATTGAGCATGCAGAATTTTCATACTGATGGAGATTCCTCCACTTTAGTTTACAAATAAAAAGGGGGATAGCACTCCAGTGAATAGAACAGAATCCTTTGTAGGTCAGCCCTTGGTTGTGCTCACATAATGAGAAAATGTTCAGATTTTAATTTCTTATAAAAAATGGAGGGGTCAATTCTCTTTGATTCTGAAGTTATCATGTTAAAAGGGGAGGAAACAGTTATGTGTAGGCTGGACATGTAGTATATGCTGGCAAGTTATGACTGTGTTCAAAGACAGTAAGCTTTCTAAATAATAAAAAAAAAAATCCCCCCAAACTGAAATATTTTGTGGATTTTCTAAAAAAAATTTGTGATGAAATACAGGGCTATTGTGGGAGGGTCTGGGTTGCTTTTGGACTGGGGTGAAGACTGACTAGACTGTTAAATTTCTGTAAAAGAGTGGTGCATAAATAACAGAGCTAAAAAGTGACCTTGGGAGGATGAGTAGAAGGACTATGTACTGCTTGTTCTGTGTGCTTGTGGAAGGTCTGAATGCTGCATTCCTGTCCTTACTAGAAACTGGATTAAATGGAAGTCTTGGTCCTTATCTTTCCAAAGAAGGATTGTATGGATGAGTATGGTGAGGACTGTCTAAGAGCTGGAGCTGGCAAGGGTAGACAGCAGAACTCCACAGCTTTGGTAGGCTTTATTTTCTAGTAGACTTTTTGTACTCCTAATTTTTTCCAATTTTGCTACTTCTTTTTTTTCAGCCCTAAAGAAAGAGGTAGCTTTATATAGTACATTCCACTAAAACTTACTTCATCAAAGCACTACTTTTTTTTATAGCAGTAAGAGCCCTTTGTCTATACTGGCAAGAGGAGGTTTATTCCAACTTGCATGAATATAACATTTAACTTGCATGTGAGACAAGCCTATCTGCTGTATTACAGAGAACAGCAATACTTTGTTATCAGAGGATATAGGCCTCATATTTAACAGTAGTTGTTATAAATGTTTGTAGGCTTTCCAGTGAGGACATTCTAATGGGGATTTTTGGCTGGGGTTCTAGGATCCAAAAGGTTCTTGATCTCCAAAAAGATCCTGTCATCTTACAGCTTCTGTAGGTGTTAGTTGTGCAGCATTGATGCCTTTTGCAAAGTTATTATCCCAGATAACATCACATGGAGTGTAGTAGTTGCTTATGGCTAGGAAGAGGACACAGGGATGATCCATCAGTTTATACCCATTGCAAACTGAAATAAGGAATTCTTTAGGGTCTGTTAGGAACAGCTAGCTCCCAGCTGCTCTTGAAAGCATCAGTTTGTGAAACAGTCTAAAAAAATTCTTATTTAAATCTGTTCTGTAGTCTCAGTCTTGTATTGATATGTTCTGTGAGGAAATAAATGAGTGTTAAATATTAGCACTGCATGTAAGGATGCATTAGCATTTGGAAGAGTTTGGAGATTCAGGCAGAGGATTATGGACCTGAGTAGGCAGGGCTGCTTAACCTGCCACAGATCACAGAACCATCATAGACTGGTGTGGGTTGGAAGGAGCCTTAAAAGTCATCTACTGCCAAATTTCCTGCCATGGACAAGGACACCTTCCACAAGACCACATGGCTTAAAGCCCAGCTTTTCCATGAGCTCTTCCAGGAGGCATCCACAGCTTCTCTGGGCAGCCTGTTCAGTGTCTCAGCACTCTCACAGGGAAGAATTTCTTCCTCATATCTAATCTAGACCGGCCCTCTTTTGGTTTGAAGCCATTTTCCCTTTTCTTGTCATTATATCCTTTGTCAGAAGTCCCTCTCAAGCTCTCTTGGACCCCCTTTAGGTACTGGAAGGTGCTGTAATGTCTCCTTGCAGCCTTTTCTTCTCCAGGCTGAGCAACCCCAGTTCTCTCAGTCTGTCTTCATAGGACAGAAGCTCCACCCCTGGGAGCATCTTTATGGCCCTCCTGTGGTCTTGCTCCATCAGCTCCATGTCCTTAAGCTGGGAGCTGCAGAGCTGCACATGTTAGTCCAAGTGGAATAGAGGGACAATCCCCTCCTGCTGGCCACACTTTTTTGAGCCACTGCAAACACAGTGTCAGGTCATGTAATGCTTCTCATCCAGTAACACCCTCTGAAGTTCTTCCCAGAGCTGCTCTCACTCTCTCTGCCCAGCCTGTATTTGTGCTTGGGATTGCCCCAGCCCAGGTGCAGGACTTGCACTTGGCCTTGTGGGACTTTGGGAGGCTCATGCAGACCAAGCTCTCAGAGTGCCTCTGGGTGTTGCTGCTGTTTCTAGCATAGCTCAGGTGTTTTTTGTGCCTTCGGGCATATTCCCAGCTGTGCTGCTTAGGCAGCCTTATTCCACTTTGGGCATTGTTGCACATTTTCTTCAGCAGCCTTTTGGTAGTTCAGCACAACTTGCTGTAAGATGTCAAGTATCTACTATAGCCTTATTCAGCTGAGGCATAAAACCCCTGATATTAGTTACAGAAAAGAGTTCCAGTAGTTATCACAGTGGGAACCAAATTGTTTCATTATTCCCTTTTGGGAATTGAAACCAAAGGCAGAGATGGCAGATGCAGCAGATTGAACATGGATCCATTACTGAGGTTACTGTTGTCTGTCTCTTCCAGTACAAAAGTACTTCTTTGAGGCTCATGTTATACATTGGCAGCTTTCTATTTTTGCAGGGAGGGGAAGCTGCCCAATAGTGACTGCTAAGGGAACACATACTATGATACACTCAGTTTCTGTCATAGGGTAAGAGTCAAAGGTACATGGACTGAAAATAGCTTTGTACACTGTACTGCTAATGTGTGGTGGTTTTTAAAAGAGACTCAAGGTAATAAATGGATTTTTATGACTTTGCCCCAAAATAATAACAGAAAATAATAACAGTTCAAAGTCTCTCATGTTTCATTCCTTTTCATTCAGAAAAGAATGATGAATTCAAGTAACTGACTTTTATGGCTCAACTGACACCATACAACCCCATGTATTGTATTGAGCTGTTTACTGTCCATATGTTCTGCTGCAGGGAAAGATACAGGCCTTATTTAATAAGTAGGCATTTTAGTTGATGGCTATGGGAGCTATTTAGCCAAAATTCAGGTAACTTCTATAAGCAGTAGCCTGTAATTGCCATGATTAAGTATCAGTAAAGCAAACATCATTGGTTTTGCAGGTGACATAGACCAGTATTTGCTCTGTGAGAGTGATAATATATTCACTGACCATAAGAAATTAAATTAAAGAGCTCTGTCTTCATGAAAAACTACATTGTCAAAGTGTATTTTTGTTATTTTGAAAAGTTGCATTTTGGTTACTGTTGTTTTGCCACTCCCACTGGGGGATTAGTCCTAGCAGTAAATGGGTTTTCTCTTATTTTAGCTTTGCTTTTGAAAAAATCTAATGCTTCTTTTCTTGATGCTTATCTGTTTTGTTTTCTAGGCCTTTCTTAAATCTTTCCATGTCTAAATGGACTCCTGAATGTAATATAGTTTATACTCTAAAAGCGGATATGAAGAGTGAAGTTCCTTCTGATGCACCAAAGAGACAGGAGAGTCTGAAGGGGATCCTCTTGAACCCTGAGCCTATTGGGGAGGCCAAAAGCTTCACTGCAGAAGTTGAGATGATTGCCAGTAAAGTAGGGAATGAGTTCTCTCACTTGTGTGGTGATTCTCAAAAGCAAAAGGACATGAATGGCAACCATACAGACCAAGAGAAAGGTATTGTGGTGCGAAAAAAACGCAAGAGCCAGCAGGCTGGTCCTTCATACACTCAGAACTGTCCTGATAAAGAAAACAAAGGAATCTTAGGGTTGAGACAGCATCTAGAAACACAGAGTGAAGACAATGATTCTTCTTTTAGTGACTGTATCTCATCGCCTTCATCTAGCTTGCATTTTGGAGACTCTGACACAGTAACATCTGATGAGGAAAAAGATGCTCCTGTGAGACACCCTCAGGCAGTGCTGAATACTCCAAGCAGAACTCACAGTGCAAGGTCACAAAAGTGGCCTCGGACTGAGGCAGACTCTGTACCTGGGTTACTGATGAAAAGGCCCTGTTTTCACAACAGTTCTTTAAGAAGACTTCCATATAGGAAGAGAGCTGTGAAAACGAGTTCATCACAGCGGACACAGAACCAAAAAGAACGAATTTTAATGCAGAGGAAAAAGCGGGAAGTGTTGGCTCGAAGAAAGTATGCTTTACTCCCCAGTTCCAGCAGCTCCAGTGAGAATGATCTCAGTACTGAATCTTCTTCCAGTTCATCTACTGAAGGGGAGGAGGACTTGTTTGTGTCACCTGGTGAAAACCACCAGAATAGCACAGCTGTTCCTTCAGGTAAAACGAAATTCCTGAGGTATTTTGTATTAGTTACCTTTCATTGTGTATAATGGGCTTTTGTATAAGTCCTTTAGAGCAGTTTTTGAGGTTAATTCTACAGATAGACTTACTGCAAGTACTGTGAACATTGCAACATAAATTCTTGATGGGAGAAGTACATTCAGATCTTAGAACATTCAAATCTAAAATCTTGAATGTAAAAGTTAATGGCTTCTACGGCACATAATGGAAGTTGCTCAGTCTGATTAGTCACATGCTGCTGAGTTGATCCATTTTTATTTTAGCTGTTGAATTATGTTAAAAATTTAGCTTTGAACTGATTGTGGTAATAATTCTATTTTCAGAATGTAGAACTATATGCTAATATTTAACTGTTCTTGAAAATTTAGAAAAATAGGAAGAAAAAAGTCCATTGTTATAAGAGCTGAAATATGAGGCAGTTGAAGGTAGCTTTAGTACTGAGATAATGAGAGAAAAGTATTGTATATATACCAGATGTTTTACCCAGATAAACTCAATGCAAGGCAGTTGGTTTACACAGTTATTTTTATAATATGTCTTGTCACATTATCTGAATCCTTGAGTGCTTGGAGGAAGACTTTTTGGGGGATGTTTTTGTTTAGTTTGGTTTGTTTGTTGTGTTTTTCCTGGTTTGTTAGTTTGTTGTGGTTTTTTGCTAATTGGCAGATTTTTTTGGGCTTCCTTTTGTGTTAAATTTGCCAAGTGAAAGTAGTTGTGCATTCTGTTTTAGTTCAGCTTTTTAGAGAGCATGGGGAAGTAGATAGAACACAGCATGGTGTTAATCTGTGCAACCATGTGTTTTATCTAGTGACAAATATGTTTTAATAAGTGAAACCATATCTCAGGCTGTGCTGATCATTCCTCTAAGAAAATGTGGCTGAAAATACAAGAACAGGTTAAAAAAAAAAAAGTGTGAATATTCATTCATTCAGGGCAGGATTTATGCTTGAAGAGAACCAGAGTAGTAAAGTCTAGATTATTGCTTGTTACTCATTGCAGTAGGAAATAATGTCTGTGATGTTTAAATACAAGTAAAATCTGTAATGCTAAAGTTTTACTTCTGCAGTGCTAGGGCTGGGCATATATAACTGAAACAGAAGAATTATTGCACAGCCTTAATCATCTTAATGCCTATTTGTGGGAATAGAATTAATTAGGCCTAAAATTTGCATTTGACATGCATGTGTAAGTATATTGAAGAATATGATTTGTAAATAATAAATAATGGGGATATGCATACATTTATATGAAAAGCCATTTTCTCAAACTACTGTGTTAACACATTTGTTTCCAAGTTAGTGATTTGTTACCATTTTCAGAGAGGGTGGATTTCTATGTAACCAAAATGATGTAGGATCAGGAACAACTCTCCTTCCACACAGATGTGGAAAAGTCCAATGGATTAATTTTTATACCATGTAAAAATCACTCTTAATTAATGAAAGTGTCTGTTTCATGTCATGAATGAAGAAAACCAATTAGTTCTGCACCAGTCATTTCAGATGAGAATACTGACATGAGTTGTAACTGAAAGAAGGTCTGCTTCAAAGACTGTGTCCTGTTCATTCCTGTACTCCAGGACCAGCACTTGCAGGGAGCTGAAAAGTGATTCTGGCTTAGTGTGTGTGAATACTGTGGGGGTTTTTCCAGTGGAAATATATATTGATGGAAAGGTTTTTGAGCATTTTGTTTACATTGCAGATATAATGGGAAGTTGAGCAGACATCCTCTGTGAAAGTGTCCTATTTTTAGCAAGATAAAAATGTGATTAACATTTTTGGTAGCTTTGTGCTGTTATATAAGGCATTTCTGGTTATTGAGTTAATTAGGACAGAAATGGGGGCAGCTGGAAAACAGCTATGCAACTTCTCTGTGTAGTGAGCAAGCATGAGGGGGTTTAATATGAGGAAAGGCTTGTATTGATTGTAATGTACATGAGCTTGTTAGTGTTAGGGAACATTTCTTTGCTCTGTATATCTGCTGAATTTACAGTGTGCTGAAGGACAAATAACTTCTGCTAAGAATATGAGGCCTGGGGCATATATGTAAAGGTGCTAGAGGACAGACTTAGGAAAGGAGGAGAATAATAATTGGAAAAGAAAATACAGTTTAAAAAGATGTGGCAATAACTGATTTTTTAAAAAAAGCAGGCTTCAAAGTGATGTGATTAGTCTTGCAGCCTACTGAATAGCAATTTGTATTAAGGATATTGCAGAAAATATTTCTTTGTTTTGAATATTGATGTGATATAATGCATTTAAAGAACTAGTGAGTTAAATTAGTTTTGACTGTTCTGAAAACAATTTTTCTGATTGTTGCAAGAAATTAAAGTAACAGACCTTTTTAACCAAAGTATTTAGTAAGTTCTTATAATTAATAAAATTAACTTGGCTAATTTTGGAAAAATCATGTTAATGGAGATGGGATGGGGGGGTTGTTTGTTTAACAAAACCCTTACCAAGAAAACAAATAGCATTATATTGAGTTTTTCCTCCTGTTCTATTAGGGCTTAAGCTATTCTTCTGGTGAAACCTTGTGAACCTTGGAGTGTGGGAGTGTGCACAGTACATCCTGACACCTGGGATGGATGATATTGTTGTACCAGCTGTGTGCCATAGAAGGCATTGTTCTCATTGCATCTGGGACGGGCAGCTGAAGCTCCTTCAGGGAGACAGGAGCTGGGGGCACAAGGCCAACGTGAAAGCAGCTGGGTGCAGTTTAATGATCCTTGCAGCTGAAGGTGCAGGTGCTTACAGGGTGTATATTCTAATTGCAGTGTTGATCACTTGGTTTCAATTGCAATTAAAATGACAGAAGGCAGCATTTTTGCTGGGAGACATGAATTTTGATTCTGTGTTTTGTTGAGGTAGTGCAGAAGCTTTTCTCTAACCCTGTGTGCACACCATCAGAAATGATCCTCCTATGAAATCCTGCCTATGAAAGGTGGCAAAATTCAACTTTTGCTGTTGTTGGAACTCCTGTGTTGTAATGCAAATGTTCTGCTTCTGCAAGAATTTGATTTTCATCTTGGATCTAAAGGATTGGAGCTGCCCTTTGGAGGCAGTCTGTGGAGGGAAATCTAGCAAAAGCTTAAATTGGAACAATTTTTTAACCTTATGTACTTTGATTTGGCAATAAAGCAGAACTCTGGAAAAGGGCAAAGTGTTGTTAAAAAAAACAAGCTGTGTAGAGTTTTGCATTGTCATAGGTTGTTCAAATTGTTCACCTAATAACTTACCATTCCTTCAGGGTCTGATGTATTATTTTATATTTTTGAACAACTAATGCTAGACAGGTTTTTCTCCTCTTGGAATGTAATGCTGATGAGAAGCTGCTCCAAATTTTGTTCAAAGCTGCTTTGAATGATAAGACAGTGTTTATTCACTACTGTCATCTTAATTCTCTAACATTTGTTGTCTGTCTCCCAAAAAACATTGAATATAGACATTCAATATTTTACAAGCCAGAGGCTGGTGAAAACGTTAAGCAAATACTGCTTCATGCTCAGATTATTTTAACAGGTTTAAGATAAACAGGTATTAAGTGGAAGTGAGCTGCCTGTTGTTAAAGTTGATTATTATTCAGTTACTTAATCCCTCCTACAAACTACTGCATGCAGTCCTTTTCTCACACCAACTGATGCAGCTGATAATTCCAACCTTTCATCTCAATAGCATTAGTGGATAAGGAAGGGTATAAGTATCCTGTTTACCATGCTGCTTACTGGAGAAGAACTGAGAAGTGGTGAGGAGAGGAGCACCTGGCTTTGTGAGCAGTGGACATTAATCAGTGCTGCTGTATCCATCTGCTGTGGATTGGGGCTTTAAATAGCTACAGTAATAGAAGGCAGTGTAGCATTCACTTCAGCCCTGCTGCAGCTTTCTGTGCTGAAAAGATGCTGTTTGTAGGTTTGGCTTGTTGTGGCATTGCCCATAGGACTGGTTTTGGTGCAAGGTTAAGAACAGTTAGTACAGGTTTCAATTAGCATGGCTCATAGTTGGACAAAATCCCCTAAACTGTGGTTGACTGTCTTTTCCACCAGGGTGCAGACTCCTAAGCAATTTGTGTGCTTTGGAAAATTTTTCCCATCGTGCACAGCTATTGGAAGGTATATTCCAAGTAAGGTATATTCTCAGGTACAAAAAAGCTGTCATCACACAACCCTAAGGGAACAGGCAGGTTCTTGCCAGAATGTTGACAGCACTAAATCTTAGTTACAATTAAGTCCTTATTTTCTTAGCAGGATTTTATGAGTAGAATGGCACTGGATTTCTATAAGTAGAATCAATGTAATACAATCTGCAAGTAGCATAATACAAAACTTGTACTACCACCAAGTTAAAATTTCTAATCACCTGGACCCTCTGCAGATCAGGTCAAATCTTAACATGGGGTTTGCTTTATCAACCTAACAATCATAATCTAGATTCAAAAACCATATAAAAGAGCATGAGTCACTCACTCAGTCCTCAGAGGAAGCAGATGATGACAGCGGTGTCCCTTGCCCCAGTGACAGGAGGGGTTGCATTTCTGGTCCAGGTTCCCACTTGGGGCTTGTAGCTGCTGGATTTTGTGGCTCTGGGTGCTCTCAGCTCCCCTGCTCTGTGCCACGCTCATCAACAGCACCTGCTTGGCCTCCTGCAGGACCTTCAAGGCCACCAGGGGAAGGGAGTGACTGTCCTGGCACCCAGGAATCTTCAGACATCTAGGGAGGGAAAGGACAAATGTGTTTGGTCTGTCTGCTTGGTTCACAGGACCTTCAGAGCCTGAGAACGAGAGCAAAGCCACAAATCCATGACCTGCTCAGTCCCAGAGGGTGGCTGCTCATACAGGGGCTTTGTCCTGCCTTGACAGGCTCAGAGCAGGGCTGCCAGCCATACCTAGTTCAAGGCATTGGAGAGGTAAAGGAGACAGTACTCACTAATACTAGCAGGATATTATTTTATTAATTTCAAGCTGAATTACTGTCCAAGTCATAATCTTTAATTCACAAGCATAAGTGGCTTAGGTCCCACATACAACACTTATTGACAGCTGAGCAAGGACTGGGCAAGAAAGCTCTGACATATTGTTGTGGATGCTGGGTGGTATGAGAGCTTTTAGTTAAAATTTGTAGTTTGAATTTTCTGCTCTGGCTGCACAGTGTTTTTGCCTGCTGCAGCTGGCAGAGAGAACATGTGCCTGAGTGGGCTCTTGGTCTGATCCAGTGCAAGCTTGGAACTCAGAATAAGGCATCTCTCTCACTGGAACTTGACTGCTGATTTTAAATCTCTTCTGCTTTCACTTAAGCGTTGATCAGATTGTCTCATTTGAAATTGTGTATTGAAAAATACTTTTGTTATCTTACATGTAATATTCTGGCTGGTTAAACTCCATGTTAATTGCAAAACAGATGTGAAAATACCCTCTGAGAATGACAACAGTCAGCTAAACATAAATTTGAGTATTACACCAGTGTTATTTATGTCCTTGGTGGGGTACTTGGGATGATGATTAATTAATCTTGGAGTTATGCCATAGTCTTTTAAATAGTAGTATAATTATATATATTATACATATTATACTGTGCAAAGCTTAGTCTCTTGCTTACAGCTTCTGGATTATTAAAGTATTTGATTCTAAAGCAGCAAGTTGGTCTGTCACTTGCTGATAGACCAACTTGCTGCTTTTCTGTTTGTGAAGTAATTTCTGTTGTGAAGTAATCTTACAACTTTCTAGGGAAAAAATATGTCATTTACTGGCCTAAGTATTGAACTTTAGAGTCCAATATTATATTTATTTTATTATAAAAGTTATATTCTGCTTACGAAGGCACTTTATTATGACAGATTTACTGGTTTTGTGAGGTAAGGCCTGGATGAGAGTGTGTTTTTATTTGTTAGGGAGGTTTACAGTTTTACACATGTTCAGATTTGGATTCAAGCATGTGCAGTTTATCCCTTCCCCTAGGCCAGCTGAGCATTGGGTTTCCATCATAGAAAAGGCTTTTAAAAGCGGGGAAAAAACTTTTGTGAAGAAGTTACCGATTATTTCTGATTAATAGTCACATGCAGGACTTAATTACTAATGGCTATTGAAAGGTCTGAATGGGAAATGAAAAACATGCAAACTGAAATTTGGTATCTTGTGTGCACTATGAAATATTATTTGTAGATGTGAGAAGGGGAAAAAACACCCCAAACTCTGTGGAAACTATTAAAATCCTTGCTTTGATTTTCAAGAGAAGTTTTGTTTGTAAGAAGCTCACTTGAAATGCAGACTGAGTCTTTCAGTGGTGGCCCGAAGGTTAATTTACTCACAAATAACTAGAGTCTAATTTTCTTGATGTGTTCTGTGATTCAGAAGATGACAAAGAAATAATGTGTGCCTGCAGGAGGATGATTTTCTGTTTGTTTTGTAGCCATAGGTATTATTCAGAAAGTAGTACAAAATACATCTCTTCCATCTGTGTAGCTGTTTTGCTGTCAGCAGTCCAGTGACTCTTCTCCTTGAAGCAAGATAACCCTCAGGAGCTGCAGGAATGGTGTAGTTAACTCTGTAATTATCCAGATTTAGCTGCCTTCTTACAGCTTCACTCACTCAGGGGATGCATTGATGTGTAAGCTATTCATGCTTTAAATTCTGCTTGAAGTTCTTTACAGACAGATGACTGGTAGGTGCTAAAAAAAAAGTGAATTATACTGTATCATGGTGGACTGTATAAGACAGTTCAATTTTTATATAGTTTAGGGAAGTTTTTCTGCTTAATCTTGAAGAAGGTATTGGTTCCTTGCATAGGAAAGTACTTCATGGGATGAAAACACCAGTTTGTGCTTTTGACTTAGGAAGGTGGTTTTAGAAGCACAAACAGTAGGAAATTGCATGTCTCTGAGCTATGTCTATGCTGTATCCTACTTGAAGCAACTTTGACTGTTTTCCTAAAGATTTTATTTGTTATTTTGGAAGTCACAAAACCTGTTCATTCAGTACCAGTCTGGATGTTTTTTTACAGTCTGATTTGTGTAGTTGGTACAATCACCTCTCAGCTAAGGGAGTGCTTAAAAAAACCCCCGTTGAATAAAATGAGCTTTTGAACATTGAGAAAGGTGTCTGAATTGTGTAGATATTCAGTTAAGAATTCCCTTTGGTTTTCATGAGCTAAGCTTGTGTCAGAATTTCAGTAGAGGTGCACACTGGGTGAAATTCAGTATAGATCCACATTCTAGATGATTCTGTCCTCAAGGAGAACTCGTTTGTTTTCTGAAGTAACAAAATCATATTTAAGCCTAAATCTACTTCTGCATCTGTCATAAGTTTCAATAAATACTGAACCTGAGGACGTGTGGACTCTGAGGAGTGCTCTCAAACTTGCTGTATTTCAGAGAAGTGCAGCTTTGGAAGATGGAAGGAGGAGCTGGGGGTGTTTCTCAGGGACCTTTTCCCAGCTGTTTGGTGGTTTTGTCTGACAGCAGATAAGTGTAGTGACTGACTGAGATAGGTCTGTGTAAGGAAGCTGTTGCTTGTTTGCCCCGATAGGCACAATGTTTACATTGCTCTGGATGTGCCTCTTTAGCTGCTGCCTTTCACTCTGAGTAACTGGCCTTTTGGTATTTTCAGTTTTGGAATGTTGTTTTGTTTTTTAGGCTTTGCAGTGTTTTCAGTTTTCTCCAAACTTTTCATGCAAGGTCTGAGAACTAATTTTGTTCCACGCTACTTCCAATTGTTAGAGTTTTATTAATATCAGTATTGGGAAGCATCACTCTTTACATCTTCAGCCAGCAATCTTTCTGAGATAAGTGTGGTCAGAAACAAAGGCCTTTGGAAAATAGGTAATGCAGTTTGGGTTTTTTTCAAAGCAGAAAAACGGATAAAATAAAAATGAATAATCTTTCTCATTGGATAAAGCAGCTGAGAACAGTCAGTGCATACAGGATGGAAGCATTGACTTGAACGAGACCAAATTCTTCAAACACTTCCCTGAGGCAATTTGCAGAAACCAAAATGATAGTTAGTGATTTCTAAGCTATACAGCTTGGGTTTTTTTAGTTCTTTTGTGCTCAGTGAATAATCCATAGCTCAATTTAAGTCTTGTAGATGGCTCAGACTTGTCACTGCCAGTGTTGCAGCTCTAGAGGAGTATTTCATGTGGCTGCTTGTTAGGCTGAAACTGTAACCATTATTCCTGAAGTGGAAGTGTTTTCCTAAGAAAACTGGTCTGTTTTGTGGGGTTTTGGTTGCTGTTGTTATCATTCTTAGTTTACTTTTATCTTCCTCTGTCTAGTACAGATTGTGAATGCCACAAAAAGTCTAGATAGAAAGGTGTTTATAAACACCAAGGGATTAATTTTGTAAGTATAAACTTGTTGGTCGATAACTGATACCTAGAAAAACATTTTTTAAAAAAAGCTAATTTTTTAAAAGCTATTAGTGCAAACAAACCACTACTGCTTTGCTAGCTTGTAAGTTTGATCTGTTTTTATATTAAATGACTGAATTTTGTTGGTGTTACAGATAATAAAATTCACTGCAATTGCTTTCAATGCTTGTAATGCAAGCTTGCATACCTACCCCACACTCAGTCTTCTGTCTCCTTCCTTCTTTTTGCTTCAATATTTACAGCAGAATTGCTCCCTTTAATAATTAGGTCATGTATTTGACAGTTGCACCTAAGGTTTTGACATACACCATGGAATTCTCTGCCTACATATCTTTTAAATCTGTGAAAAATAATCTCTTGTAATGACAGTTGGTGAATGAAGTATAAATAAAGTATGGAAACTTTCTTCTTCCTTTTTCCTCATCAGGAAGTATTGATGAAGATGTTGTGGTGATTGAAGCATCCTCCACTCCCCAAGTCACTGCTAACGAAGAAATAAATGTTACCTCAACAGACAGTGAAGTGGAGATTGTCACAGTTGGTGAAAACTACAGGTGAGATTTGCATCTCTTTGTATTAAAGTTTTGCTTGTCTCTGGGTTTGTGTCTCAATGCTTTGTGCCGTTAAAAGCCCATAAGTTAATGTCACTGGAATTCTAACCAGAATGCACACTATGCACTTTTGATTAAAAAAACAAACCAAACAAAACCCAATCAATAGCAAAAAACCCCAATTCTAAACCCCCAAACAAAGTAAGGGCAAAAACCCAAAGCACAGCTTTGCCAAAGCTTGAGAATTGAACTAATCTGGAGTAGTTGAGGTGGCTGTATTAGTGTGATTGATGTGCAGGATTTGGGGGAAGCAAAGCTGCATAGTGAGATCCTAGAGAGAGCCTGTGTAGGCTGAGTTGACTATCTAGGGATTAGCTGAGCATTTCTCAGGAATGCAGCCTACTTTTTTGAAACTGCTGCTGCTGTATATACTTTCCTGTTCTTCCAAGAACCTCTGGAAGTTTTGTTCCATATTTTCAGATTTTTACAGAATCTATTAAAGCAGAGTTTCTTGAAGAAAACTTCAAATTCAAACCTACCTAAAGCTAGATGCTTGTGAAAAATAAACAGCTTCATATATTCCTAGCATCAATAAGATGTGTTTTCTGTAATAGTCTTAAGACTTGAAAAAATTAATTCTTTCTTCCCTCACCTTCTGCAGTGCTCCAGCCAAAACAGCAGTAGCTCCATGGTGATTTGTGCAGTGGGTTTTGTTTGTTTTTAGTGAAGTCATTCCCTTTTCTTCATATTTTCCCCGTCTGAATTTCTGAAGTCTGAGTACATTGTTTTTCCAAATTGGAAAATAAGAGCCACTTGATTGACATAAATACTGGAGAATCAAAGTTTTTTGGGAGTGCAGTGGTAAATACAAGACTGTAAAAATACTGTTCCCTTAATTAAAGACTGTATGCTTCAAAGATGATACACACTCCAGAGATCATTGTCTTGAGTGTTGGGGTTTGCATGGCTAAACTGAACAGAATGGGTGCTGTGTGATATAAAACAGAGATAAACCCATCCCTTTCCTTAGATATGGTTACAGGGTTAGGATCTCCTCAAGCCACATTGCATTTTAGTTTAAGTATCACAAAAAGCTGTGTTTGTTCTCCGAAGAGAGGGAGCAAAATCATATTAGAGGGAAAGGTCCAGAGATTTTGCACAGTCATGACATTTTGTAAATTTGAAGTATAAAAATGATCCTCTGAAAGTACTCTGTCATGGGTTAATGTGCAAAAGTATTTATTGTTTACGAATTTTTAGTGTCTTCATAGGTCTGTCATCATTTATAGACCTATAGATCATTTATAGACCATTTTTAGCTGTTTCAGACTGCACAGGAGTAGTATTAGATTTGGAGACTCTTCAATTACTGTTTACAAACCCAAAACAACTTCAGCTGTAATTGCTGCCTGGCCATGGCTGTAGGGTTTCACAGTGAATTTTTTTTTTTAAGATGGCTGCATGTACAGGGGACGTGGCTTAGAGACCTTTAAACTCTCCATGCTGGGCATTTGCTGTTACGTTCTCTGGTAAAGGCTGCAATAGGATTTGTGAGTGTGTTTGTGAAAGCAGAGTCATGGAGTATGTCAATGTGATAAAACGCTTTTATAATAATAAAAATCTCCAGGTAGCTCCTCAGAGAGGAGGAGAAGAAAGCAATCCTGGTCAGCTTGAGGCCAGCACTAAGGTGTTCCCCTGTGCAGGTCCCGCTCGGCGCTGGGCCACGCGCGCTCGCACTGGGCCGCGGGCTCCAGCTCGCATGCGGCGCGGCCGCCGGAGCAGCGCTCCCGCAGCAGGGTCTCCACCGTCATCCAGCCCCTGCGGCAGAACGCCGCCGAAGTCGTGGACCTCACCGTGGATGAGGATGGTGAGTGCCTTGTCAGAGAAATCTGCAGGAGCAGCATGGGCAGTGTAATGGCACTGGAGTTAATGGCATCAGATAGAAGGTACCCTTCTAAGTCTGATCTCTAATGTCTGTTTCCAAACCTGTCAGAAAATGTGCCCTTCCTTTCAAAATTTAATGTTTAGCTGTTTTCAGTCTTTTAGATCTAAAGATACAGTTTTTCTTCCAAAGCTGCCTTGGGTGTGTGTCTGAGAGCTGACTCACCAGGCAGAAATTACAGAACAGGTTGGAACTACTTCTTGAAAAATATGCACTTACTTCAATGCAACACTATAAAAGGAAAGTCTATCATTGCCTATGCTTTGGAATAGTGACTGTTCTTTCAGGCCTTGAAGTAAAAATAGCTTTTAAAAAAAGAAAAGCCCAACCCTAAACTAGTAAAGTGTGTTAGGTTTCTGAAGCTGTAACCTTTCATTGGTTCCTAACATTAAAACCTGCTGACACTTAATAAGTCTATTCCTGCTGAAGATCGTAAGAGAAACTTAGCAATTAGCATAAAATTGGGAGAAGGAAAAACTGAAGCTCATGTACGTTTTTGCACATTTGCAGATGGTGGTGGTTTTGGGGATTTCTTTGGTGCATGTTATTTGTAATGTAAGCTTTGTTGTTGTGTGGTTCTGCCCGAGTGCATTGCAAGCTTAGTATTGTGCAGTATCTAATTCTTCAAGTTGTGGTTTTTGGGGTGGGATGGAGAGTCGGAAAGGCTTGAGAATAATTTTGGTTAATGGCTTGTAAGGTAGAGGATGAGTTGATGAACAGATTCTTCGTTTTAGGTATTTACTGTGAAATATCCCAATAGCTCTATTGTTGAAGGAGTGCAGTGTAGGTTTCTATTGCTTTACTTTACTCTTAAAATTCATATTACAGAATTTAGTCTTGGATTCAGAAACCAACTTATTTTTAAAATACACTTCTGTAATGTGTGTGTTAAAGACTGGCTGTTTCTCCTGCCTTCTAGAGGAAATGCCTAAGATGAATCTTCCAGGATTTAAGGAATACTATTTTTGGGTTTAGGCATCAAATTTCACACATGAATTAGTGTTAAATGATTGGACTTCTGAATTAACACTGTAAAAGGAGTTTAGCCCAACTTTACCTATTTCATCAAAGATACTGGTCTTAAAACTTGGCTAGCTGCTTCCCTGAGCATAAAGATCCTATCTCCTTTTATTTTCCAGGGCCGATGTCTGGGCAGTGAGTTGAGAAATCCAGTTTCTCTTAGCTAGTAATTCACAATGGACCAAGCCCCCTGTTTTTCAGTAGTTTGGGCAGGGGAGAATCAGAAGTGTCTGTAAGGGCTTGTGGGGAACCTGAGCCTGAGGGAACTCGGGGTGGCCGCTGGCCTGAGCACTGCCTGATCACTTCTCATTGTAGGCTATACCTGTCCTATAAAGTTGCTCGTTTTCTGAATTTAAACATTAATATATTTCACCCAAAACATTGTCTTAAAAGAAATAAAATTAGTATATTGGAAGGCCACATTAAAAGTAAGAGGAATGTAAATGTAGATATCAGATCATGTTTTTTTAATGTGATGAGTTGGAAGACTTGTGAGGGAGAAGATACATTTATTCCTTTGCTCACTGAGTTGCTGATACTCCTGCTAGATATAGAGAGAAGTCTTGAAAACGACTCATATTTTATTTTGAGACTCTGTGTAAAGGAAGTATTTGAAGTTTTTTGATGCTTCCCCCCCCCCCGCCCCGATATCCATGCAAACATTTTTACTAAAAATAAACTGAGCTATTTCTGATAATCTTCCCTTTTATGGTATCTTATATTCTTAGTCATGTCATTGATTTCCATTACTTAAGAAAAATTTCAAACTTATAGCCCAAGTCTTTTTCAAAACTAAATTCTAATTATGCCACCAAGTATAGTTTTAAATTTTAACTTGTTTACAATTATCTAGTAAAGGACAAGACTCACCAAGTGCTTTGGATTTCCAGGATACATTGCTCACTGTTAGCTTTGCAATATATAATATGAACAGGTATGTACCTTTAAGAGAAGTCTCAAATATTGATAATCTGCTTTTAGCATGTGTTGAGACTAGAAACCAAGTTCTTGCTAAAGCCTTTAGCACAATGCATCTGGAATGATTGAAGTTTGTAAAGTAGTACTGCTAGCTTAGATATTTGCTGTTCTTGGTGAGTTGTCTAAAAGTTGTTCTGTTTTTCATAGGCAATAGAAAGTTATAGGGATAATACTTAATCATAGAGTAGTTTGCCTGTAGATTAATGGAGGATATCAGCAAGCATTTTTATCATGAAGTACTGAAGTAATTTAATCTCTTTTATAGTAGAAGTTTTTTTATCCAGTAAATAAAACTTAAATGTCAGATTTGGTTGAGAATTGATTTTATGTTAATTATTAAAACTTGAGTAGATTAACAAAGCAAGAGAGAAAAAAAAGATAATTTTCTTTCCACACACAAGCCTGTCAGGTTTTTATGTTCTGACTTTCTTAGCTTCTGGCAAGGCCAGAATCGCGAATGTCTTGTAAAATGGTTCAAAAGCAGGAACAACGATAAAAAAACCTCAGCCCTTTTAAAGCTTAAAGAACATGAAAGCTTTTTTATTTCACCAGAGCCGACAGTTGTGCCAACCACATCAGCTCGAGTGGAGCCGCAGGCCGTGAGTTCTGCTTCCACTACCAGCTCCAGTACCTCTACCTCAGAGCAGGCCTCTGATGCAGCTCCCAATGTCTCCAGCAGCCAGCCCTCTGCAGCACCAGAGACCACTCCCAGTCTCCCCAGTGGCAGCACTGCTGGCACTTCAACTGGAGGTACAGAATGAGCTCTGAGCTGTTGTGTTCCCTCTGAGTACAGAGGAGGTAGAGGAAGTTAATCAGCATTCTCTAAATTAAATCCCATGTGAGCTTCTAGTACTGAACCTAACAGTAGTAAGCTGAGAGGACAGGAATCTGAAAAAGACCATTGATTTCTCCATAAAGATACAGGAAATTTACTGGAGCCTTCTGTTTGTGCCTGTTGGAATGATTTGGTTATACAGAAGAAACCACATCCTTGCTTTTTGAGGAGGTGGAATGTAGTTCACTGGGAATTAAGCCTCTCATTTCAGTGTGTTACAGAGGTGTTATTTCAATGTGTGTTGTAAGAAAGTGAAGGATGTATCTGGACTCCTTGAGTATATCTCCTGCTGTGGATAACCCCCTGGGAGCACGTTTATATAGAGCTGTATATACAGAGAGCACTCATGACATCACTGAAACAAAGCTGCCCTGTCTGCAAGTGTGGTGAGGGACAATTAACCTGGATGGACCACAATTGCACAGGAATTTGAGGTCTCTGCACACTGACCACAGGAACAATTTTTCCTCCTTCCCCTGCTGATGATGTGCCTTTAATTTGTAGAATAAGGCAAGTGTCAGTTCCTGTCCTCCAGTGGTTGCCATGAGTAATTCCACCTGAACCAATCAGTTCGGGTTCATTTGGCAGGTATAGCTAAATACTACTTTTTGTAACTAGTTTGTTTTGTTATAGTCTAACTCTGGTTTTCAATTGGTTAAATACTTAATTCTGAGGTACAGGGTGTTTTGTTTCTATTTATGACACTGCTTTACAGTGATTAGCATTACTAATTTCTTTCACTTCAATATTAACTTTGTCTTCAAGATGAAATAAGAAGAGCTGCATCCAATTCGACACTGGAAACTGGCCCTCCAGCCATGCCAAGGCTGCCATCGTGCTGCCCCCAGCATTCTCCTTGTGGAGGGCCTTCACAGACTCATCATGCATTGGGACACCCACATAGCAGCTGCTTCCAGCAGCATGGCCACCACTTCCAGCATCACCACCATCACCACCACAACCCTCACCCTGCTGTCCCGCTGTCTCCTTCGTTCAGTGACTCCAGCTGCCCTGTGGAAAGGCCTCCTCCTGTGCCTGCCCCATGTGGAGCAAGCAGCAGTTCTGGCACCACTTACCACGAGCAGGCAGGTTTAATCCTTGTGACTCACAATCACACCTTGTGACTTGGGATTTCAAGTTGTTCCAGATAGGAGGGAATAGGATAAGGATGCTGAATTATAAATTGCTCTCATGCTCTGCGTCAGGCATTATAGAAGGGAACTAAAAGGAAAAATTGAGCTGTAATATATATGAACACAAAACCCTGAAATTTTATGGAAAGACATAACCCTTCAAGTAATCATTGATGGCTGACCTCTTCATGGCTGTAAGATGAGTGACTGCATAGCAAACCTAACATAATTACCTTGAAATATTCTGCCCATCATAGCAGTTCTGCAATGCAAATCATTGAGCTGCTTTGAGGGAAGAAAAATACCAAGTCTAATGTCCTGTATATAAGAAGTATAAAAGAGTTTCTCCTCTAAAAGCATTGTTTTTTAGCAATTAAATCACAGCTGTAAACCAGTACAGTCATAGGAAAGAACAGTACTGTGCTAAGTTACAGTATGCAGAACTATCAATCTTATTTATCTATTGTAGAGATTCTTGGTGAGGTTTTTAGTTTGGTAGGGGGGTGGTGGGGGTTTTTTTGGGGGGAGGGGTTTGGTTGGTTTTTACAGAATCTACTATAAGGAAGTTAGTCTCTCAGCAGATTGATGAATTTAGGAATAAGAATAAAAAATGTTCCAGGGTCAAGCCGTAAAATTTCGAAATTTGGATCCCAGTTGCTTGTGATAGTATTTATTTTTATTTTTAAAAAATCTGATGTTTGAATGTGACTTTGCTTTCAACGTCTAAAGAGTGGCTTGAAGAAAGATGGTTTGTCTCTGCAGCAGGCATTGCCAGTAGACTTGAGCAGCAGTGGTATCAGGAGCCACGGCAGCGGCGCTTTCCACGGCACGTCGGCGTTTGACCCGTGCTGCCCCGGCTCCTCGTCGCGCACGGCGCTCTACGGGCACCAGGCGGGCGCTGGGCCCAGCCAGGCCCTGCCCATCGACGGCTACGGCTCAGGCATCGTGGCACAGCCACAGCCACAGCCCCCGCCCCAGGCATCGCTCTCGTCCTGCCGCCACTACATGCACTCTCCTTGTGAGTATTGGCACTGCATGCACTCTCCTTGTGAGTACTGGCACTGCATGCACTCTCCTTGTGAGTACTGACAGCACTGCATGCACTCTCCTTGTGAGTATTGGCACTGCATGCACTCTCCTTGTGAGTATTGGCACTGCATGCGCTCTCCTTGTGAGTATTGGCACTGCATGTGCTCTCCTTGTGAGTATTGGCACTGCATGCACTCTCCTTGTGAGTACTGACAGCACTGCATGCGCTCTCCTTGTGAGTACTGACAGCACTGCATGCACTCTCCTTGTGAGTATTGGCACTGCATGCACTCTCCTTGTGAGTATTGGCACTGCATGCACTCTCCTTGTGAGTACTGACAGCACTGCATGCACTCTCCTTGTGAGTATTGGCACTGCATGTGCTCTCCTTGTGAGTACTGACAGCACTGCATGTGCTCTCCTTGTGAGTACTGGCACTGCATGCACTCTCCTTGTGAGTACTGACAGCACTGCATGTGCTCTCCTTGTGAGTACTCACAGCACTGCATGCACTCTCCTTGTGAGTATTGGCACTGCATGCACTCTCCTTGTGAGTACTGGCACTGCATGCACTCTCCTTGTGAGTACTGACAGCACTGCATGCACTCTCCCTGTGAGTACTGACAGCACTGCATGTGCTCTCCTTGTGAGTACTCACAGCACTGCATGCACTCTCCTTGTGAGTACTGACAGCACTGCATGCACTCTCCTTGTGAGTATTGGCACTGCATGCACTCTCCTTGTGAGTACTGACAGCACTGCATGCACTCTCCCTGTGAGTACTGACAGCACTGCATGTGCTCTCCTTGTGAGTACTGACAGCACTGCATGCACTCTCCCTGTCAGTACCGACTCTGCATGCACTCTGTGAGTACTGACAGCACTGCATGCACTGTCCCTGTCAGTACTGACTCTGCATGCACTCTGTGAGTACTGACAGCACTGCATGCACTGTCCCTGTCAGTACTGACTCTGCATGCACTCTGTGAGTACTGACAGCACTGCATGCACTCTCCCTGTGAGTACTGACTCTGCATGCACTCTCCCTGTGAGTACTGACAGCACTGCATGCGTTCTCCCTGTGAGTACTGCTGGCACCAATGCATGCACTCTCCCTGACACACTGCCCTGGCAGCAGGGGAACACTCCAACCTGCTTGCATTGATCCTAGAGTTGGCCTAGCAAAACACAGATTGAGAAATATTTTAAACAGTTAGGGGGTTTGAACAGGACCAAGGTAAAGTTAAAATATTTTATTATGAGTGACTGTAATAACACTGAGACTTCAAAACTGTATTTACAATGAAAATATTTTTCATTTCCTTTGTATTTTAGCACTGGCTTTTTATTTCACTTTCCTTGGTTGATCCCTTGTCCCATCCCTCCAGTGAGATCTGCTTTAGCACAATAATTTGTTTGATTGTGATTTCTTTTTGTTAAATTTTATTGTCTCTATAGAACAGTGAACCCAGAAAGATGGGGATTAAACTTTTAAAGATTAAACAACAAATATAAAGTAATATTGGAAGGAGATTCTGTCCTTCTACTTGTCCCTCATGGAGGAAGGAAGCACTATTCCTCTCTGCTATAGTGCTTCAGGTTTGGGCTGCTCAGCACAAGGAGGACAGGCCTGTTGGAATGAGTCTGTGGAGGACCATGAAGCTGCTCAGAGGGCTGGAGCATCTCTGCTCCAAGGACAGGCTAGGAGAGTTGGAATTGTTCAGCCTGGCAAAGAGAAAGCTTTTGGGGAGATCTTAGAGCACCTCCCACTGCCTAAAGGGGCTCCAGGAGAGCTGAAGGGAGACCTTTGACAAGGGCATGTGGTGATAGCACCAGGGGAATGGCTTTAAAGTGGAAGAGTAGATTTAGATCAGGTTTAAGGAAGAAATTCCTCCCTGTGAGGGTGGTGAAGCTCTGGAAAAACTTGCCCAGAGAAGCTGTGTTTCCCCTTCCCTGGAAATGTTCAGGGCCAGGCTGGACATGGCTTGGAGCAGCCTTGTGTTGTTGAAGGTGTCCCAGTCCATGGCAGGGGCTGGGAACAAGGTGATCTTTGAAGTCACTTCCAACCCAGACCTTTCTATGTACCTTTTCCAGTTGGTATCACACAGACTTTTTTTTTTTTTTTTTTTTTTTTTTTTTTTTGCCAGTATTGGAAAACAGAATGCTTTTGACTGCAGAAAATTAAGATTTCTTGTAGGGTATATTTCTAGAATCACTTTATTTAAAAGTTGCATAAACACATATTCCCATGTTGCTACTGTTTAAACTGATGTAATAATACTGAAATGCCTGTGTGAAGATACTTCTTAAAATAAATTTGAGCAAAATTGACCAAATTAAGAGCACCTTATGTTTTCATTGCAGATGCTTCCTTGACCAGACCTCTTCACCATCAAGCTTCTGCATGTCCTCACTCTCATGGAAATCCTCCTCCACAGCCACAACCTCCACCTCAAGTGGATTATGTTATCCCTCATCCAGTGCATCCCTTTCATCCTTCGATCTCTTCTCATGCATCTTCTCATCCTGTTCCACCTCCACCCCCAACTCATCCCTTAGCCAATGCAGCTGCTCCAATACCACAGCATCTCCCTGCAACACACCAGCCAATATCCCATCACATCCCAGCCACAGCACCTCCAGCACAGAGGCTACATCCTCATGAAGTGATCCAGAGGATGGAGGTCCAGAGAAGAAGGATGATGCAACACCCAACGTATGTCACAAATGTACTCAAACAATAGCTAAGGTTGACAGCATGTTTTGCCTTGTTGATGCAGTTAAGATTCTTTTTATATAACCAATACTTTAAAATAAAATGAACAAACCATATACTGGGTTTAATTCAGATCAAATAAAGATACTTAGATATCTTTACTATGCCTTTTGCTTTACAAGAGGAGACTGAGAATGTCATCAGTGTTGCAATGTAGCTACTAAGACATGTTACAATTGTTGCTTAACTCGGTATTTGATACTAGTATCATCAGATGCTAGTTGATATTCACAGAGTAGCTGAGCTTCTTTTAATTCTGCAGGTAATGTGTTAAAATATGTAAGAGAATTTCAGGAATGAGCTCTCTAGTTGTTGCTCCTAACTTTGTTATACAAATTTGACTCATAACTAACTTGAAACTCGTTTAGAAGTTAATGCTTAAAGAGAATTCTGCTTTAACTGCAGCTTTTGAGGCAGTTTTCAGGTTAAGTATCTATAGGCAGTAACTGCCCACAAATGGCATGTGACAGAGAAGCCAGTGGCTGTGAGACAGCAAGGTAGCATTTTTGGAAAAAATTAATGTACTATCTTATCTTATCAGATCTGGGCATTTTTCAGTAGTTAGGGGATTGGAGTTGTGAATATTGGCAGTTCTGCAGCTTAGTGAATTTATATAGAAATATGGACACTTATAGGAAATTGTAGGCAAATGTTGATGGTAATGTTGTGGTAAAGTGGGAAAGTAATAGAAATCAGTCAGCAGGAGTTAAGTGGTTTTTTCAAATCCATGGTTGTTCTGTACCAGATGGCATGGATAAGAACTGTGTGCTCAGTTTACCTGAGCTATAATGCAAACATGTTTCAAGGAAAATGTCCTCTGATTAGTGTATTAAGTTTCCATTAATTACTCTTGCTGGTATAGTTTTACTAGAAATAATCTGCAGCAGAGCTGTAAATGGCACTGAATCTGAGCATGACTGTCATGTGGCCCTTCCTTTCCTACCCTGCCCTTTGAGGTTAGGATTAAACAATTTCTCAATCTCTGCAGTCATGACTGCTAAGTGAAGGGCAGGTCACTGTAGCTGAAGCTGGTTTGGTTTAGAATATGAAATCTGTGTTTAAATTAACTTGTAACTTATATCTAAAGCAGAAATTAAAATACTGCATGGTGAGTTTCTTATTCTAAAGACACTTGGTCTGTAACATTTTGGTTATGGGTGTTGGTTTCTTCATACTAAAAAGTATGTGAAATTAATTGTGTCTGTTCTTTGTTGTTACAGACGTGCTCATGAACGGCCTCCTCCACATCCTCACAGAATGCATCCTAATTATGGTCATGGGCATCACATCCATGTGCCTCAGACTATGTCTTCCCATCCTCGACAGGCTCCAGAGAGATCTGCCTGGTGAGCAGTCAGACACTACTTGAGCCCTTGGGACTCTGGGCAGGAGACCACAATGTGCTGATCACAGTGCTGACAATGCTGGCTGTGCTTTTAAAAGCTGCTGCATGCACCTGTAGTTTAGAGTTTGTAGATGTTGATATGGCTTTGAAATATTACTTGGAGTACTCAATATCTTAAATATATTTCTAGTGGTTTTTAAGGTTTTGTAGTACAGACTAGTATATTCTCTCCCCTCTTTGTTTGAACTTATTTACAATTGCATCAGGCCCACTTATGAGCATGCACTTACATTCCACAATATATTTATTATTAAAAAATATACTTTTGGCCATTAGTGAAGAGGTGCATGCATGACAACTGCTGTTCCCACAGCATGTGCTGCAGGGAAGACTCCACATGGATAATATTATTGGGCTCAGTAAATGTGGAGTTTTCTAGATTTTTTTAATACTAAATCTTCGCAGCTGTTTTAAATACAGCTTTTAGTTATGATAGGAAGATTCATCAGCAAAATCTAAATCTGGCTAAAAAAAATTGTACATGAAACTGTTGTTGTAGCTGTATTGTGTTGTAGGCTCTCCAAAGCAGAGGGATTGTACCTAGAGGCAAGCTGTTCCTTTACTGTAATGCCACTTTCATTCATGTGACAGGGAACTAGGAATTGAAGCTGGTGTGACTGCAGCTACCTACCCTCCAGGGCCCTTGCATCCTCACTTGGCCCACTACCATGCACCTCCTCGACTGCATCACTTGCAAATAGGGGCTCTTCCTCTAATGGTAAGGAGACAGCTTATGGAGAATTATAATCATTGCTTTTTGATTTTGTTTGTAAGGAAAATGGATGTGTATACATTGCTGCAAAGTGCTTATCTGAAAATATTTCACTGTCTGTCCATGTGTTGCTCCCAGTGAGGGTGCTTGAACAGGCCCATTGTGTAGTAAGAGGAGACAGTATAGGGACATCTACATTTCTAACTTCAGCTCTTGTAAAATGAAATATACTTGAATTAAATTGTCACTTGCATTGCAATGCATTGACCCTCTGCATCTGATTTTTAAAGTTTAGAGTATTCAGTTTTGGATTGTTAAAAGTACCAACTTTCCACCCAATGCATGAGAATTAGCACTGATTCTCTGTTTTTAATGTGTGTATACACACAACTAGAATTCCAGCTAGAGATTTGATTGTTTTCAAATAATATTTATTATTCATCAACCTAATTCTGTGTGATCGAGTATATAATTCTGTAGCATGAAGTGTTATAATCTGCAGGAAGTGTGGCAGTAAGGTCACACACATGTTACACATATTTTTTTTTTTTAATCTGCAGTGGAAAACCAAAACAAACCAGCATATTTTTACTCTTGTTACAGAGTATTATTTTTGAAAGAATGCTTGTAGGTTTAGTTAAAATTTTTCTTAATTTTGTTTAATGAAAATTCACAGAGAAACAGATTTAGTTTGAGTATATTTAGTGTTTCTGTGTGGTCAAGCAAGAATGTTTAATCCTCTTAAAGCTAGATTATCTTATAAAAATTGTGAGTTCATCTGTAAATGAATGCTAAAATTATAATGAAAAGTTATAACTTTCATCCTTTCAAAATTCCTCTGTTAGTAGCCTGAATTGACATTTGGGGCTTGAACTGTGGCTTTACAACCAAACTGTAGTAACTGTCTCCAGTCTGGTCTTGCATTGCTTGTTCCTCACTCTTTAATACCAGATATGATGATCCTTAAGTACCTCCCTGATAAATGAGGCTTGGTCATTCTTGGGTGCTGCTGACATCCTTAGCACAGACTTTCTAAATCAGTCTGTAGAATTTGGTATTTTAGTGTAGCCAGTGAGATTTTTAATGCAAAACCTTCTCCTGTGCATCATCTCTTCAAATTAAGTTTTTCTGCATTCTTTGGTTAGGTGTCTGCTTTTTCAAGTGGATAAAAGATGGTTTTACACTCTCATATTGATTTAATGTGTTGTACAGTAACAGGCAACATCAGCTGCTTTAGATTCCCTCCTAATAGTTCAGGGAACTGTACTTTTTATCAGGGGTAATAAATCATCTGTGGGATTTACTTCAGTCATCACTGTGAAGTTTCTAGAAATTTAGGAGTTTAGATGATCCTTATATTACAGTGTGATGAGAAACTTTTAATTTTAATTGGGGTATTCCTACAGCTAAAACGTTATGTAAGCAAATAGTTGGGACCCCACACTTCATCTTTTTAGCAGTAGAGAAGAGAGCTATGATAGAGAATGTTCAGAAGTATTTCCTGAGTGTGTGATAAAATATTTTAGGGATTTATGCCCCTCTGCTTGGCAAATGCAGTTTCTAATTGGCAAAAGTGGCAGATGAAATGAGGGTCTTTAAGTCCACAGAAGTTTGTGCAAGTGTTTGTATAGGGATATTTGATCCTGATAACAGTAATTAATGAGGGGCTGAGTGAAACTGAAGTTTGTGTTCTGAGGCCTTGCACACAGTGCACTGCCACCTTGTTTGATCAGAACAGGCTGCTCTGAGCAGCACAGGAATTCCTCCAGTGCTTGGGATCTGGTTTGAACCTTGCTGTGATCAGACCTAGCACCGTGGCTTTGAAGTTGTGTAGAGTCTTTGACTAATTTAAAATGTATTCACACGCTAGGAGAACATGAAGGCAGGGTAGAGCTCTGCTAGAAGTTATAGATACAATGAGTTCAAAGCATTACAAATGCCTTTTGATGACTCTAGCCCTTCTATAGCAATAAAGAAAGTCACAGGTTTTGTTCTCATGTGTGTGTGTGAGTACAGCAGATCTGTCAGCAAAACTTATTTTGAATAGAGAGCGAGTAGTCAGTGAAGTTTTTCATCAACAAACTTGACTGGATTTTAAACAAAAGTGCTGTTTTAGGCAGCAGATTATTTGCACCTGCCACCTGTTTTTTTTCTCTGTAACTTTAGGAGTGGGGTGGAGGAGGAGAGGCTGAACTGTGATTACAGTCCCTCTGCAAAGTTGTTGATGTTCTAAGGAGTGCTTTCTTCTTCAAGTACAGAGGGTACTAAACAGAGATTTCATGAGTCGTATTTTTGATGCAGATATCATAAACTGTTCTTTTTTTGAGAGGGAGTTGTCTTTTAAAGTAACTGATCCAGTCACTCAACTAAGAATTTCATTAGTATTGAATCCACTTTGTGAAATGGCTTGCAGCACAATTGGCAGTGGAGTACTAAAACCCCTTCCAGACTGTAAAGGACATAATGGATTGTTTGGGCTTTAATGATATTATGTTAACTCTGTATCAGTTTCTGACTTTAATTAGATGCAGATAACCAAATCTTCATCTACTCAGTGCTGGAATGCAGACTGCAGTTTTAATCCTCAGGGAGACAAAATGATAAAGATATGTGGGGGAAGTTAATCAGTGTTCAGCAGCTTTGACAGTCCAAATAGAGGGTTGGGGAAACAAAATCTCCTTTTCTACTAGTTTGGTTGAAGAGACTTCTACCTGTTTAAGTGTTGTTTCAGGAGGAGTCCTAGATTAAAAGCAGTTAGGAAGAGCTTTCTTCATATCTATCTATCCAAAGGTCAGGCTGCTTCCCTCCAGATTTAATATCATTACTTTGTGACCATGGCTTAGACTTTGTCACTGTTTTAAGGCCATGTATGTGCTGAGGAAAGAGCTGTTGAATGAAATCCATTCTGGACAAGTACCCATTCTGCTAACTGATCATTTTTAGGGAGACTCAAGATCAGTGCATTGCATAACTAATGGAACATTAGAAAAGAAGGATGCAGGACACAAAGGCTTTTCATCTGTTCCTGTTCTTCTGTGATACCAGCGTTGTTGGATGCCACTTCTATTTCTGTTTACTCTGGGTTCCTTTGGCTGCTCCTTTGGCACTGTTAATGAAAGGCTTTTTGACTTGGGGCTCTAGCACTGTTTGCCCCATCAGAGTGGGCAGGATGGCAACTCCTGTAATTTATTATGGGGTATGGGGTGCCAGACTCTTGACTCCAGCTTCTTCTGCCCTTTTGAATGAGAATTTTAGGGGTGAGGAGTGGTGGGGGAATTATTTGGACTTTGTTTGCTAGGTATGGTATAAGAAATATCTCTGAAATAGATGCAAGCTTTGAAAAGACTCCTTAATTTATCTGGGAACCTGCAGCTTCTCAGTCTGAGGGAGATCTTTGGATCATATTTAAAAAAAAAAAAAAAAAACAAACCAAAAAATACCAAAACAACAACCAAACCCCAAAACAAACCCCAAGCAAACCTAAAGTTTCTTATGGTACCTTAGTCTCTCTCAGGTGTTTCACATCTAGCTTTCAATATGCTGTGCTCCCCTTTTTCTTCTATTGCAGAGCCTTACTGTTTTTTTCCTTTACCTGTGGATTGATTCAGAGTGTTTGAGGCTGTCTTTACACTTGGTTGTGAAAATCCTTAGGGATTTGGAGGTGTAAGCCAGTAGATCCCAGCACATTATGGTAGCTGTGTGCTGGTCAGAATAATATTGCTCAGTGTAGTCATACAGGTGTTGGCAGCTCTAAGAGATGCAGCTGTTCTGTAACCCAAAAGCCCACAAGTTTCTGTGTAATACCTGAACACCTAAGGCTGTAGCTTGATGTAGTAAGAGTAGTTCAAGATGAACTTCAGGTTTGAAATAGCCTTGATTAGCTGCATCAAGTAGAATTGCATTTTTAAGAAAAAGCTTCTAGGTTTTTTTAATAATATAAACATGAATTACTCTTCTTTGGTGTTTTGTAGATTAAACACTGTTGAAGAGCCCTCATTTTATGTTCCCCTAAGACACAGGTACCACTGGGTTTTATCTGTGCAGCACATGGTGCTTCATTGGGTTCCTTCACCCAATGATTTTCTATGAAAATTGCAGCTTTTCCCTGTTTGTATTTGGCTTAAGACATTAAATTATGAGCTTTACTTCTTTTTGTGTATTGACAGTAGCTGAGCAGTTAGTTAACTGAAAAGCTCACACTGGGGATTTGTTCTAATACATATGAAATTATATTTATCTGAACCATGGAGGCTGGGCTGGACAGGATTAGTAGTACCATGCAGGGCAGGAATCTCTCCACTGAAAAAGCAGAAAGGTCCTGCAAAGACAGAGGGTATTTAAAGCAGAGAGTAGCAAGAAAGAAAGCCTTCCCTGCAGGTCAGATGTTTCAAACTGCTGAGGATGTTTGTGTTGTGAATGGTTCAGACTTAGCCTTGAATTACTGTAGTTGCTGCAGATTTTTGTGGTCATGGAAAGTATCAATAGAAAGTGCAAAACAAGAAACAAATGATATTTCTACAGTTCCTGGCAGACTTGTGCTGGAATTTGCAGGTCCAGAATATATTGCTTTAAAGTGTATATTTTAATGTGCCTGTATCCAAAAGAATATATACAAACATTTAGTGCAGACTGGCATTGCCTTTAACTGTTTACATTCTTCATTAGCTTTAACATTTTCCTTTTTTCTTGCATTCTGTATGAAAGCTTAGTGAAAACTCACTTCTCCTTGAGTGTGAAGCTCTCTCAAGAGAGCTGAAATCTTTTTGCATTTGAAGCTTGGTGGTAACTGTCAAAGGGATTTTAGTAAGACTGTTCTTAGTCAGGTATTATTGATAGTTCTCTCTTGCAAGTCTTTTCTCTATCTTGTAGTCACAATTGTACTTAGTTAAAATCTTGCTGTGTTAGCAGACTGCTTATTCTGCAGGTGTAAAAGAACTGGTTTTTTTTTCTTTTGTTCTTAGAGGTGTTTTTTCAGAGTAGCATTTTACCTGACCAGAAATGGGAGCTGTGCTCTCAGGCTATTTTATGAAAGCCTGTACATAATGTATGTTCAGGTAATTTTGCAGAGGTGTTATGCCAGCCCTGTCAGGATAATATGAAGGCCCATTTCTTAGCATGAGAATATATTGTCCCACACAACATTTCTATTATCTTGAGTTCAGTAGTTTGTTGTGGTAGGTACTCTGAACAATTTTTGGTTTTGTACTGTTAAAATAAATTTTAATAGGTTTTTTAGTCTCCAGTGGCAGAGTTTGTTCTGTATCCAGGTGCATGTCACTGCAGTTGGTAAACTGACTGCTGAGGCAGTAATTATGGAACTACAGCAATACATCTGTGACTTTGCACCTCTTGGAATGATGCAGTGTCTGCACTATCAGATGCATTGTTTTCCAAAACACTGATTTCAAATCCTTGTCAATAAAACACCAAGCATTGAATATCATTTCTGAGACTTAGGTTAGTTTTTGTCAGGAGTTCCCTTCCTCTGAATGGTGGCCATTGATTGCCAATGTTATATTAGGCAATAAAATTTCCCAAATGATGCCAGCCAAGTCTATGCCTAGTGAAAACCTGGCACAATAAGTATGTTCAGAGTGTGAGTGAATGACCTAGTTCTTTAAATGCCTCTTCTGTAATTGGAAGCTGAAGTAGAATTACATGCTTAAATGCAGAATGAATCATAAATCAGTGATTATCTGAGACAGATTTCTCACAAATCACCATATTTTTAATCTGCTCCCCCAAAATTCCTTAGTTACAGCTACAGTTTATATTGTCAAACAGTAAGACCTATGATACCAACAGATATTACTTACATGAAGTGTTTTGATATGCACCTTCAGTTTCTATTACTCTGGTTTGTTAACATTTAAGACCAATATTGTGGCTGTATTTGTGGCAGATGTTGGCACTACATTGTCATTTAACAAGCACCATGTAAACTGCTTTAAAATAATAAGATTCTGCCTTTCTTTTCTGGAAAACAAATTATTTAGAGCAGAGGAATCTTGCCTATCCCTGTCAGCTTTTAGTTCAAGACTGGATTTGAAAACCATAGAAAGGCAGCTTATTGGTCTCTTATTTGATGTGGGTAGCTTTGTCTAGGTCTGTGCTTTTCCACAATGCATTCATTGAGTTTTACACCTTTATATATGTTAAACTTGGAAGTATCTGATGGAAAGAAGAGCAACCTGTGAATATGTGACTTCATGAATAGTATCTGGGATATCAGTTTTGTGGACAGCCTCATGAGATGCATATTGAGCTGTCACATACAGCAGCAGAGGCATTATCAGCTGATAGCACAGAAAGGAAGATGGTGCTCAAGTATTTCCAAGTGAATTGCTGCTTACAGTCTTTCTGTTGGTGTGTGCTGTGGGATTAAGCAAACCTCATCTGCTGATCATTTGGGGTTTTTTCACCTATTCATTAAAGATTGCTATTGGAATGTTCCTGACAACAAATCAATACCATTATTCACTCATCTTGCTGGGGTAAAAAAGGAATGCAGCAGCCCTGCAGTGGAGATGGTCCCTGCTATAGAAATTATCCTTCAGCTTTGCTTTATGAAAAGTGCTGGTGCTTGAAGGGCCTGTGGGATACAGCACTGGGCTTTTGTTCACTGCTTCTGTCTCTTACTGTGCAAGGAGGCTTAGTGGATGCTCGAATGTAGAATGTATGTAGAGTTAACTGACTTCAGATGTGAGTTTTGAGTGTTAGTTTTTATAGGCCTCTAAATTTAAACTGTGTTTGAAGATGTTCAGTTCTTTTGAGTCAGATAAGAGTATCTGCTGCTTTTCCCAGACTGAGTTTTTTAGCCTTTTTTCTGTGGTACCAAAAGCTTATATTTGAGAATCTGTAGCGAGTCCTTTTCATAACTTCATGTGTAGCTGTGAGGTGCTCTGTTTACAAAATAGGTAGATATTTCTGGTGGTTTATATAATGTAGGTTGAGATTTTGAGACTTGGAAATTGTAATGTGGATGTGGAGAGATTCCAGGAGAGGCTCTAGTCTCACTTCTGTTTTGCTTCTGGTTCTGTTAGATGTGTCAGAGTGGTGTTTGTGTTGTGCTGTCAGTTGGAATTGTATGCTCAGGCTGAGGAGTGTAAAAAGTGATTCAATGAAAGCAAAAGGAACTTAAACTTTTCAAAGTGAACAGTAAAATAGTGAAACTGTTCTGAATAGGTTTAACTTAACATCTGCTGTTTGAATAGGTACCAGACATGGCGGGCTACCCTCACATCCGTTACATTTCATCGGGATTGGATGGAACATCATTCAGAGGCCCTTTCAGGGGCAATTTTGAGGTTTGTAATAGAACAAAACTAGATATATGTCAAAATGTGTCATGAGGGAATTATGGGGAGGGTATATGATAGAGCTAGTTCTATATATAGATAGAAAAGAATCATAAAGAAAATAGCCTTTATTTACAGAATGCCCTTACCATTGTGGAGTGGGACAAAAGCAAATTGAAAAGTTGGTCAGGAAAAGGTGCCCTGGACAGTGCAGGTTAGGTGGCAATGACCTGACAGTACATCTTGCTCTGCCCACCAGCCATCAGTAGGACTGAGTAGGACATTCTGGGGGAAGGCAGGGCTGTCTCTGAGTAACTGTGCCAGGATCCTCCAAGCGAGGCTGAGACTTGGCCATGCTAACAGTGCTGTCCTGTTGTATAGTGCAGGAATTGAAATGGAGTGAAGGAAAAAAGCCAGGAGAATATAAAAGGTATCAGATGCAGAGAGTTAATGACCTAGTCCACTGAAAACCTCTACAGTGACATCTCATGGTTCTAATAAACTCATTGCTGGAGAAGAATAAATCAGTCATTGTAGTTCAACTTAAGCAACTTTTTTTTTCCTCTTCAAAGCCTTAATGACTGTTAGAAAGCAAATATTTACCTAGCATGTTGTAATTGTCTTTTTCCTCATTAGACACAGAAGTATGTGTGAACATACTGATAGCAATTCCTATCTGACAAACGCTCTCATTTTTTTGTCATAAAATAGTATTTCCCTAGAACTTAAAATACCAGACTGTGTTGTGTGGGTTTTTCTACAGAAGCCCATCACTTTTCCCACACAACATACTCTTTTTGGCTTTGCCTATATTTAATTAAGTTGGGAAATAAGAGTTTGTCATTCTAAAAATGAAAATGGGTTAGAATAAAATTAATACTTCCTCAATGTAGTTGAAAGGATAGTTTTTAAACTGTTTATTCCTTCATGATTTTTAGGAGCTGATTCACTTGGAGGAACGACTAGGCAATGTTAATCGTGGAGCAACACAGGGAACTATAGAAAGATGCACATATCCACATAAATACAAAAAGGTGAGGATTTCTCAAATTGTGCCCTGTCTGTAATATTTCTTTGAACTTGTAATAATGTGAATGGTTAGTTTAAGTCTGCAGAACTGTCAGCTTCAAAGAGGGCATGTTTTCTGTATCTTGAAATTTCAAGGATTGTGAACAAAGCTTACAGTGCCACTTGTTTCACAAGGAAAATTTAAAATTAGTTGCTTAGATAGAGAGCTGCTGTGATGTGATAAACAGGAGTGCTTTGATATGATTAACTTGTCCAGTAGTTATGAATAGCCTTGTGAGTAGTGAAATAATTGCTGGTAATAGCCAATAACAGCCTTCAGTGATAGCTCACAAACGAAAGCTTTATGTTTGCAGTAAACACTTCACAGTGCTTACCTGCTTGGTATGTATCAATTTAACCTTTACTTTGAACACATGGGGAAGACTGGAACACCAGGAGGTTTTCAACTGGGTACAGAGTTTTGATAACTGGGGTTGTCTCTCATCGAGAGTTCAGTCTATGGCAAGATACAATCCTATCCACATGACACTTTTTTCATAATTGATAAATAGGTTGAAAGGATTTTTGTTTGCCTCTACATGAATGAAATTAAGATATTTAAACATAGACAATAAGTAAAAGGACTGGTTCCAGTAGACTTTTGTAATTAACAATAGTTAAATCTGAAATGTCCTGGGTTTTGCTCCAAGTGCTGCTTCATTTTGATTCAAATACATTTTAATGAGTATTACAAAATGTTTTCAAATAAATGTGTTGAATATGTATCAAAAACAGATTTTATTCAGTTTGTCAATAATGTCATCTCTACTAACAAGGTAACAACTGATTGGTTCTCACAGAGGAAACTGCACTGCAAACAAGATGGGGAGGAAGGAACAGAAGAAGACACAGAGGAAAAGTGCACCATCTGTTTGTCTATATTGGAGGAAGGTGAAGATGTCAGGTAAATAACACTGAATATCCAAATATAATGTTAATGTTCTGGCTTTGGCACCATACTTGAATCTGGTACCCTGCTTTGCTGTACTGCTGAGGTTAACAGTCACAGTTAACTACTGCATTGAACTAGTACAGTAAAACAAGTTGCAGTTGAAAATGCACATTGTTCAGTCTCTATTGTCATTAGGTAGAGTGTGGGTTATTCCATAGTTTGACTGTCTGTGTTACAACATGAGCCCAAGCTGATGCCTGAATTAATCAGGACTGTCAGTGTTTCTGGAGTAATGCTACTTAAACTTCAGCAGGTTTAAATCAGCAGGTTTAAACACAGCAGAAGCCAGGTGATGCTTGACTTCATTGCCCACATCCATTTCTTTGGAACTAGACAGAATGCATGTGCAGCTGGAAAGGCTCTGAAACTTGGGAAAACAGAAAGAACAGACCTCAGTAGCAAAGGCCACACTGTTTTTTTTCCAATGGGGTTGTTGATATGGAAATGCTTTATTAACACTGATGTTTTTGTGTTCTGATGACAGGCGCCTTCCATGTATGCACCTTTTCCACCAAGTATGTGTAGATCAGTGGTTGATTACTAACAAGAAGTGCCCCATTTGCAGAGTGGACATTGAGGCTCAGCTGCCTAGTGAAAGTTGACACTGCTTTCCAGAACTCTTGTCCTCCCTGTCACTCCCTCTCATCCTTGCTGGTACTGCAGTCAACCAAAGATGGCATGACTTACCTGCGCAGATTTGGAAGCATCGAACCCAGAGTGCTGGCTCTGCTATATGGTACAACTAATGCTAGACCTACAGTTTATGTAGAAGACAGTTGAGTTTCAGTGTATTTATAAATTTGTTTTGTTTTACATTTTTTCTTTAAATTCATTACTGTATTTTTGCATGGTTCCTTGTATTGCATTTGTTTGCACATATTATGGGCTTTGTGACCCCAAACTTGCAGGCGAGATTAGCTGCTTTAGTAAGTAGAATTGTGTGGTCTCTTTTTTGGTTTGTTTTATGTAGTATCAAGCTTTGAAAGTATGATTTCACTCATTACTAACCTTGAATTCCTTAATTTAATCGATCATATATATTTTAGTTGAAATGTATAAAGATCATCTAGAAAAGGATAATATTATGTATTGAGACATTCCTTAATTAGGAAAAAATGGCTGCTGTATATTTACAAGATCAGTTATGAGTCAAATAACATCCTTAATACTGGGAACAGAATATGCATTATATTCAGTTTGACTGATACATATAGCATACTCATCACCAGAGTTTTTGTCTGATCAGATTTTTGTGTTTGTTTTAAAAATTTCAGCACAATGCAGATATATTTGAATGTCAATATTAAACATTTAGACTGCTGTTCAGATTGTATTTATCATTTTCTCTATGTCTAGAAATTTGAATCCCTAACTTAAATATATGCTGCTGTGAAACAGCTCTTAGTGAACACTAAATGTTGATTTCAGTTAGCTGGATTGTAGATACTTGCAGACTGAAAGAATTTTTAGGGACATGGAAAAAGAGCTTAGAATCTGTTTGGTCTTCTGCTAACTTAAATTGAAGTATCTGCGCACATTGAGGGTTGGTTTTTTTGGGATTTTTTTTTTCTATGTTTTTTGTTTATTTGTTTGGGTTTTGTTGGTTTGTGTTTTTTTTAAATATAAAACCATTCAATAAGGACTTAAAGCTGCAGGGTTTTTGTTTGGGTTTATATACGTGAATTCATAGAATTTCTAAGGATTCCAGGCTTGTCTTGGGATTTTTATTAGATTTAAAGTTAATAAAGTTAGCTAAATCCACTTGTCTCTTGTTTTTATTTTTCATTAGTAATTTGAAAGCCTGTAAATTCCTGTAGAAACTGAGACACAAATTATGTGGTTCCCTAGTTTTTGCCTTGATCATAGATTCCCTCTTTACAAATTACCAACAGTCCATCACTGATTGAAATATTTTCTATAGTTAAGATTTGCTGCATAATATAGTATATAGAATTAAGTTATAATGTACTAACATTTTGCCTTTGAAGGAAGTTTTAATCCATATCAGGATTCCAGTTGCTTATCAACATTCTTTCACATCTAATAGATTATAGTTTATTCAAATGTGCTCAACATTGCAAAGTGCAAATGTGCAGAAACATTGAGACAGCATTACTGTCACTTTGGAAAAGATGTTCCTTGGGGATCATATATGAACATGCCAATTAGCTTGCATTAAGCCACCTGCTTTGTAAGTGGATTGAATAATAAATACCTTCAGTTCCTTGTCTTTGTCTTTCATGATCAGATTACGTGTAAACGGTTTACAGTAAACCTAGAAGATAAACTCTTATGTTTACACTAAAAAATCCATTTATGAATATTACCTTATGGAACTTGATGCCTGTTGCTGTATGGTTAAAGCTGCTTCCCTTTTATTTGATATTTTTTTTTACCTGTTAGTAGTAGCATTTGCGAGTACAGTGTCTATTGCTGGCAACAAACTTCACACCTCTGGCACTGAGGCTTTAAACAGAGAAATTTTATTCCAGCATGTGTGATAAATGGACCTTTTCAAGCTTAATGGCATTGCTGAAACTGAACTTAAAACCACTTTGCGCTTGTATGATGGGGGATATGGGAGAGAGGCAACAGATTGGACTGCTTCAAAACCTGACTTGGGCTTATGCTACAGCTTCTTGAACATTCTGGCTGTAGGAAACTGAAAGTGACTGCAAAGCTGAAGCTGCATTAATCTGTTCACTGCTAAGAATGAATAAAAGTAACTGGAAGGACTGAACAGACACGTTGTGTTTTCCAGTGACTGTTGAAGTTAATTGACCACTAATGCTTGAAGACTGATGATACTCATTTCTAAAAGTTTCCAAGAAGGTACTTGAGAGATATGGTAAAAAAACCAGGGCCTCTGAAGTAACTGAGACCCTGGGTGTGTGATAGAATCTATTTTGGCTTCCTTTCAGGACAGAGAAGCACAGGTTTGGGGGGATTTTTTTTTCTTTTTAAGGAAATATTTTATGGGTCTAATTTGAGTGCCTGGTACTAGGGGTATTTTAGTGATCCATGAATTGATTTGTTATATAATAGCTACTGATACTGTCTTGCTTTTAAATGTATGCATAACGTTGTAATGTGATGCTGAACACTTAGGTATTTGTCAGGAATCACAGTGTTCTGATCTTAATGCTATTGCAGGGGCTGAAAAGCTGCAGCTTACTTCTGTTCCAGAAGGTTGTGACTTAACCATAGTTTAAGGGAAGGAAAAGGAATAGGCTTTTCATTTTGAAAATTTCCACCACTTACTGTGCTTTATATGCTTAGATGCATTGCCTTAAGTTTTCTGCAGCATCTTTAAAGATAAGATTCTCAACAGTCTGCATCAAATTACTTTTCATATAAAATTCCATTGTCAAAAGAAATCCTTTTGTATGCAATAAATAAAATGTTAGACTGGTATCATTCAAAATCTGTTTCTTTTGCAATTTTTTCCCCTTTCATTGTTTTGCACTGGAAATCTTGATCCCTAAACATTTTCGTTTATACGTATTACTGCAGGTACTGCCTAAGAAAAAACTGTTAGTGAAGGATCAGCGTTCAGCTGAAGTTAATTAGCCTGCTAAATGGAGTTATCGGGAACCTTGGAATTCTAATTTGAGGAGTGCAATTCTGGAGAAGAATTGCAAGTAAACTTTTGTCGGTTTAGGCAACTGCGGTAGCGTTGAAGTTCCTGAATCTCGGGACTCGTTATTAAACCTTCGGCTGCCTGTCCCGAGCGGGGAGCGCCCGCGGGGAGGCGTTTGGGGGCGGCGGGCGCGGTGCCGGTGCCGTTCGGGTTAAACCCCAGCGGACCCTGAGGGCCCTCGGCCTCGGCCCCGCCCTGAGGGAGCCGCTGCGCCCCCCGCACCGGAAGCCGCTGCAGCCGTTTCCTGCTGGGGCGGGGCTTATGCAGACGCACCAATCGGCTGCGTGCATCGTACGAAGTTGTCCAATAGTAGAGCAGGACAGGGTTTAAAGGGAGCCGCGGCAGCGTGAGGCAGCGGCCGCCGGTTTGCCTGGAGAGCGGAGCGGTTCTGTGCGGAGCGGCGGCAGCGGCCTCCCTGTGTCCGTGCCCATGGCGCTGCCGGTGACGCGCCGTGCCCCTGTGAGTACCCCTGTGAAGGCGGCGGGTGGGCCGCGGGGGCGACAGAGGAGTAGCCGGGGCGAGGAGTCGGGGGGGCGGGAGGGCGAGAGGGGCCACCGGTGGTCGAGGGCCCCACCGGTGTTAGCCCTCAGGCGGCGCGAGGGCCGCGGCCTGGCCGGCGGGGGTTGGGGGACGGCTCTCGGGCCGGCCGGGCCCCCCCGTGGCTCGGCGGCTGGGGCGGCGGCCGGGCCGAGCTGTGGCCCAGCGCTGGGAGAGAGCCCCGTTCCTGCAGCGCGGGCGCTGCCCCCGCCTCGGGCTGGCCTTGGCCGCCCGCGCCTCCCCCGCGGAACTGCGGGGAACGTGGGAGTGGGAAAACTAAAGCTGCCCTAGGGGGAGGTGTAGGCAGGGGACTGCAGGAGCCTCGCTTCTGTGGCGATTGCCTAATGCTTTAAACTGAACTCCACGAAAAAACTGAAGCCTGGTGGTTTCATTGCTATGCTTAACAAAGAATATTAGGTTTTGCGTGTGCAGCACAGCTTTTTAATTCATAGGGCAGGGCATGTGTTAAACCAGGCGTTTGCTTTATGCATCCTCTGGGGGGCGCTGCTAGAGTTACAAAGTGTGAGAGCTTTTAACAGCAGGTGAGCGCTCTGACCTTAAAAAGTATGAGATAGGGTGCATTGTCTACTTTTATAACACCGTTCAGAAGTACAGTGCTCTGAACCTAGAGAGGAGGCTTCTTCCTCTGAATATATGTGACTGGCTAGGAAGTAAAAGCTGGTTGAGTAATACATAGTAGGTACAGTGGTGGTAGGTCTGTAATGGATCAGGCATTGGAAAGTTGTTGGTCTCTGAGTCTTAAACTTTTGCAATTTTATCATTTTAGATCACTAGAGGGATGGAGAATGCTGTGTCTGACCTTAGAAGTAAAGCGAAAACTCATGTGACTGGCAAAAGGGCTGCTTTGGAAGAAATAGGAAATAAAGTTGCAACAAGAGGAACACACATATCTAAGGTAAAGGAACATTTGAAATCTCTGTACAGGGAGAAGTTGGGTTGCTGCTCTGTGCTAATAATAAATGTTTTCACTACAGAAAACAGAATGCCCCAAAGCATCTATAAAGCCTGTGAAAGGACCTAGCAAGGTGACAAATGGAATTGTACTGCCTAAAGCTCCAGCTGCTGTAAATCAAGCAAACAAAGAAACTGATGTTCCAAAGGTAGGAACTGATGATACTGTTCTGGTTTTTAATTTGATTTGCAACTTTGAGTTCTACCTTCACAATAGTTTATCTGTGGCTGTATCTCATTCCCCTGCTGAAGAAACAAAGTCTCTGTGCTGAGGTTTTCATTTAATGCATGTTGTACTTAAGACATAATGCATGATGTTCAAATGGCAGAATGAACTGCTGAAGTACTGGATGACGTTTCTGCTTTAGCTGGCAGTTACTGGAAGATCTTGGGTTTCTGTGTTTGTGGTATGTCAGTGGAAACTTGCTGTGCTGGAGCCCAGGCTTCTATCTAAAGAAGTTGCATTAGTGATGGGTGAAACATGGAAACAAAGAACAGTGATGTTTACACAGTAGATCCGAGTTAACAGGTATGATCTGTTCCTCAGGTTCTGTCTCCTGTCCCTATGGATGTATCCATGCAGGAGGAGGATTTGTGCCAGGCCTTCTCTGATGTGCTGCTCAACAACGTAGAAGACATCGATGCAGAGGACTGGGAGAACCCCCAGCTGTGTAGTGACTACGTGAAAGACATCTACCTGTACCTGAGGGAGCTCGAGGTAGGGTGCCCCAGGGCTGCCCTGGTGTCTCAGGGAGGTTGCCTGGCTGCTGCTCACCCCCTGTCTGTCCCCCCAGCTGCAGCAGTCTGTCCGTCCGCACTACCTGGACGGGAGGACGATCAACGGGCGCATGCGCGCCATCCTGGTGGACTGGCTCGTGCAGGTGCACTCGAGGTTCCGCCTGCTGCAGGAGACCCTGTACATGTGTGTGGCCATCATGGATCGCTTCCTGCAGGTGAGATCTCCCCCAGGCCATGCTCAGTAATCGCTCAGTTGCAATGGCTGTAAAGGAGTTCAGGATTTAACTTTCCTTTAGAAAACAACGCGTGTGCAAACAAAGCTGTGACAGTGCAGCACCTTAACTCTGAGGCTGCTGCCTTCTTTGAGCCTGTTACTATACAGACACCTTTGCCTAGAGTGAAAACCTCATTTATAGGAATGAACATTCTAAACTGATAAATATGAATCTTGATTATCTAGAGTTTGACACCTCAGGGCCTGCATTTTAAATGTCTCTGTTGCAGAATCACCCAGTACCTCGCAAGAAGCTTCAGCTGGTGGGCGTAACAGCGCTGCTTGTAGCTTCAAAATATGAAGAGATCTTGTCTCCTGATGTAGCAGACTTTGTTTATATTACTGACAATGCCTACACCAGTAATGAAATTAGAGAAATGGAAATGATTATTCTTAAAGAATTAAACTTTGACCTGGGGCGACCTCTTCCAATTCACTTCTTAAGAAGAGCATCAAAAGCTGGGGAGGTGGGTACTTGTCCTCATTATCTAGCACTTCCCTGTATTGGTAAAGCCTGTAAGGATTGCTTCTGGTGTTTTTATCACGTGACCTTTCCTCCTCCAGCTTAAATGCTGGATGAAGGAATGCTCAGCTCTGAAACTCCACCGTGTGGCCTAACACGACAATGTCACTGTGGCAGCCAGTAACATTTCACATTTCTATTTACTGATGCCAATGTTCAGCCTTAGTGGCAGTAATTTTACTGTTAAACTAAGAAGCCTCGCTTTGAATCTTTTTAATCTTGGTGATCAGGCTACTTATTAGTAAATATAGTATATATATTATATATTATAAATAATATAAATTTATTTATAATAATTTATATTATAAATAATATAAATCAGGCTAATTATTATGTAAAACACTAGCAGTGTTGCAGTTCTTGGTAACTTCTGATTGTAAATATTGTGTTATTTAAGAATCAAAAGATAAGCTTTCTCTTTGACCCAAGCCTTTCTTTCTCCATCTCAGTAATTATATTCAAGTGACTGTCTACACTTGAGGTGGGCTTCAGTTACCTCAGCAGACCACTGGGTAACTCAAATAAGTTTCTCCCTCAGTCATTTTACACCTCTCCTCTGTAGTTTGCTTTACAGAGGGAGCATTAGTGTCCTTAGTTGGGCACAGCTGTACCTGATACTGCAGATTTCTGTTCAAATCCCTCACTTGACTTTGTGTCTAAATTCCAAATGGCTGCTGGTCTTGATTTTGAGAGGAATGTCTATTAGAAAGGATGATCCCTAAACTGTAGTAAAGATTTTGCTATTTTTGTTTTGTTCTTGAGCACAATAAGCAATTCTGAATGATAATGCTAAAGTGAAGTGAAACTGTGGATTAACAAGCTCTCCACCTGCTAGGCCGATGCCAAGCAACACACTCTGGCAAAATACCTGATGGAGCTGACCCTGATAGACTATGACATGGTGCACCACCGGCCCTCAGAGATTGCAGCTGCTGCCCTGTGCCTGTCTCAGAGGATTCTGGGACACACCAAATGGGTGAGCACTTTAATCAAACTTGTTCTACACTCACTGGAATCCAACCAGTAAAAAAAGTACTTTAAAAATCGTGTTTAGTTGGTCACAGTGCTGGTGCTGGAATGATGGTTGAGCAGCTGGATGCACAGTGGCAGGTAGAATAAGGAATGTACCAGTAAAAACTCACAATCCTTTTCTCTGTGAATACTGGGGTTACAAAAGGATTTTCTCATGAAAGCATTGAGTTATTGAAGGCTACACTGTAAGTAAAAGTGGATTTTCATAATTCTTGCAGTACATGTAGCATAATGAAGTTGTGGACCATGAGCAGTGAGTTGTAATTCAGCTGGTAGTTGCTTTCTTATCCTCTGCTCAGTCTAGAAGCATGGTCTTTAAAATTGATGTGTCCAGACTTCTGCCCATCAGGTGGCTCTGGAGCTGTCATTTGAACTGACAGCTACAGTTTCCAGCACTTATGGCTTAGCTGTGAGCTCGGGGTGTTTGCTCTCTGAACTGATTGTGTCTCAAGCAGCAATTCCTCCCTCACAAATCTCAAGTTTGTTCCCATTCTGCTGCAGGGTACAAAGCAGCAGTACTACACTGGCTATGCAGAAGATGGCCTTGTGATGACCATGAAACATATGGCCAAGAATGTAGTCAAAGTGAATGAGAAGTTAACAAAATACACTGTAAGTATTAACTACTTAAATACTTTCTCTAATGTTTTCAAAATATCTTTGCTGCATATTGTAGTTCCTTAGGTAAATATTCTGTATGTTATCTTAAAGCATATGCTGCTCTGACAAGCCTATAAGAGGCTGTTGCATTACTGTTAACAGCAAAACCTTTTAGACAAATTGTGCTCTTGTTACTTTGCAAAATGGTTCAGTTTGCTTGTTTTTCAAGCAGGCAGACAAACTGCCCCAAAATTACCTGCCTGTCAATGGTGTATGCATGAAATTTTTGTATCTCTGGTCTCTGCAGGCTATCAAGAACAAGTATGCAAGCAGCAAACTACTGACCATCAGCACCATCCCTCAGCTGAACAGTGAGATCATCAAGGATCTGGCTGCATCACTGCTGTGAGGCCTGGGCAGCCAGGGCTGATGGTGTGTGCACTTTGTCTCCTGCTTTTGTACATAGCATTCCAGCTCCCACAGACAGTTCCGACTCACACTGAAGGTGACGTTTTAAATTTGCTTTGTAATACAGCTTTCTATCTAAAAATAAAACTCCTTTCTTTTAAATATTGAGAGTGTGACTCTTTAAGGTACAACCCACATATTTGCAATCTAATGTCCAAGTGGGACATTTGACTAAACAGGTGAATGTTACAACTTTTGCAGTTCAATGGGCTTGGTTATTCTCTGTGGTTGTTTCCAGAGAGAATCTCCAAGCTTTATATATTGCACTATATTTATTAACTTATTTCACTCTTAAGATAGAGAAGGCAGACAGGTTTTTTTGTTGTACCTTAAAGAACACTAAATATGTACTTTTTTCAGTGCCTTGTTTCTAGAAAGTATACTGGAATTTATTTCTTTCTTTGGAGTTAGCCATCTTCAAGTTTGGGGAAAGATGTAGGCTATCTTTAACAGGTATTAACCTTGTAAATCTTTGTGTTTCTCTGTGTGCTAAACAAAAGGGAGCTAAGGTAGAAGAATTGGAAGGCTCCTGAATGCTGTGCAGGGAATAGAGATGTGGACCTGTGGGCATGAAACCTTCTGAAAGCAGCTCACCCTTGAAACCTCCTCCACTTCCTGAAAAGAACCCCCTTAGGTTTTTTGTTACCTGTTTGCTTGCCCACCTTTTTCCCCCCTGCTTCTCCAATAAACCTCTGCACCTGGGATCATAGAGTCAAACCCAGCATAAGGCAGTTCTTCTTGTCACCTCCTTGGTACTTTGCTTGCTTTTGTCTGTGTTTCTAACCTAAGTGTCAGCATCTGTATGCCCAGGGAATACAACCATGTAAGTAATGCAACTTTTCTGCCCCAATACCTCATGTATGTCTATTTGTTAAATTAATCTTGTGTAAGTAATGTTAAAATAGACCTTTTGATAGGGCCCAGGTTATACTGAACTCAGTATCTCCCTTCCATGCCTAGCTGTTCTATGCCTGCTCAGCATCTCTTCATGAGTGCGCCTGGCTCTGATGTAGAAGGCAAGAACCCAACACTCCAGAAGTGCCCTAGACCTCTCAGTGCTCCCCTGTGGGAAGGATGCTAAAGCTCTACTGGGTTTTCTCTCCTCAAGCTGGAGATTTTTCTCTCCCCTGGGATAAGTAAGCCTAGCACTTGCTGCAAAATGTCTTCTGAAGAATGTGCCTCATTCCTTGTGTGGATATTATTCCTCCCTTGAAGTGAGGTCCTCATTTCTGGCTCCCAGAAACAGCTGCTATAGAAGATAAAGTTTGTGTACCTAAGTTAGATTTAGGCAATGGTTTGGGAGGGATTCAAGATTTTTAGCTGTATCTTAAAGGTTTTGCAACTTTTAATACCAGCATAGGCAGGGCCTTTTAACTGCTCTTAACAGGAGAGAATGAAATGCATGGCACTGCAGCTGGGCATAGGGAAAATAATTTGGAGTGAAGAAAGGGATTCTTTCTTCAGAAGTCAGTGCAGTAAAATCCTGAAGCCATTGTTGTCAAGGGATGTTTGTATATGTGAGAACAAACTTCACAGAGAACAAACCTGTTGATCATCCTGTGTTTTATTTTATGGAGGTTCAAAAGGCAAAGCAGGAATTCTCAGAACTGCAGGGCAAGCAACAGCCACTCTGGGGGAGGCAGACTTGGGCAGTAACACCTGTGCTTTTGCTATTTAAAAGGAGAAGGAGTAGTGCATATCTGTAAGTACCTGGCATAAAAATTCTAGCAGTACTACCTCGTAAGAACAGTGGACTACTGCATTATACATTTATACATGTTTCTATCATAACCAGTTTTTATATACAGTATATAACTATTTCTATAAATGTACAGCTCTGCATAAAGACACTTCCTATAACAGGTAGAGTATTAAACATAAATCCAACATGGGCCAGCCATATTATAATATAAATCTTGAAGAAGGCAACATTGTTTAGCATACAGTACTATGTGGTTTTCTGTTTTAAAGTCTTACAGTGCCTGTTGGAGTCCCTAACACACCTGCAAACACAAACCAGTTCCATTACATCTCTGTACAGAATTAAATAGACCATCACAGTAGTTTTTCAGATGGTAATATCCCAAATGAGCCTAAATCTTTTTGACATGTAGCAGCATACTTATTAACATGTTCCCCAGAATGATCTGCATTAGGGGAAATGTGCATTCAACATTATCTTCAGTAGATAATTAAAAAGGTTACTGATACTGAGCTGAAGGCACTTAATAAATACACCCCTTTCAAAGTCCCTGGTTCCAGACTATAAAGCACCTGTTTCAGGAAGGTGGTAGGTTTGAGCATTCTTCACTTACCAGGTGTTTAAACCAGGTTTTAAATATAATAAATAATTGGTCAGTTCATTGCTGTATGGTGCTGAGACAAAAATCAAAGTCTGTACTGTGGGAAACTCTTCCTGCTCATACACAAATTTACTGGTGAAAATACTGCTGAGAAGGCAGACCTTGGAAGAACAGTGTCCTGAAGGCAGGGAAAATATCTTCAACCGCTGCTACCTTCATGCCAGTTTTTCTCTGACAGTGTTTTAAATCTTGGTGACATAATTGTTGGGAAACAGACCTTGTTTCCCTCGTAGCCTTCCCGTCCACCAGCCAGAAGGATCTGTAACAAAGACAGCAAGGTAAGGGGTGAGGCTCTGGAAGCATTTCTATGTACTTGGTGCAACTTTGCAAAGCTGTGCCCACTCAGTGAGAGCATTTCTGGGAAGGAATGAGGGGACAGGATTTTTTGGAGTGTGTTCATCCCTTGGCCACATCTTTTTGCCTTGAGGAGGGTGCTTTGGGGACCCAGAGTTTGAACTGCTTAATTACATTTTGCTTTTTGTGCTACAGCTGTGATTTAGCCTAATTTTCCTGTAGAGCAAGAATTAGTGTCTCACTAAGTGTTGAGCTCTGCAGTGACAGATCCTTGGTCTGTGTGACATCCTCCTGAGTGGAGAGGTTGGACTGGGGTGGAGGCTCCTCTGCCCCCTGGGCCAGTATGGGAATTTGCACGCCCAACAGGAGAAGATGAAGTAGGGTGGCTCAGGAAGTGCTGTCCTAACTCCTTGTGGCCGCGTAGCTCAAAGCTCAGCGTGTTGGTGGCAGCTGGGTGTGCCCGTACCTTCCTTGAGGATGTCGATGACGTCGTTGGCGTTGAAGCTGAGTTCATCCGTGTCCTGCGCGTCGTAGGCGTAGAGCGCGCGGCACTGCGGCACCTGCGGCTTGGGCTTGGGCTGCGGCTTGGGCCGGCCCCCGGCGGGCGGCGGGCGGCTCGACGTCTGCCTGCGGACACTGCCACACACAGCAGGGGCTGAGACACCCAAACCTCAGCCCCAGCAAACCCCTCTCTTAATGGATCCATTGCAAACAATGGCACACAAAAAGGGAAAACACAACAACTCAAAATAGCAGTGTGAGACTTCCCTGTAAAAGGGACCTATGGAAATGGACGAGTTCCCAACAGCAGTTCCAACGCTTAGAAGACATTTAGTGCCCAGGCTGAAATGGAAGGAAATGTGTACATGCAGTTCATGCATATCTTGGTACATCTACACAGCTCAGGCTGTGTCTCTCCCCTTGCCCCAGTGTCACCAGTGATTCACTTTACAGTATCAAAAACAAAGTTCTAGCTCACAGGCTTGCTACTTTACCATTCTTGTGACTAAGCTGTAACAGAGACTTGCATCTCTTAAGTTCCCTCAGATTCCAGGGCCATCTATGGACTTGTTCTGTTATAGCCAACTCTGAAGCAGCAGGGGAGATGCTGCACAAACTGTCACAGCTGTGACCACTCCAAAGATTAGGAAAGGGAAAGAGGGAGAAATGCCTTTTGCCAGCTCATCAGCTAATAAAGGCTGGAAGAGAGAACAGGTATTAGACTCAGTATGTCAGTTTAAAATGAATAATATATGTGCTGAATGACTGAAAATGGGATGATGTGGAGGAGAATGAACTGTGATGATGTCAGTAATGCCATGATAATGTAACATGGCTTTTGCAGGACAGGGTTACAGTTCCTTACATGACGTCCTAGGCTTAATTTGTCAGTAAAGCTCTGATTCTAACTTTGTAGTGAACTGCACCAGAAAATAAGATTAGAAGTGTGGATTATAACAGCACTTCAGTTCTCAGTTTATCTATGAGGGGAGAGATTTTTCTCATGATCTTCAGCATCTAATTACTGCCTTTGCCCAGGATAGGAAACACTGAGAGCTAAACCTACGTACGGAAATGAAAGAATTCAGCACAGTGGAAAGTAGCTCAGCTTTTGTGCAGCTGTGGTAGAACTACAGTATCTTAAAAGATGTTTTGCTGCTGGGGGGAGCCTGCTGATTTTAATCTTGGTCCTGCCCTGGATTGTTAGTATCACTGTATCCTTCTTGGCAGCTTTGCTAAAAATAAACCCAATTCTACTCCTTAAAAATTGCATCTACTTATATATCACTGGTTTTGAAATACTAAAGTCACACCTCTTCTAGCTCACAGCTTCCTTTTGCAAAGAACAGTGTGTCTGAAACCCTCTGCTGAACAGAGTTATGTTGTTTCTTTTCAGTGTATTAATAAAGGCGCTCATAATGCTCAGGAAGACAGCCTAGGAATGTCACTTTCCTAAGAGTACTTAGGTTTGTTACTGCTGCAGAACAGCTGGCACGTTGGGTTTTGCTTTTATCCTGTGGCTGATGTGTTTTTGTTGTTCCATGAACTGTAGTCTCAAGACCAAGTAAAGTTTAATATTAGTAAAAGAGTTTAGGAAGAAGTTGACATGTGCCAAGAACATTTCACCACTAAAAGCCATGGAAGTTATTACAAGATGGAGATGCCCCTGTTAGCATGTGCTGATGAGTTTGTAAGTGGTAAAATAAGTAGCAGTGGCTACTTCTGATTTCTTTCTTATTTGAAGATTAATCTTTAACAAAGAAAAGCTCTAAATATGCCTGAAATATCTTATGGCTGACCCTTGGCACAGTGGGGTAAAATGACCCATTCAGTACAACTGCAAAGACCTCTGCACATGCCTAACCCTTCTTGAGGGCTCTGTGTTTAGGAACTGGAAAGCTCCTCCTTGGGAACCCTTGGGGGCACTTCTGATTCTCAAAATCTATCAATTGTGCACATTTATGTTACTGTTTGACAACTGTGAGGTCTGTAATGCTCGCTTAAATTGTAACTAATCTGCTTAATAATCAGCCTTGGTGGATAACACAGCAGAAGAATGCTTAGACCAACAGGGTTAATTTAGTGCAGAACACCTGCCCAGGAGCTTGTCTGCTGACTGACAACTGAGACAGGGCTGTTCACACAAAAAGTTGCTCTTGATATGGTTAGAAATAAATGTACTTTTGCTGGCTCCAAGAACGCCCATTCATGCAGATCATGGGAGTCATCAGCAAACTGCTGCTTCTAAACTAAATTCTTTTTTTCCTAGAACTGCTGAATTTGACAATTAAGTAACACTTAAGATTCCCACTGCAGTGAAGCTCCATTAATGTTCTACAACAGAGTGGAGTAAGGGCCGAGTTAAAGTAGAAACTGTGGGGTGACTGAAAAACCTTAACATTTTTTAAGGCCTTCAACATTCATATTTAAGATATTAAACCAGAACTGGTTCACCTTTATTCCTATGGGATGGAGTATGCTTTGGAATCTGATGGAATGGATGATAACCTTTGAGTACAGCTCAAGAGTACAACCTGGTGACTGATGCACAGAGTGTATCAGTCATGAACAGTTTGAGTGTGTAAAAATATTTGCAAAAATGGACATCTTTTTATCAGATTCAATGTAAAATCTTACCCAGCTGCTCCTTGGTCAGGTACTTTCAAGAAATCCAAGCTTTGTGGTTGCTGTGAAATCTTGCCTGCTCCTCCTGACATTTGCCGTGGTAGAGCCGGTCGTGTCATATTTGTGTACAGGTTCCTCTGATTGGCCCACTGATCTCCTGGGATCTGGGGGTGGGCTGCACCCTGGGGGGGATTTATTACTCCATTCTGCTGCTGACCTGGAAGTAAAGAAAGAGTGAGTGAGTGCATGCAGCCCAAACTCCAGCTCAGCAAAGGGAACCTGTGGTGGCTTAGCTGTCACTCAGCTGTCAGAGAGTCCCACTATCAAAGAACCCAAACAAAAATCATGTGGAAATGTTGATATATACCCAGCTTCTGGTCTGCTGACAATCTCTTTTGGCTTGCCAACTTCATGGACTCATGCTCAGGATTAAGACTCGTGCCTTGGGTTAGCTCTCAGCTGAGTTCCATTCAGCTAACACGGTACCAACAACTCCTCTCTAAAGCACTGCACAATATTTTATCCACATAAGGGTTAATCCATAATAATCATAACTAATCATATCCATAGCTAATCCATATCCAAAGTCCTTCTCCTGAAGTTCAAACTCGGTCTACCACATACTGGAGGAATTTGATTGTTTTTATTAAGTTGCTATAAATACTTGTCTATTTTAACAAGCATGTGGGTGGGGGGTGTCTGGGCTTTTTTGTTGTTTTGTTTTTATAAAATGCCTTGATGTTATTTTGGTAGTTGAAAAGGAGTTTGAATTTTCTAGGACTGACATGGGTATATGCCTTTAAATAAATAATTATGCCTCTAACTTGAATTTAAAGCAAACCCACCAATGTCTGAGCTAGTTGCAGTATCAGGGCCTAAAGAGCCCAAGTCCGGTTGCTTTACATTCATAAAATTCCTATGGAACAAAAGGGGAGCTATGCTTCAATTAAAAATCAGTTTCCTCACTTACATGGGTGAGCCTCTGCTCATTGTGATTATACAGAGCTGTGTAGAGAGGAGAATTCCCAATCAGCACCTTTACAGGGAAAACCCTACTGCCTGTAACAGCTGCTCTTCACTGCTGATGTTCTCTGGGTGCTGTGGCAGAACTAAGGGTCAGAAACTCCTGCATAAACCCCCCTGTGCAATCCAAGCCAGGATGGCACAGACATTATGGGGATGTTAATAAAGGTTTGGGTTGTTCTGAACCCGTACAGAACACTCTGTTCAGCTACTGCACCACTGATTTCAAAACAAGATGTGAAAATAGCAGAACCCAGATAATTGTTTGGAACTTTCAAGGAGGAATTTGCCCAAATCTTGACATTGCTTTAAACTCCTTGAAAGTCTGAGAATTTTAACTGGAACTCTTTTGTAACACCTGTCTGCAATTTTGTTTTTCCAGCTCTGTGTGGCTACTTTCCAAGAGAGTTTAACATTCAAAGCCACTGTATCCTACAGAGAGGTTTGTAGGAGGAAAGCCTGCTACTCACCTTTTAAATGTGATAGCCCAATGCCTGAGGGTCACCACAGCACTTGAAACTTCAGCAGTAACAATTCTCCTAGCTATAAAACTGCTGAAACAGTTTTTGAAAACATAAACCAGACTGTCCTTGCTTTAACTGGTGCTGCACAAATACTCACTATCTCTGTTTGCTCACAGGTCAGCTCTTACAGTAATTTCCCACTTCACTACTGATCTGGCAGATCACACAGTTGTTTGCTTGACTCATACAGCTGTGAGGATTTGGAATTGTCTTTCTAATTTGGTGACCAAGACTGGTCACACCCCTAACTTCCACCATTAGCATTGTGCTTCTCAATAAACAGCAGCTGACTGAAAGAGGACTCTTTTGTTAAAAGGAAAGTACTCTGGGAGTGTAAGTAAAAAAACCCAAACTCTTGGGAAATGCTGGCTCAATGGAATATTGTTCTCCCCTGTGAGTTCACAAGCAAAATGAATCCTATCTGCCCAGGGCAGAAGTAGAACACCCTAATGACATCAGTGCCCTGCAGAAAGAGCCAGTGCCCACGGGCACAGCACACAGGAGCTGTAACGTGTCTGGCAATGAGACACAAACTGCTTGCTGTGCTCTGCTGGCCCTGAAAGCAGTTTCACTGCAAAGCACTGTCCATGGCTGGATAAGCACAGAGCCTGTACCCTTCACACTGCAGAAGGCTACAAGGTCAGGTTTAGACTGAGTGGCTTATACCAAGTGTCTGAACAAGTCACCATCCACACCAAGCAGGACAGCTCTGGGGGAATATCAAGCAGGACACTTCATAAAATGCCTACAAAAACATGCTTTCCAGGCAGGGTCTTTGAAAGAGAAAATTAAACTGTTACCATAATCTTTTTTTAATGGGTAAAAATTGCCAGATGACAGGAGAAAACCAAGAACCTTTACCTGGAATTCTGTTTAGCCCAAGCTAAGAGGACTTACCTGGAGGAGGTGGTGCAGCTCTCATAGGATAAGTCTGATTTTGAGACCTATTGGAATATCCTCTGCCTAGGCTAAGGTTCCGTCTCGTAGGACCTAGAAGAAAGCAGCAACGTTCTGTAACCCCCTCACAATAACATCATTGAGGTAAGGCCCCCTCTTCTGGGATCAGAAAGAGCTGATCTTCAGGAATAGGCAATCTGACTCCTGCAGGCTTGGCCAGGCTGTTATAAAGCATTAGGTGCAGAAAGGGTAACTTTGGGATATTCTCCCTTTAGTGATCCAGTTCAGCCTCAGGATATAAAGCAAAGCCTTGCATCTACAGTAAACAAGGTCCACTGACAGCTGTAGAGCAGCAAGGAACTCTGCTGTAATCCTCAGGATCTCTGTGTGTTACAGAGAAATTAATAAAGAACATGATGAGGCTAGAGCCAAGCATGGATAGAAAAAGTCAACCATAACCATTCTCTGATTTTATAAACCCCTAATTTCCAGAGGAAATTCCTACTTACGGGAATTCTTTGGTAGCCCTGGTCCAATGCTGATCTGCAGCACTTTATTACTTGGTTTGAGAATGGCCACATCTCCTTGGCCTTGTATAAACTGCACCTGTCTGGAACCAGCACTGCTCCAGGGCCCCCAGCTCTCCTTCTTCAGCTTCACTTCAAGTCTGACACACAAATAAAAAAAACCCAGAATTGCTACATCGAATCAAGGCAGTATTGCTTGGCAGCAGATAACTTAGAAATATAAAATTAAAAGCTTAGACTGAGAATCTGCATTCCATGAATGACTCAACTGACATAACCACATATTTAAATCTTTTTTTCCATGCTTTTTAAAAAAATGTTCTTAATTTATGTTTTAACTTTCCTGGTACAGCTTCTCCAAGGAAGTTTAAGATGCCCTGGAGAGGACAGTGAGCTTTGAACAGAAATGTGCAAAGGTCCAAGCAGGAGATGTGTCAGCCCCGAGCCAGCAGTGCCTCTGTGCTGCCTCTGCTGTTTGTGCCCATGCCCTGCACACAGTCAGAGGCACAGCCCCACCCTGGGTGCTCCGGGGCAGGGCCTGTGCTGAGCTGTAAGGGAGCAGCTCTGCACACACATGCCTCACACCCTTCACTTCACATTATTTCCCATAAAGGCACACACACACACACACACATTCCTTCCCAGCATTTCCACACTACCCATCTGCTCTGAACTGTACTCACATAGGGTTTTGGGCAAGACCCCAAAAATGCAATACATGACACTCCTGATACTGGCTTTGCATTCTCAGTGTACACGAGTGTATACTAGAGTTATGTTCCTCACTTCAATTCTCTTTCTACACCCTTTGCAAACAAAATTAGTGAGCTCCTGTTGCTTCTCATAATTCCTCCACCTTTTTGGAGGCAATAAAATAAACATACAAATCCAAGGCCTGCTGTTGCTGATCTCCTTAATGGGTGGAAGAATTAACAAAAGCACATGTTTGCTGGGACTGTTTCCAGGATGTCCTCATGGCCAAAGTGCACGTCAGATGTGCTCTAGGTTTTCACACTTGTTTCTAAACAATATTCCCAATATCATTTACTTAAGTGAGGCCTCCTTAGAATTATTCTTTCACCATGCAGTCCCTGGCACCCACAACAAACTTCAGCATTTCAGACTGATACATTATTACATTATGTGTACTAATACACATTACATTATGTGCCCAGAATTCTTTCAAACTCTCCACTGAGATGTCTGCACTCCTAGGTGAAGGTGAAGGAAGAGGATGCTCCCTGCTCCTGCCAGGAGCCAGCAGCAGCTGAGCAGAGGCCCTGCCCTGTCAGGAGAACAAAGGCAGCTCTCCATGCACACACACAGTGGGAAGTGTCAAGTGGCCCTGGTAAATCCTAACCTGTTCCTCTGACAAGGCAAGCACAAAGTCTGGAATCCTTGCACATGCAGGGTTTTACACTGTGCTACCTCCTAGTATTGTAAATAAAGTACAACTTACACTCAATCATTTGCCTTGGCAGCAAGAACAAACCCTTTATCCCTAAATGCCCACTGAGAAAAGCCAGAACTCACGTATTGCTAAATTTCAGAGGTAGTTTTTGTTGCGTTTTCTCTTCGTATCGTTTCGATAAGAGGCTTAAAAACTCTGTTTTGAAGACTGATTCGAGCAAACTGTCGTATTCCTGTTCATGTAGAATGAAAATGTCATCCTGCATGGTGCTGCAAGGAAATCAGAGCATACACCACCCAGTTTAAAATGTCATCAGCAAACACAGCCAGCATTATAATGACATTTGCAGAGTACTCATGGTTAATTTTTAAAAACATAACAAAGTCCAAGCAGCATTAATTACAGAGCCTTGCATTCTGAGAACAGGTTTGATTTTTTTTCAGGAGTTGATAATGGAATAGCTGAAACAATCCCTTTTGAGAGACAGGAATACTACTTAGTAATTTTACAGTAATTACTGTTAGCAAAAAAAAAAATATAAAATTAAATGGTGCTATTAAAATTACAGTTAAAATCCTTCTCTTCAATAATGGCAGATTTTTGACTAGAGATAAATTGCAAATTTGAAGGTTATTGAAGCAAGTCTGAAACCCAAAGCAAGCAAATTCAAAAAGAAAGCTTACAATTCCCACTTCATCAATCAAATTGCTCTATTAATGGAAAAAATATATTGCAGGTACTGACCTTAAAGAAACAGAAAGAATTCTCTCCACTTCCATCCTTCGCTTCAAGACCTCCTTCACCTGGCCCTTCTCTGGGCCCTGCTTTATCTTCTCCCGCCCGATCAGGTAAATGCACTTGGGAGTGAGGACGAGATCTCGCTTCACGCTCTGAAACACAGCATTGGAAACACTCAGCTGTGAGCTGGGCACTGGAAACACTCAGCTGTGAGCTGGGCATTGGAAACACAGCTGTGAGCTGGGCACTAGAAACACTCAGCTGTGTCCTGGGCATTGGAAACACACAGCTGTGAGCTGGGCATTGGAAACACACAGCTGTGTCCTGGACATTGGAAACACACAGCTGTGAGCTGGGCACTGGAAACACTCAGCTGTGTCCTGGGCATTGGAAACACACAGCTGTGTCCTGGGCACTGGAAACACTCAGCTGTGAGCTGGGCACTGGAAACACTCAGCTGTGTCCTGGGCACTGGAAACACACAGCTGTGTCCTGGGCACTGGAAACACACAGCTGTGTCCTGGGCACTGGAAACACACAGCTGTGTCCTGGGCACTGGAAACACTCAGCTGTGAGCTGGGCACTGGAAACACACAGCTGTGTCCTGGGCACTGGAAACACACAGCTGTGTCCTGGGCACTGGAAACACACAGCTGTGTCCAGGGCATTGGAAACACACAGCTGTGTCCTGGGCATTGGAAACACACAGCTGTGTCCTGGGCACTGGAAACACTCAGCTGTGTCCTGCCTGGTGTGGCCCTGAGCTGGGCAGTTCCTGGCACGAGATGGTGAAGACAAGTCTGACTCACAGCAGAACTGGTCTTCAGGGGAATGTTGCTGTTCCACCCACCTTAAACCTTCTGTCATATTTAGTTACAGTGTCTGCAAAATCGATCTTCTCCCTCTTGCCCACGAACTGGCGCAGCTCAGGGTGCTCCTCCATGCCAATGTAGTCTCCCACAAAATTCCTGTTAATGCTGTTCCGTCTTCTCTCCTTCTTGCTCAGCAACAAATCTGATGCTTAAATACAAAACATAAACGCTGATTAATAGCATCTACCAGGTTTCCTAAACTCATGCTCTCCAAGAGCCAACTGTTTCACACAGAATTTCTTGGGAGGTGAGAACCACATTGTTTGTAATATGGAAAAACAGTGAAGCACTGCCTCTAATCCTTTAGGTAAGGATGTATGTGATCATTAAACCCATTCCTAATGAAATACACTGATGGCAAGCTCAGTAGTTCCGGTTAATTAGGAGCACTTCTGGAACTAAGAAATCTCTCACGGTGCTATAAATTAAAGATTAACCCTCCCAAACCCAGCATTTTCATTCACACAGCCCAGGTCACACACAACTAAGTCCCAGGAGAGTCCATGGATTGATCTTATCACCTACAGATTACTCAGATCCTGTGTAACTGTGGGAAGTTTTCTTTTTTTTGCCTCCCCTGTCTGTCCTACTCAGTCTGGCTCTGATTTCAGAGCAAAACACTGCCCAGTCCAAGCATGCAGAGCAGTCAACCTCATCAGTGGTACTGCAGGGCTCCAACAAAGTGCAATCACTCAGACAATTACCTGCAATGCACCTTTTGCCTACAGAGAGGGATTTCCCCGCCTTTGTGCCCCTCCTTCTGTTCCTGCAACCGTGTGTGTGCAGTCCCTGCCACCAGAAGTTCTGACCTACCTTCTTCTCTCATCTGCACGTATTTTTTCCTGGCTGCATACTTCCTCCAGGCCTTCTGGATGGCCCTGGCATATCCATCATACTTCCTCTCTCTCATCTCTTCCAACAGGAACAGCTGTACAAAGAGACAGTGGGGTGGGGCAGACATTTTACACGCAAAGTTCAAGAAAAAGCTGCATTTTACTTCTGACAACTCTCCAGTGCATTTCACTCTAGATCCAAGCTGGTTCCTCTTCCACAGCTGTGGTATCTGAGACTGGAATGCTAAGGAAGCCTTTCTGGAAGAGATCTCTGGTGCTTGAGTGGCTGTGGCTCTTACCAGTTTACCCATTAAGTTCCACACCCCATGATGAAGGAAGAGGAATTCGGATTCTCCCTGAAATACTCTACTGGTGCAATGCAAGGATTTCTACTGGCCATTTCTTCAGCCTCCACCCACACATTCTCCAAAATTCCTACTTCTCTTGTCAGAATGTTACCATGCCTGTGGGGATCTGTGCCATGTGTAACACAACTGTTCACAAGCAACTTTCTTCCCTGGCTGAATTTCAGACCCTCCTGTCCACCGGCTCCATTCTTTCTCACCACTGAAGGTTGTCAGCTGGCTGCAGGACTTGTAACTATGACCTTACAATTCACAAGAATGACATAGTAAGGTTTTTAGGTCTAAAATATCAGAAATCAAGAGAAAATACTATTTTATTAAAACAGGAATGGAGTGTGGATCTCCTTTTTTGAGAATCCCACGTCTCATTAAAAGACATGTAAATTTAATGCATTTTAAACAACTTCATATTGTAGGATACAGCATATTCACTACAGCCTTTTTCACACTCCAGTGAAATGGGATTTTTTTCTTATCAGGGGCACAAGCATTTGGCTAAATTGCAGCATTCAATCAGTCCACTGACATGACTGTGGCTTATTATTTCCCTGCATTGTATGTTAAATATTCACAGGAGTAATTAGCAAAAATGGGTATATGGAGAAGCAAACCTGGGCCTTAGGATTTTTTTTTTTTACTTTGTTGCTCTAAACCATGCAAACCTAGAAAAACAGTTGTTCATATTGATCTGAAAAAGGAAACTCGATCTGGTGCAAGCCATTTCCACAAAACCTCACTTGCTCCTGTACAGAGTTATTTATTCAGGTGTGTGATGGAAATGTAAATAATGAAGCCTTTCTGCCACCCATATAACCTTATTTCACAGTTGGCAATTCTCCATCTACAGCAAACTTATTTAAATTTTTTTTTTAAATCTCTTCCTGAACACAAGCACTGGCTGGGGTTTCAGCACAGGCATGAGAGCTCCTGATGCAAAAACATCCTCAGCTACAGCAGGGGCATGACTGACCTCACGAAATTCAGGTTACAGTGACCAATATTGATGAATACTCACCAGTTATTTCTCTAACAATAATGTTAATTGCAAAATAATCTATCATCTGCAGCTGAAGGTCACCATTAAGGAAGTTCAATTAAATCACTGAGCTAAAATACAGTTCTTGAACTATAGAAATAAAGATACTACATAAACCCTTTCCTAAAATATGTATTATAAAGCCTCCCCTACACTCTCAAGCAAATCAAGTATTTTTCATCTTTAACCCCAACAAGTGCTGCTTTTGGTGGAAGAAAGAAAAAATTTCATTTACCATCTAAAAGATTATTTTTCTCAGAAGCAATATGAACCTAGCCAATATTTTAGTAATATAAGATGAAAGATGATTGTCTTTCTTAATAAAAGAGAAATCCCTCTTTAAAATATTCAGTTCTTAAAAATATTTTTAACATAAAATAAAAAAAGCCCAGACTCATTTAGTACTTACTTAAAAAGAGATTTTATGGCATAAAAAAAAAAAAAAACCAAACATATCTAGTAATTAAAAGTATTAATTAAAATTGAAACACAACCCCCCAAAAATTTCCAGTCAACTTCATGTTGTCCTAACCTGCAGAACTGCCCCTCAGTAAAACTCACAGATACACCATTAAGTGAATATCCATGCAAGCAGGACTTAGCATCACAAAAATGCACTGGGATGGGAAGATGCTTCTGCTGGGCAGCAATGTCCTCCTCTCCAAAGAGCCAGCAGCAACTCAGGCTGGGTTACAGATCATTTATGACTGAAGAGGAACATCAATCCCATGGCAGCATTGCCACCTGGCTATTGGACAGGACAGACACCAGGAAATCACACCAACTTTGAAAGACAAAACTCCCAATAATCTCCAGAAAGAAATCACAGCTGTGCTCCACAGGAAGCAGGTAAAGCTCACACTCCCTCAGAACTGGCTGGCTGTTGTTGCCATGACCAAGCAGGATCAATCCCATAATAGTTTCCTGCTCTGCCAATATGCCACCTGAAGAACTGTAATAACCAACACCTCAAGCACTACATGCTGTGGTGTATGAACATGTCTCTCAGATGCAGGCAGGAATGTAAATCCCATTATTCCTGAGCAATATCTTACCCTTTTTATGGTAGAAACAACAAAATTTCTATTATGCCTTGGAGAAACATTCTTCTTTTGCCTTTAACAAATACCTTCCCATGTGATTGGACACAGCAGTGTCATTGCCTGAATTATTAGAATTATTAGAAAAATATATGTTCCTAGAACAGCAAATGGTAGCTATAGAAGTGTCCAGCTTTTATTTTAGCATGTAACTTCAGACAAAGCACCAAGAAATCGATGCTCAGCTGCAAGATGTGCTACACAAACTAAGGCCCATGGCTCCTGATGCACCAGGAATCCAGGAGGGTGAGTAGAGCACAAATTTTCCTTAACAACCTTCCTGAACAGCAAAGTAAGAAAACTTTTTTCCAACAGATTTTGCCTAACTTGGTAGGCACAGGATAAAACCAGCCTTGTGCTGCCTCCCTAATACTCCCTTTAGGATTTCAAATTGCAGTCATTCTGGAACACTGATTTACTGTCCTTACCGTCCCTGGGGATTATTCTACCTTCATCAACAGTTCTTGTTATGAGAAGAGGACCAATGTTCTTGATACCAAAGCATCTTCATAACCTATTTTTCTTCTTCTTGATGTATTTAGTTCTCTTTCTATTAAGTGCCAAACCCCTGCAGTGACTTTATGTAGTGTGCCCTTTACAGAGGCTCTGTGATAGACAGGCTCAGCTTGTCTCAGATTTTTACACTTCCCACACCTCAGCAGGTATCATACTCAACTTGAGCAGGCAGGACTTTAATTTCAGCAAATAGCTGCATAATTGAAGAACTGTGTTCTGGCACACTTACAGACTCTGGAGCTTTGATGAAGACTTTGGACTTCCCGAGCTGGTACTGGTCAGGATCCATGTTGACTGACTGAAGCAGGTGGAGGACTCCTTGTTTCTCTTCTCCTTTCCATGAGGGCCAGGTTGCTTTGGTGAGAATGGCATACCTTAAACCACCAATGAGAAGAGATTAAAACCTGGGGTCAAACAGCAGCAGCAGAACACCACTGACTCTTGGCCAGCACTACCCTGGGGGAGGGTGACAATGGCAGCAGGCTCAGAGCTTGGTGTGTGTGAAGATGCACAGTATTAAGATGTTTCTTGTTTAGTGAGAACAAACAACTGAGAAGGACAACAGTACCCTGGAGTCTCCCACTTCCAGATGCTAAGTTCTGTCTGGTAACTGCAGCAGCTCACTGCACAAAGTTCTGCTGGAATCTGCTTAAGTCCAGGGTGAGGTTATTCACCAACAATGACCTATGGCCCAGGTTTGAGTAGCTACATCCTTGGTACTCTGAGCTGGTTCCCAAGCACATGTCCAAATTCTCACTCAAGCCTTCTCACTCTTATTCTTACAAAGGTCTTTTCTGTTTCTGAGCAAGTGACCAGCTTGTGCTCCCAATGACATGCTCAACAGCTGGGCTGCATTTAGCAAGGAGCCAGGGCTGGCTCTATCCCAGGAAGCCTCTGGCTTGGCTGCTGGTGCAAGAAGGAAGTCACAGTGATGTTGGTGCTTGAGGGCACTCTGGGAACTGACCCCACAGAGGGCCCCCAAGGAGCAGGGAAGTGCCCTAACTTTGACAGACAGCACGGAGCCTTCTCTCTCATGGTGTCCTCTGTAAGCCTTGAGAATGAAGTAATGCCAGGCTGCAGCCCTTTTCAAACTGCCCACTTCTCCAGGCTTCACTTGGGCTTTTGGAGCTGCCAGGCTGGAGTTACAAAGCTGCCTTGTTCCACTGCCCACCAAAGGAGCACTGCTGAGCTTTAGGTGCCCCAGCATGTCTGTGGGGAAGGAACTTCTCTGGCAGCAGCTGTCTGGGCTCCTTTGACAAGACTGGAGAACAGCTAAATATATTGAGACAAATTTCTCCCCAAAGTCTTATATTCTTTACTCTTGACAGTTTCCTTTTAATGCCTTAGGCATACTTAAGTGATGTAAAGTAAATCATGCTTATTAGCAAAACTATTCAACCCATGAAAAAAGTGATCAGGTCTGGAGGTCAGTTTGTTGTAATTCCCAAGTTCTTAAGATGATTTAGGCAGCTCCTAATAAAATGCTCTCAAAAATCAGACAAGGAGCTGTTGGAAAATACATTAAAGGAATGTTGATTACTGGTTATCATCATATCTAAAATGTTATCCAGCCAAGAAGCAGGAACAGTATCATGCAATTTAAGTAACAATACCACACAAACAGAAATAGCAAACAGTTGAGAAGAAACGTATCACAAAACCCAAACACCTCTGAATAGAAGGTGCATGAAAAGAAAGTAACTTCTGAGTAATTCAGTAGGATTCAAACCACTGATGTTCAAATCTCTCAGTTAACAAATGCTCAGGTACTCTGCTGGACAGTGTAATGAAGTAGCTCTTACACCACCTTAAATATGGCAGTGTATTATACACAGTCTGTGTTTAGACAATGTGTACACTTACATATTTATGTGATTTATCAGTATTATGGGATAAATAGATGCAACCTAGTAAGGAGTTGTAACTTAAAGTAACTCCCAGCTCATTTATTTACCAGCCTCTTTTGCAGGCTCATCATGTACTGCCAGCAGTGCAGCTGTGTAGGTGGGTGTGACCAAGTCTGAAGGTAAAGGAGCTGAGGTGAATAAAGGTGTTTGAAACTGCTACCAACACAAGAGACTGTGACATGACATTCCAGCATGCTACAAATTCTCTCCTACATCTCCTGAGCTGCAAAGGAGGGCATAGGGGAAAACGTGATTCAAGACCTTTTAATATGTGTAGAACTCTTGGGAACAAAGAACAGATTTAAAATTCTCCTTTTTCATCAAATTAACTTCATACATTTTACTGCTGTGACAAGTCTAGAGGACAGAACAAACAGATAATTCTAGAACATGCGCTATTTAAGCATTTCACAGGTTGACAATGTGACAACTCTGACTGTTCACTGCTGTTCAGCAATGGCACTTCAGTGTCCTCATGCATGCCCCCCATGAAACAGTCATGTCACTATCCATGAATCCAGGTTTGTTAAGCTTGTGTAATATGATCTTGCAGATGATTTCAGCACAAGTACTAAATGTGTTCTTAACATGCTTCTGAAACAATTTCAAATCATGACAGCCCCCAGGTAGGTATTACAAACTCCCAGTCAGCAGTTAGGTCTGATGGCTGAGCAGGGAGTGGGAGCTCAGCTTTCAGATTGGTTATGCTTGGGAACACACAGGCCTTTTCAGTGACTGTGGCTTTTTGCATGCAAATGTAAATTTTGTACATAAAAGTCTATTCAGCCCAGCAATCTCCACTTGCATGGAGCTGCCAAGGCACGCCCAATGGAAACAAGTGTACAAGCATGCATTTCCTGTCATCCCATGTCTCAGCCCCATTTTACTCACACTGACTCTGGGGGTCAGAACAGAGCTTGTTCTGGATGCTAGGAACTGTGAATGGAAAGGGTGCAGGAAAAGTTTTACTCATAACAAAATGTTACATTTAACAAAGATAACTAATCTGAAATAAAAGGATGAATTCCATAAGAGGAGTTTCAGTTGCCTGTGGATCCAGAAGTACCACGTAGCTTTCCTCTGTGCAGAACTCTCAGAGCCTGCCCAGCCCTCACAGTCTGTGTGCAGGCTAGATTTAATCTGTTATTTGTCTCAGCAACAGTCTGTGTTCAGTAACATAGCCTGTAGCATGTTCATGCTTATACATCTAAGCTTGAAAGTCATAAAGAAAAAGGAATTTATAATTGTTCCATGAAAACGAAGTCCATACTTTCAGAGATTTTAGGTCTGGCTGTTACTGCATTATTAGAATATTCTTGGTACTATCATGAAGGATTACTAATGGCTTTGTCCTGATTAACTACTAACTTTGTGCTGATTAACTACACTCCTTGCAAAAACTGATTGGGATTTTGTTTGACACTCTCAAATTCAATGCAACAACTTCCAGCAAAAGCTGATTTATCACATAAAGCCTGCTTGGGCACTTATTAGCTGCATGTGTCCAGTTTCTGAAGAACAGAAGCTGAATGTTGTATAAATCTTGAAACTGCTCCTATTTAAGAGGATTCCATTAGCTAGTGGAGGTAGTTAATCATGGTAACAGCTGGCGCTAAGACACCGAGAACAGGACTGATCTTCCAGAGCTCTGACTTGCTCTCATTCATTCTGAGAGCAGCTGCAGAGGTTTGAGCTGTGCCCATTCCCAGCTGTCAGAACACCAGTGGAAGGGTAACAAGCTCTGTAAGCTGAGGTTCTCTTTACCCTGCAGTGGTTGAATGGCACATGTGGATATCTTTACCTGTCTTCTGTCTGCTGTGGGGAGAGTGGAGCAGTAACATTTTAGAAAAAGGCTTGCAGCTGGACACTCAGATTTCAGGCACTGCATCAGTTCCTTGAACTCTTTGTAACTTTGTGGAACCCTCTCATAGCACTACAAATACTGAGGCCTTAGGCAAGTTTACAGAAAAGATGAAGTACTTTCAGTGACACAAAGCCAGGCTTTGAAGCACTTTGAAATTTCTGTGTAATGGAGATCACTGAGCAAGGCACATGTGGAGAAATGGCTAAGTGAGAACTGGAAGGTTTCAAAACTGGCAACCTTTTGGTTGTCTCCTTATCATGTAAACAACCCTGCTGTTGTTTACAGTAATTCTTCTAAACAGTGCTACCTACCTCTGCAGAAACTTCTTGAAAACCCTTCTGTAGGCGTAGCCAGCTCTTCTGACTCGAATATTTTCTTTCAGACCCAAGTATTCCACTTGATGTTTTACCCTGGGGACAAAAACAATGCAAGCCTTAAAATCCATTTAATTTCAGCATACTTGTGGATTGAGGCATTCTTAAACATCTGAATCATGTTTAACTGTTGATTGCTAAAATTCATGCACAGGTAAATGAGTTTCATTTTCACATTACCCTGCACACTGCATGCAAGGGAAGATATTCCAGGTAGGTAGACTACAGCACTGAAATATATGTAGCAAATTAACTTTATAATTTGTTCCTAGTTTAACTTCCTATCTCCAATATAATTTCTGTATAAATTTCTTAAATAATAAAATCCATGAAAGGCCAAGTAACTATTACTGATACAATTACACAGCTGGTATCCAAGGGATTGGGAAATTGTTTTGTGTTCTCTTCTGAAGGTTTTTCCTATGCTTTACATAGCTCAAACAGCAACACAGTAACATTTTTTTCCTCGTTGTTATGGAGAGAAGACCAAATGTGATGGCTAGAAAAAGCCCCTGATGCCAAACCTTCACTACACAAAGAATCAGAAAGAAGAAAGCCAGGTCAGCATACTGATGAAAAGCCAGAATTCCTCCTAATTTTACCATACTGCAAAGGAAGGATTCGAGGATAGGCACAAAACTGGCTACAACCAGTAATAGATGACTCATCCATGGCACATTTTAAATTACAAACAAAAGCTGAGCTGGTACCAGTCCCACAGAAAGTGTTAATGGCTGTGGAGAAACTCTGCTGCACGTGGGAACTGAAGCATCATTATCCCAAGATCAGCAGAGCCCCTCACACCAAGCACTTCCAGCCAGGTTCTAATCAGAACAAATATGTGCCCATGAAAAGCTAAGCAGAAAAACAGCAAAACAAAAAAGCTTTTGCACTTTTCCCTCCTTCTACACCCCTGCCACATTTATGATTATATGTTTCTTCTTACATATCCTGCTTAGTCTACGTATCCTTACATAGTCTACTGCCTAATGTTTGGTAATTTGATTTGAAGAATTTCAGTTGCTGATTTCCTTTGCATTTTCTTAATTTCCTCATCTAAGTCATATGCTGAAAGAAGCAAGGTCAGTTTTTCACTCTGCTGCTGTTCTTCTACAGAGCAAAGTATAAAAGCTTTAGCTTTCAGTCTGAACTATAACAGTTTTTAAGATTTTAGTCCTGCAAATTTAACAAACAGTATATAAAAGACCATCTGTTTACATGTAATTTTTAAAAAGTGTGCCTGTAATAAGCCATTTTTTTGTTTTGCTTACTATTTCTCTGATTTTACAGAAGGTTTTTCAAATCCTGGAACACTCACAGTTAAATTCAATGTTATTTCTCAAGCTATTTTGCAAAGTTAAATTTGAATATAAAATGTACTACCCAATTTTTTTTTTTGTTGAGACTTTTTTCAAATGACTCATAGTAGGAAGGGAAAAATCTTTTGAAATCCCTTGCCACAAATGACAAAATCTCTTCAGTTATTTCTTCTTTTTGAAGATCACTTTTGAGAGGTATTTTACTAAATGATGAGTGATGTTGCTCTTTTAGCTTAAAATAAAGACTACTACACATTTTAATCTTGCTGTGTTCAAGGAATCAAGTATATTTTGTATCCACTCCAAAAATTCTGGTACAGTACAAAGTTGGTGGACAAAAATACATTTTCCTGTTTATAGCTTTCCCTCCTGTTCACATCTGGAATAATGCACTGGAGCCACACTACTACTCCCATTTTCTTACTGTCTTGCCAGTATCAGTGTCCAGCACCAGAGAATTTGAGACATTTTTCTGGTTTTTTCCTTTCCTTTCTGAGAAAAGACACACTGAAAATCTCCCTTCAGGCAGCAACCTCAAGCAGGTCAGGGTCTGGGAATTCAGCTAATGCAGCAGTTTTGAATACAAGTCCAAGTGGTTGTGCCAGGACCTGAACAAAAACACATTTCAAGAACATCCCCATTTCTGGACTAACTAAGGTATTATACAAGCTTTAGGTATTACACAAGGCCTATGTTTCAGTGCTAAATATCCTGGAGTTATTCAACAGCAGCAGAAAGGTGGAGTTCCATGGCTTCTGTGAGCATGAAGTAAGAGCAGCTTTGTGAAAGGGTTTTTCCTTTTTCAGTTACATTTTCACGGTCTAGTAAACCTGCTACTAATAAGCAAATTGCTACTCCCATTCCACTGACTAAGGCAGCCTGTGCATGATGCAGCATTATGTGACCACGCAAGAAAATAAAACAAAAAAAATTTAAAATCCACCAATCAGCAAAGTATTACATAAACTCAATTATGTTTTTTAGTTCCCTCAAATATTTTTCACAGTAAATCTGAGAAACAACAATATTAAGTTTAACTTTGAATTGTCACATGCACATAAATTTCTCTTCCCCAGACCTGCCACTAAGTGCCCCAGTGAAGTCCTAGTACAATAGGTGGGCAATAACAGATTGAAATTGAAGAATGTTGGGATGTTTAAACAGGGATGAAGGATTACCATTGTAAGCAGCATTTTCCATTTCTGTCTGAGCTTGACAGTATACAATCCTTTGTATTTCACTTGGCAAATACAGCAGCTACGGGTAACACACCATCCTCACTATAGGAAAACAAGAAGAAATCTTGCCCATTTTTGCTCCTGAAGGGGTTTCCTGAAAGCTGTCCTTTTCTCAGGACTAGAACTGTATTTGTTTCACTGGTTTCCTAGCAACACCTTCCACAATAACAGGCCTGTTTCCCAATATGCAAATGATTGATTTTAAAAGCCCCTCAATTTTTAACTATAAGTTTTATAAATACTTTTCCCAGGATCACTTAGTCTCCTCCTTTGGTCCCCAGTGAGAGCAGAAAATTAAGTGCTGCACAGTAGGATTTTCAGGGTGGAAAAGCTAAAGTGGGTCTACATTTACTGCCAAGCCCTCAGTGAGACTTTGGAGTGCAGCCCCAACAGCTTCTGTAAGTGCTCTCCATCTGCATGTGACTGTGCTGGTCTGCTGGAAAGGCAGGAAGGGAATTCTGCTGGGGTTGTCCAAGAATGCTTTTTATCAGACTTTGCAAGCTGTTTCACCATGATAAAAATAACCACTTGCTTTATCAGCAATTTTACCATTTTCAGAAGTACTTGGTATATAGTAATGAATGCTACCTACAGTAGGGCCCCACACAGCTTACACATCCCACTGAGCACCTACCCCAGTGCAAAAAGAGCAGCATCTTTTCCAGAGGAAGGTGCTACAAGCACCATGTAGTTAAAGATGCCTTAAAACAGATGTGATAAACCAAAAACATCATTTAGATATCTATTTAATGTCTATATAATCACCTGATGTGACATTCTGGTCAATTCTTTTTAAAGAGTTGGCTAATTAAATGCAAGTAAAACAGGAACCTTCTCCACTGTTGGTTATAGAGACTTTTGGGCAGGTTTGATACAGATTTCCTACTGGCTTTCTGGCTTCTTAATAGAAGCTATTTTCAAAGCATAAAGCCAAAGTTAGAAGTGATCATAACACATTTGGTGTGCACATTTTACATGGAAAACTGAGCCTTTAATATACTGGTTGTGTTACTCATGCAAATGCTGGTTTTTCATAACTGGCAAGAGAAAAGCCAAGAGCTGCACACACCAAGTGCTGATTTAGACCAAGTGACCAGCACTTATCTTCAGAGTTTAGGAGAGGTCATGCCAGATTTCATTTCTGATGGTTTAGAGTATGTAGTTCTGTTTGTAGTCTGTACAATTACAAATCAGGAATTTTTGTGGCTTCTTCTGACCATGAGCACTGCCTCTCCTCACACACACACTCTGTGCTCCGTACCTGCTCTCCTCCCAGTCCCGAGACTTCTTTGTCTCATTGGGTTTGATGCAGCGGATGTAGTGGGGTGTGCACTTCATCAGGGTGCCAACGAGGTCATTGGCTTGTTTCTGTAAACACAGGAAAACAACAGCATCTGAGCTGAAAGGGTAAATCCTGAGGGAATCCTTCCATTATCAACCATCTGCTGATGACTCCATTGGTTAGATACAAGTGCCTTTGGTCTTTCTCCAACAACCAAAGTGTCTTGGGACAATTTGCACCTCATAATTAACTTATCAGTAAATAGAAGGCACCATTATCTACAGCAATGTAATACATTAAAATTTCTATAAGTATATAGAAGTTCCATATAAAAATATGGAGCAAATGCATCAAGTGAACCTGTCAGGGTGAAATGTGAGAAGAGAGGCTGGTAAAATATTGGTTTGCAAGTCATGTGTAATCTAAGTGTGTATCCTACAGTCAGTCTCCAAAGCCTGGCCTTGTAGCACTTGCTGCCTTAGGCCAGGCACTCTGTGGTCAGCAGAGACTGCTGCTGACTGGGTGGGTGCTGGGTCAGGCATTTCTGCACTGCAGAGAGACCAGGAATGTGCAGTTAGTGTAGGACATCAGAGGCTGAGTGAGGTGGCTCACTCATTATGCACACACAACAACCATCAATTGCTCCTTTGGAAAATTCACTGCTATAGGATGCAAAATCTAATGAACACCGATGCTGGGCAGAACAACTCTAACAATGCTGAAACAATGCATCACTTTGCCATGAAGATACTCCTGACATCTATTTTTAAAAATATCAGGACAGTAAAAAAAGAAAATACTTTTTAAAACTCATTTAGCTATTCATACACAAACACACAACCACATATACACACACCAACACTACATAAGGAGACATACTTTGATTTTGCTGCCTGCAGTGGTAGGACGGCCCTTCTTGTCCACTTGAAGATTTTCAGGGAACAGAGCCTTTATAAAAGGCCTAGGAAAGAATTTATAAAACAGGATTGGCATAGAAAGACAATTCAATGCAGGCATGTCAAGGAATATGCTGTAAAAGTTGATAGTTGAGCAGAATATAAATAGCTATTTCTATTACTCTTGAGTTATATCAAATCTATTTTAAGATTAACCTCATTCCTCACAGAGACCCTTTGCTATTTTGGTGAGCATTGAAAGCCATGACACCAGACATCTAGATGACTTGAAGAAATGCACACTTCTTAAAAAATAAGCATCAATTAATTAAAATACATCACCAAAAAAGTTATTTTGTCAAAACAGTGCCTGTTCTGAGAGGAGCCAGAGCACTGATGGCCTTGCTTGAGGCCAAAACAAAGGCTGCCATTACAACATTTTGTTCTGACAGTGCCTCCCTTGGTCCAATCTGCAGAATGAAAGTCAGGGTAATGCAGTGCTGCTGCTGTCCTGCAGCACTGGGTATGGCACTGTTACACAAAGGAGGTCAGCAGGTGCATAGCAGAGAAGTGTGGCCCTCTGTGCCCTCCAAACCACCACGGCATTCCTGCTCCAAGCAAGGTTTGCTTACGTACAAATCACTGCTCTGCATGAGTTCAATCAAGTCCATGAAAAGAACATCCCGATTTCTCTCGCAGAATCCATCCATATCATAAGATACCTGGGCCAAGGTGGAAATTGATTGTTTGTGGTAAGTTGAGAACCCAATAATTAAAGAAAATTTTAATTCTGTGCTCATCAGTTGCTGTTCTGTACTTTTTGGTTAGTCTGGTAAAACTTAGATACTATAGTGAGCACTAAATTCTAGCATGTATTATTAAACTTTTTCACAACAAAGGAGCTTCATTCTTAAATATAAATTCCATTTAAAGTCAAATTTTAAAAAACTAATGGAACTAGTGAATGGAACATGACAAGTGAATTTAATACTGAATTTTACTAAGAAAAGTTTTTGTGTAGCAAGGATTCACTGTTATTAACTGCAAAAAACAATGAATACTCTGAGAAATAAATCCAAACAAGATAGATCTGCACATTATATTTCCAGTTTTACTGGCATGTCATCACCTAAATATCATGTTCAAATCTGAATTCTTTAAATTTACTGCTACTGTAATAAACAAATGAGATTACAATAATGAAAGTCATGGGGCACTCATTTATTACATTTAAATTCTGGTTCTGAGAGCAGCAAGGCTCAGACTCCTCTCTCCAGCAAGGGCCATTTGTGAGGGCATTTCTGTCCTAAGCTCCCTGCCCTGTGAAGGGACACTGTCTCCTGGAGAATCTGGCTGTGTAAAACCAAGCCAGCCCCCTGCAGGGCTTCCCCCTTCCCCTCATTACTGTTCTCCTTCTCAGAAACACATTACAGAGAGTTCAGAGAGGCTTTTCCACGGTACCTTTCCAGCATAATGATGGATGATGAAGCCCTGGTTCCAGCTGTTGAAATGTTCATGAGTGCCAATCTGCATCTGCAGTTTCTGCAGCAGTGTCTGGTCAGCCCCCTCTCCCACAGCGTGCATGGTGGCACACACATCATCCAAAATGCTCATAATCCCTGGGGGGTTCTAATGTGGTGGGGAACAACAACAGCAGCTCAAGGGAGGGGAAAAAAAATTATGCCAGTTTTTCCCCCAAAGAGAAAGTTGTCTTTGCTACAAAAACACTAAAGCACAGCCAGGAAAGATTTCCCTCCAATCAACTGAGATTAACTTTTACACCAATATGCAAATAGTTCAAGGAGAGATGACACTAGGAAATGATGGAGGAAACAGTGGTCACTGTTGAAAAAACCCACATTAACAAAAACATCAAAACACTCAACATCTGTTTAAAGTTTCTTTCCTCACTCCACCAAAAAGTAAACCCATGTCTGAGGAAAGTATTTAAATGGACATGCGGTAGTTTGACAAACTTGGAGCTAAATACCTGAGACTGGGAGGGAAATTTTATTCTCTTGCTAAGTATCCTCATACAGAAAATGGGAAAATCTGATGTGCATTTAAGCACATGCCACTCCAATCTTTCAAAACTGTCCTGGCCTACATGAGGATAAAGAACTATCTGAGAAATATCCTACTTCTGACCTAAAGCACAACTCAACATTTGTTGTCATCCCAAAACAGAACATAAAGACTTGAGACTACAGAACAGTCTGTGTTGCAAAACCACAGAATTTCCTTTATCTACAATACTGTCTCTTCACTTGTTTCTGCTTGATTTGCAACAGCACCTGGAAGGAAAGGTGGTGCTGTAGCTTCCCCAAACTGAATTCCATCTGCCAGGGACACAAAGAGCATTAGCTGATGTACAGTATGTCAGTATGGTCATGATATATTTCAGTGGATATAAATTTATTCCCATTATTTTGTCTTTTTAGTCGCATGTCAATCATGCTATGGTATAGTTCTCTTTTTGGATGGTATATCTTACATGACATATCTTAGGGCTCCTATAAGACATCTTATGTAAGATTTATATATAGACTTAGTATGACTCAGTAACTCAACAACAGTATTTGCATTTTCCTATGAACCTTCTTTAGAGAAAAAGCAGCTACCCAAATACTTAAGAGAAAAAAAATCTTGCTGTTTTCTCCACCTGCTTGTTCTAAATACTTACCACTTTGTTCTCTATAAGGTCACACACTATTTTGTTGTTGAAGTATTCTATTGGTGTCCATCTAATTCCTTCTTGTACATATTCTTCCTGTTAAGTAAAAAGAAACAGATGCAAACATTCTTTTGCACTGTAGATGTAGCACTAGATTTACAACACACTCCACAGACACAAACTCTGCACTACTCATGTTCAGGAAGACTTGCCAAATGTATGACTGGGTGGAGGTGGGAGAAATGACCCTACTGATAGTTAAATCCAGCTCTCTGCTGCCTAAAAGATGAATTGGAATCCTACTCTCTTCTCCCCACACATTCCTTTGTCATTCACAGCCCTTCCGTGGTTACTGACAACACCAGGAAGATTTCAACTGCATTTATTGTCAAAGCACTTTGCAAATAGTAACAAAATGACTTTTACAGTATCTTGACAGTGCACCTAAGTATCCACATCCTGATCTATTTTAAAAATTCAGATTGTGACAGGCACATGGAAGATCAGATCCCCCAGACAACACATTTAGAAATGTGCATGAAATGAAGATGCAGCTTTTTATTTCTGTATGCAACTGCTGTATCTCAAAAGACACCTAAAGAAAGACTGGGGGAAAATCCATGTTAAAATTCGATTAAATTGACCCAGTCAGTGGCACATACAAGGGCTCAGCAGACACTCTGCAGGTCACTTGTGCACCCAGTGCCATGACTGGTTACTCTCCCACAAAGGCAATTGTGTCTGGGCATTCCTGAAAACTCTGTCCCAAAGCTGGTGCCAGCCCTGAGCTCACACTGCATACAGGGCTCCTGTCTCAGCTGCATCCTGTCTGCTCTCCCATGCAGAAACAAAAAAAGTGAGATTTGGCAGTAAGACTGTGAGCAGAGAACTGCAAATACCTTCACAAGTATCTTTGTATTTCTCTGATCTATTTCATTCTTACATATACACACATGTACATATATAAATATATATAAATATATATATATATTCAAAAACCAGAAAAGGTGTGGAGGAAATGAAGGGAAGCATCCCCAGTGAGATGTGTCATGCTCAAGGGAAGCCCAGGGATGGAGCCAGGCTGCAGCTCTCATCCCTGCCATGAGTCAGACTGCAGCAGCCTGGGCACAGTCATGAGACTGCAGCAGCACGCCGTGGGGTGGACTGGCTTTGCACCACCCCAGCACAGAACAAATGCCTGCAGCTGATGGGCTTTACAGTTTTAGGGTCAGCCATCAGCAAAGGTTGTTTTCTTTCCCTTTATCTCGCTTAACAAGGTAGATCTACTGTTGCAGATGATGACACCTCGATTCTGCCACCAGCTGAAAAAGGAATAGCTCATTTGTGAATTCCAAAATAATTTTTAAAAAGTCTGGTTACCTGCTCTGCCTTCAGTGTCAGTTCAATAAAAATCTGCTGCAGTTTTTCATTTACAAAGTTGATGCAGAACTGTTCAAAACCATTTTTCTGTAGAAAAGGAAGCAATGTAAAAATTAGTCTCCTGCCTTATATACAATGATTTTTAGTTCTCACTCTGGCAATAAGCTTCAAAGAAACACTGTCAGTGACAGATGGGTTGCTGACTTTATAGACATTTTGTGGAATTTCAGATCCTCCTTTTAAGAACAATGACTTCATTTCTTTGAAGTTTCTTCAATACCTCATGTTTATTAAGTGAGACATTACCAGTGAGATCACAATGTCCAGAAAGATGGGTTGGGATTTTTTGCTTTCATTCTGGCCGTAGGATTTGTGATTTTTTTTCTGGTTTAAATTTTTTCCCCTCTAAATTACAAAAAAGCTCTCCTAGGTCAGATGTGCTCAAACCCCAAGTATTCCATTGTCATACCTGAAATATTTCAAAGCCATAAATATCAAGGACACCAATGTTATATTCTTCATGGTCCTTCTCCATAGCCTTATTAATAGACTAACAAAAGAGAAACAAAACATAAAACAAAGTGTAGTTTGTACAATTAAAATACACCAATATTCTTAAATACTTACAATAAAATTCTTTAAAAATATTTGAATTGAATACAAATATACAGAAAATGTTCTTTTGCTTTCACTTTTTAATAAAGTGCTATAGGTAGGAAATGAACAGTATGTTATCCTGCTTTCCAGGTCAGTGAGCCTTTGGATCTACTATCTACAAAAATCTTTCCTTTTCATTGTAATTAGCTCAGTTAAATAAAAGGAGCCAACACAAAAAGAACAGCTTTAAGTCTGCTATTTGATGAATTTTGCTGAGGGTTCACTGAATCTCTTCCCCTCACTGTGAGTTCCTTGTGTCCTCCTGTGCAGGTCAGTGCTGGTACAGGCACAGAGGGATGGGTGACAGGAGGGAGCTCTGGGTCACTGCAGATCCCCAGGGAGCAGATCCCTGCTGCACCAGGAGCATCCAGGGCTCCCAGGCTCCAGCTCAGCCCAGGGTCTGACTCTGAACAAGAGAGCATTTTAGCATGGAGAATGGAATTTGGCCCCTGGCTCCACTGCCAAATCCTGCTGCTGAAGGGGCTCTTGGCAGGAAGTGGGAGCAGAGAGCAGGGGAGCACAACCAGCCAATTCTGCCCTGCTGAGAAGGAGGAATCACACTCAGAAATGGGGATTCTGACAGGAGGGAGATCAGGATCCCCAGGGACAGCCACAGCAGGAGCCTGCAAGCACAGCTGGTGCCAGAGGCAGTGCCCTGTGTCTGGTATCCATGGCCACACTCCCACTGCACTGGGCAGGCCTGGGCAGAGAAATGCAGGCAACAAAAGGCCTGCAAGGAACATTCCTGGTGCCCTTGAACTTGTTTGGATACTTCAGTAGAATCAAGCAAATCCAACTTACATCCACCAAGTAATCAAAAACACGGGAATGAAGGGCCTTGGCCAGGGCATCCCTGGTGTAGCAGGCTTGTTCCACATTTAGTGTGACGTTAATGGACTCAGATTTGCCTCCCCACTTGCTGTCCATCTGTCTGCTGGTCAGTTTTTCCTTCAGGCGGTCCTGGTTAATTCCCAGGAGAAAAGCAGGGAAAGCTAAAACTGCAAGAAAGATCAGGCTTGCTGGATTATGACTTACAGACTAAACACAGAACAAAGAAAAAAATTACCTTTATCTTAAATAACAGTCAAATGCATGGAGTGTGCAACTTAAAAAAGAAAAGCGGAGCAATTTATGTCTTCAAAATTTCTCTATGCTCCTCAAGGACATTTTCAACTCTTTACTTACATGGATTTCAATTAAGATAAACGACCTTGAAGTAAAATAGTCAGCTATTTCTGTACCCTCAGTCCTTCAAACATGTAAGCTGCCACAGGACATAGTTTTGAACTGTGTGGTTCAAACAAATCACTCTTGGAGGAGATGGAAAAAAAATGTAGAGCTCACACATGAAATAAAATTGACACCATTGAAAATTCTTTGTAAAAACATGAAATGTTTAAAATGTAATAAAAAATAGGCTGTTTCCTAATATCCTTTCTCTTTCTTCTTATAAGTTAGATCATTGCAAAAAGTTTTCAATTACCTTGCCTTTTATTTTTTAATTCCTTATTCTGTAAGTACTTTGCCAATTCTGTTTCCCCCTGTTCAAAAGTAAAGCACAAAAATCCATCTGTGCCACAAGCAGCCCAGCCCAGGGTCTGGTATTCTCTCACTCTCAGCACATGGTGCAGATGTTACTGCAGGTGTCACACACCTTAGGGAGTGGAAAAACAGAAGTGCCTTGAAAGCAAATGGAAACAGCTCCTGAGGAAAACTCTTGGAGTTGGCATTGCACCTCCACTAAAGCACATGATCCTCTAACAGTGTTTCCTCCATGTTCCATTGGTTTCAGATCTACTTTACTGCTCTGAAGAGGATGTAAAACAATCACTAAGGTGGCAGCCACTTGCACTTTATGCATCTGTAATGTCACAGCATGACTTCACTAAACCCTTTAGTACATTATTCCAAAAGTATTTTTAAAATTGGAAATAACCACCCACTTTCTAAAATATTGATTTATTACCATCAGCAAACTGATTAAATTTACTCTGGGGTACCAGGAACCACACAAAATTGAGTCACTGGCAACTTCTCTGGTAATTCAGAGAACTCAGGATGAGGAGCACATGAAAAGGTCAATCATTGTAGGCTTTACCTTGGGAAAGAATGCAGGCAATTACAGACCACCAGATATGCTCACATATACTGTTAAGATGCCAGGAAAAATGCTGAACCAATACTACTGGTAAGAATTTATGAAGACAGTCTAATGGCAAGGAGCACCATGCAGAGCCCAGAAACTCTCCCCAGTGCTAATGATTTACTGTAAGGCAAGAGGAGCTGGCCAGCACTTGATACAGCTTCACATTCCTAAGATGCCTGATTGTTTTCCCTAGTTAGGGACCATAAAGTTACAGTCTGGAAATTATTATAAAGCAGGATATGCATGTAATTGAAAAAATGATCCTCAAAGAGTCATCAGTAGCATTCAGTGGAGTAGTTTGAAATGCACTCTGTGAAGGAAAGCTGAAAAGACTGGGCTCACCTCCTGGGCTTCCAGGAAGTGAAAAACAACCCTTTCAACACAATGCAAGTGTAAAGAGGGAGAGTTCAAACCCTTTTCTCCTTCCAAGAGAGAAGTACTATTATTTGCCATGATTTGTAGCATGGAAGATTTCCAGCAAATAAGAACTTTTTTCATCTATTAATATAATCAAAAACTAGAGCAGACTGCAATCACTGGCAGTTTTAAAGATGTATTTGTCTAAAGGTCTGTCAAGAATGGTCTGTACAGATTTCATTCTGACTCAGAGTAGAGTTTCTGCTGTCCTAAAGAATGGCTTTGCATGTTTTTCTGCAATTGGCTGTATAACAATCAGAATGCTACTGACCAAATTCTTAAACTTTTTATTATTTCAGGCTTACACAAAGCAGGACTAACCAGTGGTGGTTCCTTGTGCTTTATCTTTCATGGTTATGCAGGCTATGAATGCTTTACTATTTAGTTGGCTAGGACAAACAGTAAACTGAGGGGAGGAGAAGAGAAATGAGACCAACTTTCATCTGCATAATGCAGAAATGATGTGCTGGATGTGGCTATTTCTTCTCTGGCTTCTCTAAAATCAGTATATTTATGTGTAAGTTTGATAATCATTCTACTTTCTAATTTCTTCCCTTGTATTATTCATACACAATTTATGTATTTGTATCCCAGGGAGCAGGAGAAACATGGTGGACATGGCTCATCACAGAAATACAACCACTTCTAATGATTTATTTTCAATTAATGTCTTTGCCATTTGTTATTTTGATGCAACTCACTCTGTATCCATCTTGTATGGCTTTCAAATATCTTGATCTGATTGAAAGATTTAACACTGTGATTTAAATTGAAGCACAGTAGCACATTTGGAACCAAAAGGCAGATAAATACCATGCCACAAAATGTTTTTCTTTGGGTTCGCTTAACTTCTTAATTTGAGATACTAGGAAGGTTAAAAATTAGTAATTTTTATTTCCCAGTTTCATAAAACAAATAGCAGGAGAATGCTAATACAGCTGAGTGTGAGGCTGACTGCACAAGATAAGTTAGTTATGAAATAAATTACATAGAAGTAAACAAATGCAATTTTCCTAAACATAAGACCCATCCTGAACCAAGAATTCAGAGATCACACAGGTATGTGTAAGGCACTGTTATGTGTGTTGTGCTTATCCTCTGTCCTTAAACTATCCAAGTAGCATAAATCCACATTGGATGCAAGGTGTAAATCACAACAAAAACATTTAAAACTCCAAGTCCATGAACATTCCAACACCTTGCTGCTGTGAGCCCAGCTGCTACAGGACAGAGCACAAGGGAAAGGGAACTGGAAAGAAACAGTTACTCAGTAGCTGTGGCTGACAATGAGGGGTCAGCTGAGGAATTTGAGACAGGGAACATAACTACAGAATGTAAAGCCTGCATTTCTGAATCTCTGTTTACAGGGAACATGCACACACCTGTATGGATGCCTTGGACACCCACAGCTGGGAGCTGCTCCCACAGCACAGGAGCCACACAAACCACACAATAAACAGGGGTTTATGAATGTGTGCTGATGCACTGAAAGAAGCAGAGTTCAAGCCCTTCTTACAGTGTCTATTATTTCATACTCAAAGGCTGGAACAGGATTTCTCAAATTCAAAATCACCCTCTGTTTAAGTCAGTGGCCTTTTACAAGACAAAAGAGGGGCCCTCAGCACCTGGTTTTGGCAGAGACTCAACTGGCAGCCTGACATTCTAAGAATCTATGCTCTGTTTGGATAAGCAGCTCTAAATTGCAGTTCACCTCCTGCCATCTGGGCTGCAGCCCACTGCTGCTGCTGGAACACTTTCCAGAGGTACTTACACTCCTCGCTCTCCACTCCTGCATAGTTGCCAACTTCTTTGAAGCTGATGTTTCCCAAATGCAATATTCCTGCCACTATCTGCAGTACCAATGCCTGCTCCTCTGCAAAGATCCCAATCACACTCATTGCATGCTGGGAAGAAAAACAAACAAATCTGCATCAGTCGGAGAGACTCTTGTCTTAGAAATCCTTTTACAATGTTGGTGTTAAAAAGTAGTGTTATTCAAAGCAATTCAGATTCCTAACACAATCAAGTTTCATTAAAGCTGAACTTTCAAAGGGTACCAGCTGTTCTACTTCAGCATTTCTGTATTTTTTAAAATTAAACACAGAAGCATCTACACTTTTTAGAACATGCATTAACAAACTAAGTTCTGGAAAATATAAACACCTGTTCTAAAGCGTCACACTAAAAATAATTAGTTTTATTGCAAACCGGGAAACAAGGAACCTAAGAGACAATGATTTTATTCCTTCTACACAGTCAGTTTACCCACCAAGACTAAGAACTGTGAAGCTGTACTGAATTACTCTAAAACACAGCCCAGTGTCTGGCTTAGGCTGTGAATTTCAGCCTAGAAAATTCCCAGCACTCCTGGGTTTTGGAGTTCTGAGTACATGACAACTTACAGAATGTCTTCTCAACAAACTGTTTTTCTAAAGTATCAAATAAGCTCCAATACAACAGTAACAATTATTTTTTAGGCCTTTAAATGTGCTACATACATAGATGTGTTAATACATCTACTTTAAATAGTAAATTCCTAAGAACAGGATACCAGCAGTTGGCAAGTCACACAATGAACTGGCAGCAGCTCTGGCTAAAGATCCCTGATCTGTGTTTTCACACTCCCTTTCTCCAGCTTTTCAGCTGTACTGTTTTAAATAAGCATGGAAGGTCAGCCAGCACTGGTAATTCAGCTAAAACAGAGCACTCTTTGATAATTTTCCTCTAATTCAAGTTCCTCCTTGTGTTTGCATTTTCACCTTTTTCATACTCCAGATTATCTGTACAAGTTAAATTTCATTAAATTTGCATCCTTCTGAAAAAGAACAAACTGAAAATCACAACAGCTTTCTACAAAACCTGTCTTCAGGGTTAACTTACTCTAGTTGTATTTTGCCTTGAGGAGGAGGTAAGTTATATCTACATTAATTTCTCATTCCCACATTAGCAGATCAACATCTTTGCTAAAAATGAACAGTGAAATGAACATACATCCACCACTATGTAAATCATACAGTAAAGAACTCACCAGTGTTTCTTGGAAATCTGATTTGTCATTGATGTCATCCACTTTGTAGGACCCAGAGAGACTCAGATAGTAATAGTAGTCCATACTGGTAATGCCAAGGCTGCTTTTTTGTTCTGAGGAGGCCCCTTCAATGAGCTGCAGAATAAAAACCCCCACATTAGGGATCACCCAACAATCTCAGTAGAGATGAGCAGGTCAGAAACAGGTGACTGAGCCTGGGATTACTGGGAGAGATATGGCTGGTGCTGTGCCAGGGATGAACCCTTCCTAACTTCTGGTAATTGCTTCACCCAAAAGACCAGGCTCTCAATTCCATTCCCACAAATGGTTTAGTTCTAACTTCACAACTAATAAATAACTAAAAATGTGACTGCCTTGAATGCCTTCCATTATCTTTAACTCATTAAGAAAAGGCAAAATGGGTTTTCCATCCACAATGTGTTCCCTAACTGCTTAGCAGGGATCTGTTTTCCACACCTGCTGCAAGGCAGGCACAGCTGACAGCACATTCAGAAAGCATCACCTGTGGCTCTCTGTGAGGACAAGCACCCTTCACACTCCTCAGACCTGTGCAAAGGCCCTGCAGCCATGCACAGACATGGGAGGAACAAACACAAAACAGAGCTGTCAAAACCCCACAGTCTCCTAACCCTTGTGTCAAACAACCTCTCCAGGCCACAGGAAAAGCAGCAGGACAGGACAAATTGTACATACACCTCACAAAAGGAGAACACAGCTCCTGGAGCAATTCCAGCACCAACTCAGCTTTCCCTCCTGGCAAAGGCACTTCAACTTACAACTTACAAGCTCACTTACAAAGCTCTGGCTTGGCCCTAGTTTTGTAGAGCTTAATCAGCAGCATTCCAGCAGGTGAGGACCATGCACATCAAAGACCACTGAAGGCCAGAAAAATCTTTTCAAACACAAAAACTGGGATACATGGACAATTGAACAAAGTATTATCATAAATGTCTCAGAAAAATAAACTGACAATCAGATTTCTCTGTCACAGGAAGTATAGGCTAATACAGATATATATAAACTGGCCTCTCTCTCTATATATATATAGGCCAGTTTAAATAGAAAACTGCTGAAAAGTTCTCATTTTCTATTATATTCTCCTAGACTTTTCCAGATGGGAACTCACAATGAGTTTCCAAGCAAGGCTTTGAAATACTGCAATATTGAGTTCTGAAAGGCAGCCAGGCAGGTCCTATGGCAGATGGTGTCTCACCATGCTACTGAGCTTCCCAGCAGAGACCAGGTTACCTCTGCAGTGTGCACTCAAATCTCACTGCTTGGAGAACTGTTCAGTCAAAAGGAGAAACAGGTCCTAGATACTTTACATAACTCCAAAAGGACTTAGACACTTCTGACCTGATAAAAAATGTGAAAACTCCTCTCTCCAGGATTCCTCATTACAACTCGAGACTTTTCCAGTAAGAAGTTGGAGATTTTCCCTCCATCTGGTTCTCCACCTGGACTAAACTGTATTTCAAAGTATTTCCCCTGCAACAAATAATTCAAGCTGTTAAATGATTAGTAAATGCAAATTCAAAATTGTGCACTTGTACTGTATTCCAAGCAAGGTTACAAGGGTATTTCATCTTTATGGATACCTCAAGGTATAACCTAAGCTCAGACTCTTGAACCACCACATATTTTCTGCATTTATACAGGTCAATATTAACACATCCCATGTTAATGCAAATGTAGAGAGGAAATCAGTGGCTTCTCTTCACTGCTGAGACTCTTGATCAGTATAAAGGGAACCTTGAGGCTCACCTAAACAGCAGGTCAGCTCAACAGATTTACAACCAACAGCAAACTGTTCTGCCTGGAAGCAAAGGTCTCTTGCTTTCAGGGAGACATTAACTGCATTAGCACTCATGTTAGCCAAAGAACACATCTCAAATTATTAAAGCCTATGTGTAACCTTTTCAAATGGAACCTCTGGTGTGCAATTTAGTGAGCAGTCACTTCATGAGATTATCTTGACCCTTCTCGAATGACAGACTGCCTGTATAATGTTAGTAAAGGCTGCAGCCTTGGTACTTCAAATACTGTACCCAGTACATATAGAGAAAGAAATGCAGGGGAAAAAAAACTATACAGAAGCCTCTGATATCCACCGTGGTTTAAAACACACTTTATATCTTTTTCTATCTTTATATCTTATTGGCATTTACCTGACCTGTAGTAAATTGATGGTATACCCCTGAACACTGTCTCTGTAACAGCACACAAGAGTAAAGTCATCTCGAAGGTAGAAGGACTTACAAATCTGCTGGAGTTGTTGTTCCGTACAGTTTTTGCGTTCCCAAAGGCCTCCAGTAAAGGGTTGGATTGTAGAATAATATCTTTAACATGCTGAAATTTTAGGAAATGAAAGAAATGCAAATTCAGAAATAGATATTTTTAAAGTTCTTACAGCTTTTCTAAAACACACCCCCCATGAGATATAAATGATATATTAAAAAGGCAAGAAATCCTGCATCTGTAAAAAAATTCTCTTGATCATATAAGAATAGAATACAACAATTTTTCTTCCAGAGCTTTTTCTTCTAGAGCTTTTCGTTCCTATTTTTGAGGAAAATCCTACAGAATTAAACAAAATGCCTGAGGCTAAAACCTGGTTCTTCTGTGCATTGTTCTGCCAATCAACACAGCCAATAAACTGATCTGTTTTTTTCATCCTCTTCATTTCAAATCATACTTACACATGAGCATCTAATTTTTTGGGGGGGTCTGGAACCACAATCAATGAAGTCAGAGTAGCAATGAAATTTAGGAATCTGCCAGTGCTTCAGCAATCTGTTTTGGGATCACTGATCATGATACTGACCACTTAGGTTTCAGTATTACTGTGTATCAACTCACCTGTACTTTAGGACCACCTCCTGAAATTTTGGAGATATAACTCATGATATATTTGGCAGCTACAGTCTTTCCAGCACCACTTTCGCCACTACAGAAAAAGAAACACAAAAATGTACATGTTAGTTTTTAATTAACTCTACAGTGGGGTAATTTGAAGTTCATCTTGTCCAACCAAGGTGAAGTACCTTAATTAAATACAGCACACTCAGACTGAGTAACCTGGTAGTACAGACTGTGATGCAGTGTGGTAGCATGGGACTGGGATATGTTTGTGAGTACAGAACTCTGAATACACCATCCTGCATCGACACCAGAACCTCTGTGAGACTCCAAGGTCAGAAAAGTACACGCACTGAGAAACATCTACTGAAACCAAGATGCTCAAAAGAGAGGTAAAGACTCAATTCCCATCTACATTTAGGGGGATTTCAGGTCCTGACACAAAAACTAATTTGAAAATCTGAGCTGTGCATGCCATGCCAGATACCTACTTCATTTTAGTAGTTTTTTGTTTTAGTTGTTCCTGAATAAAATAATGAGGCATTATTAATCACATCCTGAGTGACGGAAGAACTGCCTTCCTGCTCCTATGCCTCTTGACACAGGGTACAAGAAGCCTTACTATCCCATACTAGCTCTCACAATTCCTTCCTTCCTTCCTTTATAATAACTCACTTCAATGGTGAATGGTGTTTACACCAGCAGCAGCTTTGCCTTCTTGCAATCAGTAAGTTTCTCAGGAGGGAAAGAAGACTGGCATGGCAGGCAACCCAACCTCCCTTCACTTCATCCCTTAAAGCTTCTGCCCTTCATTTCAACAAAATTCCTCCAGACTTTGTAAGCCTTGGTGCAAATCAGCTCTGACATTAATGCATTTCCCATGAGCAGGACAACTACACCAGAGCAAAAAGAACAACACACAGATGTTGGGTCAACACCACAAGAAGAGCTAAAATAGTTTTCTCTTTGGTGAAAACCTGTGCTGTCTTTAAACTCCTGAATAATTTCGGTGAATGTTGTTGACTCTTCCATCCTGCGCCCACTTGTTCCTGGATATGGATCAAATGCACATCTTTTCCTGCACAAACTTCAGCTGCATCTGCCAAAGAAACATCAGCATGTCCTGTACAGGAAAGGGACTCACTGAGAACAACTCAGACCTCTTTATCAGCATGACTAATAGACACATTTTTAAAGGTTTCATTCTGGAAAAACTCCCCAAACTGCCAAGCTGCAAATGTGATTTTACATCTTTAAAGCTTCCAAACAATACAGAAATACTGAAAGGCTCTTTTAAATTATTTTCCCAGAAATGTTTTCATGCTTTTGTCTTCTCTTGACTACAGTTTTATAGATCAAACTGAAAACTTGAAAGGGTGAAAAAGTACTTACTGAGCATCCATCTGTGGAGCACAGACCATGATTATTATTATTATTCTTCTGAGTCACCTTTTCCTAACAATCAAGAACGCCTGTATTATGCATATCTACTACATTCACAGGGACAGACTTTGATGAATGGCAAACTGCTTTTAAAAGTTCAAATCATGAATAGTTCAATAATTAAAATAACATTTCTTTAAAATCTGCTGGCAGTAAATTTGTTCTTCCTGTTGTAAAACCAGACAAACCAACTGAACCTGAATCATACTCTAAGCTTACAAATTGCAGTTTTCAGATGAATACAGGGGAGAATCCAAGGCCAAACACTGAATAAATCTGATCAGGTACTATTTATCACACTGTAAAAATATAACACATTTCTGTAAGCTTTTCTTCAATGCATCCATTATCCTTCTCCTCCTTGCTCAAATTAAGTGAGGCTTGTATTTCTTATTCCATAGTCTCTGCCACAGAACTGCCCTGGAGCAATAAAGCTCTGTTTTATTGTTAGTGGTATTGCAAAGTGGTCCTTTCTAGTAAATTAACTTGGCCAAAAGCTTTCCAGAGTTTCTCTAGATTTATGCATGCATACACTGTTTTTCAGTTTTAGGTTTTTATTGATCAAAGACCAGCAAATTGCTCCAATTAAACTAGAATAAAACAAGAAGATGCATTATTTATGAACCTAAGTAGCTTTATCTGATGGGATGGTATCCTGCCCCCAGTAAAGCTCAGGTATTCAAATGGAACAGGGAAATTGTGCTATTCCTGCCAAATGGTTCTCATGCAGCTGCTTCATATAAATCTTATTGCTCTGCTGCTATTAACACTATTTTAAGAAGATCTAAGAATCATCTAACTTGGAAGTTTGAAGTATGTTGAAAGTCTGGAGGTTTTCAGAGCTTGAAAAAATTCTTAAAATGGCTTAAAGTGGACTCTGTGTGTGACAATTTCCTCAGAGACTTTTCTTGCTAAAAATAAAACTAGCACATAATCTCAATCACTAACAAAAATTATAATGCTTTGAAAGATATATTGTTTCTTCTAGCACTATTTGCCACTTCAGAAAAATGACATTTTCTTCCACAAAGTCAATTAATACTTAGCTCAAATCAGACTAAGACTACAAACACAGAAGGAAATGTTTTCCTGCTCCTTGCTTCCTTCCCAGAGGAAACAATCAGTAATTAGAGAACCAAGATCCAATACACAGCATCATCCTTCTCTATAAAATTAATTTTCTGAGTGACAATTAACATGGTATCCATGGCTGTAGAACAATACAAGTCATGCTTATCTACATTGCCAGGACAATGTAGACATTTTAATACCAAATATTTATAAAGAACTCTTGGATCTGCCAGTAAAGAACACTGTATATGTAAAATACTCTGATGTGTTTGGATAAGTTTTCTAGTTTGTTTACACAGAAAATTTACTTTCTGCAATTATGTTCAGAGAAACCTCAGTAGCATGATTTCAGTGAAATATTTCTCCCTTCTGAATCAGAGCTTTAACCTAACTTTTCTTACAGTGTTAGACCTATGTTTCTACCACTTCCTCATTAAAACTCAGCCATATTTCCAGTCAGGTTCTCTCCAGACTGATCAGCTATTTAAGTCTTCTGGAAAGCTGAGATATAGAAGCTGACTAGAAATCTCATACTGAATTTTGAACTTAATAGATTTAAGATAGACATGAGCTGTTCACTAAAAGCAGTTCAAGCAGTAAATGATCTTTTCATTAACTCCTATTTGTAGTACATAAGATGTATTGTCATTTCAGATATTATTAATGCAGTCATTATACACTGCTTTCCTGGACTCAAATGTTGCCACACAAATGGCAAATGCAAACTAAAACTACAAACAAGAAAATCTGCTTTAAAGCAATGGCTTTTAATCTCCTGGCAGGGATCACAGAACCAAAGTGAAAATACAGACCTCAGCTTTATAGAAAGGTAGAACCATAACATGCTAGAAATGCATTTATTGCTACATGATAGAAAAATACTAATCATAACCTCCACTCTCTCAGTTAAAGGACAGTGATAGCCCAAAAGGAATTAGAAACACAAGAGACAATTTTTCATAATTAAAATCTTGAGTGGACAACCCCTTGTTGACAGTCTGGAAGGGCTGCCACGCCACACAGGGCAGAAATGCCAACAGTCTCTTGAATTGCCACTGACAAACTTAGTTCAAGAAAGGTCTAAATTAAATATCATGCCTCAGTAAAACATCAAGTGAATGAGAAATGAAGCCCAGTGTGGCTGTGTCACCCCTGTGAGTGAACTTGCTCTGCACTCCTGCCTGGGCACACAGAGCCAGGGAAGAGCTGGGGCCACTGCTCCCTCTTCCCACCTAAGCACACCCTGCTCCTGGACTCAGCCCAGCCCATGAATCATCTCATTGTTCATTTACTCTGCAGCAGCCATGCAAAGCAGCTCAGCTGGGATTAGACATGTGCACATGGAACTTTCTTAACACCTATGCAAATATGCTGGAATTACTCAGCTAATGAAAAAGCCTTCCCTGGCCTTGGAAAGGTTGTTGGGTAACAGTTTTTCTTTTTAAATTAGTATTATCATATGAAAAGAGGTTATTTTTGGTTGCCATCTATTCACCATTTCAGAGAATTCATTTTCTTTTGGATCTGCTTTCCCAGTTCATTCACTGACTTTTGAGTTTTTCTAGAGGATGAGTTTTTCTATCAGTGTCTAAATGCATTTGGAATTAATGCTCCAGGTAAAAGGAGCTCTGCCTACCTTAGGGCCCCTCTTCACCTGCCTGGAACCACAGATCTTGTCTGTGGGATGCATGTCCCCTCCCAGGCTTGCAGGCAGATGCCACAGGTATCCAAAGCACACGGTGAGAGGGCACAGCAGTGTGCACCTGCCCCCTCCCCAGCACCCTTCTGTCTCCATTCCTGAGGCTCCATATGCAACAGCAGCCACACTGAGCCTTTGTCATCTGGCTGGGAACAGGGCCAGTCTACACCTTATTTCTTACCTTCTGTCTTTGCAGGAAAATCTCCTACTTTGACACGGAAAAACCTGGTTAAGTTTTATCTGGTTCTGTTCCCTCTGTTCTACCAGGGATTTTCAGTGGAGTCACTCAGATATTCAGGCTAGTTATGAAGCAGAGATGCAAGAAGCACCTCACTATAACCATATTATCATCACTCATCTCCCACAGGACAATTTTTCACAGAAAAATTATATTTCACTGAACACAAAGGTTCATTTGGAACTGTTTATGCTCAGCAGCTTTCACTGTGGTAATGACAACAGACAGCTGTGTCTCAGTTTTTTGAGGAAAAAACTTAGGGGCAGAAATGGTAAAGCCCCTGGCAGCTATTATGTGAAACTGATGGAGTGGAAGCAGACTCTAAGTTAGGCAGAACATTCATTTCAGTCAAGAGCTGCAGCATCCTGGAAGCTGCCATTCTGCAGCAGTTTCAGTGCCTTCTGGTCCACACAACAAAACATAAAGCAAGCAAACTCCAAACTTCAAGAAATTTCCTCCCAAAGCCAGCCCTGGTTGTTGGAAATAGTGATGACATTATATCAGAAAATACAAGCAGTATCTAAACAGTTTAAATCAAATGTGGTCCAAAAGATTAAAATATCGAATTTAGTGAGCAGCTGAGTTACTTATTATTTATAAAAAGAATTCTAAAGCGTCAAAAATCATAACGAAAACTACTTGTAAGCCTAGCCCACAGTTTCTACAGTGTTTGTAATAAAAATATCAAAGGAAAAATAAATGTGTATGCAGAAAAAAAGTCCCTGAAATGTCCCTTGCAAACATGATCCTTCTTGTTTCAGTTTTGCACTAATTTCAATTAACACCTGCAGACTTTGAATAGGCTGGGCACACACAGAGAAGTTTCACTCTGCACATACAAAATGTACATTCCTAAGAGCATTCAAGTACATCATCACCCAGTGCTCAAGAACAAGAACTCTCATGTAAAATTAAAGCTCTAAGTTTGTATCTCAGATCTCTCTCAATGTGACTCTCAGCATGCATTGCATTGTGGGGCATAGCACAGGATCAAAAAATAGGGGTTTTATTCACAATCCACAACAGCTCAAAGATTTGCACTATATATTTAGCTTCATGTGAAACATCCCACTCTCTGGGATGTTACTTTATGCCAAAAGCAAAATCCCAATTTTACCCATTCCTAACAGGTCAGAGAACAATTCAGCCAGCCCAGTGAAGGCAGGAGAGCTCTGGGCTTTTTGTTTCCTTTATCCCAGGGGCCCAGGAGCAGGGAGGCCCTCCTTGGACCCAGCAAACTGTTACCACCTGCTTGGCCTTCCCAGGTGTAAAATCCCTGCACAGCCCTGGGGATGGGCAAAGGGCAGCTCCAGGTGCTCTGCCCTGCACCCCCAGCAGCCCTGTCAGGAGGGCAGAGGGTCCCAGCTCCAGGATCCTGCAGTTCTTGCTCCCTACACATTTTCTTTTATCACACACCACCTATAAAACCCACAGATGTGAACAAAGCAGAACTCTGGTCCCAAAATTCACTTTGACTGTCACTTAAATAATGCCTGTCATTAAAAAAAGTTTAGTAAGAATTCTACAGTGAATTCCATTGCTTAATAATTAAAATAGATTAACAATGAAGACAAAATTAATTTCCCAGTATCTCTCGCCTTTTGTCTCTGAGTGAATGCAAGCAGAATTCCAAAAGGAACAAAAGACCATGATAAATGCAGTCCAAGTGGGATTGCTGGATTTAACAGTATCTGGCTGTACAGCTGTTAATGCAGCCCCCTCATGCAGTCATTCAAGCTGTTGTAATTCTGGCATTGGACAAGAAGCTGGCTGTGTGAGTAAGAGATTTCTTGTGGTTAAGTTGTCATCAGGATTTTACTGGAAAACAAAAAGAAGGGTCAGAAAATTCTGGCTACCCCAGAAAATCCCAAAATGTGGATGTGGACAGAGGATTTTTCATGAGATAATAAACTTTTCTGCTTCATCAAGTTAAAACACCAGAAGAAGATGAAATATTTTTTACCCATCTTTTTCTTACCTAATAATGACACACTGATTCTCTCTGTCAATAATCATGTTTCTGTACATGCTGTCTGCAAGAGCATAAATATGTGGTGGGTTTTCATATTGTGCCTAGGAGTGGAAATAAAGAATAATTTGTCAAGACAGCATTAAAAAATGCAGAAACGGCAAAATAAATTTGTATTTAAATGGGAAGAGTTATTTCTCTGGAAAAAGTAATTCCAAATAGCACTTTATAGTGAATTTTCCCCAAGAATTCTTTGGTACATTTAATAAAAACAAACTAAAGTCTCTAGACTTTGCTAGTGAACTTTCTCTCATCCATAATTTTCTCCTAGAAATACCCTGTTCTAAAAATGGCTTCTGCTGGAAATGTATTACTTGTCCAAAGGACACACACAATTTTATCCTATCCCACCAGCAGTGATGTGCTAACAATGCTGTCCCCCAGCAGCACTCAGAGCCTGGTGCCTCAGGTCCCATTTTCATCCATCCAAACCCAACAGCTGCCCTGAGTGGACACACCCAACTCAAGCAGGAAATTGAATTTTAAGTCCCTGATTGTATTGTATTGTGCTAACTCACTCTTCAAGATCTATTTTCAAAAGTGGCATCTAATTTTGGCACCTCCCTTGTTTTATTGTTCTTGTCCAGTTAGAGAGTTCTGAAATCACAGTCCCCAAATCCACTAATGGCCATTTTGTGCATATGACAGCTTAAAAACTGCCTTTGCAGGAGCAGGGACATGTCAAGGAGTGATACCTAATATGGATTAGAGCTAATCAATGCAAATATTTTCTTGAAATACTGATCTTGCATGGCAGGGAGTTCAATCTGAGTACTCAGTCTATGGCAATGACCACCTGCCAAGTTCTCCCAGGCCAGCACAATGGTAGCAAACCCAGAAACAAACTCTTCCCAGAGTAAAACTGTACAGGATAATATTTCCAAGCCCCTGAATACTGCACAATATTTTAGACTGTTTTACTTACTGCTCCTTGGTACATTTCAATTTCCTTTTCCCCAAAATATGGCATTTGCTTGAAAGGATTCACAGAGATTAGTACAGAGCCAATGTATGTCTGCATTCAAAAGAAGTTAAGGTAACAACAGTTTCATAAAGCATCATCTTACTACTAACAACAAAGAACTTTTCCCCCTATTACATAATACTTCAAAAAATAGTAAAAACCACCACAGCTTAGAACAATTGTTAATAAAAATTAAATTAGCAGGCTTACAAGAACATATTCAATTGGAATATTTTTGTATTATCTTATTTTAGAATAAGCTAAGTACAGAACCATGTATTAAAGGCCAAAACATGACACACCTTGAATAAAAATACAGAAAGGAAATGGCACATTTGAACTGGTTTTAGTCCTTTGTAACTGAAGAGATCATATTGTCAGTATTAGACAATATTGGTTTGACCTTTGCAGAATACAGTGCAGTGACACATTCTGATCTCACAGGACAGTGCTGAGCAAGCAGAGCTGCATGGAAAGGCCACTGCTGAGCTAAATGAGACAATTACTCAGCTGCATGCACTGGGGGTGCTGGGGAGATTGGGTAATTCAGTCTGTGCTGTTATTTTATGAGTGAAACTATTAACAGTCCCTCAGAGTCCTCTCCTGCAGGCTGCCCTGCACCACGACACTCAATTTCAAGCCATTATTTGATTTTTTGCAACATTTTTAATACAGTATTTCATCATTCTACATTCAGCTGCACATGCTCTGCATTTCAAATACTTCACAAACCTTTGGAACTACAGCTGCAGTGTCCACATAGGAAGCACCTGATAGTAATTCACAGGTATCACTATCACTTTCACTGAGCTGGGAGTTAGCCATGAGCCCACACCTATGGGTCCAAAATGTTGTACTGCAGGTTTCAATAACAATCTGGAATTGTTCACAGGCAAACTTGCTATCTAAGCTTTCTATCCAAAGCAGGAAAATTGACAAATCTCTCCTGCTGGATTGTACTATGTAGGAACCTCCTACTGTGGTGCCAAAAGGTAACATGTTAGAGAAGAACTAGAACTCAATGGACATAATTTCTGTAATATTAATTTGCAATGCTTTCTTCATACATTTTTAATTTAATTCAAAACAAGTGACAACATCTGGGTCTTGGATATAACAGATCAATTACTCATTGTGTCAGTATAAACACTTGAAGTGACAGTTTTCTGTTGGTAAACAATACCAGCATTTTCTGGGTTGATTCTGTCATCTCTGTACAATGTAGCACTGAGAAATGTTCATTCATGGGTGGACACACAAACAATTCAAATATTCAAGAGATGATCTTCAACTTTGAATGAAAAGCCTTCACAGAATTGCAAAAGGAGTCTTTCTCCCAACATAAGGGAAGACTGATCCCTCAATGTGACCACCAGTCCCCTTGGAAAACACTCTTATTTCTGTCTTCAGTAGAAAGATCATCTCCATGTTAATCCCACTATTTTCATAAAAAGAAAAAGCAAAAATCCTTCTTCTGCACAGGGCACTGAAGTCTCTGCACACACTGCAAGGAACATGCAGCACTCCACAGACCAAAAGCACTCATGCTGCTACCAGGAAGGATTCTACAGCCTGTCCCTGTACTGTGCAACTTCATCCTGCTGCTCTAAAGCAATTTTAATAATCATGTGGTACTTCAACAGAGCATCCAAACCCATGTTCACACATGGATTAGAAACCTCTGCAGTTCGTGATGGAAACAACTGCAACATGAACTTTCCTCTATCAGCCCTTGCTAAATTGAGCTGCTGCACAGCTCTTGACCATCTGTCAAGAATATATGGAAACAGCCAGATCTTCTATTTCCTCCCCTTTCTGCTAAAATATGTTAAGCTCTTCAAGGAAACTACTCTCCAGATACAACTAGGAAGTATGAAAACCTGGCTAAAGCAGAAGGAACAGCATAACTTTCTAGTACATCATCACTGACTAGAATTTACCAAATTCATTACTGCAGCTCATGTTACATTACAAAAGCTGAAAATGAAATAGTGACTATTCTTATCTTAAGGAATTGCTTTCATATGAATTTTTTTAAAAAAGCAAGCCTTGGGTACTAAAGTCTTCTCTTCCTGTTAGGTTGCATGTTCCAGTATTTAAATTTTCACATTTTCATTAATCATAGAAAAAAAAAAATTGAGAACACTGAAGATTTACAGATTTTGACATATTCACCTGTTTCCTGGATGGAAACAGGTGAATTGTTAATACCATGTCACAGTATTAACAATTCCAGAATAAGTTGTAAACAGGGCTATGTGACAGAAGAAATGCAATTTTGAAAGCCTTATAATTTTGGAGGTATAGAAGACTACACATCAATAAATGTAAACAGGCTTAAAACCTATTAATTCTTGCTCTTAAAAGTATCATTACCTCAGGAGGCTTCAAGGTCACATGAATGTATAAATATAGGGAAGTACAATCTTCAAAACATTACAAAGAGTACCTTAAAATAATTTTTGCTATTTTATTTTCAACCCTTAAAATAAGCTGAGTTTTCAAAGGCATTTCTGTTATCTCAGGTGAAGTGTCACATAAAATGTTCAGCATCCTTGAGTAACCTGCTTAAAGAGAGTATGTTCATATAATTAGTGTCACATTGGCTCAGCAGGGCCACGGGGCTCCCCAAAACCAGCAAAGGATACAAAAATATAATCATCCATGTATCGTTTCTTTAGGTTCTCCACTATGGCATCCTCAGTGATTTTGGAAAGCAGGACCATGTCATCCACTCCGCTGTGCTTGACATTGTGGCTCTGCCAGTGGTATCTGTAGTGTCCTTTGCTGCCCTGCAGGAAAGCACAATGAACATCACAAAGGTTACTACATTTCTCAGCAGCACTAAGTAACTGAAAGCCATTATTTGAATTCCAACTTCCCAAATGTTTTCCTTTAAGTGAACTCTATTCCTTGATCCAGGCATTCCATGAAAGCATCCATAAGTGGTGTCAGCTGACTTGCCTCTGCACTGCCCTCCAGAACCAGAAGGTAATTCCAGGGGGTTTTGTGACCACCTACACACAGAATGAATTTCAGATGGCAGACATTTTTAAACTAGTAGAAAAAAACCCCAATTATTCCAACTGAGATGCAGCTATTGGAAGCTAAGGATGCAAAAATTACACTCCTACATTGTAACTATTAGCAGTGAGGATAATTACCATCACCACAATGAATTCCTCATCCTTTACAGTCTTTTAAGTCAAAGCTGCACAGAAGCTGTTACTGGGAGGGAAGCTGTGAGTCTGCTGCAGTTGAGTATTCAGGGATGTTCTGCAAATGATGTACCCCAGCTTGTCGGCTGCACGTCTTCACAGTCCCTTTTGATCTGTTAGTCACCATGCTTAATGACACCTAAATAGATACCCTCTCCCCACATTCAGGGACTACTATTTCAGGATGCTACTAAAACATGTGACATTTCATGCTGTACCACTTGAAATCAAAATCTGTTTTTCTTCCAGCTGATTTGAACAGTAGTTTGGTTCCATGGATACACCCACAAACAGATTTAAATCCAGTCGACATCAAGGCTATTAATTCAGCTATAAATCTGCTCTCCAAACCCAAACCTATTTTCTGTAGCCTGGCAGACAATGCTAATGGAGTTCGGATTTCTTCCCTTTTTTTACTTAATTTTTGCTTACACAATACTGAAATTAGTGATGCTGGAATTACTACATTTAACGCTGAGAAGTGATCAAGTATGCTGTCAAGGAAGATGTGGCCAACAAAATGCCAATTCTGCAAATTCCCCTTATTCTTTAATGCTCCAATTTGTAACAATGTGATTCAGCTACACTGCTGGGGTGTACTTTATCCAGGATCAAGTCACATTCACCAGGATACAAGCAATTTATTATTACAAAGTATATGCATAATTTTATTCTGCAAAAATTTTACAGATTAAAGAAGAAAATTTAGGTACTCTGAAGACTTCAGCTGCATTGGTATTTTGAAATGGGACATCAGCAACTTACAGAGGGGCAATTTTCGTGTGTACACATTTCTGCAGGAGCAAATGACCCACACAACTTTACTAGCACCAAGTGCTACACCAGGCCTACAGCTTGGCTTCATGTCAAGTGACATAAAAACCAACTGGATTTTTACCTCAAGTTAAATTAACTTCCACTAAACCTTGCTACTACAGACAGCACAGAAGCTGTAGCCCTTATGGGTGTTTTCTCTTAAGCCTCCAGCCCCAGCTACCCTGATGCAGATCCATTAGTGCCAACACCAGTGGAGAACAGTTGCAAACTTAAATCAAAAGAATGCTTTCAAATATAGTACAGCAGAAGTAAATATGTCTGAAAACACAATCTCAGTAATTTGCCTGAATGTCCACAAGTGTACATGACATTCAATAAAATAATAACCTTAAACTGGCTTAGCTTGTGTGAACCTTGGTGATTTTCTATCTGTACAATGGAAGCAGTGATCTGGAAGCACTGAGAAAACAAAGAATCAATTTTTCAACTGTCATAAAACATATGACTGAAAATATTAGTTGAAGCTTGGGTTTTTGGAGAAAAAAGAAGTCCAATGGAGAAGCATAATTTCCTTCAGTGTATTCATCAGGTTATTTGTGATATTACACTTGGAAAAAGGAACTGGCAGGATGGACAAAAAGGTACAGTATCAAAATAAATATGGATAATTAGATTGTTCACAAAGCTATACAGAACGTGGTTTAGTATCAGATAATGGAGTAAGCCACAGAAAACGTGTAAGAAATGAGACTGGGAAAACAATCAAGCTTCCCTTTGGAAGCCATGGCATCAGACCCAGTGAGCTCAATGAGCACAAAGCTTGCAAAGCCACGGGATACATGGAAAATGTGCACACAGTCTGCAAAACAGCAGCTTTATGCAAGTCTCTGACGGTTGCTGACTGTGATTAAGGCCAAAGGGTTCTTCCCCAAAGCACTGGGAGCCAGCAGGGAGGCAGGAGGGCAGTGCCAGGGCAGCTCCTGCCCAGCTCTAATCACAGCAGCCATCAAAGCTGAGAGCCACATGACCACAGACACTGCAAACCGTGCAGAGAGAGCTTCAACAAAAAGGGAATCAGCCTAAACACCCAGTAAAGCAGTGGCACAGAAGACAGCTGAGAGTCATGGCACTAAGTAGTTCACATTAAAAATGGAACTCAATTTAAATGGCAGTTTCCTAGTAGTTTGGAATTGCCCCTTTCCTTTCAAAACATAGCCTTACATTCAAATGTGCAGAGAAGCAGCAAATCACCACCAGATTATTGTCAGACTTCTCCCAGGGATCTACAAAAAAGCCCAAGCCTGAGCAGCTGTGCTTAAGTTTTGCTCTCACCCTTCCTTCTCCAGGAAGGAAACACCAATGGCATGGCCAGGTGCAGTGGCTACCACCTCCTTCTCTGGGCAACAAAACAGGGAGTGTTTAGAAGACACCACCCACTCCCAAGTTCTTGCCCTTCCAAGCATGAGCAATGGCTATTATAGAGTCTAACCTGAATTTAGCAACTTCAGTCACTTTCAACTGGTACTATAACCTTATCCAGCTAACAACTAACTGGTTTTTGAATTTTGAAATTAAAAAAAAAATTTAAAATTTCCTATAATCAATCATCTGAAAAAACTTCACATCATAGCAGTTATAAAAGCAATTCTTAATCTTACTTCAGGCTGCATATTTCCCAAAGGTCAAGGCTATATGTTTAAAAATTACACTAACGATTTGTTCTTATTGAATATTTCTTGAGAATTTAAGCTTTTTTTTAGCCAGAGCTTTCCACTCTCCAGATAAAAATGCAGCATTCCAATGTGGATACAATTTGCACCTGAGCTCGTTACCTGGTGTCCACTGGAACCTGCTTTGCAGGGTGCACTCAGGGTAATTCTCTCAGCTGCTAATTGCCCTCTGCTGTCCAGCACACAGCACATTCTCCCTCCACCCCTCTCCAGAGGGATCATCCAGACACAAGGCCAGGTCTCCTGGCCTGCTTGAGTCCTTCTGTCCCAGAAGGTTCTTCAGAGCCTGCAGCACCAGGCTGGAAGAGCTGCCCCACACCTGATCCTGGAGCAGCCCCAGCCAGGACACGGGAACTGCCACAGAGCTCCCCTGGGACATGGTCAGAGCTGGCCAAAGAGCCCAAGGTCCAGTCCCAGGCCAAGCCAGGAGGGTCAGATGGCAGCAGATGGGCACTTGGCTTCTCTTAGGTTTTCTCAGAGAAAGGTGTGATCTAACTGTACAGTAAGCAAGCAAATAAAAGTCTGTGTCAGCACTAACAAAGCTTGAGCAGCTGGAAAAAGATGAGCTTGGCAGATTAAGAAAAATACAAAACAAAACAAAAAACCAACCCTAAAACAAAAACACATCTCAACAGGCTGCAAAAAGCCACAGAAGTGGAAACACCAGTGTAGAACAACCTGGCTGCCAGGCCTCCCCCAGGCTCTTCCTGGGCTTCCAAACCCAGCATCTGACGTTGCACAGGGAGTGGAGGCTGGACTGGCAAGGCTGCAATTAAAGGCGTGTACCACACTGCTGTCAGCTGTTATTATTCATTTGGTTGCTGTTTTAGGCTCCAAATCAGATCTGCTCTGCTCTGACAAGAATAATATTTACAAGTCACGAGCTGACCCCGTGAGCTCGGGGCCTGCTGCTCCCCCGAGCTGCAGCCCAAGGAGAGGCAGGGCTGCCCCGCATCTCTGGCACCTGGACACCAGGATCCTGCAAAATCCACTCTGCTCCCACCCTCTGTGCTCTGAACACCCACTCATTCACAGATCAACACACCTGCTACATGAATACCAAGAAAGAATATATTCTGCATCCCCTATGTACTAGATACTGTCTGTGCCTCCTGCACGGCTTTTGGTACTGGCAGTACAATATGGTTAAAGCAGATCCTTGTTTTGTATGGAATGAGTAAGTATTGAGAAGACATTTATTTACGGAATTTATTTTTGCTGGCCTCCACCTTGTGTTACAGTATCAACTGCTGGTTTCTCATTTTTGCCTTTATTATTGTTTGTATATTCTTGCATTATCCTAAGCAACACGTATTTGATGTAGCTATAAAAAGATAGAGCCATGCTGTGTCACAACATGGGTTTTCTTTTAACTGGAAAAAAAGCAAATAGTTTTGTATTTCAAGGTGTTTAAAAATAGAACATCTAAAAATAAAGCACTAAAAACAAGGGATCAGAAGAGACTGTATATTCAGTGCCTGAGAACCTTCTTACTCTGTCCATCAGAACTCTCACTAAACTACAACCACCTACATGCCATCAATAATCATTCTTCATTCCCACAAAGGGAAAAATTGCCACTCTCAATCTCTAACAGCTTTTTTCAGTAGCAAACACCCATCACAGTGCAGAAGGGATGCTCAGCCTCCACGAGGGAGTAGGAGTGTCAAGTGATCACAAGCATGACCTTTTCTTCCCCTTTTCAATTGACACAGTACTACTGCACAAAATCCTTGTGGTTCTGGAGCATGTGCCTCCTCAGCTCAGAATTTAAACACAATAGTAAATGAGACACACACATCAGCCAAAGGTGTCACAAAGCTGACAAAGCTGCACACCATTTACTTTAGACCTGATACCAATGCTTCTACCAGAAGAGGCCCATCACCAGTCCCATACACTCATCATTTGTATCAGTTTTCCCAGCTAACAAGAAAATAAACCCACGGCTTTCTGCAATGATATCATCTGTCAAAATTAGCAAACTTTTCTAATCCACTTAGAGGAATCTTTCACATATTTCTAAAAAATGAAAGGGTCTGCCGTTCCCAGAAAATATTGCAAAAATACTTAATGTTAATTTTGGTCCTTGACTGGGATAATCAAAACAGAGAAGCTATAGTGAACAAATGGGCTCCAAAATAGCTCTTGTATATCTTATGTTAGAAAAAATACTTATTGGCTGCAATGATGTGACCATATTTCTGAAAGGAAATTAAAGGAAGACAGCAGAAGCAGCAAGATGGACAAAGATAAAAGGCCATTTATTTAAATTAAACATGAGGAAAATCTTAAGGAAGATGAAAAGCAGTGCTTAAAGATTTGAGGAAATAGCAAAGCAAAAATACTGAGCATCTAAGCAGCAGGATAGACATCTTAAACAGAGAACTAAAAATACCAAAAATGTATTAAGGAATGGAAACTACTAGCAGGTTAATATATGAAAAATAAATCACTAGGGAAATATAATACTGATAAAAATTTTTCTGGGGAAATTCTCACTGTTTGCTCTGAGACAGAGTTGGATTCAGTCCAACATGACCTGAAGGACTGACCCCAGAGCTGGTTCCAGGCTGCAGGAGATCCCAGTGGCCCAACCAGCTGCTCCCATCAGCTCCTGTGCAGGTGCTGCTGCCCCAGCAGGGCCTGGCCCCAGGGCAGCTCCCCACCATCACCTCCTGCTCTGGAGCCAGGCTACAGCCAGGGCTGGGAGGAGGAGATGTGGCAGCAACCAGAGCCTGCTCACCTGGACAGCAAATGCACACTCTAACACAACAGGAGTTATGAGAGCATGGGAGTCTACAGGATTTACACATCATGCTCATTTTCAGGAGTCAGAAACTACACTGGCATTCTTCTAAGATACATAACAGGACATTACCAGAATAGAAGTTACTTCAGTATTTAACCACAATACTGTTGCATCAGTATTAATTTTCACTAGAAGTTCTGAAATATTGTTTTTAATAAGGCACAGCGACCTGATAGACAAAAGTAAGGACAGGAACGAGCTCAAAAGCGGATCGTGCAAAGGGCCTAAGATTTTGAAACAAGTTACAGAGACTGCAGGCAGATACTGGGAAGTAGTTAATGAGCTGTGAACTCCTATTTGCTTATCCCACAGCTTGTTGGGTGGCTCTGTCCTGATGTTCCAAGAAATACCTTTCCTAAGGAAATGCAATACTGTTAACAACTTAATATGGTTGACTTGCTCTTCGATATTTATTGTCTTACTTCACTTATTGAACAGTCTCTGGAGCTGTTTGAAGTCTGACTTGTTCCTTGTGGCAGGAGCAGCAAGCTTTCCTGGGACTGGTGGAGCAGTAGAGGCCCTGGCTGCCTTGCAATAGCAGCTTTTATTCCATGTACATGTGGGCATATACAGCACCACAATCCCCCCTGCACTGCAGCCACTGCACTGAGCAGCATTCACACACACTAACTCTGGATCTGTGAATTGCACATGCGGTTTACATTTGCATATGCCTATCATACAATTTAAGAAATGTACGAGATAAATTACAACAAATATTTTCATCTTGGCTTTGTCAATCCTTGAAGTGTAATAAAGATTTTATGTGTGTTGCTCTTCTTCACTAAAGATAGGTTTCAAAGGGGTTTAAGCAATCATACACCTCACATGTAAAATTATTATGGTCTTTAATTGAAAAACGTAGTTTGGCAACTCTATCAGAAGATTCAGACAACGTGCCACTGCCTCTGCTACAGCAGAAGACTGAAAATATTTTTCCTGGATCATCCTGCAAGTAAGTAATAAACTGAAGTCCACTGGGAGTTTCCCATGCGCTCCAGAGGGAGGAATGTCAGAGCAATGTGACTCAGAGGCTCCACGTGTGGGACCAGCACCTCAGCACGCACTGCAGAGGGGAGCACTGGATGCTGGGCTTCCTGCACTCTGCTGGTGCCAGGGCAAAATTTCCGACCAAGTAAAACCCAATTTTTTCACATTACAAAGATACCACCCCAGCCATGTCCTGCTCTAGCTAATGTCAACACTCGCTCCCCTGCCCCATCTCAGCTTTTGGAATCTCAGGCTTTAGCACCCAGCTTTAGACCATCAGGCCCCAATGACCGCAGTGAATTCCTCCCTGCTCAGTCACTGCCCTCTTTGTAGGGCCGCAGCCGTTCCTACTCCCTTCTCCCGACCCTTCTGTGCCCGGAAAATGAAGACGTTTGTCTCCTCATCACACCGATACTGCGGGACAGCACCCTGAGAGCCTAAGGCCAAGGTCTGCCCCGGCAGCATCCGCAGCTGACAACCCTGGGTTCTACTGGGAACGCCTGGTTTTTTTACTGGGTTTACTGACAGGGTTTCACTGGGAACGCCTGGTTACCCCCGGAGTCCCAGGGAGAATTCTGGGATGGCAGCTCCCCTCGATGCCGAAAGCCATGGATGCTGCAGCTCACCGAGCGATCTGCCACTGCAGCTCAGCGGCCGCCCAGCCCCGACTCCCCTCTACCCCTTCCCAGCACCACAGTGCTCTCCTTCCAGAAAATAGAGTGGGGCAGTGTAATAGGAAGAAAAGAAAAATTATTTTTTTAGCCTTATTCTTTAGCTGCAGGTTTTGCTTTTTTTAATTTATGCAGAATGTAAATTAAGAGCATTGCAATATTTCTGAATTACTTAGCATTTAAACTAATAACAAAACAACACTGAAGGATGAAAGGATAAAAGGATAAATACATTTAAGGATGAAAGGATTTTAAGGATGAAAGGATAAATACATTTTTCAATTATTAAATTATTGCAATTATTGAACATCTACATTTTGTTGGGTGTATTTGTCATCAACAATTATTATTGGATTGTAAGAACACAACACGTTGGGCAGATTACAGACCTTATTTTATTACTGTTTTTAACCAAGAATATCAAACAAGATGTTTTTATGCCAACAGTTTGATTTAGTTGAGTAACAGTATGTAGCAATTCCATAAAAATTGAAAGACTAATTTCTAAAATAAGCATTAGCTAAATCATCCCCCTGAATAACAACTAAATTTAAAATAATTTGGAAAAACTACAGCTGAGTCTCTTGTTTTTGTTTTGGGTTTTTTTTCCTTTTAAAAAAAGCCATTTTCTGAACTTATTTACAAACCAGAGAGAATATAGATATTTTTTTCTAAGTGGAGACTGTCATGTAGTCACATGCCTGCGGCAGTTCAGGCTAAAGAAAAACACTCTTTATTGCAACAGGCATGATGAAACTGCAAAAGCTGCAACACAGCAAAAAACTGTGGCCAAAACTTTTTTCAACAGCATGTACCAAAAAGCACCTTTGTGCTGACATCACCAAACTTTATTAGTGCTATGCACTGCTCAGAGTTTTAACATTTAACTGTTCTGATACCACAAATAAGATATGCTTAATTCTTAACCCGGGCATTAGCGTGGTCATGGGTTTCAAGTTCACCTATTTTTGAGGTGTTTGCTTTGATCTTCCCTCCTGTATGCATAGTTTCAACAGGGGTGAGTGGGGCAGGATAAGACAATCAGTGCTCTGTGTACCAGGGCGGAGCCTGTGATAAAGAGCTTAACCGCCGCAGACCTGCTTGTAGAATTCTAATGCATTCTGTTAGGTTTACACAGGATTTTCCCAAGTCGCTGGCTTCAAGAACGTCTATTTCACGTTTGGTAGAGCTGGGAACTCTGCTCTTGGGCTGTGCTCAGATGTGGGGCTCAGGGCAGTGTGTTCCTGAACAGGGGCAGCCTGCACAAGGAGAGAGCCGCAGGGGCAGGGGCGCTGACCAGCTGTGGCACCGGGAGGTGCGATGTGCAGGGAACAGCTGGAAGGTTCCTGCGCACTCAGGAGTGCTCCCCGCACAGCAATGGGAAAAATGCGGATTTTATGTGATTGGCTTTTCGCAAATATTAAAATGAATATTATATGTGTTATGTTAGAAAGTAATGCTGTATTATTTCTCTTAAGTAGTGTGTTAAATATAGCTTTAGGTTATAAAAAAATGTTAAAATAGAAACTATGCTATGTGGGATACTTTTTTTAAAGAAAGGACTTGTAGCGAGATAACAGCCACAGGGCACCTAAATCTTTCAGAGAAAAAGAATTTATTGCCCTCTTATCAGAAGAAACGAACTTCTTCCCGCCTCGAAGGCGCTGTTAAGGTTCAGAGGAAGAAGTTGACGATGACCAGACAGAATCCTGTATTTGAATGGAATTTATGCATCATGTATGGGTGTATGAATATGCAACAGGCTGTTGTTTTTAAGGGTTAATCCTCTTAACGTGGGTCCTTTTGCGGGCTTGTGCTGCCCAGAAAAAGGTACCTGGACATCCGTAACTCTTTGTTTCTGTTGTCTCTTATTGTCCTAATTCAAATTGTCCAAATCATTATTACTCTAATTGTATTACTATTTTTATAACCATTTTATTACTATTAAACTTTTAAAATTTTCGAAACAAGTGATTGGCGTTTTTCACAACCATAACCCCAGGGCACAGGAGCTGGCGGCTCCTCTCACCGGGACAGCGGCTGCAGGAGCGCTTTGGGGGTCAGGAGGAACTCTGCCCTGGGGGAGGCTCTGATGCAAAAATTGCTGTCTGTGTTTATTTTAATTTCACAGAGTGCTGAGTGAAGGGAGTAAAGGCTCCAGGAGGGCAGCAGCTTCCTGTTTACCCCTGGCAGCACAAACTGGGAGCAGCAGGGAAAGGCTCAGGGAGTGGTGCTCACTCACCTACAGCAGAGTCTGTACCTGGGTGGTAACATGCATGTGGCCCAACACGAGTCCCTTTTATGAGTTGTCATGTTTTAATACTCGTGCAAAAATCAGATTTTACTTCAGACACTGTGGGAAATAAGACTATTTGATATGTTGACTAAACCTTTAATTTAACTTCAAAATAATCCAACCTTAGCATTTATTTCCGTGTATTCAGATACAGACGTTTCCTTGGTTAATTATTACATAAATACAAACAAGAATTTGTTTGAGCATTCCACCTCAGGAATACGTTACATCTTGCCAATGGACCAAATTTACAAGTTCACTTCAACTGCCAGAGAGTTAATCAAAAACCAACAGGAGGCAAAAATCTTGGGAGAAGAAGTAAACATCAGACCCAACAAATCTCACACACTGAGCAGAATTCTCAAGCAGATCCTAATCCACTTTCTCAGCTGTACAGTCACCTCTGTCAGGAGGCAACCTCATGCACAGCTTCATTCATCCTTTGTCAGGGCACTGTTTTTACTTTAATTAATAATTACGTTATGCCAGGGCAAGCAGGTCCCACTGAGTGTCCAATGTCCATAACAGACAGATTCTCATCTTCCACATGCACATTATTCATAAAGCTAATACATGTCATTTCAATCATTTTCTAAAGCAGCTTTGACTATTCAGTCCACAGCAGCTTTGAGAAGAAATACATTAAAAAACCAGCATGTAACGCTCCAGTTGTATAGAATAACTGACTTATTGTCATTCAATCAATATGATAGTTCACTTCACTTGCTTTTATTACAGTAACTTTCAAATCTGTATAAGAATGCTGTTCTCTGAACATTTTTTTAAATTAACCCAGCTAGCTTAAGATTTCATACAGTTGTCTAAACTTCTTCCTCTAAAATCCTATGCTTCAAATTATTTAGTCTAATTTGTATTAGGCTTGTATCCTGGCTCTGTAGACTGTCATATTACCATAATAATACACAAGTCACCCAAGAAAATTAAACGAAAAATCAATATACTTGATCTCCTCTAGCTCACTGGACTCTGCCAGTGAAGCTGATATCCCAGAAAAGAAAGCACAGAAACCCATTGCAAATATGAAGCATTCATTCCACTCCAGTGAACACCACAGTTTTTCATGGAGACATATAAAAAGTGTCTGGCCCAACATTTTTTTAAGACAACCATCAACAGCTAGGAGACCTGGCCTTCATGGTTATTATCTGGGCTGTGTATTACCAACATTTGTATGATCTCTGCCTCCCCAGGATTCCTCTTTTATTAATTCTAATCAGAAGTTCACTTCATAGCTACAGTGATAGTTCCTATTGGTCTATGAAAGAGCTTTTAACACAGAAACAACCATTTCCTAACAGTCTTATTTTAAGTATGTGAGACTGTTTAATGTTAATATCTAGCATTCAAATTATTCCTGAATCAAGAAAGCTAACAAAAAATTAATTTGGACATCTAGCTATCTTTGTAACTCTAGGCTTTTACCAGAGATGTGAACAAACACATTATTTACAAACTATCCTTCCTCCATTTGCTAGGAGAAACTGATGCTATCAGGACACGTATTAGATTCAGTCTCATAGACCTTGTATTGGCATAATTATGCTGTGAGCACAGATGCCAGCCAAGAAGCTGTTTCACAAAACCTGTAACTTTATCACCGACTTGGCAGTATTATGCAAAAAACCAAATTTAAATGTCTTTTAGACCTTGCAATTCAGCATCAGCATCATAAGTATACATAAGATTTCAACGATTTAAAGGGGAAACCAAGTAAAAAGCCAAGTGTCAGCTTTGAGGATAAACTGCTGCAGACCATTGCAGATCAACAGCCCGGTTTTATTTAAAAGAACCTCTGTAGTGGTGCAGTGTGATGCTGCATTTTCTTTTCCCTTTAATTTCCCATTTCTATGTGTTTAGCAAAATGCTAAACTTCATAATGAAAACCCAGAACAGGTGCAATTCAAGCTAAATCACAAGGCTTCAAAATTGTCATAATGAAGAAAAACTATTTAAGTCTCAAATGCTGAACTGTGGCTGAAGACTTTGGCTTGCAGCACTTTTACACAAACCCACATTAAACTTGTGATGTACCTTGCTTTCAACTTCTGGACTCATTCAATTTCAGACCTCTGACTCAAACCCACATGAACTGAAATAATATTGAATTAAATATAAAATAAAGGCAACTGAACTACTTTTTCATCTAAGCATAATATTCTGATTCAGACAGGACAGCTATTCAGTGAACAGCGTCTCATTCCCTCCATCCCAAACAACCTGGACATGAAGAGATGCTCAGATTATCAAAATCCTTTCACTTTTGGCTGCTGCAATTCATTACCCTGGTGAGGCCCATAAAGCAACTTTACCTTTTTCTACATTCCATGTTACATGCCAAATTTGTGTTTCTTTAAAAACAAAGTTCTGGCTTACAAAGTATCTTGCATTTGAATAGCTTTTCTCTAAGCTTACATGACAGCTTCATAAACAACCTACTCCTTACCACCTGGTCAGGACCACAGGAGAAGCTAGAAGTCTTTCAACCATGCTATAAATGCTGCCTTTGACTCCATCTTGCCTAACAGAATTACAATCTTAAGTGCTGAAAGAGCAACCCAAATGCAATGCCAGTAGCTGTGCCTTTAGGCTGTACTAGGTAAGGGGGCAGTGCTGCCACACAGCCCTGACTGAGCAGCAGGGCTGGGAGCCAGGTCACAGGGGACACACAGACTCCATGAGCAGGTACCACTGCAGCTCACCTTGTTCCTAACTACTCTGTGCAGAATTCTCATGAGCTTTGACAAATCATTCCAATACAGTTTCCTTCCACACTTGTTCCTTTGCCTTCCTCACACCTGACCTAGAAACACTAAGGCACCCCTAAGTCAGAATGAGAATCAGAAGGAAAACAAGAAATGTTGGGAGCATTCCAGGAGCAATGCCAAAACCAACTTCTTAAAAAACACTGACACTTTCTGCAGGCTTCCCCAATGCTGACTAAGGGCTGAACATGCTGTATTAGCATTTGGATAATCTTAAACCTGCAGACACATTTCCAGGGCTTTTACTGTAGTTGCTGCAAGGGACCAAGAGTTTTGTTCCATTTTCAACTTGCCCAAGATCAATCTCTCATTCTGCTACTAGCCAGCTGCCTGGGTTTGTCCCTTTTACCTGTGAGCACTATTCATTCCTGTCTCAGCTGGCCTTTGGCTTCTGCAGGGCTCAGGGGTTCCCTAGCATGATCCAGAGCAGGCAGCTCCCAATCCTGACTTGAATCCTGGCATCCCTCACTGAAGCTCAGCAGAATACCAGTCTCTACATAAACATAGATTTTGCCAAGTGTAATTAACCAGAGGATAATTCTGAATAAAGGAATGTGGTAAAGTCTTTTCTAATAAGTTGCTTGAGGTTTTTTGGGACATAAACAGTGTGTAAACAAAGTTCATAGTGAATTATTCAACACCTAAAATACTGAAACTCATTGAGGCTTTCAAAACCAAAATTCTTCTAATAATGAACACACAATTAAAAAAGAACAAAGAATCATGAAATATCCAGATATCTGTAATAACTTGCCAGATTTATTTACATAGTAAGGTTTTGTTGAGAAGAAAACCATTTGCTTCTGCAAAAAGTATTTAGGCCAACTACCAGTTGCAAGACTGCAAGGAAAGACAATTTTGAGGCAGCCTATGTGTTTTTAAGGATAGTGTCCTTTCAAAAAAATAAATGGAAAAAAAGGATACAATCTACACATCTTGTTTTCCTCCTTGTCTGCACATTTCAGATACTATCTGAAACCCAATGTTACAGATTCCATCTAATCTGTCCCACTGAAATGAAGGACAATTTGTTCCACACCTTACAGAGCTAGATCTTCAAATATCTTCCAAGATAACCTTACACAAACACAGACAAGAGCGTATCAACAAAACTAAGTCAAATAAGTCCAAATCCAACAACACCAGAGGAACTCCTTACCCAGATTTTTTTTTTAAACAAACAAGGTATGAAGGCTGCCAGCAGCTAAACCAATATGTGACTGTTTGCTATGCTGCCATGGAGAATACAATTTTTAGTATTTCAAACTCACTCCTTGTTAACAACCCAATTAATGAAAGCTATCAGAATCACCTGTTAAGGAAAACCTCAGGGTTTTCTCGTTACATTTTTTCAAAATAAAAAAGAACATGATGGCAGGAACTGTTCTTTATTAAAATTTGTAAGTTGTTTACAAACAACACAAAATAGCCCCTACTGTAGGTTCCTATTGCACTTAAATGCAGAAACATAACCCAAAGCCTTTGTGCACTGGAATGCCTCATCTAGTCTGGCTTTTTAAGAGGTAGATGAATAACCCCACTTCACAGTTTCCTATTAAGTTTTTATATGCAGTACTGTAACCTTATTCTAATACTTCAAATGTCTATTGATTTCATTTCAGTTTAACTTACTGAAAAGACTGTTTGGTTTTGGATTGCATTTCTCACATTTTCACACATTAGTGAAGCATTTAGAGGCAGTTGCAAACCAGGAGTGAAGTCAGGCAAAAGCTGTCAGTTCTCAGGCACATCATCTCCTACTGCTCCCATCCTGCCAGGCTGGCAGCACTGTTGGTAAGTGGGGCCCACCGAGGGCACCGTGCTCCACAGGACTCAAGGCACGTGCTGGAAAAGGGAGCCAAGGCACACAAGGAATGCTTTAGCCCTTTTGGTAAATCAGGTGGGATTTGAAGCTCTGAGCAACACAGGTTTGGGAGTCTAATTCCCATTCTCAAAAGCTCTGCTAAAGCCATAGAATTGCTGAATATCCTGAGTTAGAAGGGATCCACAAAAGTCCAGTTCTGTGTATAGAACATTCTCAAGAAGCCCACCATCTGCCTCAGAGTGCTGACAAAACTCTCCTGGAACACTGTCAGGCTGGTGCTGTGACAAGTGCCCTGGGGAGCCTGTTCCAGTGCCCAACCACCCTCTGGGTAAAGAACCTTTCCCTAATGTCCATACTAGACCAACTGACCCAACTTCAGGCCATTCCCTCAGGCTCTGTCACTGCTCACAAGAGCAAAGAGATCAGTGCCTGCCCCTCCTCTTCCCCTCCCAAGGAGGCTGTACCTGCAGTGAGCTCTCCCCTTGGTTCCCTCCAGCTTGAACAGACCCAGTGCCCTCAGCTGCTCCTCACCATCTTCATGCCCTGCTCTGGACACTCAAACAGCTCAATACTGTGGTGCCCAGAACTGCCCCCAGCACTGGGGGTGAGGCTGCCCCAATGCAGAGCAGAGCAGGACAATTCCCCCCCTTGTCCAGCTGGTGATGCTGGGCCTGATGTCCCCAGGACATGCCTGGCCCTCGTGGCTGCCCCCATGTTCAACTCACCATCAGGGAGGGACTCCAGGTCCCTTTCTCCATGGTGCTCATCTCCAGCCTCTCACTCTCCAGTCTGTACATACATCCAGGGTAATCAGCATACTTCAAATCAACCTGAGCACATCACTGAGAAAAGCTTGTTTTCTACAAACCACACACAGCTCTATGTATCATATAGTGAAAAAATACATCACACATCAGGCATGTGTATGATCATCTTCAACCATCCCAGCCATCTGCCTGTGCCTTTTTCTTTCCCCTACAAAACATCAATTTGAATAACTATGTTATGTAGCTAAGCATGTCTCATCCAGTTAATGAAAGCATCTCTTAAAAGCTGTAGATTAAAGAATCAGACTATTAGATAAGCAGATGTGCTTCTGCATACTCCTTTTGCAATGTCTGGCTGCCAGAATAATTTTTTTCCTGCTAAAACACAGCAAGAGGAACAGGAGGCAGCCTGCAGCTGTCTTTACAATTTGCTCCTGTCAAATCTCAATGTTTAGCAAGGGTTGATCTACATACCACTTGCATGGAAGAGCATCAGGTAAAGCCCAGATTTCTAGAGAACAACAGCAGTAATTTAATCATGGATAAGTCAGTAATTGCCAGTTTAGCAGAAGGGCTCTCAAAAGGGACAAAACTTTGCAAGTAAAGTGTCAGAGGTTTTGGTTATTTGTGGTGGAAAATGGTGCCATATTTTCCAAGTACAAGTTGAGTCCAGTTGTAAGGCAGCTGTATTGCTTCTCGATAGTGTTGACAGCAGGTTCAAAAATGCTAAATCAAAAATGTTAAATCATTCAGTGACAGACTGCATGACAGAAAGGCTTTCCTGTATCTTCTAACACATGCTTGTGGTCTGTGGGCTACAGGCAATACCCAACACCAGCTATTCCACAGATTCCTACCAGAGAATTATCCTCAGGGATGTTCTGCCTATTTAGTGCTAATGTACCAATTATTGATATCTTTTATTGCACTTTGAAAATTGTCCAACATTTGACAGCAGTAGCTTTAAGGACTACTATGAAGATAAAAAGTAAGTACTAAGATGACATTCACATAACCATGTTCATGAATTACAAATGTACATCTGTACATGCATTTTCATCTCCATGACCTTACTGCAAAGTACAAAACAGAACTTCTTTGCCTTTATACAACATATTTCATTGCAAGCTTCCCTGTAGTATGTACTGCCAGGAAAATCTGCACTTTAAAAAGGACCAGAAAAATGATCCAATGTTTACACACATCATTGCCTGAGCAAGTCTAAACCTGTTTAGAACTACTAGTAAAAGCATAACTTAGACATCACATTACATCATTACAGATAACATTTAAGGGATAAACCCCCAAAATCACTCTGAAAGCTTGTAATGAAATGAGAATGAAAGGAGCATGTCCTTTGGTATTTGCAGTTGAAGACAAAAGACCCCTGCAAAGGCTTGCTGAGAGTTAAAGATTGAGAAGGGAAGGCATGAGAAAGGCAGCTGTAGAGGGTGAGAGCTAAGACTAGATTCAGGCAGGTATTTCAAAGCCACATTGCTGATGTGTGGGTAAGAGGACATTTCCTATATGAGGCTAGAATCAGAAGGTGTCAGACTGAACCACTTCCATCAGCAATATTAAAGGCTTATAAACAGATGGAAAGAGCACTACTAAGGTAGAGCTGAAGGAGCAGAAGTCCACATGGAAATTGGAAGCAGCTTGCCTGGACCAGACGAGGCCCCCCCACCATCCCCTCTAAGATTTATTTCCCTTATTCTCTGTCCTGTTTGAGAAAGTTCTGTCACTCAGCCTGCTATGGACCAAGACCCATTTCCCTCACAGGGGGCACAGTGTAGTCTGCACGTATCATCTGCCAAAACCAGCAGAGCATTCCAGCCCTCTCTCACCCTACAGATAATTCAGGCTCCTAGAAGAGCTCCACAACACAATCCATGGTAGCAGTTAGGGACATGCCTGAGATATATTCCCCACTCCATCCTTATTAAAATGACACCAGAACAAAACAACACCCACAGAGTGATCACAAAGGCTCTGCACAGCTTTGGTACTTGGGGAGGCTCTCCCACACTGTCACACTAGAGACTGGAAGGCAGAACAGGAATAAGGAGGCAAAAGTGAGGTTTTACTACAGCTGTAGTAGTTAATGGATAGAACAACAGAAAAATACTCCCCCCATCTGCCAGTTCTAATACTTTGTGTCCTGACCTGCCCTGACTTAAAGCACCACCTTAAAAAAAACCCCAAAAACTAGTTTTATTTATTAGTTTTATTTCTTGAATATATTTCGAAGTCTTCAAAAATACAAAGAAAGAAAAATGAGAGCCTAGGCATCTCATTGAGGTGTGATGCAAAATAAGTAGGTTGGTTCATTTAAATGAGGCTGACTTGTACTCCCCTGCAGAGTTTCAATTGGCCAAGTACAATTCCAAAACAAGCCCTAAAAGGACACAATTAGCTACAGAATGTAGTTTCATTGTTCACTGTATCCTGTTACCAGCCTGAACATAATTTTAGCTACTAAATTTGAGCTGCTTTGTTTTAGCAATCAGATGATATTAATTTCCCCTTTGTTTTTTTTCTTTTCCTGTTTGTACACCTGCACTATCAATGAGCAAACAGCAACAGGATTAGTATTTTAAAGTTAACCAACTACTCCACACCTGTAAAGAGCAGGATTATAAAATATTTTCAAAGGCATGCAAAAAAAACCAAAACAATCCAAAACAAACACCATAACAACCTTGACTTTTGACTTTTAAGATGTCAGTGTAGTTACCTTACCAGGCAAAATAACCTTGAAATAAGAATGCATATTGTCCCTATGTACTGTCTGCTTCAGATGTAAAATGAATGACCACAGCCACCTCACCACAGGTAGTTAACATGACAATTACTGACTCTCCACCTACATATTTTGAAGTGCAGACTGGGAAGAACTCCCCAGCGTCTTAAGTGCTTCTAGAACAGTCAAAGTTAATACTGGTATTCTTGGTTTTTGATTGAAGTCTCCCCCCCACTCCCACCCCCCAAGTTAAGAGCTATTTAACCATTTTTGAGTATCAGAGACCCAGTACAAACCACAACCGGTTCGTGACAGTCAAACTGACAGGACCAGTTTTGCTTGTTTTGTCCCTCCCAGACTGGACTCCAGCCACACTCAGATAAGCCCCCCCACCACAGGGCTGCAGGGTAAAGTTTGTTTATTGCTGCATTTTAAGTGTATTCTGGTCTCAGAATAGACCCACAGATGGGACAAGTCCAGTGAAAAAGCCACCTGATGGCCTCAGGTGCAAAAACACCTCAGCCTGCTGCAGCATTGAGAAATTACCTGAACAAAAGAAAACCTGATTTCAGCAGGTGAACACTCTCGAGGTGTGTCAGACTAAATAGCTCTTCATGACTAATTCATTAACTGTGGTAACCACACACTGCTGCCTTACAAACTACCACCTTGGGAACATCCATCACAGCATCCTCAGTGGTTTCTGAAGCACCTGCCCATACTCTAAGGGTACAGCCTGTACTGCCAGTACAGCCCAAACAGACTTGCTTCAGCACTTGTCAGCTTTCACACCGTTAAGCCTCTTTTCAGAATAAACAGCTCTTAAATTCCTCTTCCCAAAAGAAGTGCTCAGCTCCGGGAAAAAAACCAGTTGTTCAAGTCTATAAACTTATCCTGTGGCACTGAAACAGGGATTTAAAACTCTGTATTACGTTCTAGTCTTCTGGATCGTTTTCAGACATTCCTTTCTTATTCAGAACTGGAGGTTTTTAGTTCTGTCAAGACTGTGTCCATAAAGGATTAATTTCAGCCATTCTGACACATGCAGCTGAACATATTTAGTCTCAGTTCAAGTACAGACTGCTGCAATTAAGAACAAAAAAAGGTAAATCTTAGTTTGTCTTTTTACTGGTGAATTGCATGGAAGCAGATAAGGTAACCAGCTATTCCAGCACCAAGCAGTGCCTACACTGTCAGTGATTAAAATGCTTTTCTGAAATATATCGTATTTGCTTCTTTCCCAAATAGCTTTAATAGTGACTATTTAAGAAAGCAGATTTAGGGCTTGGGGTTCCCTCCTCACCCCTAAATCTGTACAGAAGACATGAGCCCTTTCCAGTAAAAGTCTCAGAAAAAATACAAAGGAGAAGGTTAGGAGATGCAAGTAAGCTGATGTTCTAAATATTGTTTCCTTTTCCACAGTTAAAATATTAAGTGCTCATTTCACCGAAGTACTCAGTAACACTCACTAATTCCAACTCTTTACAACACAAAATACACCACTACTAATGTGTAGACCAAGGGAAGCTCCACTGGAGAACAAGGATTTGCAACCATGTAAATACAAGTTTTTAGTACTGTGAAGAGTCAGGCCCACCTCTGTTAGGGGCCCCCACGAGTGCCACCAACCATGACTGTAACTCCAGGCAGAAACTGCACCGTGCACAGCCACCAAGGAAATGGACCCCTGAGACTCTGCCAGCATTAAGCCATGGATGGAGGCAGGTTAGATGTCCAGGAACACTGGATTACCTCTCTCCTTTAGCATGTCCATTCTGTCTAGAATACCAAATATGGGAATAAGCAGCCACTGCCCCACTTCCTCTCAAGTGCTCCTAGAATGTACCAAGAATAAAAACACAAACGACAGGAAGAAACCACTGCTGGTCATGAACTTACTCTGCATATTGAGATCAGGTCTCTGTGGACTGGGTGTGCTGGTATTTCAGGCATTAAGAACCCTGGAACCAGAATTCCTATTACCACTAGAAAAGCTTTAACAAACAGCACTCATGGGAACAGCAGTTAAGACTCCTGTAGCAGTCAGCTGAGTTACTGACACTGGCAAACCAAGTACTCCTTTCAACATTAGAACTACCAGTTACCAATAGTGAAATAATTAAACCTTTCTCTCTGTGCTACTGAAGTTCTTTGTAGCCTCACATTTCATTACATATTCCTGAGACTGAGGTCAAAGTCACTGGAGGCTACAGGGAACACATATTCTGTGTGCTTGAAGACAGCTTCAAGCTAGATCAGATTAATCTCCTTTATTGTATATACTTTTTAAAATCACAACAGAAGCCATTTCAGTTTTATCAAATCTAAGTTTTGCTGACCACATACCAGAATATATGCTGATTTGTTATTTAAAACAAGTAGCAAATTGAGCAAATTCTTATTTTCTCCAATACACTGAATCTAGTCCTTTACTACTATGCAGATATTTATTACAGAATGCTGAGAGACAAGAGTGACAATTATAGACAAATATCTAAGCTGTTTAAGAAACCAGGCTCAGTCATTAGAAACAGGTACTCAACATTATCTCAAGTTTCAGACACTGGATACTCAGGTACTGCCAAGTCCTCTTTCACTTGTAGGTACACTTCTGACCTGACTTTCTCTGCTGAAGGCCTATCCCTGCTTTCCTTCTCATCTGAAAACAGTTCATGCTTTGAACTCTGTGGTTGCAACTCAATGCTGAGACAAAAAACAACTAAAGCACAGCAAAACAGCAAAAGCAGTGGCCTCTCCTACAATGAAGTCATTCTGCCCACTCCCAACTCTGCTTCAAATGGAGCTCAAGATTTTGCTCACTAAAGGCCAGACCTCAGCTCAGACCTCCACAGACATACATGGAGCTATAACAGGATCTCATAACAGGATTTGTTACAAAACATCCCAGTTCACTTTTTTCCCTGGGTCAAGTCTAACCCTTCTTTAAAAGCCATACCAAACAGCACAGTCTGTAGAAGTTACTCCAACCTCTATTTGCTGGCAGTCTCTTCCTCTAATGAGGATCACCAATACAGTCCCTGGGGCCTGGCAGGGCTCTGACCTTGCCCTCAGCCATTGGCAAGTTCTGGCCACTAAATGCCCAAGGGCTGCTGAGTCCCAGCTCAGCTGGGAGGAGAATGTCCCTCCTCACAGCAGCACCGTGTGCCAGTGCCACCAGGGCTCCAGCAAAGGTGGCTGCAGGCAGCTGGGATCAGGAACTCCCAGCTACCCCAGGAAAAAGCAGGAAGAAAGAGATGCTTGCAAAGCCAACAGCCACAGCAGAGCAAACAATGGCCAGCAGTCTGGGGACAGCTCAGGATAGAATCGGGCATTTTTAGCTCTTCTGCAATTTTTTAGCAGGTTTACACTGCTCCTCCATAGCAGGAGGCACATGCTTCCCCTCCACCAGGGCCAATCAATTCCAAAAAGGCACCTTACCTCAGTCTACTCAAGTCCTGCAGGATACACAAAAAATCAGCCAGGATCCCCTCAAAAACTGAACACACAAATTGCCCTACTCTGAGAAGCTATTTTTGCTTTTCCACTGCAAAGACCAGAATGTTTTTGTAGGAAACTTTGGTTTGCTGAACCTAGCAATTACTAACCAATATAGCAGTTCCCAGTGTATACTTGAGGGGAAGCACTGAAAAAGGCTTTGCAGACTACCAACAACAGAGAATCAAGTCCTGGAAACATGACTGCAAGTAAGGCACAGTTTTTAAGTGGAGAAAATAAATCCAGCTGAAGTAATTCTGTTCTTAGTGGATGTACTATATTTTAATTGGCCAACTCAAATATTTGTTTTCTTGGATTCAGCCAATTCAGAATTCAAGAACAAATCAAGTTTAGAAGTGAAGTGGAATATTTCATGCTACAGAAGCTACATGTAACAAAATCATGCTTAGTAATATATCAGCTTTCACTGTAGCAATTTTTTAAATTCAAATTATGGTAGGAAAGATATCAGAAGTTTCCTGACAGGAGTAGTGTATTAATTTAACCCGCTCTCATAAAAATTACACTATCAAGAATCAACAAAAAATACAGAAGTATGATAAAAGGGTCTAATATAACTATGGATTCCCATGACTCATTATTTTTTCCTAGATGATTGCATCCTATCATTGATTCCTTCAAAAACAATCTATATTTAGCTATACAGCAGAAATAATTACACAAAATCCATGTTTCTTTTGCCTTATCAGAAGATACCATAGATTTATCTACTACTTCAGACTATGTAGACAGCTTATACCTCTGTGCTCTGAAAGCAAGAATGGGTGGGCTTGTAGCTTTATATCCTTTCTGGAATGAATCTAACCACATTTTTAATTCCCCATTTAATTTACCTGTAGTATGACTGTTTTCAGTTACTGTTATAAATACTTTTGCACATTTCTCTTTCTTTAGGTATGTACTGAATACAGGTGGGCATCAGTATAGGAAAACAAATTCCTTCAGAATTAATAAACAGACAAAACAAACGCTCCTCAAATACTGAAAGAATAAACAAATACTTAAAAGTATGCACTTGCTTTGAGTGCCATGAAATAGTTTTTAAGATTAGGTTTAACAAAAGTTCTCCTTCAATATGCCTCATGTTAGCAAAAGAAGTATTTTTTGGTTCATACATCAAAACACCTGCAGAGAGTCCAAAACCCAAGCGATCAGGAGGTGAACAGTGTGTGCCAGAAGCAGCACAGCAGCTCAAAGATGTTCACAATATCCAGGTAAACTCCTGCCCTTGGAATGTTCCTGCTACCCCTCAGAGCAGCAGCACTTCCACACCAAAGAGCTACCAAAGAGCCCAGGGACTCCAAATGTGCTGGCAGCGTAAAGCACACTCTGCATCCGCACACTTCTTCACAAAGCTGTGAATAACACAGGGTTGGAAGTTATTGCAAAAGCAAATTTGGAAGCACTTAGGCATTTGTGCAGACTTGTATCCTTCAAGGCAGGAAAAAAAACCAAAACAAAACAAGATGAGACAAGTTCTTGACTACTGCTTGGCACTGCAAATACATTACTAACAAGAGGTTCCAATTTCCATCTTTCTGTATTTGTGCTATTAGCAATATCCAACTCAAAGCACAGGAAAAGACATCAATCACTGCAAAAGATAACAGTGTGCATTGGTAAACTGCCTAGAATTAAAGCCTCACAAATGTTGTGGAATGTCAGACTGAAAACAGAAGACTGTCCTAGGGTGCAAGATCAAACACCAGGCAGCATATTTTATAAGACACAAGCAGGAAAGACTTTAAAGCTGTTGAAAACATTTTGCTGGCTTTTGAGGGTATCAGGCTGCATTGTTCAGACTTGAGTATGACTTCAACACTTAAATTAGACAAGGCTGACCAAGAAGTGGTTACAAACTCAGGCTCAGCTGATGACAGTGATTCAGTGAGTGGTTCTGAGCTGGCACAGAAAAAAAGCCCCACACTTCCTGTACAGGGACAAGTGCAGCAAGTCACTACGAGACTGCTAATCCTCTTTGAAGGATGCCAACCAAAACCTCTCATTTAGACTTCAGATTGCTGAAAAAAGCATGAAAATAGCTTCTAGAAGCACATGTTTTTGCATAAACTATTTATATCCCCTTTTTTTGAAGGAGTCTAAAGAAAAACATCTATTATCACTCCATCCCAAAGCCACTGCACTGATCCCCTGAAAGCCAGAAGTGGCTTTCACCAGACACTTCTGGAAGCTGAAAAATCACACACATGACAGCAGAGCAGAGCACCAGACCTATTTTATAATCCTTTTGACACTTCCAGGACACTGTTGATCAGAAGTATACTCAAGATCTGCTAATATCTGGCTTTAACTTTCAAGTTCACATTTAGTAAGTTATGTTAATAGATAAGCCTTTGTACTTTAAAAGCACTTGTAAGTAGGCTTCCCAACAGGCATCACTTCTGATAGCTCTGACTCATGCTCCAATTGCCAACACTGCTTTCCTTGTCAGCTCTTACATTTCTTTTGTTTAAAGAAGTATTTTCAGTTTCAACTTAAAAAAAATTAAATTCAGAATTTTGTAAAAATTACACTTTATAATTTATGAACCCAATCCATGAATGGTTTTAGTATCAATTAAATGCTGCTGTGTCTTTGGAAAAAAACCTTGACCATCCTTCTTCCTAGGCTGTTTACATTACAGAATCTTGGGTTTAGATGCACTTCCTTGTGTAGAGGACATCATCAAACACCAACTCCATTTACACATTTATTTGAGCATATTCAACAGAAGGGGCAGAAAACACCTGTGAGGTTCAGTGTGTGGAAAAGCTGTAGACCAAGACACCTTTTCTGATCACAGCAATGACTCAGTCAAGCAGAGAGAACAGATCCCATGCAGCGCCAGGACCTGACCGCACACCTGGCGTTCCCAGGGGGTAGTCACAGTTCTGAAGTGAGGGAGGAAAGCAGTAGGTGGAGGATAGGAAAGCTAGAAGATGAGGATGAGTCAGGAGGAGTGACAACCGTACTTCCTGGGCAGGACAGTAACTGGCATCTCAGGAATGTGGGGAAGGGAGTAGGAGATGGGAAAGACTGAATCGAGCCCAGGAAGGTCTGACTAAATTACAGTTCCTCACACCCAAGCTGCCCCAGGAGTACCACGGGGGACTGAGGTGAACGTCTGAGCAAGTCCTCAGAGACAGCTCTCAGTTCTCATCTGAAGAGAGAAAATTCCTGTTTACTTCCTGCCATATTTCTCTGATGTTTACAAATACTTTTACAGCCATAGTAGAAATTATAAAAGCCAAACAACACACCACAGCTATCCAGAGTCCTCTGACTACAGCAGTTCCAAAAGTCAGCAGGCACCCCATACACCTGGAACACTTCTCCATACAAAGCAGTACAAAAATCCACTTCAATCAGAGTTGAAAACAATGCTGTCAATTGCTAGTGACCAGCATCAACCAGAAAAGCTCCTTGGCAGACCATAGGTAGTGAACGGCCTCCAACAGATGAGAAAATGTGTGAGAGAACCTTTATATGATTTTCCCTGAAATTTTAGCCTTTTGTGCTGAGGTAAACTTTCCTGCTTATATTAATGGGGAGAGTTTAGATAGCACAAAGTGGCTTGATTCAAAGAGCTACCAATCCTTTCTTACCAAAGCCTATTCCTGGATTTCTGTGCTTGCAGAGGAACTGAAATATTTTCCAAATCCTTATTTTTGTAGCACACACATAAACACACTCCTCCCAGTTCCAAAAACTGCTTCAATTTTACTGCTTCTAGTCTAGCACGGTTAACTCCCAGAACAAAACCCTTGTTAATTAGGTGCAAAATCCCCTTCTAACACAGTTCTTAATGCCTTTCAGTAGCCACACACCACCTAGATCTGGAATGCAGCTTCTTAAAAAAAGCAGACTGAAGGATTGCATTACAAGAGTGCTCTACTAAACTGAAAAGGAAAGCAGATGAATTTATCATTTATAAGCCATTTATTGTGGCAATAACCAGAACCAAAGGGTAAACAAAAGCCTGACAATTTGCAGGCCAGTCCCAGGCTGGTCTCCATCAGCAGAACTACAATAACCTGTGTCAGAACTCTTCAGGCAACTACAGGAAACTCACTGCCAGGGTTAGCCTGGCAAAGTAAAAGCTAGGAGCCCAAGAGGAAAAAAACACCTAACTTTTTGCTCCCTTCCTCATCACAACATGCAGCAACTAAGTTAGGCTTTATTAATACAAAGGATTCTTCTGGGACTCTGAAGATGTTTATTTACATGTTCTATACGTTAGTATCATTAATGCATACATGCAGACTATATTAGAATACAAATCCAAACACACAGGAATTTCATAATCCTGATGCTGAAATAAGAAATACCAAAACTTTTATTCTTTATAATATATCTTGGATACAGCAAAGTATGACCATTTAGATCAATGACAATTTTTTACTAACTCCTACAACTGAGGAGAGAATATACTGGTATTTATGAAGTCAAATTAATTTAAATTATTACAAAAGGTGATAATAACAGTTCTGTAAAGAGATGTACAACTTTTTACTGTTTTGAGCAATGTAGCAAGCATACTTTCCATGTTAAGATGGGAACATTACTAAGATTTTACTGAAAACTCATAAAAGTTTAACATTCCATGTGCTAACCATGACAAAACTCATTTTAACTTCACCCATGCCACATGTGCAGCAATGCCTTAAGAACAAGGCAGTGAGACTGGTGAATGTTATTCCTTTAAGAAAAAGTGGATGCAAATAATTTGTTTAAACTACTAATAGCATTGCCACCCCATTTCCTTCACAAGCAGTTATGTATGTAGAACAGAAAAAAACATATCTGGAAGGCAAAAGAGTTGATGAGAAAATTAGTCAAGATCTACATACATACACAATCACAGGTTCAGTTTCCAGCTGCAAAAGTTGTATTTGAGTTACATTCTGCATACATTAGTGTCTTCTGAAAAATGCTCTAACATACACAGTATATCCATAATTATTCTAGAGGTCTAAACTAGAAACAAAAACAAGCAGGCACACAATGCAAACCTAAACAAAACACATCAAATACTACTGTGTTTTAGTATCTTTCATATATAAGCCAGAAAGAAACATCATCCAGCTGAAGATTTTCCATTAATGCACCTCTAGACATAACGCAAAGCACATGCTGTTACCCTCCCTAGTATTGCACACTTGGCAAAAAGCAAGGTTTGAGCTGAGGCTACTGTCTGCAGCACCAGACAGAAAAGCACCCCTCACATACAGAAGCATCACTGTCTTGCCTGTGACTTCCCTGCAGGAAAAAAAGACTTAACGGAGTATAAGGTCCCAGTTCCCATCACACATTCACTATTTCAGAACTGAATCCTAAAGGCCAGCAAGTCCCCTCATGGGCACTACATGGAATCAAGACATCCTCAGCTTCTTGCTGGACTGGGATATAAACATCTGCCCTCTTCTGATGTCAAACTGCTATAAAAATGTTTCCTTTTAAAAATCAGCCTTCCGTCCTTGCTGAAGAGATGGAACCACAAAGACACCAAGTACACCCAGATAAAATGCACATACTGACTGCAGTGTTACAGAAAATTGCTTAGCATTGAAATACTGGTTAAAGGTAACATAGAAACACATCGGGTTTTTTAACCTAAGTATATTAGACAACCCTGGCTTGCTCAACACCTTGTGAGCTAATCCAGACACTGCTTTCTCATGGGAGCTTTCCCTTCTCTGCCAAAAAAATTGGTACAAAACCTCGGCAGAAGTTCTCTGGAACAGAGATTATGCAAAAGCAGGCAAAGTTGATTACTGATGGGTTGTTGTTGGAGTGGAGCATTTATTTGATTTTTGTGGTCGGCTTATTTTCTAAATATAGCAGCAGTTTATGTCTTAGAGAACGTACTTGCTGATTGACATTCAAAGTTTTATCTTTAGAAGAGTCAAAGCCAGCTGACAGTACTCAGGGGAACAATCTTTCCCTGAAGACTAAAGAACTACTTTAAATCAAAGGTCCAAGATAATTTTTGTAATGTGATACAGATTCTCTATCCAATTCCAGATCCTCCAATGCATCTCCATGAACTACCCCATAACATGAAGGTTCTAATTCACAGTATAACATAACATAGCATAAAGTTCAGCAGACTTTCCTGCTTCCCTTTCAAGCATGTTCCAGCTTAGTTTCACCATGAGGCTTCCTGAATATTATGGATAGAGTCCTTCACTGCAGTGGGACTACTTGGCACTGACATAATACCCAGTTTTTGAAGACTTAAAAGCTTCAGCTAAGCTGTTAGAGGCTTTGAGGATTTTTTTATTTTGAATTTAAAACACTGAAACACAAAGCCAAGAAAGTGGATGCATTTCAAGAGAAAAATTTCAAGCTGCCAGATGTTCCTTAGTCTTGTCAGTTCTACTACAGTTTTGCCCCTCTGTTGCTCATTCCCACCTTGTACTGCCATGGACAGCCATGGAACAGCTCACCCATTCCATGCTGGCAGATCTCCTCCTCAAACCACCCTGTTAACGTAACACATCTATCGATCCGGATTAAAAATAACCCAGCCAAAGGAGCAGAGATGTTGCTAAGTGCAGGGAGCTTTGCAGGGTGCCAGCTGAGCTGGGTGGGGCAGGGCACCATGGCAGGGAGTGGCCAAGGCACCAGGGACAGAGCAGCGACACTGGGACCTGCTTTGCTCGGTCAGATGGCCCCAGAAGCACCTGGTGTCAGTCAGTGGCAACTCAGCACCCTGCACTGGGGACCCTGTCAAACAGGAAAGGGTCACTCTGAGGTCTACAGTGAAGAAGAGATGGCAGAAAAGACTCGATTTAGAAAACACAAAACACTTGCAACACTCAGCTTCTTTCACCCTTCAGACATCAAAACTGTTAAGACAAAAATAAGGGGAATAATGTGAGTTTTTTATACCGCACAGAGAATGGGTCTAAAGTTTCAGGATATTAGTAGCATGATTCATGTTCATCAGCAGTCATTCTAAGTCCTGCCAGGCAATCCTTCTGCCAACTAAGTTACAAAATACTACCTTCTAATGACTATCAAACAATGGTTTGGGCAAAATTATTTGGAAAAGCAGCACTTTCAAAAACATTATTTTCTAGTTTTGTTGTAATAATTACTTACCAATAATCTAAAAATGCAATTCATATAATTTTGAGATTAAAGTGAAAAACTACTTTAAGTATTAAATTAAAAGCTGGGGAATAACTGTCTGAATACATCCCTACAAAGTGTATCTTGTGGAAGAAAGTAATTACCTTATTTTGATAAAGTAAATCTCACGGAGTATGCTGCCAGTTAGTTATGTGTATTTACAGAAACTACTTTGATTAAAACGTTTCATTAAAAAGGAATGAATGGACCCCACAGCAGATCAACTAACAGACTGATCTCAAAGTATTACTGGTAACAGGCAGACACACCTGAGGCACCTGCAACAAAGACTTCCAACCCCATTTAACATGCCAGCAGTGTAAGCAATGACCCAGTCTCCGCCAAGGAGCCCATTTGTGCCACAGGTGTCTGTGACACAGCAGGTACTTGAGGAGCAAAGATTAAGTCTAACGAGTTGATCTGAATCACCTGGCAAAACAATCAGCCCCCAGGGAACACAAGCACCTATCTTATTCAAAGCTCCTTACCAAAACCAAGTTTTTAAGAGATAGCTGGTATCATTATCCCTGACTTCAAGAGAAGTTTTAGCTTCCTAACTTCTGCAATGCTTTATTTAAAGCAAAGATCTTGCTCCACATAGATGTAACCAGGTCCAACTTCACTTGCCTCAGGAAGTCAAAGCAGAGGCAATGGCAATAAGAAAGACATCCTTGAAAAGTTATTGGGAGTGAAGCTTAGAATACACAAGAACTAGGTTGGTCAGTCTAGTTTAAATCTCAACCTTAGTTAAGCTTTAGCAAAAATAGTGCAAAAGTTCTTCAAGTATCTTAACACTCAGATCTTTAGTACTCTGCTTTAGAACAGAGTAAATTTTTAAGTAAATTACTTGTTTAAAAGTTATGGATTTTAGCCTAGTTTATTACCACATAGGATTCTTCACTACTTGTTCTTAGTTCTTGTGTAACAGGTGGACATAATCGTTATTTGGGTTACCTCAGGATGAAAGCTATTATCAATCATCAGGAGGCAGTTACTAAAGGCGAAGCAGGTTCACCTGCGAACCTCAGTTTTCCCTCAGTCCAGCACCGAAGATGTTTTCCTGACATCGCATCCCCTCATGACACCCAGCAGCGCACAGCCCAGCAGCGGCGGTGCCCAGCTCCCGGGTTCGGGAGCCGCCTTTGCAGCACACCTGAGAGCTCCCGCCGCCGGACCGGGCACCGGAGCGACCCCGGCAAGGCGGCAGCGCCGGGCACCGCAGGGCCAGGCTGCGGCTCTGTCCGCCGAGAGCCCTCGGCCAGCGCCCCTGAACCAGAGGCGTCACCTGTTGTTGTACTACTCCCGTCCCCCTGCCAGGGGACTGCTCCTACCGAGGACACCAACATCCAAAACCTTCAGAAGCCAAGCGGCGGGAGAGGGCGGCACCCGCGGCTCGCGCTCCACAGGCGGCGCCGGCCCTGCCCGCGCCCCGCGATGGGACAGGCGGGTTCGGGACGAGACTGAAGGCACCGACCCGGGTCTGCAGGGCCGGCAGCCGCTGGCCCTCGCCAAGTGCCTGGCATGGCCCGGCTTCCACAGGCCGGCGCTGTTACACAACCGCTCCCTGGCCAGGAGCGGGACACGGAGCGCTGCCGCGGCCCCTTCCCGGCACCGCGCGAGGGGACGCGAGGGGACGCAGGGGAACGCGACAGCCGCCCTCCTGCCGCCCCTGCCCCGCGGGCCCCGGCCCCGCCACAGCTGCCCCGGCCCCGCTCGGCCCCCTGCCGAGCTCTCCGCTCACCATCGCTGCTCCTCGGCGCTGCGCTGCCCGCGGCTCTGCCCAGACACGCCGGCGCCCCGGGACGGAGGGACGGGCGGAGGGGAGGGGAGGGGGCAGCAGCTCCGCCCTCCCCGCGCGCGCAGCTCCCGGCGGGGCGGGGCCGGGCGGGCAGCGGCGCGGTGCAGGGGCCGGCGGCGCAGTGTGAGGGCCGGAGGGGGCGAGGGGCCGGCACCGGGGCTGCCCCGCGCCGCCGATGTGTCCATAAATGGAGAACTCGCCACGGCGCAGCCAATGGCCGCACGCCGGGACGTCATTCCCTGAGGGAATCCCGGAGCGCGGGGCTCGCGCGCTCCGGCCCAGGGCCCGGACGGCCGCTGCTCCTGGAGCGCCCCGGGAGAAGCACCAGGATGAGCTCCCCCTCACGGCGCTGACACGCCTTCAGCCGGCGGGGCCGGCCGGACCCCCGCAAGCGTGCTGCGTGCACTGCCCTCCTCCCTCGTACCCACAGAGCTAAGGTGCTGCTGGCCCTGGAAACACTGGGAAGCACGATGCATCTTGTTACCGGGGGGATGCTGAAACAATCCCTGCAGGCATCTCACAGACGCGGAACAGCCCAGGCGCCTGCAGGCAGCCGGCATCCACTGCACGATGCTCAGCTCGTTCTGACCAGAACACAACCAGCACAACTTCAGGGGCTGCGCTTTCTAAGCGATCAAACCAATAAACCCGCCCGAAGCTGCTACTGTAGTTCTGTTAGCAAACGTTTCACCTCAGGCTTGAAGCCCTGCTGTTTGCTCTAATGGATTTCTAATGCCACTTCTAAGCCAGAATATAAATAAAATGGAAACAACATAATGTAACAATCATAACAACAGCCAGACCCCGAGTCATATGTTGATACTTCTTCCAAACCACTTTGAAAACCACTTAGAATGGGTAAAGATCCTGGGTTTCATCAATAGATTGCACTGGGATTTAGTTTATTTCTGATTAAAAAGAAGGGCAGTTATTGGAAAAAATAGGGAGTAGTTTATACACAATAAACATATTTCATTTCCATTGTTTTTATGAACAAGATAAAGACTTGTGTCCACACCAATTTAGAGATTAGGCATAAGCACATTCACTTCTGGCTTTTTGGGGAACACTGCTCTGACTGCTCAGAGCCAGGGGCTGGTTGTGCAGCCGGATCTGCCAGTGCAGAGGAAGGACAGTGCTGTTCAGCACATGGCTTCATCCTCACAGAGGTGCCTGCAGGACAGGTGTGATGGGGTGCAGACATTAAACACATGGCTGATCAGCTGTTACAAACTCAAACCACCCTGATATGCACAACACAATATGGGACAAAACTTCAACTACCTGCCCTCTCTCATGTCCCACAGCCTTTGGTGGTTTGGATGAAACACAACAGTCCTTTGGGCATGTTTCATCCTTGGTTTTGAAGAATAAACAAAACACTGCTCAGCTGAGCTTGTACTGTACAATTACTGATCATGTGAAGCTTGGGATTTCCATAGTGGATTCTTGGCTGTTGGCTGACATTGATAGGAGAGGTAGGTAATATTTTCATTGAGAAAATAGCTGGGTAGCAAATATGACCTGCAACAGCTATTAAAGCAAAAATATATCTGATAGTGCTAATAGTGCATAGAACTTCACAGGAGATAAGTTTCACACTTTGATTCTCTACAGAAGGTGAGTACAGCAGTTTTATGGAAATAGAACAAAAAAAAATTTGCCTAGTATTTCATTTGAACATGGGAATGTTATGTAAAATTATGAGGCTGATAAAAAGCAGTTAAAACAGTCCTGCAAGAGTCCAGACAGTGTATGAATATTGGGCCAACAGAAGATAGAAAATCAATATGGGTTTTGTAGGTTTTTCTATTTGCTTTGGATGTGGGTCTGTTTAATGTACAGGTTAATTTTCTCAAGACATTTATATTTATGTCTGTTTACATACATAGAAACATCTTTATAACAAGTCATGAATAACAAGAACCAAGGTTGTGGAAGAATAGTTAAAAAGTGCATCCACACTGGCCAGCTAACCAAGAAACTGGTCCTGGGTTCACTGAAATGAACGTGTGCTACTGCATCCATCTACTTTACATGGACTACAAGATGACTTTGAAAAAAATTTCTGGAGCTGAAAGAACCAGTGCTGTGCATATGCATGAACCTTTGCTAAGCACTGGGTGGACCAAGCACAGTCTAATTCACAATAAACTCTTTTCATGCTTTTAAACATTCTGCTTATTTTAATGATAAACATCTAATTCCCAAGCTGCCTGTATTAACTGAATGATACTTATTCAACATCCTTGCTCAGAAGCAGGGGAAAACATTTCCCCTTGAATGTCAGTGGTGGTGTGCCTGAATGGTCTGCATGCCTGGGCTCCTCCAGCCCAGAATGTACAATTCATCCCTGAGAAAGGCAGAACCCACATTTTCATATTGAGGAGTTCCAGCAGAGTAAAGAGGAATGTCACAGCAATGCCACAATACACAGAGCATCCCCACACAATTTCAGCAGGCTTTAAGCACTCACCCATGCACAGTAACACCTCACCTTATCAGAAGGCTTCAGGAGTCTGCCCATACAGAGGAACATCACTTCAAAAGGCTGCAAATATCTGCTCTTCCTTGTTCTTTAGCCCAACCTTTTATACCCTCCTGTTGATGCATTGCACCTGTGTGCCCTCTGCTCCCTTGGTCAGTGCCCCTGGGCACTCCATGGCTCATTGCTGGCAATGCTGCTCACCTGCTGCTCACAGCTGTACCCATTGGGGATGAGGCACAGCCCCACTCCCAATCACCACAAACTGTGTGCCTACAGAGGAACCTCTGTACTTTAAAATTATGCAAAAAACTTAGAAGTGGTGACATTTCTAGAAAAACATTAGTATGGACAGGATACCTTTCAAAGACCTAACTTGAAAAGATTTAAGAAAAATTCCCTGTATCAAGAAGTCCCATCAGTTTTTTTCAGTGTGTGTATTGTCTGACAGTCTGTCTGGTTAGTAACACCTACAGCTCATGCACAGAAGTGCTAACATCAAGAATTATTTTGAGGATATTTTCTAGCTGCAAACAGTTGCACTGCTTGATTCTCCTGATATTGATCACTAGTGCCAAGCTTTGGGGAAATATTTCACTGAAGCTTCACTTCAGTGTCTCAGGAGGTTTATTAGCTTAGCATTTGGGACTTGCAGGGGTTGGTCCAGGCTCAGCACTCTCTGAAGTGACTACAGGGTGCAGCTGGCAACTCACACGTGCCTTTCCACCTACCCACTGTCTGAGCAATGCTGTGTGCCAGCACCAAACAAGGATCAGCCTGGTGCTAAACTGTGCAAAGACTAAACTGACTGCAAAAAGAGCAAGGTCTTTATCTTTGGAAAAGCCACAGAATAAAGCTTTCCCTTGCTCACCATTCTAAAAACACTATTGTGGCTTCAGAAAGAAATAACTCTTATGACAAGTCAGTGAATCTGGAAAAGATTAGAAATTGTAATGAAATAAGCACCGCTCTGACTGCTTTCTAACTGGCTAAAAATGACAGCAAAGGGGAAAAAAAGGCATCAGTGCTTTTCTCTTACTTAAAGACTATATTTGAAATTAGTTTTGTAAGTCACATATTTGTCTTCTGTTGACCACAACAATTTGATTAATAATTTAATTAATGCTTGAAAGCTATTAAAATAAGGCTTAATACCCTTAGCAACACATCATTCTTTTGGTTAGAAAACCACATAATCTGGTATTCCTTACAAAGATGAAGGATTTTTGTAATAGAAAAACAAATTATATTAGATTAAGAAAACTTTGAAAATTTAGTGTAGTTTTTTATCCTGTATTTGCCTTCCAAAGATTAAAGATACTTCTGAATTGTAACATTTTCTTCTAAAATGTAGATGGTTACACTCTGCCTTCAGTTACACTTGGAGCATGTAGAATTCTACTTACAGGAAATAAAAAATGGATTCAGCAATTTCTTCTTGTGCAATATAGGGGGGAGAAACAAAATAGCATGTATAAAACAAATTGGAAGAATTTTATGACTTAAAATGTGATGAAATCAGTGATTAGGACAGGTTGGAAAATAGTATAATAATTGTAGCTTTCTTTAACTCTCTATGCCTAATAAAATTTTTTCTTTGCTCTCTGTTGTTGGTCTCAAATGAGAGCAGCATTCCTGTTCAGAAAACATGCCCTTAACGTGTTCAACGTGTCCATCTGAAGTACCACTGGAATAAAAAGTACAGCAACAGTCACCAGCCCTTTTACATCCACTGCTTGGTTTGAGGCTTTTTGAGGAAAAACAGCACGTGGCTCTTTCACTCTGGATCTGATTAAGAGAAGCCTCAGATGTAAGAGATGCTTAGAATTCAGGGAGTTGAATTTTTCTCCGACTGCAAACCAAAACGTATGAATAATGCTGTTATTTGCAGGGCTGCTATAAACCTGGAAGAAATCCACAAAGACGTGGGAACCGAGGAGTTCTGCCTCCTGTGTTCCTGCCACTGAATGCAGCTGAGCCATGTACCTTCACAACAACAAAATTACAAGGATTTTTTTTTTTCCCTCAGAGAGAGATTTTTTGCAACATTACACAAGCTTTAAGGATGAAAACTTTGTGGTATGATGGGAAACCTGATCCAGCATCAAAATCAGCCTTGCTCTGAGCAGGGAGTTGGACAATATTCCCTCTGAGATTCCTTCCAGCCTAAATTGCTCTGTTCTGTACTTCTGTGATTGGGTAAGTGGGGCTCAATTAATGAGTGAGACAGTTGAAGACCCCAGAATAAATTAATATTCTTGATGTTGTGCCTTGATAAAAAGATTGTGATATGAACTTTCCTTTAAGAAAATAAATCTCTATGTTCCATATTAATTACAGTGAAGATGTAATGATATAAAATACAATAGTTTAGTACTGCTTTAGTTAGAAACATCAAGAAAGTGATACAAGTACAAAAAATCATTGTCTCTGTTAACACAAGATGAAAAGAGCATCAGTATGGGTCAAACCAAAGACCATTCACTTCAAATCCTGGTGGTGTGGATGCCTTGGAAAGAGTGTAAGAACAGACAAGAATTTACATGCCCTGTCCCTATCTCTTGGCCTCTACTGTTGCCAGAGAAGGGCCAGAGGGAGAAAGCAGGCATGAGCTACATTTTAATGTTATTTTCAAGACTGCAGTAGAAGGTACAAATGTTATGTTTTTAACTTCAAATAACTTTAATTGATTTGCTTTAACTAACAATTTACTTTCAAGCTCTACTCTGCAGACATACACAGTCAAGAAAACATTGGGCAGTCCTTTAGCAAGGAAAAACTTCTAGAGAGGTGCACAAAAACTGCACAGGGACATGAAGATAGTCTCAATATTTGGCAGGTCAGGGAATACAGCTGTGTACATCAGGAAACTGGGCAAGGTCAGTAGTGAGATGGTTGGGAGCTGGATCCCTGAGGATGCAGGGCTTGCTCAGCCTGATGAGAGCAGACTTTGGGGGACCTGGCAGGGCCCTCCAGTATCTGTGATGAAGTCATCCAGATGGCAAATTCGGACTCTTCATAGTGGCACATGATGGGAAGACAACAATATAAATGTAAACAGGAGAGGTTCAGACTAGGTATAAAGAAAATGTTCTTTCCTCAGCAGCCAACAAGCATGAGAACAGGCTGTCCACTAAAGCTGGACACTCTCCATCCTTGGAGGTTTTCAAGAGCAGGCTGGGTAAAACCCTGAACAATTGCATTTGGCCTCATCAATCACCTCAGCTGCAGCAGGAGGTTGGACAACGGTTCTCCTGAGGTTCATTCTAAGCTGAATTATCCTACAGTCTTTTGACTCCAAGTTCATAGTTTTCAAAGCACCTCTGGCATGTTTTCTCTCTGGCCTGATCCTTTGACGTGGGAACTACTTTAAAATAAATAGGTCAACCAGAATAAATAGGTCAACCAGAGTGTGGATTCAGACCTCACCTTGCTTTTTACAATAGAGTGTGCATGGTGTAATCCTTTTATCCTTCACAGCTACCAAATCCTTAGTCCTGCAATGGTTTTCCTATACAACTGTATGCGATGTTGCATAGATTTTAACTAAAATCAGAGACAATCTGCTATTTCAGAGTGAGATGGTGCAGTAAGTTCTTCTCAGATTCCACTTACGCTTTGTTTACCCAAGGTGGTCGTATCAAAGTCCAAGGAATGACACAAGCAGGAAACAAAAGTGAAGGCAGACACACCCTCTGTGGACTTTGTTTTTCCAGTAATACTTTCTCTTAGCTGACACGCCTCTGCTGTGCAAGCAGATGGATCTTATTTGCTGTGATATATGAAGTTTTACTGAAGCTGCATGTTAGTTCTTGTTTGAAAATGTAACATGGAAACTTTATAAACAAGAATAATATTTGTCATTGATTTTAATAATGTGTTCTGACAGGATTTGATATATGCTCTGGAAAAACCCATGCTTTCAGTCATACTCTCGGCTCCTCTGCACCACCAGAAACTCAGAGTCACGGCTGTTCGTCACCACCGAACTTTGTCTGGAGGCCGGCGTTCGCTGGTGCGGGAGGCGCGGGCACGGCCCCCGCTCGGTCCCCGCCGCTCGCCCCCCGTGCCGCAGGGAGCGCCGCCGTTTGCGGGCCCTGCCCGTCCCTCCCCGCTTCCCCAGGATCGGGCACTGCCGTGCAATCGCTGCGAGGAGGGGGCGATGCGAAGGGCTCCCCCCGCCAGGGCGGCAGCGTTCCCATGGTGACGGCGTCCTGGCAACCGCTCCCGCTCCCGCAGCCCGGCCTGCGGCGGCCGCCCCGCTCCCAGCCGCTCCCATCCCATCCCATCCGCTCCGCGCAGCCGGCCGGGAGGGCGGGCGGACGGAGCCCCGGCCGCGCACCGGCGGTCACGGCGCTCGGGAACGGCCGCTCCCGCGGCGGCAGCGCGCCCGGAGCGGAGCGGGGCTCGGCTGGCGGCGGGGATGCGCGGGAGCGGCGGGCAGCCCTGCCCTGCCCTGAGCCAGCACCGGTGAGTGAGCGCAGAGGCTGTCCCGGCTCTGTCCCCCCGTGTTGCATGGCCATAGAGTGCTGTCTGCCCCGCGGTGTCCTGTCGGCTGTCGTACACCCGTGTCCCCGCAACCTTCGCTGCGCCCACCGGTGACCCCCGCACCGCGGGGCCTGGACCCCCGGCGGGCCGAACCGCGGGCAGGGCAGGGCAGGGCAGGGCAGGGCAGGGCAGATCGCTCCGCCGCGATTCCCCCGCTCACGGCGGCTCGGCACGGGCCGGCACCGGGGCCGATCGCACCTATTTCTCCAGAGGGCCCCCGGCCCAGCTCGGAACCCCCCGGCCCGGCTCGGAGCCCCCCGGCCCGGCTCGGAGCCCCGGGCTCGGTGCCCGCGCTGCCGGGGGAGCCCCGCCGGCTCCCGCCGCACACACAGCGCGTGTTCCCGAGTGCCACAGGCGCGCCCAGGGCTCGGCACGGGTCTGGCTCTCCCTGGCTCTCCCTGGCTCTGACCCATCCCTTTGCCGAGCTGCAGCACGGGGACTTTTCCGCTTACTCCGAAGCGTTGCCCCAACGCACTCGAGAGTAACACTGGGAAGCATCTGGCGGCTGCCGGGGTGGTGCCGTCACACGCTCCCTGTGCAGCAACCAAAGCGGTTTCTATTTTGAGAAGGAAAGAGTGATTAAAGTGTTTGCCGAGGCAGGTATTTCAGTCTACATTGATTCCCGTGTGACTTGTGGCAAGTCACATAGCCCGCCCCGTGCTTCACTTCCCTACCAGCAACAGAAGGAAATTGTATTTTCAGGGATAATAATGCTTCCTACCTCACAGGCATAATGTGAGAATGAACGTGAAAAACACTCGGAGGTGCGCAGACATTACAGCATTAGTTGTAGATTATCATGGAAGATGGGAAACTGAACACTACAGGTATGATTATCCTTCAGAGCAGGAGAAATGGAGATCCCACAGAAAATAAACATGCGAGGCAGTCTGAGAAGTGGGGAAGGGATGCCACAGCACAAATAGCAAGGAGTGAACTGCACATTGCTAGAATTATTTCTTCATCACATCCCATGGATGATTTTGTTTTCAAGCTTTTACATATCTTATGCCAGTGATTTAAAGAAACACTAAGGAAGCACTGCACATCTGTATGGAAAACCTGCCTTAAGTATCAAGTGAACTGTTATTTTTGGTAATCAGCCATATAGTTTCCAAATAGGAAAAAACTTGTATCTTTTCCATGTCACAAGTATATTTGGAATATTCAGTAGCTTAAATCAGTCAGCCAAAATTTACTGAGTTAATACATCATGACTTAAATTGCTTATAGCAGTATCACGCAGGAAACAACATTATTTAAAAAAGATAAATTAAGCACCTGTAGCCAGTATTTCAAATGATATCTTACTTGACTCCAGTTTACTGCCATAGAAAGAGCCACATGAAATTATACTCCTCTTATAGAACATCTTATGGTTTCTATTTACTAGTGTAAGTTGGTATTACTCTCATAGAGAAGGAATTTGCCATTAGTTCTAACACCTATTTGTTAATTGCAAATATCTCCAAACTGCAGCAAAGTTTTGTACAACTGCCAATCAAAGTCTTAGACCCTTTCTGGCTGTTGGACCAGATCTGATATCTGATGATGAGATGCTTCACCATGTACTGAGCAAAGAGAAATGAATGAGAAGTTCATTTGTGTAACTTTTGTTTCATAGCCGCACTTACTCCAGATATTTGCATTTAGCTGCATTTCTTATGGTAGACTGGCAGAAAGAGTTAAGACTTCATGCCAACCTATGCTTAGCTAGCTGCAAACATTATTTTCTAATTGATAATAAATGGGTACTGAAGGCTGTGAGACTAAAGCCCCATTTGGCTGGTTTTTGTAAGGTGTATTTCACTAAATTTCACTAAGATGCTGCTAGATATATGGACTTTAATATTTGTTCTTTGTTTTCCTAGGTAGGATCCAGTGCTTTGCTGCTGCGGTGCACATAGCTCTTCCCAAATCAGTGGGATAATTCCTGTGTTTACAGCTAAATTATGCTTAAAAGCTTCAATGCATCAAGATGATTAAGGTGTGTTAAGGCCCAGAGGTCTCAGGCTCACTGAGAACTGGGTGCCTGGCGCTGTGACCACGAGGGACCCTCGCAGAGTGCTGGCACTTCTTAAAAATCCAACAAGTGGGAAATGACGAGTGTGAGGAGCAGACTGCAGAACTGGACATTCAGTGTCTGTGCAGGACTTTGAATGCAGAAGTCACCACAATGACCCCCAGCTCTTACACTGTGCTTTTTACTTATAGCCATGTAAGAACCTAAAAAAGGAGAGGTAGGTATGGTTCTCTCTCTTACATATAGGGAAACTGAGTCATTACTCATGGAAATACCTTGTCCAGAGTCAACAAGATCAGAGATTGAGCAAGGAATTCAATTCAGACCTTCTGAATTCCTGTCTGGTGTCACTGCTGCTCAGCAACCCAGCTTCTCTTAAAACTGTTTTTTTTCTAATTTGTAGTTTCTGAAGCCGTGCTATAAATAGAACACACACACTGTGACAATGTTTGCTCTCTGCTTTCAGTCAGTGCTTTCATACATTTCTAAAGCACAAACATGTTTTGCATTTTGAGTTCTCAGAGGGTAGCCCTATTGCTCCTTCATTATCGATATTCGACTTTTGTATTTCCATAACCCCATCTTTCCCAGATTGCACAGGATTTCATCAGCAATTGTAAGCTTCTTTTCATACACCAGCCTTATTTTGCAGTGAGGATTTTAGGTTCCCAAGGAGATCAGGCTCAGGCCATACTACTTCTCTTTATACTTAAAAATGTTTTTTGTTTTATGGAGGGGAGATTAGTTGGATTTGATTGAGGCTAATATATTTTTAATTAATTTCTGTCAGTGGACAAAGTTGCTGAGTCAGGTACTGGTCTCACAGTAAGACGCTAAAATATCTTTCTGAAGCTATTTAATAGACCTAGTCTGCTGCAATGTCTGTCACAGTCTGTCTGGCTGTATCTAAAAATTAAAACCAGAATTTATATTCTTACTACAGAAGAATTTATTTACAACATAAAGCATGGTCATTTAGATTTGAAGACAAATTAATACAAGACTCAATTTTGATAAACTATGCTGATGTCACACATTTTATTTAGGTTTCTGATTGCCAATGCTTTTATGAGAAAAACATCTTATCCCTAATAATCTGCTGAATTGAAACACTTGTATTTGATTCTCCAGTCAATGTTTCCTTAAGTTTTATGATCATCCTATAGACCTTATTTTATTATTAATTGATTAATTGATGTCAGAGACCAGTAGAAAATTGGGGACAAGACTTTGTTAACCTCTGTCCTGCCTAACCAGTTATGTGGGTCAACAGCAGATTTCAGTTTCAAGGCTGTCAACCTTGTCTTTTCAAGAGTATAATTTTCACTATAAAAAGGTTTTTAGCAGTTTTTAGTCTTCATTCTTTTGTATTAAGTTTTATTTGCATTTATTGCATTAACAATATTTGGATGCCAAGATCACCAGTGTCAGCATAATATTACACTTAGCTTAAAGGTGCACTGAAAGCAAAAGCTTTAAGTCATTTCAGTAGCAGATGTAATCTATTCAATAATTCAATTTGTACTTTTTCAACAGACATAAATTATTGACCAGAGAATGGCCCACCGAAGCCCGATCTTCCCAACTCTTGCCCCTTCTGAAAGGTAAAGTCTGGAATATAAAACCAAAAATCTTTATGATGCAAAGTATTATGTATATCTTAATTGCCTGCATAGAGTAATGCTGTGACCTGGGACTTTGGCATTAGTGTGCAATGCAAAGTGAAATAACCATAGACATTCAAATCATAGCCCAAATCACAAGACCTTACTCAGTTTTTACTTAGCCATTTCCCAAAGAAATTCAATAGCTTACATCTCACTGACTAGAAATCCAAGAACACTTTAGCCATGTTCAAATAGCATGGAATGAGTTGTGAAAACAGAGAGCCAAAGTGACCTTTGTTGGAATCCTCATACATCTCTATCAATAAGTCCTCTCTTTCAGCCTAGGTGGGGAAAACTCTATGGTCTATTCATCCAGGGCAAGGCCCTGGGGATTTCCCTGAAGGGTTCAAAGGATTCCACAACCATGGTCAAACTGAACTGCTAATTTGGCTCATTAACAGGAAACAACATGAGAATACACAGTAAATAAGAGTTTCTAGAAAAAAATATCTCCTTTTCTGAAGTGGGGTTGAACTTGTATCCTCTACTTACGCTTCTGAAAATGTTGTTATTCTTTACAGAACATAGTGGCAGGAAAAGGTTGCATGCATTAGCAGATTCATTTCATTACTTTCAGCACCCATTAGCTCCACTGCTTTCCATGGGAACTATGCAATGCAGAGCACTCTTCAAAAATTTAGATAATTATTCAAGATACCCGAATGTAAGCTATTTTGGGGGGAAATTTAACTTCTAAGACTATGAGAAGCTTGTCATAAATTTGGTCTCTCCTCAGTTTCTATGCCCACATATGCTCCTGTCCAGTTTGCAGGGGAACAAGCTTCTATACGGTATTACAGGCTAGCTATAGAGACAGAAAAGGGATTGACACAAGCTATTCCTTTTCAATTCTGATCTGGTTTCATTTCATTTACAGTACCTACCTTCAACTGTTATAGTTTTGATTAAGCCTGAAAACTGTAAAAACAAATAACATTACTTTTGAAACTCAGTAGAAGGGTTTGAATTTGGATTCTTAATCAAATTATAGTTCTGATTTGTAACTACTTTTGAATATCAAATTATAGTTCTGATTTGTAACTACTTTTATTATGCTAATGTCCTTTCCTTGAGATCCCATGTTTTTGTAAGCTTCCTTAAAGACCATGAAAAAAACCTGACCTGCCTTTGTACAAGACACACAGTAGCCAACACAGCACCCACTTATTTGTAGCAGCGGGCACTCTGTCTGGGTGTATTTTGGGGCTTCTCCCCAGCACTGCCAGCACTCAGACAGTGTCACAGTGTCTCCAGTGCAAAGGCATTGCAGAGTTTTGTGTGAGAACTTAACGAGATGTGGATGTTGTTCCCCCAGACGGGTCCGGAACATCCCGCTGCACAGCCAGGCGCTGACAGCGGTGCCGCTGGCATCCGCCAGCCTGGTGGATCAGCTGGAGGACAGAATCCTGAGCCATGAGAAAACAACAGCAGCTCTTGTGGAACACGCTTTTCGCATTAAGGAGGACATTGTTTCCACGCTGCACAGAATGCAGAACAAAGGGGGGGGTGACCGGTTGGCACGGCAACTCCTCGAAGAGCACATCCGAAACATTACTGCGATAGTGAGGCAGCTCAACCGGGACATCGAGGTATGGCAAGAATGTTGCACGGCACTAATGCCATCTCGGCTACTTACGGCTTCTCATTTCCTAACCACGTTTACCGCGGGATAAGTAAAGGTCAGACAAGGTCTGAAGATCCTGTAAGCTTATAAATTGTTTTTACAACTTGAAAAAGTGTTTGCAAATTACATAATTCTTTCGGTGGCTATGAAAATAGCACAGGATATTAGCATATAAACACAGGAGCCTTTGTGGTTCTAATAAGCTTGCTTTCAAAAGCTGCACTGGAAAATCTTGAAAAAATGAATTAATGTGACACTAATACCCAGCTCAACTTCAGTCTAAAGGCTGTGCTGTATAAACAGTAGGAAATGCCTTCGCTCTATAATAAACTTTCTTTCCCTTCCGACTCACTGACGACACGAAGTAACCAAACCCAAGTGCTCATTTTTATGACCTAATCCTAGGCAGACACATGACTTCATGTCTGACCTCTGCTGCAGTGAACAACAGGGGTGTGGTGGGGAAAATGAAAGGAGAAAAAAATAATTTAAGTCTCCATTTCACTGTCAAGTTATACTTTATATATATTATGGTAGCTGTGAGCAGATTGGACACTAATAATAAGAAATAATAGAATAACTAAAAGTGTCTGGTTTAGTACATTTAGTACAAGACAAAGGTTTGAATAAAGTAATAATAAAATGGCATCTGAGGATACTGAATTACTGAAAAATAATGAGTGACATTTAAAGTGTACATTAAATGTGCCATACTGAGTTTTTATTTGCATATGAATGTTCTGTAGATGCTGCAGGAACAGATACGAGTCAGAGACAATCTCAGCTATGGAACAAATTCTACCCTGAAGAGTCTTGAAATGCGGCAGCTTTCTGGCCTAGGAGATCTTCGGGGAAGAGTTGCAAGGTAAAAATCCCCATGGAACTGTGTTTTGGGGGCTAGCTAATCTTATTTTAATCCTGAAGTATTAATGATAATGGATTGAATTCAACTTTGGCAAAATTCCAAGGACAATTTTGCTCTGTATTTTCAAGAAAATGAATAATAATACTTTGCATTCCAGTATTACATATTAAATTTGACAATATCACCCTTAATTCCTAAAATTCCTGAAATTAGTTCTAAATAAATTATTTCAAATTCCCTGGGAAATTGGATTTGGTTCAGCTTTTAAAAAGTACTGTGGTTAGACTCGTGTCTTTGAAACACGTTAATTAGCACAATTATAAAGGCAGCACGGAACAATCTGCACTTGTGAAGAACAAAACAGTTGCACATTTTTGCATATATTTTAGAAGTAGAAATCTGCACATTCAGTTAGTGGTTACCCATATTAAATCCCACATGGGCTACATGCCACATAAGGAACAGAAAACTGTACAGTAACAGAGGTTTTCAGGCTGCCTGAAGCTCCTGGTTACAATTCTGTGGCTGCACAGGCTTCAGTTGTGCCATCAATGACAAATTCACAAACCTCAGCACAACAACATTTGCGTAAGTGCCTGTAAAGTTGAACACGAAAGACAGAGGATGTGTACAGCTCCAGGAAAAGGACATAACCTGGCCTACAGCTGCTTGGGGAATAACTTTGGTGGAGTTATATTTGTCCTGAATTTCACCTGTTGTCTATATTGTGCAGATAATTCTGCTTCCTTTTCTGCATGTCACCTGGTTTAGTGATAACCTTCAACAGCATATAGAAATAATCAGAGAGGGATTTTCATTGAACTAAGGTTTTCTCATAAATTACTCAATTGTCTGAAGCTTCCACTGTAACTTTCATAGCCCATTTTGTAGAAAATACTTTAGAGGTTTCAAAAAGAATTAAACAGTTAGTAAGTTATGCACTATCCTTTAGCAAACACAAATGAACTAGTTTATTTTTTTCAAATTAGAAAATTGATGGAAAAACCTATAGAGAGATACACATTCACATATCTATCCTGCTGAGAAGGCCCCCCAAAATGTATATGTTTAGATCTTCCTGCTTCTTTCTATAAAAATACTTTGAGATGATACTACATCCTGAGAGGGGCTGTGTGTGGAGCAGCCCTGTTACTGACACCTTGGGGGACAAAATGCCTTTGCCCTCAGTCAGGGAACTCAAGCGAAGGAACTCGTGCAGGCATGGGTGTCACTGCAGGGCCAGGACACTGACCTCAGTGTGGGAGGGTGGGGATGGGCCAGGCTGTGCCAGGGCTTCTTCCTTTATTTCCTTAGGGCACCACCCTTGTGCTGTGCCCAGGTTGCAGTTTATCTGCAAATGGAATGAGATTATACCCATGTGCCTTATGTCAGACTGTGTGACGAATGCAGGTTATTTGTATTCATTCCCATAAGAGAATCAGTTTATTGCCCTTTAACTGGTACTTTCCATACTGCATTCTATGCTTCTATTCAGCATGTTCTCTTAAAAAAAATTTAAAAATTCCTGAATGAGGGAAAAAATCTTCCCTTTGTGAGAAAGCAATTTAAAGCAGTGGTCCATGAGAGAAAGCCATTTGCCTTTATTTGCAGACATATTCTACTTTGAAATTAGTGTTCCAGTGAATGATGATTATAGCACTAGCTGGAGATTATGCCAAGACAGTGGTTTGTTGTGCCTTTGGCACAACACAGAGACTTTCCCTGAGATAAACACCTTCTGATTACTTTAGCCAATGTTCCTTATATGAAGTACACTTTACTCTAGTGCTGCTAGTTTCCAGATGAGTTCAGAGCGAAACCTTAGAAACTCGATCAAGTTACTGTGGGTTACCAACTTCCTGTGCATCAACTTTCAGCCACAGCAAAGGTCCATTGAGAGGCTCAGGCTGCAGTAGCTCTGAGAGCTGTGTTTGCTCCAGGCTGGCAGCATGCAGAAGGACAGTGGGAATCAGTTTAGACAGTAAATCCCAAAGCATGAGCCCCTTGTCACGTATTAACTTCAGTGTCCATCTTAGGATTCTGGCCAAATTTCAGTTCCAGTAATTTCATGCATACTAAACATCCTATTCAAGTTCCATATTGGAGAGAGGGGTGTTTATTTCCTAACACCAACTGTTCTGTAACATGTCAATATATCATCAAACAGCTGTCTCATTATTTCTTGAGGGCTAGTGCTGTTAATGATGGGAACAAAGGATCCCTACATGCACTTCCGGAGCACAGCCCCAGACCACACTCCCCCCTGCTCTGCAGGAGTGAGATTCCAGCATACCTCTCTCACATCACAGAATCAACTAATACTGCTATCAGAAGGTGACAGACTACACATTACAGCTCATGTCTCTGGATCTTTTCTCAATAAGCACAGTTTACTGATGAATCTGTAAAGTGTTATTATCACAGCCCTGAATTATTGCTAAAAATCAACATTATCATTAACTTTAAGAAAAAATATTACCTCTATAAAATTCAGTGATGCATTAGCAGGAAATTAGATCTATGCCAGTAGATCATATTCTCCAGCCTCCTGTCTCTTATGTTGTCAATTTTATATTATAGAGATTTACCAATTCTTTTTCTAGTGATAACAGATCATAAAATTCATTAGTGCCTTATCATTTATTTAGAGAATTACTTGTGGATAATGAGCATTTGTCTGGAAAGTTTAAATCCAGCAGCCTGGTTGGAATGATAGCAGTAGGTCTTCATAAAAGCTTCCTGAGAGCTGAAACATCCAGAGAAATGGCAATTGTGTGTTCAGATTGGACCTACTTTGCATATATAAATGACTTTATCTACATTATAGAACTGATTCATTTCAGACAACCTGGGCTCATTACACGTAGGCAGATTTTCCTGCTGGACAGATTGAGCCTGATGCATCTGGGCTGCCCCACACTGACAATCTCTCCAGGAGCAGAGCAGTAAATGTGCTGCTCTCTGGCCCTTGCTGAGTGGGAGGTGGCATCATGAGGGCAGCTCTGGGCTCCCTGCCCCAGGCCAGCACAATCCACCAGCTCTGCTGCTCTTGCCCAGTTGCCCCACTGAGCATTTCAACTTGCTTTTCACTCCCTGTTCTCCATCTACTTGTTTTTCACTGAAACATTGGCATTTAAATTGAAACATCTCCTGTTATAATAGACCAGGAACATTAAAGCTCTCTCCATACCATGACAGCATATGCATTTAGCAGCAGCTGCAGAGTACTGGCACAGTTCTCACTTTCTCTATGCCCCAGTGATACTGAATGGAGCAACTGCCTGTCTTTTGATTTCTTTGATGCTGAACAGTAATATTTTCTTCCAGGCCAAAACCAATGGTGTTTGTGAGTGTGTACAACAGATATAGAAGATAAACCAAAATAATCCGATCTGTGCATACCAGGCAGACATTAAATTCATCTTGTCAGAATATTAATGTTTCAGTTACCATGGAACTACATGAACCCTTTGACCGCATAACTGAATTCCATGAAGAAGAGAGATGCTGGGTGATTAAACCCAAACCACTAATTTACTTTAAAAACATTCACAGGTGCTTGCTGATTAAATTTGCTTCAGTAGGTTCAAGGCTGTTGCCACTTTCTGCCATGCCTCAGAGAAACAAAACTAACCATTTTTTAGAGCCCATGACCTTTTGGTGACTTGATGCAAGATGATTCCATTTCTCTAATTCTCTCTGATTGTAACAACATGGAGAGATTTGGCTTCTTTTGTCTTTCTTTAGAAACTGCCTGATTGTGAGCCCTGCAAGCTTTTCACTGCTATGTAAACCCTAGCCAGGCTTCCTGCAGATATTACTAACAGGTCTCACAATGCTGAACTGCTACACTAGAAATTAATTTCCTCAAGTTTTATAATGCCTATGTGCTATTTTACATTACTGATTATTTTCATATTGAAACTGTACATAATAATAAGCAGATGCTCCTTTTGTCATTTTAGTTGAGACTTTCCCTTCATGTTTAATGATCATGGCAATTCCTGTAACTGAGGTGATGAAAATGCATGTTGAAATGAAAGCTTTCAAACTGAAATGTGACTAAAAAGATGACAAAGTATGTCATTGGTTTAGATAATAACTTAACATGCCTCAGCTTGTTCTATTTTACTGCCTTTTTCTCCCTCAGATTGTAACTGCTGTCTGTTCCTCATCAGTTTCCTATATCAAATTTGGTAACACTGATGATTACATATTTCTCTTAGCAAAAAAAAAAATATATGAGTCATATTTCACAGAGGTCTTACTCCTGAAATCACAGTAGTCATATTTTTACAGCTCAGTTAATGCCCTCACTGCATTACTGTAGATGAAATCCACCTGATCAAAATATTTTTAAAATCTGGTAGAAAGCACACATGTTCTATAGCATAATTATCCTGAAAATGCTACAGCATCAAGAAGTGTTCCAATGTGACAAAAGGAAACAATAATTATTATGTTCCAGGACTTAATTTTACAGCCTTTTCTGAGACAAAATTGCCATTGCTTTCAATGACAATTTATTTATTCACCTAAATAAAGACTAAGAACCATAAAATTTGCCCCACATTGTTAACTACACATATTAGCTGTGTACTACTAGTTCACAAATAAAAATGCAAAGCTACAATAATGAAGAAATGGTCCTCAGTTATTTAGGCTACTAATCATGTAGGGGAACACACACACACCTTATCAGATGTCTTCTAGAGCATTACAAAAACACATGGAAATGAAATTCTGCATCTTTGCATTTCTGAGGTGATTTCCCTGACTGATAACACAGCCTACCCATATCATGTCAGTGCCAAGAACAATGGAATTTGTTTATCAGACTGTTTGAGCTTCAGACCTATTTGGGAGCAATTTTCTGAACACTATGAGATGTATTACCCTTTTACAGTCCCAAATTGCTTCCCTAGGCAGCCAGGAATCCCACAGAAATGGCCAGTATGAAATGGGTAATTTTAAAAGCCTGGACCTTATATTCTATTTGGCTGGTGTTTTGTTTTTTTTATCTCTTCAAACAGGTGTGATGCTGGGTTAGCCAGGCTGTCTGCAGAGCATAAAATTACATATGAAAGACTTCAGAGTCTAAGTAAAGACCAACACACCTCCAAGCTGATCTTAGAATCTAAAATCAAAGAGGCAGAAATACAGGTATGGTATTTAGACCAAGGCAATACCTGTACAGGTAAGAGTTCCAGTCTAATTCACACAGACTCCATTACTGTTAATTATTATCCTGGGAGGTCACAGATTTCCAAATGGAGAGGTGTATCAGCTCACAATCCTTATTACATTGAACATTGTACCTAGGTGCATTCCTGTACTGCTCTAGCTGGAAAAGCTCCTTCATTTCTTCCTGCAGCATCTGTGTAGAAGGGATTAGTATGTAAAGGCACATGCTCAACAAAACTACAACAAAAAAAAAATGCAAGTCTCTGTGGCTTTCATTGTATGTTTTGGCCTTCCCAGGATGATCCTATATGTATTTGAACACAAGTTTTGAAGGTCTGCAAAAGACAACTAGCTTTGGGTTCTGTGAATTCATTAATCTGTCTCTCAGGTTTCTCTTCCATTGGGTTTGAGAATGGAAGTGAGCACTAGATACAAGCAGAGACTTGGAGATATGAAGAATCCTTTTCCTTAATGTCACATCTCAAGGCCTTCCCATTTTCTTGGTCAAAAAAAGTATTTTACATCTTCCTTTTGTGGTGGGTAAAAAAAAGGCTAAAATGTACTTTGCCTTTCTAAGAAGCCTCAGTGCAGTATATTAGCATGCCAGGAGCATGTTGTCCTGCATCTTGTAGAGAAGCAGAGCAGTATGCTTTGAGAAAGTGGGATGGTTGTTTTGGAGCAAATATTCTCTTGTAGTTATGACTTCTCCCCAGTTAAACCCAGCATTTCTATCACTGCAGGGGCCCTTACACACAAAGTGATGGAGCACATCCCTCAGTATTGGTGGAGTGCTTGGGCACTTGTTTATTCTGATTATGTGGCAATTTGGAGATGTATGGATCATGCAAATTCAGCTGTCTAAAGGGGGGGGGGGGCAGGCAGGGATTTTCAAGACGAAATTATTCACATTATTTACAGCAAAAAAATTTACAGTTTTCAAAATGCTGATACTTTCATATTGAGAGATAGTATATTTTCATGATAAAGTAAACTATGCAAATTTAATAATTTTTTGAGATGTTAGCAAAAGTGAGCTCTCTATTAGACCTCTACTGTTATGAAAATGTCCCAAATGGAACTGTGATGAAATGCTGTTGAAAATTCTGAATTTTGTTTCAGATTTCTCATCTGCTGAGCAGAGTAGAGCAATCAATAATGCAACAAGAAGCAAAGCTGAAGATTGCCTACAAAGAGAGCAACCAACAGCTCCAAGCTCTGGACACAAAGTGAGTGCCTGGGAAGCCTTGCTGCTGCCATGCACCTTGGGAGTAGGGCCTCCATTTTCCCAGTCTGGCCTCAGTTTTCCCTGTCTGACTGGTATAATCTTCAGACCTACAAAAGCAGGAATCTCTATGAATATGTGTGTTTGCTCCACAGATATTACAAAAGCTGACTGTCAAGAGGTCAAGAGGGACTTGCTTTCACCAAGAATTCTGCCCCTAATGTGGTTAGGCAATTCTGAAAAGTTGATTAAGTTCCTTATCAGGCAGAACTTATATCAAAGTACACAACTAAGGGTTTTTGTCAGAGTGGCCTGGTGCCTTTCTGTAAGAGCTGTCTGAAGCAATGAATGCTGGAGGTGACTGTCCAGAGCAGGGGAAAAAGTTCAACTGAAGCAAGCAGGAAGCAAGTTACAGCACTCACAGAGTGCCATTGCTTTAAACTGGCTTCAAGCATGAATATAACTGAAATACCTAAATTATTAGTGATTAAATACTCTGTACTACCAGACATTACATGGGGTGATTACATTCAATTCAGATGTTAACTCCTCTCCAGGCATTTCATTCAGTAGCAGTCCTGGTATAAACCATCGCCATCCTCATCTCTTACTGCTCATCACCATCCTCATGCAATGCAGGTTTCACATATTCACTGGAGAAAAGAAGCAGTTTCACTGGCACAGTTGGTTGGAGTAAAGTTGAGGTGGGTACAGGCAATGTAAGTGGAGCTACAGGAACCAGCACTGTCACCAGAATAAGTGGCTACCAAAACTTTGCTCAGATTTGATACATATGGACATAAAGTTTATAATCTGAATGGATAACCAGATTCTGTTTTCAATGTCACAAAGGATTTTCATCTACTATGATTCAAATTTTGTAATGTGTTTCATATAAATTTGCTGTGAACTTTTACCTTTATTTTCTAAACCAATGTTACCATATCCCATTTAATAGCCACAAAATTCAAAGGCTCACTTTAATCTGGTGTGAAGAATGTATTAAATTGTGGTTTTATGAACACGTTCAGAAAAAAGTCTCTGTTCAATGACCAGTTCTCCTTTGCATCTGCTAATTTCTGTTGTGCTCCTAGATTGAAAGATGCTGTTGAGGAACTCAGCAATCAGATTTTGTCTGCACGGAGCTGGTTGGAACAGGAACATGGAAGGACTGAAAAAGAGCTTGTGCAAAAAATCGACCAACTCTCACTGACTTTTAAGGAAAGCACTGTAAGTTTCATTCAAATGTCCTGTAATACTTCTCAGGAAGCATTCAAAAGCATTATTAAGAACTAAGATGATATAATTGAGATATTATTTGAGTGAGAGTTTCAGATAGCCTCAGAATATGCTAAAGTCTCCATATCAATATCCAGTCTAATACCTACAATTTGAGAATCTTTAAATGAATCTGATCACTGCTAAATAGATCAGTATTTTAACCTACACTAATCAAGTAATTTGAAATGATTTTATGAAAAATTGTAATTCCTTAAATTTTGAATTCCAGATAAAAGATGATAAATCAGTATCTATTTCATATTTTAAAAAGGCCACAGTTATTCCACATGCACAGTTAATAATTAAAATTCTGTTTCCTGGCTCTAGGAAATGAGTGAGAGAGGTATTGAGATGAAATTCAACCAAATGGCAGAGAAAATTGAGAGAATAGAAGAAATGCAGAAGATAACCATGGAGGCACACGAAGCAAAACAGACTGAAGAAAAGATAAATATTCGCATTGTCAAACTTCAAAATGAGATAAACGAAGATATAAAAGAAATGAAAGCTGAAGTCAATGCTGGTAGGACCATAGTTATCCAGTTCTTTATTCTGAATTGTGGTGACAGTGATCCACTCACAGTAATATGCAAAATGTCTTTGCTTGTATCAAAGTAGCTTAAATACTTTTGGGGCAGATGTAATGGCTCCACCTGTGGCATTAAGAGGGATTTCACTAAGTGTGAAAAGCAGAGCAATAAGGGGTGACACCAGCTTAGAAATGCTCTCCCTAGAGCAGGCACAGCCATAGCTGGGCTGCCATCAGGGCATTTCTGCCTTCAGCACACAGTTACACCCCATTTCCTTCAGAACTTTTGCTGAGTTCCTAGTGCAAAGCAGAGCATTATGGAAATGCATTCTGCTAGCAGTGATGTGATACCTTCTCCTCATGATGAACTAATGCCATTCTCACCTGCAACAGGGTTTGCAGCAGAGCATTATGGAAGTGCATTCTGCTAGCAGTGATATGATACCTTCTCCTCATGATGAACTAATGCCATTCTCACCTGCAACAGGGTTTGCAGCTATCTACGAGAGCATCGGGTCTCTACGGCAAGTTCTAGAAGCAAAAATGAAGCTGGACAGAGATGAACTCCAGAAGCAGATCCACCAAATGAAGCAGGAGGTTCCAAGATGGGGAGAAGCTGGACCATGACTGCAAGGTTTTGTCTGAGAGATGAGTGTTTACCTGGCTAACTAGGCAGACTCTAGTGTTGTTCCAGTCTGTAATGCCAATTACCTGCATGTACCAAATGACATGCTGCTGCTGCTGCTGCTGCTGCTGCTGCTGCTGCTGCTGCTGCACAGGTGCTTGCTCACAGCAGTAAATACAAGCTGTTCTTGGATATCTGGCAATGAGCCTGTGGAGCTGAGGTGCTGCTTTGCCACTGCACTACTCCAGTTGCTGTCAGGAAATTTAGCACTGTGTAAAACTGGAGTAATACACTGGTGAAGCTGGCACCTAGTTTGCTAAAGGCATTCCAGTTTTGCAGGCTTGATCAGGCAGCTATATGCTTTTATATGCACCTGCACCCCTCCACCTTAAACAAAAAAAGGCAAGTTGCTATCATTTGCTTCATATGAATTTGGCAAGGCTCTCCACCTTGATACAAATTAGTTAATTGAAATCAATGGACATATTGACTTTCTCTACTATTGACTTCCTGGGAAGACAGAATTGGCACTAAACAGACCAATCTTCAAAATCAAGACAACATCAGAAAATCTTTGTTTAGGTTTGCAAATATTCTGTGTGTGAAAACTAGGTAGTGTTATATAATGTAGTTGTAGACTTAGATGATTCATAAACAACATAAGAAACAACTTACATGGTCTTAAGTATTGTAACCTTTTAAAATTAATAACCAAGGGGAGTTGACACAAGAGAAAAGATGTATATAGGGTATTTTTTACTAGGCATGTGTTCCTATGACTTGCTTCAATATATTCATAAAAACTTAGAATTGTTTGAAAACTAAAGAGAAGGTGATAATCTAACCTAGTCTGGAGACTCTAATGTAAAATAAAATGCAGTTTATGATCTCCTTACAAATTTTCATTGAAGTAAAAAAATTGATTCATCATATTTAAGTAGACTTTAATAATTTAGCAGACTCAAATTGCTAATTGCATTCACATTATTTCCAGATAATAATTTCCATTCCCAGAAGAGATTACATATGAAAATCAGCACCCATGTGGCATATTATCTAGACAAGAAAAAAATATATGTTGTTTTTACTTCTTCATTCATGGCATGATATATTGCTCCTCATGTTTGTAAGCCGTGCAGGATTAAACCCTCATGAAAAAATAAAATACTTCATCCAGCATCCTATTAATTTATACTATTAACAGTAATTAATACACAAAAATAATATTAATTGACAGACTTTATAGTATTGTTAATCTAAATAAATTAATAGGATGTCTCTACACTGCCCTTAATCACTGTCTTTACACTGACCTTTCATTCAGCTAGTATTGGAAAAATATATTTTTAGCTGGAAAATCAGTGGCAAATATCACTTCCATAAAAGACATTTTAGTCCACAGAGTCACCATATATAAAACAAAGAATTTAAAAAACTGCTTCAAGAACTTACAGTCATTAACTTCAGTAAGTCAGTGTAGAGTGTAAAAATCATGTGTATGCATACATCTTTACAGGATTAACATCTAAGTTTATATTCACTTCCTCTATAGCTGAAAGTCATTGAAGTCTCAAAGACACGTGAAGCTTTTCCATCTCTGGCTCCCAATGCTACTCTGATACAAACCAGGAATACCAGAGGCAGTTTTGTTATCATCCATGTCCTGTGAAATATATTTACAATGGCAGCTAAGGGGAAAGCCCAGTTCCCTAAAGAGAGACAATTAAATGCTTGTAGATATTTCTCAGGAATTGTCTTTAAAATTCAATCTTACTTCCTGTATGTATTCCTATATATTCTTAAATATTTAGCCATGTGCAGTAGAAAAGCTATCACTGGTGTTCTATTTAAAAAAGGAAAAAAAAGGAAAAAAAAAGAAAATAACAAAGAAAGAAACAAAAAGATGCAGACCAAAACCAGAATAATTTTTCACTTCTGTAATTGGAAGTCTGTATCCAAGAAAATCTGATATGATATGAAGAGCATACAAGGAATCAGAAACATTTAAATAGGCATTAATTAAATTGTTTCTCTTGCAAAAATTTTGTGTGATTGATCCAGATATAAAACAACAAAGGAAACCCTATCCAACTTTACTTTTTTCTGCCTTAAAAATGTTTTTTTCCTAAATCTCAGCTAAAGCAAATAAGTAAAAGCCCAAATAAAATAATACTCAACCTACTGCCAAGCAGTGTCTTCAAACTCTGAAGTGCCAAGTGGAGGGAGGCCCAGGTCAGCCTTGTCTCGTTGGCATTGTCTGCCAGGGAGTGCTCCCATGTGATAAGCCAGTCCTTCAGGGGAGAATTCAGAGTGCTTCTGATACTGGAGTGTTCTCTGATCATCTGAACATGGCAGAGCAAACTCCTCTCCAGACACAGCTCTGCAGCCACGGGGCAGTGCTGCACACACTGAGCTGTGGCAGCCTGCTTTTGCCAAATGGAAACTGATTCTGAAAACTGATCCCCAGGGATCTTGGAAAGCCAAACAGAAGGAAAGAGCAGTGCTTGGAAGCACAGCTGTCTCTTTTTTTTCCTCCCATGGTGATGTCCGATGGGATTCCTGTGTTCCAGTCCTTCAGGGACACCAAGGTCCACTTGTGATGGTGGAAATCATGTCCTTTCTTTGTTCAGCACAAGAGCTCATGCTGTGAGTCTGGGTTTGTGCACCAAGTGCAAGCCTGCCAAGCCCACAAAAGGAACAAGGTAGTGTGAGGTAGTGTTTGTGTGGATGGCACTTGAGCAACAGAATGAGACATAGGAAAGTATAATAGATGTGCACAAAATACTATTTAAATCACAAAGTTCACTGACACAACCATAAAGTCACTGAAAGAAGGACTGGGAGGAGCCTTAGGAAGTCAGCTGCTCCACTTCTCCACTTTGAGATAGATCCCACTCTACCTAAAATATTTGCCATAGACACTTCTGTAACTTGCTTATTAGAGTCTTTTAAGAATAAGACATTGATTAGTGCAGTCTATTCCACTGCTTAAAGAAGATTGCCTTGCCACCCAAACACCTAAACTTGGACAAGACATAATAGCCTTAAATTTCAACACAGAGGACACAAAACCTAATTTATTACATTCTTTTCTGCATGTTCATTAGTTTTTAAAGGTAATCTGTCTATAAGAGTTTATTCAAATGAAGCTTCACAGGGATATTTGCCCAATATTTCTTTTTTTTCTCCTTCCTACATCCGTATAAAACCCACCAAACCAGCAACACCCAACCCAAAGAAACCACCACCACAAAACCACCAAAACAGCCAAAAGCAGACCACTTGCTCTCATGGAGTTTTAACTCTCTTTTGTCAGCTATTTCACATGCATGAGGCTTAAACCACCTGCAGTGTGCAGCCCATACTATTCAGTCAGCCATGTAGCACTTACTGAGTGTCATAAGTTCAACTCTTTGGAAAATGTTTAACTGGGGTACATGGCTTTTACATTAGCATGTGATAGCAGAGTAGAACCATGGTACTGTGCAGTGAGGCCTTGGCTGGAATCAGAATGATGTCAGTAATTACAGAGCAATTGTGCTGTTTATACTCATTAAAAAACCAAAGGAATGGTGCAAGTAAGAAGTTCAAAGGATGACCCTAACTTCCACCTGCAGTTGTTTATGTAGTAAGTTTTGTGTTGTGGATACCTTTATATTGTGGATATCTTTGTCATTGCAATCTGATATGGTTCAATAGACTGTTGCCATGTTACAGAAAAGCAGTATGAATGATGATGAAGAACAGTATATTCCTGTAACATCAATTTAAACTGAAATGCAAAATTTTCTTTTCTCAATTTCTGTTTTGTGTTCCACCTCCACGAGCATCTGGCCATCTGGGGCAGAGTGTTCTCCGTATCTAAGAATTAAAGTGCTCATTAGACATGTCTTCCAGTATTGGAAACGTCTAATAAGAGACAGATGACAACCTGATGCAGCCCTCCTATGTGTAGGGGAGGAATTCCTCCTGTCACACTCCCTGCCGTGTAAGAAATTCGGAGGCAAATTTGGAAGAAGCCAAGGAAATTGAGCATACGGCCTCTACTCAATTTGCCACAGGGTGTCACTGTTACTCTTGGCAAGGGAAGGACGGGGCTCAATGAACCTATGCGATCCATAGATGCTGCAATCCCACTGGCACGGGCTGGAAGTATTACCGTGTACTTTGACAAAAGGAAAAAAAATGAATATTCTAAAGACGTCACTCTGTAAAATCACAATAAAGGCAGACGATAATTAAGCAAAATATTCTGAGAGTGATTGTGATGCTCCTTTAGACAAGAATGCTGAGTGAGGACCAAATCTCTCTGCTGCCTGTTCTGTCAGCAGAACTCTGGTCAACACAAACCATTAAAAAACCCCAAACAAACTCCCAAACCCAGAAAAAAAATCGGGGGACAGTTCTAAAGTAGTAGATCTTAAATCATGTACAGCACAAAGAGCAACGTGCCTTTCACACTGCTGCAGGAGTGCAGAAGAGGCTCCTCCAGCACTGCCTCCTGCTCTGACACTGCCTTGGGCTGAAAGAGCACAGGACAACCTCAACACTTACTACCAGGTGTAGCTCTGGGCCCAAAGAGCTGCTCTAAGTCCATGCAAGGATTATCTCAACAAATAATACAGTGGAATAGCCTCAAACATCACAAAATATATGAGAGAGCCATGACTTTTTTGGCACAGAGCAGTGAAAAAATGCTTTGAGCTCAGTGATGTAGAGAGAACCAGGATCAAGTTTAAGAAGAAAACTGAGTAGAAATTGTCATAATACAAAAAAACTGAACTGTATGAGAGGGTGAGTAGGAATTGCTGATGAGAGAGGAGAAAGGAGATTTGCTTCTAGTAGGAAATGATTACAATAAAACACATCATGCACTGCTGCACATACACCGAAGAGTTACTGTCATTAAACCTGACCTCAGCTTCTGCTAAGGTTCATGTTCTAACACCAGTGCAGTAAATAAGCTTCCATTCCAGGGGAGTGAAGTTGAAGCAGACTGTCAATGAGGACATATTGCAGTGCCTGTGCTGTCTCATTGTTGTGCTGCCACTCCCTGGTGGTATCAGGACAGCGAGGCAGGCACCCATCCTGCCAGGAGCCTTTGTGATCTTGCCATCTCTGCTAAGAATAACTCAGAGGTTCAATAATTGCATATTAGATTATATATACAGCTGCATAAATAACACTGAATCTCCATGTTGTCCATGCTCTTTCATTCCTCACTAGCCTTGAGAATTGTAATTTCAGTACATTCCAAGTATCTTGTCTTATATAAATCATTCAATTCAAGAAAGGTATAATGATTCACAGCAGAGCTTTTAAAATGCAAATAACTGGAAACAACAAAAGTTAAAACATACTTTATGCCACTGCCATGCTTTGAAAAGATAAATGCCAGCCAGCTTACTACTATAAATAATAAACCTTGTTCACTTTACAAAGATCTTACGGGGATTGATCACTTACACAAGCTTGAATATGTGAAGTGCTGTGACCCAATTCCACATATGCTTTCCTTTCTGAGATTAATCTTCCTAAAATGAATGTGGCAGCTCCCAACGTAAACTGCTTGCTTACCATGTTGCATGTATAATGTCTTATGTTTCAAAACAAAAGGGACTGCTGGTCTCTAGTATGGTCTCCTGGTATCTTAGAATCATAGAATCATTTAGTTTGGAAAAGATCTTTCATTGATAGCAAAATCTTAACATTTTGGGTTTCTAGTTATTGTGGACTAACAAGACAAAAAATGAACAGTATGGTATTATCAGTGTTTGTTTTAGTAATATATCTCCATTTTCCAGAGGGAGGGGAGGATAAGGAAAATCCAACGCTGATATCATGAGACAGAGTACAGTGGTGGGATACTGAATCTCCTGATAAATTTTGGGCTAGTTTGGGCCCATTATCTATAGCTCTGTGCCCTTTATTTCAGTAAACTACCTAGTGGTAAATTAATTATTTACATTTATCAGGCTGTCCAGACTGCAATAACTTCCACACCGTGTTAAATTAACAAAAAAAGAGTAAAAAGTAACAAAGGAATTGAGTATTATTCTGACCCTGAGGCCCCACTGCCACCTGATGTTACTATTCTTGTCAGGCAAAGGCAGGCAAGCTGCATGGCTGCAAGAACTGACAGCTCTGGGAAGGATTTCAGCAGGTAGGAAGCCCCAGGGAAAGTCATACAAATTATTTCACTAAGTCAAAAGCATGTGCCTTATGGACAGCACTGGCTAAGACAAATCCATTAACCAGGGCAAACACAGAGATTCAGTTAAGGGTGAGTCTCCTTGAGGTCCTCTGGGGATCGGCTGGCACTGCCTGACACAAGTGGGCAGGAACTCCACATGGCAAACACCACAGCAGGGCAAAAAGCCCTCCTGCCCTTGCATTACTGCAGCTTGGTTCCCAGTAAAGCACACTAAAGTAGGAGAAACTCCACAAATAAGACATCTGTCTGATACACAAGAGCAATGCCCAGGCAGAGACCTGAAAACCTCATACATTTAATGTTGGCTGTGAGGCTCCTTCTGCCTATCACAGGCCCCAGAGAGTCTTCACCGAGCTACAGGGGAACAATTGAGCATTTGAGGCAAGACTTGAGGGACAGGGACAGGAATGGAGTCACCTGCACACTGAGATAATGGTCTGTGTTTGCATCTGGAAAGCTCAAGGGAATATTCTGGCATTAGGAACAGAACAGCAAGATTTTCAGTGAGTGGATATTGTAATCGTCATTCAGAAGTAGAAGGATAAATAAGTAAAGCACCCAGCAATGCTCACTTGAGAGCCTTTTGCTTCATGAGCAGGCAGCAGCACAAGGGAGGCCTGGAGGAACAGAGGGTCTCTGGCCAAGTGGTATGAATGTGACTAATTGCAAATGATTAAAAACTTCAACTCATGTATACTCTGGCTCAAAGAAGCATAGAGTGGTTAATACTGAAATGTCTATACATATTTACATGTGGCATCTAAAATACATCTTATATTTTGCATCTAAACAAATTTGCCACTTTGTGCATGATGAACCTGGTTTCCAGGAGCACAGAACATATTTTTAATGCTTGGCTCACCTGGGTGGTCAGATATCTTTCTGTAACTCTGGTGTTAATTGTACTACTGGCCAGCAACCCCTAGTCCTAGAACATGTTTTATTCCTCCTAAGGTTTCTTGTAACAATCAGTCAAATCCCTATCTCTGCACAAGGTTAAAAAAAAAAAAGGTATGAGAGATATTAATGGCCCAGTTTGGTACTGATAAGAAAATACTGCAGAATAGTGTTCCAGACTAGTTTTTTTCCTTACTCAAGGCAATTAAATTTGTATATTAATGGAGTCTGGTTAGCCACTATCTTAATTCACCCACTGTGGAATCTGATGGTTTCAAATTCCCACAAGATGAAGAACTCTGTAAACATGCTCCTGCTGCACTCCAGTTATGTGTAAGCAAACCAATACATTTTTGCTGATAAAAAATGGTGAAACAATTATCAGTTTTATAATATCCCTGTTGGATACAATTGAGGTTAGAGGAATGGCACACCATTCATTTTAGTCATGTCTCAAGACTACACAGTGGAGCTCAGTGTAACAGTCACTGCCAGCTCCTGCATACCAGCATTAACCATCCTCAAACACCAAACTTTCAATTAAACCATGGCAGTAAGTAAATGCTATTTATACAAAGCTTGCAGCTTGACTGTTTTACAAATGAGTATGTGGGAAGCAATGTGAAATATCAACTGATAGTTAATATTTAAATCACTGCTCATTTACACTTAAGGCAAGTTTCGTTGCTATTTGCAGAGAATTTCAAAGTTTGGAATTCTGTGATTCATTTCAAGAACTTTTATAAGTAACACCCTATTATAAAGGAAAAAAATAAAACCAACTTGTGATGGATAAAACTTTCTCCCAGGAGAAAAGAATGTTTTTTAAAGACAGCAATAATTTTTTTACTCATAGAAAGAACAGATTTTTTGGTCTGTCTTAAAAAAGCATTCAGGAAGGGGAATGCTTCTGTCCCAGATGCTTAACCTTACAGAATCCATCCATTGATTGTACACAGGATAATCTGCAGTTAGAAATAACAATTCAACTCAAAAAGTCAACTCAACAAGTTCAACTCAAAAAGGGGAAAGAAGTTGAATATATATATAAAGAGTGCCTCTAATAAAGCCAATGTTCTCAAGATAGCACCTCTCTTCTGTGATAGCGGTGATCTGTCCTTAATCCTAAAACCCAGTCAGCTCCCTCAGGTGGGAAACCTGACAGCATCCCTGCCTTTATCACCTGGGCACTTCCACATTCACAGGACAACTCTATTTTCTCCTCCTCCTAAAGAAATCCTGTCACTTCCTCTTCAAAACTAGGAAAATGCTACAATGAACCTGAGATTTGGGGCCAAATCTAGCAATACAATGCACCAACCACACAAACTGTACACCAGGATAAACAGGCAGGAGCAACCCTAGAGCAGCTCAGGATGAGTCTGAGGCACAGGAGGATTTGCTGGCTGGTCAGGAGTGAGCAGGAGCAGTGGGGTGAGCAGTGAGGTGCAGCATGTCCCTGCCAGGCTGCAGGGCAGTGGGGTGAGCAGTGAGGTGCAGCATGTCCCTGCCAGGCTGCAGGGCAGTGAGGTGAGCAGTGAGGTGCAGCATGTCCCTGCCAGGCTGCAGGGCAGTGAGGTGAGCAGTGATCAGCACCATGTCCCTGCCAGGCTGCAGGGCAGTGAGGTGAGCAGTGATCAGCACCATGTCCCTGCCAGGCTGCAGGGCAGTGAGGTGAGCAGTGATCAGCAGTGTGTCCCTGGCAGGCTGCAGGGCAGTGAGGTGAGCAGTGATCAGCACCGTGTCCCTGCCAGGCTGCAGGGCAGTGGGGTGAGCAGTGATCAGCAGCGTGTCCCTGCCAGGCTGCAGGGAGTGAGGCAGGGTCAGCACCATGTCCCTGCCAGGCTGCAGGGAGTGAGGCAGGGTCAGCACCATGTCCCTGCCAGGCTGCAGGGAGTGAGGCAGGGTCAGCACCATGTCCCTGCCAGGCTGCAGGGAGTGGGGTGAGCAGTGATCAGCAGCGTGTCCCTGCCAGGCTGCAGGGCAGTGAGGTGAGCAGTGATCAGCACCATGTCCCTGCCAGGCTGCAGGGCAGTGAGGTGAGCAGTGATCAGCACCATGTCCCTGCCAGGCTGCAGGGCAGTGGGGTGAGCAGTGAGGTGCAGCATGTCCCTGCCAGGCTGCAGGGCAGTGGGGTGAGCAGTGATCAGCACCATGTCCCTGCCAGGCTGCAGGGCAGTGGGGTGAGCAGTGAGGTGCAGCATGTCCCTGCCAGGCTGCAGGGCAGTGAGGTGAGCAGTGATCAGCACCATGTCCCTGCCAGGCTGCAGGGCAGTGGGGTGAGCAGTGATCAGCACCATGTCCCTGCCAGGCTGCAGGGCAGTGAGGTGAGCAGTGATCAGCAGCATGTCCCTGCCAGGCTGCAGGGCAGTGAGGTGAGCAGTGATCAGCACCGTGTCCCTGCCAGGCTGCAGGGCAGTGAAGCAGGGTCACACTGACAGGGCAGGGGCCAGGTCTCTGCCACCACAGAGCCCCAAGCAGGCTGCAGCACCTGGGCCTGGCTTCCACACAGGCTGCTCAGCTGAGCTCCCTCTGCCAGGGAGAGCTGGGGAAACTGTCCCTGTGACACATCCAGCTGGGCATTTCTGCACTTCACATTCAAAACATTTCTGACATTCACAACTTCAAAACCAACAGTTTCAATGTGTTCGGTACACAATATTTGAACTTTAAAAATTAAAATTAATACCAATGGTAGGGTAAAGTTTTCAAATACAGTTTGGCAATTTATTAATTTTATTGCAAAGAATAAAATGCAGTGATCTGCTTAGAAAACTCACCTTTAGGCGTTCAAATTTATTGGGTCCCCCTAAGAGTGAAGCTCCCAGGCAATCAGAATTTCTTCAGAAGGTATGACATAGGCTCTAAATCACTGCAGGGCTTTTAAAAAATGTACTAACATTTTCTTATTATCATCATAATGAAAACATTGACATTTTTGTATTATAAAAATCAGTACCACAGACAATCCATCAACAAACAGATAAATTAAATTATTACTCAAAATATTTGAGCCATCTCAGCTACTTAGAGGCTATCCTTGCAGGCTGGCATTAGCAATGTCAGTGTTGCCTCTGACCTGCCACATTACATTATCTTCACAATTAACTGGGAAACCAGAAGAACAATTTGACCATGATAAAAAGATAGCCTTGAATTACAGCCTTAAAGAGACCCGTGGAATTTTATTTAGGCATCCCAAAAGATTTAATAGGAGTAATAGCTTCAATTAAAAATTAAGGTTTACTTATGCAAAGTAGTGAAAGCAGAAACAGAAGTTTTAGGTAAGTAGATGCTCTCAAAACCAGAGACATCTCTGAAAGTTTGGTTTCATTAAAAGGCATCTGGGTATCCAAACATCTCCGATTAAATGTGAACTTAAAATGAGAAAATAGAAAGCTGCTGTAAGCTTCTTTTTTTATTTGCCTGGCTCAGGTAACCGTGATAATTTTTCTCATGCTCTCATAGCATGGCAAACAGATCAAACTCTAGACCAATAGAGCTATAAAAATTAAGGATTTCACTTCTTATATGTGCCCTAGCAAGATGTGCAGAAAAAGATACTTCTAGAGCTGTGTGAGGCAAGATTCTGTCTGAACATAAGAAGACACTCCAAATATGTTGATCTACTTGGCAGACAAATTTAAAGTCAGATTTTAATTTTTTTTAAATATTTTTAAACTTCTAATTAGTCATTAAAATAATCAGTAGTCTAAAATTTCTCCTGCAAAACAAATGCTTAAGCAAATTCCTGAAAGCTTATCCAACCTTGAAAAAACCTCCTACCTAATTAAAACCATTGAAAAAACCAGACAGTTGCTTCCTCCCTCTCTGTCCCAATTCTCCTGTTTTTCATCCTGTCATAATAAAAAGACATTTTAGAAAAAAATTGTCCATAATAAATGAACTATCTGTGGTCTTTTAAATCTAGTTCAAAAAAATTACACTGAAAGCAGTTTGCATTCACTCATGACTAACAAAACCCCTTTTGATGTTAGTGAAAAGAGAGAAGTTTTATTTTGAGAGCTATCACCAAAATCAAAGGCAGGTCCAATACTGGAAAAGTCTTCCCTGTGTGCCTGTGTCTATTGTGATTGCTCACCCCCAGCTGGCTCATGGAATGGTTCCTCAGACATCTGTGCTGGGGCTGTTACTCGGTTTTAACCCTGTCAGGTTCTCCAGCACTGAGGAGAAGAGCCACAGATGCCCAAGGGCTGTATTTCCTATGTGCTGCTAAATCTGTGATTACAGGACATTCATTCACAAGGCAGCAGCCCCTTCCCTGGCTGGTCAGCAGGGGCTGGTGTCAGGGGAGTGCTGGGACTGAGGGCTTGGGCTGTGCTTTGTCACTGCCCTGGCAGCCCTGCTCCTGAGCCGTGCTCCTGGTACACCCACCTACACTGGCTTTGTAACAGGGAGAGCAGCTGGCCTTTGAAACCAGCACAGGGAGGGAGAAGTCCCACCGCTGGTGTCACAAACAATAACAGCAGAAGCCCAGCTGGAAGAGGGATCCACTACTCCCACACACTTGGCCATCCCAGCAAACCTGGGAGCCAGCAGGCACTTTCTGCTGCTCACATTTGCTGTGTTTGGGAAAGCAGAGCACAGCTGCTCCATGCTGTGCTGCCCATGTGGAAAAACACAGCCTCCATTCCTGAGCATGGCAAACCCATCTTCAGTCCTCCAGAAACGCCAATGAAGTCTGTATTTCTATAAGGGACTCAGATAAAATAGATAATATCTAGTGTTTTGAGTTGTTTGTTGTGAATTTTCCATCAAACACTATATTTAAAGTAGTTTTAGTTCCTCCTCCAGAGGTCCACAGCTTTTCATCAATGGAACAATCTAGTAGCTGCTTTGAGAATTCCTTTGAGTCCAGCAAGGAATCTCATTTTGAAAATTTGCCTGTCTCTAAAGGATCCACAGCCTCCAAATATGCTGCGTTCTGACAACAAAAATTATTCATTTTTGTTTCCATTCTCTGAATGCTCCCATTTGCAACAGTTTCCATGCAGGACTGTCACCAGCTGGCTGGAGAAGCACTTTGCACTGAGCCATGACTGGCTGCCACTCTCTGGTGCTGAGAGCAATGAATTCCTCTCTGGATTCCTCCCTGTCTCCAGTGACTCACGAGGGCATTTGCCCTCTGTAGCCCTGCTGCTTCTCTCAGTGTGCTGTGCCAGAACAGAGGGGCAGTTAGAGAAAGCACAAGGTCTCATTTCAAATAGAAGATGATAGGTGATGTTTGCTGCTGCACAGGCTTGAAAAACATCAGCTTCACCAGTGACTGCTTAAAATGAATCACACAAGGACTGGACTGATGGCCTCAGTAGCAATACTGAGACATTGCAGGAGAAGTTAGGAAGGAATATTAGAGAGTGCTGGTTTTATGCAAGGTAAGAAATACAGTTGTAAATTTGTAATCCATGCATTACAAGACAAGAAATAAAAATTCTCCCCAAAGCCATATTAAAAATGTGTTTGATGAGCTTAAACTTAGCCATTAGGATTCTAAAGACCAAAATTCAGTATTCTCTAGCAGATGAGGGCACCCTGACTAGTTTTCCTTTTAGAAATCTTGGCTGTAGATAGAAATTTGGCTTTGCAAGATTAAACTGTCCCATGACCCCTGCCTCAAATAAATGAATTTGCTCTCAATTTTGCTACAACATTCTGTCTTTGAATGGGTTTGAGCTTAGCTTTGTGGTCAAAAGCCTTATTAGAATGGTCTTTACAGACCAAGTGACCATTTTTGTGGAATTCATGTTAGTTATTTAAATTGCAGCAGATGGTAATTTTTTCAGGAAAGAAAAATTTCTAGTGTGTTGCTTTAGGACAAGAAAAATAAGGTTGATCTTCAGATGCTTATAGATGAAGATCTGTTAAAGCTGTAGGCCTAAAATGCAGATTTCCTATCAACTTTAATTAGCTTCTGTAAACCCTAAATTATGTAGTTATTTAAAACTAACCAGGGTGAAGAAAAGCAGTTTTGTCAACTTTCTGTTATTCACACTCATCCAAAAAGATGGCAAAGCAACAGTAATGGTGAATTGTATGTCAGTGAGAAATGAATGGCAAGCCATGAAAATGCATCAGAAGGACCTGACAGAGGCTGAAATGAGAGGAACAAGAATTCCTTACACAGAAATCAAAGTGCAAATGTGCTGAGCATGATGCCAGTGAAAACATGTAAGGTTTCTTTGGACAGAGAAAAGCACCTGTAAGGTAGATATGCTGAGAAACCTCTGTAGTTACAGCATTTGAGATGTTTCATTCACAGGAACACAGTGGTGCTGCCACTGTTGTTTAATATGCTCACACTTTAATGTGAGTGTATGCTAACAGTAATAAAAGAAAAGTATGAATTTTGGAAAATGCTTGCATGACAGAAATGAGCACAAGCCTTACTCATTAGTAATGCAGTCATTAGGGAAATTTGACAAATACTTATTCCTCACATCTGAGCATTGTTCAGAAATACTTCTGTAATTACTTTTTACAAAGTGGTAAGGCAGCAGCTTTGTTGTTTTTACACAGCAGAATAGTCTGTGCTCTTCTTTATCCTTCTCAACAGATGACAATTTGGGGAATGGATCATTTTCTGGAAATCACACACTGGTGGAGGGACTAAGAATTTGAGAAAGACACTGCCTTTGTGAACCTCTGTTCAAATTAGCTTGTAGACAATATAAAGTTCAGTCAGAAAATTAACCATATTTCAGATCATTAATTCATCTTTCAATAGGAAGCTTAACATCAAAACTACTTGCTAACTCCTGCAAGGAAGAACCATATAATGTTTCAGGACATTTTACAGAAAAAAAAAATCAAGCTTGTCACATGTACATTCTCAATCCCTGAAACTACTCATTGGGCAAAGTAAACAACAGAGAATAACTAAAAACATGGGATGCAATTACTAGGACTATAAAAAAAAAAAAAAGCTACTAACAAATAAAGAGGTACTCTAATTCAAATAACATTCAAGAAAATGTGGGCATCTAACATGTGCTGTAAGCTACCATTTAAAATCCTAGCCTACTTTACCTAGAAGGAAAAGAAGATTATTTTCTGATTGGAGCCCCAGGTCATTGCAATTGCACAATAATTAGATCAAAGTCAGAAAGTGCTGCAGTCATTATAGATGGATACAGTACAAGATGGTCACTTCTTCACTATCAGCCTCTTCTCAGGGCTATTTTATCATCTTCTGCCACAGCAGGAAGAAGAACGATTTTGTTCATATCTATTCTGTTCATATCTATATCTGTTCAAATCTGTTCAAAGAGAAAAAGAGGATATTTCTCTTTTTCAGTTCTGGGATATTGTAAACCTTGGGCAACTGCAACATCTGGTAATGACTGCACGAGTCATTCTGAACATTGTTTAGTCCCTGGTTCTTTTCACTGACCAACACATGAGATTAGCCCTGTAATCTGAACAAGGAGGACAGTCTGGATATAAACAAGCATCTTACAGTCATGGTGAGGGTCTCTTCTAGAGACACACTGATTCAGAATCCTGTTGCTGTTTCTCTAGCAGCTCTGTGCCTCTCTCAGACTCAAAATAGACCTGAAATAGCACTTCAATGAAGTATTTTGCACACTGACTTATTTACTTCTTTCCTTGTCAGATAAAGAAGCAATAGACAGCACACCAGTACTAGATGCACACTATTAGCACACACATTTTCTATGCCTGACCTTGATATATGTGACCTGATCTGTGCATAATGTTGTGTCCTTGAGCAATTGGTTATTCACAAACAGACAGACACACAATTGGCAGTTTCTAATCATGCCCCATGCATGTAAGAAACAAACAGACATTAAGGGCTTGTTTACTTTCTGGCAAACACCTGAGTGTGTTAGGAAGGTGTGCTGGGACACCTACAATGGTTTCTATGGCCTGTAACTGTAGAGTGAATTCATCATTGTGCCTAAGAAGTTATGGTGTAGGGAGAGGAAACAGCTGTCTCCAAATCACCTGGCTATCCAGCAGAGAGAGAAGAATTAAAGCTGAGAGAATAGTGGGTATTGCCTCCAGTGGGCCCTGCAGGCAAAGAAAGCCTCTGCTGGCCACAGACTGCACCGCTTGCTTTTAAGTTCTAAGCACCAAATTCTACGGAGATAATCAGTGCCATAATTTCAGGCTTTTAGAGGACTTCAGTAAGTTTTTTTTCAACCTTTCTTTGCTAGTATCTACACAATATCTATAAATGTTTGTGAAATTAACTTTTATTAGCCAGGATGTCTAGAGAAAGCAGATAAGACTTTTTCCTGCCATTTGTGTGCATTCACAGCAGAATCTCTGACTAAAAGGTAAAACCTTTAGTAAGAATGCACCTGATTGAACAGAGTTTAATCAAGGAGTTGAGGTGCTGATTGCTATTAAAGAATATCAAAAGAATTCCTGAAGTGCCTGTAAATCAGATGAAAACAAGACTGTCGCAAACCATTTAAATCAAGGTTTACAAAAGAAGTAGTTAAAAATTATTTCCTCACTTATACTACAGGAATTTGGGGTTTCAGCACCATCCCCTGAAGATTTTACCTTTTGAGACCTCGGGCTATGCATGGTGTTAACCCTTTCATCATGGAGGGGTGAAGCACTTGTCAACAAAGCCAAGTGTAAAGCAAAAAAATGAGCCAACAGTAGAGGTCAGCCATGAACTATAGATTTCCTCTCCAAATTTCTTGCCTGAACAATTCATGCTGTTTACTGAACACCCAAAAATATCTGGGGCACCTGTGCCAAAACAGCAGTGAACAGTAGAAGAAGAAAAGAAAACGAGTCCTTTCCAAAATGAGACAAGGCAAAAATCCAGACACTAAAAGCACTGCCACAGGAAGGCTGAAGTACAAATGAATAATAACACTTGTTTTTCCTGTGAATAACACAGAGCTCCCCTAGCAACTTGCTCTTGTCTGCTGGCTGGTCCAAAAAGGTCAATATCTTATGGAAAAAAAAAATCCAACCAAAACCCAAGAAACCACCAGCTATGACTTGGCTTTTGGAGAGTTAGCTTTACCACTTGCTAGTTCCTACTGCCCCTTGGTAAAGCTGTCTGGCATGTTGGCTCATTTGAAAAGGAGAAGGTTTCAGTCCTGCTGTACGTGACAGCTGGAACACAAGATGTGCCAATTGCTGAACTACTCAGGTTGCCCCAAGATGCATCTGCTTTTGTGCTCAATGTTTAAAAATACTTAAACAGTAGCTACATAAATTAGGTCAGTGCTTAAACCAAAAGAGATAACCTGGATTTTAAAGCTGAAAATTAACATGGGCTAAATAAACTGCTGTTTGATGGTCATTTGAAAAACAAGCACTTAGTTATCCCTTGCAAATGACAACAATCTTCAATACCATTCTTTTTTAAGCACAGCTGCCTAGGACATTCATTTAATGTAGCAACTGGATTTGAAGGGCTGAAAGAAATAACCCATTCTTGGTGTCAAAATCGCACTTAGACCTGCAGATGGGAACCAGACAATCAAAAAAATGTGCTGAATTTTCTAGGCCTGCTTTCCAACCGTGGTGCATTATACCTGTACCAGGCAGGAGCTCAGCCACCATTTTTACTGTCATGTGCTTGTAAAGCACTAACCACAATGCCCTTTGCCAAAGCTTTTTTTCCCCATATCTAGACAAAACATCCAGCACCTGGGCCCCCAGCCCTGCATCTCTGCTGGGGATTTAACAGCCACGTGTGCAACATCACTGTGGCCATTACTCTCCATCACGAGATGTGACCTAACCCAAGCTGCTGAGGCCAGCAAGGACTGGCCCTGTCCTGCTCCGTGCCCTGGCTGCCTTCCCCTTACGCTGCCCTCCTCGCCCCCGGCAGGGATTATCCTGCTCGGGGCACTCTGCTGCCCTTTGAACTAATTCACTTCTCCCAGAACAGCAGCAGCCGCCGCCGATGGTGAAGGAGGATGAACCTGTGCCGAGGAGGGCCGGGGAGCGGTGGGCTCGGCGGTGGCTGATGCCCTTTGGCTTTTGGGGCACCGCGGGCAGTGCGTGCTCCCCGGGGCGGTCGGGCCGGCTCCCCTCCCCTGCTCGCCCGTCCCCGAGCAGCCGGGGCTCCCCGCGGTGACTCTGGGGCTCGGGGAGGGCAGCGGGGGCGGGCGGGCGCGGCTGCCCGCTAGGGGAGGGGGCCGCCCCCGCTCTCGGCTCTATAATGCCGGGGCCCCCTCGCCCAGCCGCGCCGCATCGCTCCGGCTGCCGCAGCAGCCTGCGAGCGGCTCCGCTCCCTCCCCTCCGGCCCGGAGACGCTCGAGGATTAGGGAAGGGAGGGAAATCCATCAGGCGAGAGGCAGCTCGGGGAGGCGGGCCGTCAGCATCCCTCCGCTCCGCCCGGGCCGGCGGCGCCGTAGGGCGAGCTCCGGTGCGGGCGCAGGAAGGGGCCGAGCTGCCGGAGGTGCCCGGGGCGCCGGTGGCTCCCAGCGGCCCGGATCGGCGGCCGGGGGCCGGCGGGGCTCGGCGGCGGGAGAAGCCGCCGCTGCTGTCGGCGTGTGGGTCGCTCGCAGCGCCGGCTCTCCCGGGATGGGCCTCCAGGAGCTGGCGGTGTGGCTGCTGGCGGCGGCGGGGCTCGTGCGCGGTGAGTGGGCGCCGGCCCCGCGGGCAGCGCCGGGAGCCGCGGCGGGGCGGGTGGGTCGGGGTAGCCCCGGGTGCTCCCGGCACGGCGCTCTCCGGCCCCGGCCGGCCCCTTCTGCCCTCTGCCAGCCTCGGGGGCTCGCCCCCGTCCCGGGCCGCGCTGAGGGCTGGCCAGCGCTGGGACCTGCCGGGAAGGGACGCGGGAGAAGGACGGTGGGGATGGGGCACCGAACTCTGTCAAGGGACTTAAATGGTGCATGTCCTAGGGCAGAGGCTGCGGCTTTTTGTGGGGGGAGTTGAGGACGAGAAAATCGGGAAGAAGGAGGGCGGTCTGGAGCGGGACAGGGAGGTCTCACGTCCAGAGAACCTGTTCCTACCCTGTAGCACATTCCCCTTCATTCGAAAACTGCCTCTGTCCCTGGTCTACTCTGCTCCATTCATGTAAACCTGCTCCTTCTCTCCACAGAAAGACGGCAGAATAAGCATCCTCCCTGGATTTGAAGTGTAAAAAGGACAGAAATCCCCAAATATTAGCATGTATATTAATGTCGTGTCTATCATCTCTGCCAGGAGCACCGTACCCACTTCATTTCTAACTGCATGAACAGAGAACAAAGCGGAGTGTACTCGCCCCAAAGAGTTCTCTGTCTGAAGCAGCCCCAGAGCAGTGCTCAGTCTAACCTGTGGCCATTTTTCTCCCATTGTCTTGCTGATGCCTTCTGCCGTATTTCTGTTCTGCTTTTCTGGTTATAGCTATGCCAGGACAGGTTTCAAATCACAGCTACTGTATTTGCTCTTCATCCCTTCTTGCTGCTGGATCGAAGGGTGTATACATTGAGAAAGTGCCATTAGCATTTAGAATGCATCTCTCCTGGCCAGTCAAGAAATAATCAAAGAGGTAATTCCCCCTTATAGGCTGGGATGAATATTTGTGATTAGGATTTTGTTGTAGTAGCTAATGAACTATTTTAAACACAGTGGCATTTTTTCTGGGAATGCAGCAGGTGTAATAATAGATACATAATATCTGATAGGAGTGAAAAAGCATGCTTGAGCTTTTTCTGATGTAGACTCCTTATTATTTATCTTTTTATTCCCGTGCCCAAAGAATCTCTGCAAGGAGAGTTCCAAAGGAAGCTTTACAAGGAGCTGCTGAAAAATTACAATCCGTTGGAGCGACCAGTTGCAAATGATTCCCAGCCACTCACTGTCTATTTCACTCTCAGCCTCATGCAGATCATGGATGTGGTAAGTCTGTAACCTTCTAGCAAACTCTTTTAAAGGGCAGATTTTCCCTTCCTAGAAGGGACATTTGAGATAGCAAAGGAATTACAAGAAATTGGAAAGCACAACTAATTCAAGACACAATGCCAAATTTTGTCTGCATCTTTAAAAAACTAAACTTAGAAGTATCATTTACCTATTTCTTAGATCTCTTCTCAGAAATTCCCAACATTTTTAGCAGTAGAAAATATTTCAAGGGGAGCTCAAAATGCACACTTTGCCTTTCAATCTTTAACTGTCCTTAGAACCAACAAGCAGTATAGCCTGGGAGGGATTTGCAAAACCAAAGTTCTTGATTTCTGGTGGTCACTTAAGAGCTGCCTATTTTGGAAGATGGAGGGGAGAGGAAATCCCACCAAAATCCAAGTTGTGTTATTTCCTTTGGTATGTAGACAAGATTGCTACATTCTATATGCTTAAATAGCTACTGTATTTACAACCACACTTAACTGGTATATCAATAGGTATTTCTGTGCTGTGCTTGTACAATGCACTGCAGGATCTTTTTGGGTTCAAATATGACTAATTTAAGCTTCACTCTGTCACAGTGGCACAGAGATGCAACTCAGCATATAAGTGAGCTTACAGTATTTATTTTTACTGAATTCAACTAGCTATGACAACTAACAAGGAAGTTAAAGTCTTAAAAATGTACTTAACCTCAAAATTCCATTATCTTCCCATCAGATGCCTAAAGTTCAAGACGGAGAGTTAATTTCTTCTGGAGTTGTCAAATTTAATTAAAACCCATACAAAATGAAAGGAAAATATCCACACATCACTAGCCAATCTGGTGTAGTCAATGACTGGCAGTCTTGGCTCATATGATTCAAAAGGCAGCTTTTGATCCTATGTGCCTGTCAAGAACCACGCTTCATAGTCAGTCAGAAACCTTAGGTATTTTAACTGGCTGTTTAGTTACAGCTCATTCTGCTTGCCATAAAACTCACTGCATTTCTTTCTCTGAGATCTGGGATTGACAGCCAAAGAAAGAAACCAACCATGAAGTAAATTAAGCTTCATGCTATAAAACAAATGAGTTTTCTTCATTGTCAACAAGAAGCAAATGCTGGTGGGAATGACAGCTACTTGCAATAACAATTACTGGTTTAACAAGCTAGAAACAAAACATGTCACCATCACACTTTCCTGTAGTTTATATATTCACTTTAATGGCTTCTCAGCTGATAGCCACTGAGTCTAATTGGGAGTTAGACCTCTCCAGAGCCAATCCATCAAATCCCTGCCACAACAGATTGAGCCAGGCTGGATCCTGTTTGCTGCCATTCCTTAGGTGAAGTTTCTTCCATTCCATTCTGACTTTACTGACAGGAAAAGGGAGATGGTATATGAAATATTTTCTAAATACAATGGATGTTTGCTACCTTGTATTTCTAGTTTTAACCTGTCCTATTACAACTAGAAATTTTTTACCCCATGGTTTTAGATATGTATTTCTTTTGATGGTATTGTACATTAATATGCATGCTAGTATCAGCAGTACATAATGAGGGATCTGTAAGTGCCAATTGCCCCAGCTTAGTGGAGTTCACTAAAAAATGGAATTAATTAATTGTCTAATGATAATGCAAGCTGGCATAGTAAATTATACAAAATGTTTCTAAGTGGGGGGGGAAAAGCAGGGGCAGCATGAGAAATATGCAGTTTGTGGATGTATTACCAAAGAGGAGAACTAGGAAACTAACTAGAGAACAAGTGGGAGTACACAGTAGGCCTGAGATACAGCAAAAGAATTCAGAAGAGAGGTGGAATTTAGAAGGAAGAGGATGGGATGCAAAATGGAAAGTAAGAGGTATGAAAAAGTGGACTTCAAAAGGAAAAATCTTAAAAGACAAAGACTACAGCATACCTTAGAGGAAGGAGAGGAAGAGGGGCTAATGGATGGTCATAGCTTCAGCACAATGGCAGTAAAAATAAAGAAGAGGATGTAGATAAGCTATTTATTTTTCTCTACTTTTCACCTCATGGAAACCCCTCAATCTGCACATAAAACTGGTCTTTGGCTTCTGTTTTTCTGGTATTTTTTTCAGTGCTGGCATGGAATTTTAACATAACTTAGGCTTAGGAAAATTTCCAGCGTATACAGTTTTGTAAAACAGATTATTGAAATATACTGATATGATATAATTTCCACAGAGAAAAAAACTACAGCCACCACATTTTGAAACACTGTATGGAGGTAAATACCTACTAATAGTGTTGTTTTCTCTTGTAACATCCATCTCAATAATAGTATCAGAGGAGAACATTCAGCCACTGCCTATTGGTTTGGAGGGTACACTAGGAATAGACACAGCAGCAGTGCTTTTCCTACTCTGCTACATCTCATACAGAATAGTGAATGGCATAGAAAAACAAATGCAGTGGGCAGAGGGTGTGAGGTTTGTGCCTAGCCAGCATTTTTACAATAGACATATCTGTATCAACTGTAAGTTAATACAATTCAGAGAAAGTATCAGAGGGTATTTCATCCCCAAAAGTCAGAAGATGAAACCTTAGAAATTAAGTGGTCACACGTTTATATTGCAAATGACTGCTCTGAGACACAAGCATGAAGAACTGAATACACTGAGGTATAGAGTGATAGTTCAAACAATTTTTACTGCTACCTAAATGAGTACAAAAATCACAATCTTATTTTAGTTTGGACAGGGCCTCTAGAGGTCATCTTGTCCACTCCTCTACTGCAAAGATGTCTTAAATGGATCATGTTACTCAGGACTCTGTCCAGTCAAGTGCTGACCACTTTGACAGCTTTCCTGGCTCCTGTCCAGGAGTTTGCACAACCTTCCTGGGCAGTCAGTATTCCACTATCATCATGGTAGATTTTTCCTAACATCTAAGCATAACTTTCTATTTTTCAATGTGGGAACAGTACAAAACAATTCTAGAAAAAATGAGACATCTTTCATCCAGGAAAATAATAATAATAATAAAAGATACTTTTGTTGAAGTATTCCAGATTTCTTGACCATTTGCAGCAAGGTGTGTATATTTCTGAATAACATAGCAGAAGGCTATGAATGAAATCTTGGTAAACCCACAAAGAGGAAAGAGTAGCTGTCAGTGGTTCACTCTCAATATATAAGGTTTTCAGCTTTCTGGCTGGAATCTAGAATTTTTACCAGCTTTCTATATGGAACATGGGGCAGCAATTTGGGAGTGTCCTGAGCTGATCTCAGCCTTTGCTACTGGAAGAAATCTGAGTTCTGGGCTCATGCTCCCACAGCTTTGGCTTTCACCACCGCCTCTCTGAGCGGGAGTTACCTTATCCTTTTTTGAGGGGTCATTTCTCTACATGACCTGTACTTTGGGTTTAGATTAGCTTAAACTGCTCACAAAACTGCCTGTGGTGGTTCTTCACTTAACATGTCAAGTATTTCAAAAATATACAAGTGAGCTCTAGCTGTGGTTCAAGTTGCAAAACTTGGGAGAATGCTGGATCAATACCATCTTAGCTTGTGAAGACTCATGGTGACAAACATTTTGGTGGGTATGAGTGTGGCCATTTTGGTCTACTCTGATCATAAATTAGTTAATTTTTTAGAATCAACATTTAATAATTTATTTAAGAAAGTTGAATTAAGCTACTTATCTACATGAATATTCAAATTCTTACTTATGTTGCATAACACTACTTAGGAATCTTTCATGGTTCTTGAAGACACTTGCTGGCTAATTTAATAATTTACTACACAACAGTTTTTGCTTATTTTCCAGTTTCTCCTGTTCCCTTTTTTAAAAATTTCTAGTTAGGGGGAAGAGAAGCACTGAATAGTTGTTTGTATGTAGTAAGCAGCAGCAGAATCTCAAGGGAAATCCTGTTCCTTTAGGCTGTTCAACTCACTTGTGCAGACCAAAGGATAAATGAAAGCATGCAAACTTTCTTACATTTATCTGAACTTAGTCAAAGTTTCCTTATCCTACATTGCCCTTGGTTACTTGCACGACTTAGTTTTCTATATTCAAGGGCTTTTGTCCTTGTTTTGTGTTACCCAGTGAAGTGATCCAGCTGACTACAATGACTTACATACAAGGCTTTGCAAAGCCTCTGCAATTCAGTATTTGCAATCCAATACCCCAGACCCACTGGGCAAGACAGTAATGTCAAATATCTTGAAATTTTGAAAAGAAAATTATGCTGTCATTCAAAGAAGCATAACAGCTTCTGTAAAGAAACAGACTATAAAACAAACATCTTGTCCGCCAAAAAAATGAAAAAATAAGAAGAAAAAAAAAGAAATTTAAATCTGGAAAATGAATAAAAACAACCAAATCAAGAGGCTCATTGAAAAATGGTGCTAATGAAGTTCTTAAGCTGTTTATCAGACCTCAGCAGCCTCTTTGCAAACAATGGCTGTGGCAGAAGCTCATCAGATCTGCATTATTCTTTTAATTTTAACATTCATTAGAAAATATCTCTTTGAGCTTTATTTTCTTCTCAGTTTGCTGCTTGAACTTTTTTCCCGCCGTGCAAAAGAGAGAAACTGCACTTTCATCTTGCATCCATTTCCATTCCACCATAGTTTATTCCTGAGAGTTTAGAAAACTGGAAAGGTGCTGGGATATGCCTTCTGATATTTTTAGTTAGTTTAATAGCATGAAAGTTACTGGATTATAACAGAAAACAGAGTATTCTATTTTTCCATGAAATCTGAAGAACAGATCAGACAAGAGTCTAAAATATTCTTATAATTGCTCTACTTTAACAAGCAGACAACACCTCTCCTTACCCTACTGTGGTGAGATATTAATATACTAAGAGAAACTGCAACCTTATTTCTGTGATATTTGTCCATCTTTCCTATGCTTCTGAAGAGTTCCTGGATGTTTTAACTCTTCTGTCAGTATTTTAGTTAGTCTCCTCAAACAGTGTTTAGGTCTGGAAAGATATTTTAAACACAGGAGGATGTGTAGGATGGAATGGGAAGCAATGAATGTACACTAATTAAAGGCAGTTTGCAGGAAGGAAAAAAAGACTGACTAAAGGCTATAAAAAACCCTCCTGATAATAGTTCACTTGAGGACATTAGAGATGTCCATTGTATGTGAAAATCAGAACTTATATTCTGCTTTCTGGTTCCACAGGAGAGATGTTTGGAACTTTTTTGTAATATGAATCAGCTGGGGTTTTTCTGTTTGTGAGGGTTTTCTTTCTAATATGAGTAAAGTGAAGCAGTTTCTCAGACCTTTTTCTTATTCTTTGTGACATAAATAATCAGTTTGAATCATAAAAACTCAGTACCTCATATTTTGTTTTCTAACTGCATTGGTATGGACACCTCATTAACTTAAAAAGTGAGTAAACATTTACATCTATGTCAGTTGTGATGAAAAGGGCTTGTGACCTTCCTGTGAAAAGCATGGCTAAGGTGCTAGGAAACAGATTTCTCTGGGACACTGCTGTAGAGCACAGGGACCACCACATAAAGCTTCACATTTTACATAGGGCTTCTTACTAGAACAACAGAACCTGCAAAGTCACATCATCTAGTAATTAATAGTAGTCATCAGTAATCAGCTAATGAAACAAAATTACAGTGCAAGATGTAATTCCTGGGAGTCAGATCTGGATCATACTTGGTCTTATACAAAGCTTTTCATTTACAGAAGTTTGGGGCTGAAATGAATATACTCCTTGTAATATTCAGAGTTGTTCCTTTTTAAAAAAAGACTGTCATGTTCAAGTACAAGACGATAGAGGATGTCACTGTTTGATACACAAGTTCACATGTTTTTTTTTGACCAATACGGATCAGCTTGTTATGATCTGTGGTAATTTGCTTGGAAAGACTGAAAGACCCATATTTCTTCATAAATGTTCTTGTCCTTGGCTAGTGGAAGGATCTGGCTCCCTGCAGTACCAGTGCTAGCTGAGCATTCCCAGCCCTGGGGCTGCTGGATGCTTTCCCTGCTGCTGCTTTCCTGGGAGAGCCATGGGCTGTCCCAGCCCAGGAGCAGCCCTGGGTGCAGGGCTTGGTCTCTGCTCCCACAGAGCAGTTCTCTGCTCCATAAACCTGCTGCTCCTTGGAAAAGCCCCTTCAGTTCCCTGCTCCACAAACCTGCTGCTCCTTGGGAAGGCCCCTTCAGTTCCCTGCTCCACAAACCTGCTGTTCCTTGGGAAGGCCCCTTCAGTTCCCTGCTCCACAAACCTGCTGCTCCTTGGGAAGGCCCCTTCAGTTCCCTGCTCCACAAACCTGCTGCTCCTTGGGAAAGCCTTTTCTGCTGTGCACAGAGCGAGGGGAGCCGCCTTGGTTCCTCCTGGTTTGGTTTGCCTGTGACTGCAGTGTCACCATGCACAAGAAGGGAGTTCAAATGCAGGTGGCTGCCCCTGCTGAACACATTTCTTTTCTGGGAAGGCTTGTGGAAGTGCTGTGGGAGGATGCTGTGGGCTGGGTGAATTATGTGGGGAAAAGTAACTCCCAAGTAACCATCACGGCCCCAGCCCCACTGCTGTGGTGTGATCTGTGTGGGTCTGTAAGTTGGCAGGAATGTGCTGCAGCAATTTTGAGGACGATGGGGAAGGCAGGAAATGCTGCTAAAGCAATGTGGTATTTCTGTTCCTGTCCTGTCTCTGCTCAGGGCTGCATTCTCAGTGCCCTGTGGATACAGTGCCTGCTTTTCTCCCAGCAAAGCACACGCTATCAAAAGTTTCCAGTCATTTACAAATCTAATATTGCTGACAGCAGTTGAACAAAGTATTGCCAATGGATTGGAAGCAAACAATTCTGTATCTCTGAGCAGCATATTAACATAAATACATTCAAATGTTAATTATTTCAGATGTTAATTACTTCAAATTTAGATGATACAGATGTGATTTTTTCAGTTTGTCCTGAACTCTTCACCATATTCAGTAGTCTAAATAGACCACTAAACAATCCAACTGTTCCCAATCTAAATATATATGTGAGTTACAAAAATAGAAAAGAAAGAAAGGAAGAAAGAAAGAAAGAAAGGAAAAAAGAAAGATCTCACAATGGGTAGGCAGCAGGGAGCCTATTTGTACAAGCACTTTGTAGAAAAACAAATCTTTTAAAATTCACTTAGAATTTTAATTACTTAAATAATTTACTTTAATGTGTTAACCAATTTATTTTTAATTTATTCAAAATTAAAAGATTTATTTTCCAAGAATAACCAGAAGCAGTCTGGAATAAATGTCTATTCAGATTTAACCTTCACTTGTGCTTGCATTTTCATGCCTGTTACTGCAACTAGAATTTGATTTGTAAAAAGGAAAGGCTGGTAACCCTGGCTTCAACAACAGCTAACTGTGAAGCACTAAGAGCATGGCATGAAGCCATGTGCTGCTCACTGACAGCAAGATAAGAATATGATATTCATCCAGTTCATCTCTCCCAAATCATCTGGTAGTGATGTGAGGCCACATTTGCATGGTTTATAATCCTGTCTCCTCATTCCCTGTGTGCTCCTCATAAAAAACTCCCCTGAAGGGAAGGTGATCAATAACCCTGTGCAGACGTGGGGGACACATACACATGTTTAATTATACAGCACTGCTACTTTGCACTTTTATTGGCTTGTTTTCTGTGTTCAGTCAGAAGTGTTTGCACATTTCTGTGCTCAGCATCCCCTTAATTACTCTGAGTAACTACACAGGTGTGCTGGTTTAGGGTTTGAGAGGAAGGCAGGAAGGAAGGAACGAGGCCTCTTACCCATCATCTCTAAAACTACTAAATGCAAGAAAGAGGACAGAAAAAGTAATGAGCACTGACAGAGCTCAAGAAATTCTGATGAGCATTTTTATGGATTTTGGAGTGCTCACTCCATCTCTGTCCCCACAGACAGAAATAATCTTTTCACAGAGGAGAATTTGCTCTTTTGTGCTGTGGGAAAAGCAGCCTGAAGGACCATGTAGGTGTTCTGACATTTCAGTCATGACGCTTGTTGCATTTGTGAAGGAACAGAACTACAGCTGATTTCCATCAAAGTATTCCTCTCAGCTAAGCTCAGTTTCTCAGTGCCTCTGTAAGTGATTCTCTACAGGCATACCAGAGAAGTGGGGACAGTATGGATTTTCATGGAAAGCAGGAAAGGAAGACTCTTAAGAGGACTCTCAAATGTGTCCATCAGAGGATGGGTAAGAAATAACTAGAACCTCTGCAATATGACTCATCTTCCTGAGTTACTGAAGTGTCTTAGCAATACTTCTATGTCAAGAGTTGCAGAGACACTCAGCAGGATAAACAATGCATTTTGTACTCTGCCCTTCCCCAGGAAGTTTTTTAATTGCCATGGTGATACTGTGCTGTATCCTAGATTGACCAGAGAGCCCAAGACATCCAAGATAATGGGTAATGTTACATATCACAGAAATTTTGGAGCAACTCCTCCTATCTTAATTTTCCTACACTTGGAAAGATGGAGGTAGGATGTAGTATAGTTAGAGACACTGTCTGGGATGAGTAATAGCATTTTGCTATCTGACCTTCTGAGGCTGGCTTTACCTATGTCCATTTGTAGTGCACAGAGCCATTCCTTGTGGCTGTGTAAGATGCCTCTGTGGCTCTGGGTTCCCTAAAGGTTTCAGCTGCTGCTAAATCATGGAAAATATGCTCTGGTCAGGTGTGTAAATTTTTGATGGTGTTAGTCACAAAAATAGGATAGATGAACACCAGCAGCAGTGGTGCTGGAGCTGTGTGCTCTGATCACACACAGGGAGAGGAAGAGACAACTCTGGGTTCAGCTCCCTGTTCTCCCATAACTCTCTTTTCTCTCCTTGAAGAAATAACACACACACTTTCCTTCCACTTCAGTCTGCTGGTACATTGAAGAGTAACAACCTGACCTTTCAATTTCAGTGTTTTGCAGCTAACCTCTAGGAAGATAAATCAAGTTCAAAGGCTTTGATTCCCTCTGGTTTTAACACCATGTAATGAGTGGGGCTGTGGGGCTCCATTCTTTGATCTTATCTTGTGGTACTGTTGGTAGTTCCCAGGTTCCAGCATGTGTTCAGAGCTGGGATGCCTATCTCTGTGAGACTGGCAATGGTAATCAGCACCTAGAGCCAGTATTTAACACTAATTCAGGCTTCAGTCCTCTCAACAGGAGTCTGCTACAAAATACACTAGAATCAAGAATTATTTGTAAATAAAGCAACAGAAGACAGTTATTACTTTGCATGTTTGTGAGAAATTTAACTGCACTCTAAGCTCTATGCTATATTCAAAAATTGAATTGAGTGAAACACCTACAATTAATCACAGAAATTCATAAGGTAACTTGAAAAATGCAACTTGCTCTTCAAAATATATTTTTTCATGCAAGATGTGCTGATGTTTGTGATTAGTCATGCTGTACTCTGCTCATTTCTTATGCCTTATCCCTGCTTGTCTTTGCAAAGATGAATGTGCTCATATCTAAATACAATCTCTTGCTAACAATGATGTACTGAAAAAAAAAAAAGATGACAGACTGCTGTTACAATTACATCCCCATGGTAACAAAAATGGTACATCATGAGCCTCTCACACATATTTATAATCTCTCAACTTCTTTTTCCTGGAACTCGGTGAAAGCCACTTCTCCAGCCTCTGCCAGGACACAGCCCTGGTGCAGCCAATGGCAGCACAGCTCTCAGCCCTCACAGAACACAAAGACCTTCCTCCATCCTAAGAAGGCTCTTCACACAGATGCTCTGAGTTAAGGTCACTCTTTTGTGCTCTTTCTGCAGCAGCTTTTTGCTGTGATGGATTTGCATCTATCTGGAGAGACCTGTGTGTGGTCTGAGCAAACTGCCTTTCTTTTAAAGCAATATCAAGAAATCGGGGAGAAAGTAAATGCTTTTTGCAAAAATATGTAAGATGAGTTGGTATGGAGAAAATGCTGGCCTTTTTCAAACACAAACAGCACAAGTTAAAAAGAAAGCAAAACAAACAACCCCCCTCAGTATTCACCTGAATTAGGTTAAGTAAAGTAATCAGACTCCTTATCTCATAGTCAAAACTCAACCTTAACCCAGGTAAAAATTCAAACTGTATTTTTCTAAATTTAAAAAAAATAGAAAAAGAGCTATTCAAAAAACCAAAAATGAACACCTACTCCTATCCCAGCAGCACAGAACACTCTAGCAATATTTTAGCATTTTAACTTCAGAAACTTTTCAACTTTTTCAGAACTCTAGCTCTAAGCAGAAGCATATTTGTCTGTTGTATTCAGGTTTCCTTCCCCACTGTTTTGTTTCACTCCATGCACACCTGAACAGTGCACAGGACAGAGGAACTCCAGGCTTCAACACTCATACAGAACATGTCGGAAAATCCCCAATTTTTTCAGACTTCCATACAGGTCAGACTCCACAGTTACTAAAGCCTGAACTGTAACTGTGTGTAAGCTCATAGTAAACCTTGTATTAAATATGTAGTGGCTCAAGTGTTAAATACAGACCAGGATTGTAAACTAGGGCACCTGTCCACCCCTCACACCTGGAGCTTTCCTTTCCTCCTCTCCCATTCCCTCCCTCCCAGCTGCTGGGTGCTTTTCCTCAGGAGTGTGGCTGAGTGACTTGCAGAGTTTCCATCCCACAGAACATGGAGCCCTCCGTGGCTCAAGCACACCCCCTGTCCCAGGACCCCTGCCTCCAGCACCAGGGGCCAGTTTCCATTCACACTGAGCTCACACTGCTCTGCCCAGCCTGGCCCTTCTCTTGCTAGAGAGGCCCAATTTTCCTTGTGTTTAATTTGCTGAAAATAATGTGCTTGTAGGTTAGAGGGAAGATGTTTTAAAAATTACAAAGTAATTAAAAAAAAATCCATTTGTTGATTTTCTACTCATATATTCACATTTTAAACAATTTAATTAACAAAAACACCACAAGAGAATAAATAGTCTGAACAATTTCACACGTTCTGGATGGGACATGTTTACAAACTATCAAGACAGGAGAATGCTCAATAAACACTAAGCAGCATATTCTATAAAGTAATTTTAAGAACGGCATTACATGTATATACATAGGCCAGCCTGGAGGAGGGCATTTCAAAGGAAAATGGTACAAGCAGGTATTGCTTTGAAATAAAACTTCCATATATTGAACTTTAAACACTACAGGATAGTTAAGGAAACATTTATGAAGATAGGACACATTTTGAAGGTGAGAGGCTGCACAAAACTGAAGTAACAATACCAACAGAGCACTTTGCTAAGGAGAGGTAACTTGAGCTGGAATGTTTGGTTTATCCAGCATTATTGCTAGTGGGGCTCACTCCTTGATTTATAGAAGAAATAGATCTAGTAAATATGGCCAGGCAGATGAATTACTGAATGTAGGACACAGTTCCAAAACAAAACAAAAAATAAATAGAATGAGAGTGCAGAATCAGACCTTAATCCCACCTGTCCCATGCAGGAAACTTCACTGGATTAACAATGGCCCTCTCCTACAAATATTTTAAATTTGTGTATAAAATTGAGCCTACGCACAACGGTCATTAGCCTAACACTGCTTTCAGCTTTTTCACAGTCTTCCACTGCATTCTCTTTTCCTGCTGTACATTCTAGCCTTGGTCCTTGTTCATATCTGCCACACCACTCACAGGATTCCCACAGCAAACAGAGGAGCTGTCACTGCATCTGGTACTGCCACTCTGCCCTGCAGGGTTAGGGAACATGCTCAGGACAGCAGGCTGAGTTCAGAATATGCCTGGCATGGTTTAACTCCAACCAGAAATTAAAACATTGCATGCAGTTGCTCACTCAGGCACCTCCCCTGGTGGGGAGGAGAATATGAAGAAAAAACACATGGGTTGAATTAAGAACAATTGAGGAAGTGAAACCAGCCCAAACCATGAAAATGCTAAAGATTAGGGGACTTCAATAACTTTATTCACTGTATCACAAATTAATAGGAGGAGGAGGAGGTGTTCACAGAGGGAAACTACCTGTTTCCCAGATATAACAATTAAGTATCTCATCCCCAGAATAGCCATTTATTGCCTTATTGCTCATTACCTTTATAGTCCAAAGTCGCCTTTCCTAAAAAATCAAAAAGGATAATGGCAGCAATCTGTGCCAGTCTATGTTATCTCTATCAACAAAAGTCCACTTTTCCCAGCCAGGAGCAATTCTCCTGAGCCATTCTTTATTTCAGAGACCTCCAGCATGCAGACTGCATGAAGAGCCATTCGTATGCCATCCATCACAAATCTAATAAACCTAAGAGCTCAGTGGAAGAGAAGTTTTCAAATTTCATTTTAATTAACTACTCACATTTTGGTTGGACTTAATTCTTTGATTAAAGAAAGCTAGAAAAAATTAAATCAAATATCAAGAAGCACACCAAGTAATGAAGATATTTCAGGCTGGATTTTGGAGATTTCACTATAAAACCTTAATGCTACAGGAGATACTTAACTAAATCCTAAGCACAGCTGCAATTACCCCTAAAGGTCTGAAAGAGCCAGAGTCTGAGTTAGCAGGTAGCAAGAGTCAGGCAGGTACCATCCTAGCTGTGAAGGTGCCTCGGGCTAAATTTGCTTTGCAGTGGAATGTGGCAAAGGTGGTGAGGTCCTAAATGCCTTCAGCTTTCAGCAGCATCACTACTTGGGGGCTGAGTACAAAATAGCAAAGACCAGTTCCCAGGGGATTCTCTGCACCAACAGAATCAGGGCAAATCAGCAGCTGATGTAAAGGGAGTTTACATTTTACATTAACACCCCCAGGCCAGGCCATGCAGAACTGGCAAAGCATCCTGGCTGTGCAGTTCAACCCTGGCTGGACAACAGTTTGCAACAGTTGCTGCAGTTTTGGAGGAGCCTGTACCACTACAAGCTAAAGTCATAAACAGCAGAGCTCTGCTTTTATACAAAAATGTCACTAGTATGGCAGAAGTCAAAATAAAAATGTGTGTTTAAATTTGGAATGGTTTCAAAAACATGGTGCCACAGAGAAAATTTATATTTTCCACTTCTGACATTTTATTGAGTATTTTTCTGTCTTTTCCACCTATTTTTAAGACATCAGAAACATTCTTTTGTCTGTTCCTGATGTTGAATCTTACATACTGGATCATGGAATATTATTAATATTATTTATGCAGTGGTATTAACTGTTTACATTTTCTGCTTAATTGGAAATATGTGCTGTAAGCTGAGTAAAAAACATTTTACTGTGTAAAAAGCTCTATTGCTGACCACTGGAGAAGTGAAGGGTAATTGCACTGGACTATTCCTTTCATGGTGAAAAAGAAGTTGGGTGGGAAAGAGGCATCAGGAATTCCAAACTTTTATGTCACAAATCATGTACACTGACTATTTCTTCATCTTTCTTTTGCTTGAACAACCTTTTTCACTTTGACAACTCTTTGTTTGGCTTTTTATTCCTATACAAACCTCCCAAACTTCTTAATTCCCTCTACTACATTCTTCAAGATCAACACTGGCTCCAGCTTCAGCCCACACCTATGGGTGATTAGGGGTAGTTCTTGGCCAGCAGCTGCAGTCTTCATTTTAGTGTCCCTGAAGAAGCACCAGGATGGCTTTTTAAAGTAACTGATTTTTATCCTCACCACTGAGATAGCAAAATTCAATTTTGTCTGCTTGACTAAGAAGCCCTGAGCTACCTTTAATAGAAAAATATAGCTTTAACCTTGGCACATGGAGAGGATATCTGCAATAGACCCCCACACTGACTTACTGTGGGAAGACTGAGAGGTCACTGTGGTGCTCTCAGGGCTGCAGATGAGTGGAGCAGACCCTGCTCTGGCCTCTCCTGCCACACAGGGAGCTGCTGTGCACCAGCACCAGGGCAGGGATGGGAGTGCAGCCCTCCCACTACTCTCCATGACTTCTGAGGATCTTGGATCCATCCTGCCACTATGGCTGCCTGAAGTATGGACATAGCACCAATCTTTTGTCACCTGGCCAGTTTATGAGTGCTTAGCTCACCCTCCAGCCCATCCTCTCAGTACTGAGCCTGTAGGAATTCAGGCTTTTTCAGCAGATACAGTTTAGTGAGCTCAATGCATGACCCTAAAAAGGAGCAGGAAGAAAACCCCAAGCTGTGTGAAACAAAAATTGAATATAACAGGACTTTAAATGAGGTGGGGAATGTCAATAGGCACAGGTAATTTGACACTGTGGATCAGAAGATGTTGAGAATGTTTAATGAGCAAGTGCTGAGACAATAAGAGCTAATGAACTGTCTAACCTGCTGGTTTCAGTAGGATGACATTCAAGCACAAAAAAGTGAAAATCACATAAAGTAAAGAAAGTGTCTTGCATATTTCTCACTGGCTATCAGAGTGTTGTTAACTTCAGAGCACAGTTATTAGTTTCAGTTTTGCTAGAGGGTATTAATCAGGAACATAGTATTATGGTGTAACAAGTGATGTCTTAAAATGTTCTTACAAAGTCTTTATTAAGGTTGAAAGTAATTGAAGCCCAGTTCAAAGAGCCATAACTTTTTCTATAATTTAGGTGAGATTCAACCACATAAAAATAAAGAATCTAAATTTGAAGTGCAGAAATTACAGCTCATAGATTTCAGTTAGAATATCACCTTAGGCTAGTTCCTGGGAAGTATGTGTTTCTTGCTAGGGGCTGCATATCACTGCATGCCACTCTCTAGCTTTATTTTAGTTCTTTTTCCCCTTGCAGTTGCCATGTAGCTTTTCTAGTGTGGATGCTACATGTGCTGAAATCCATTTGAAAGTCTACAGATATCATTACAGAGCTTATAATGTCCAGGCTAACACCTTCCCCAAAGCATTATCAAGTTTCTCTCTTCTTTTATATATTCTGAGGAACACAGGGTAAGGGAAGGATAATTTGAGACACTGGTAACTGTGTTTCCAAAGGTGATCAGTCCAATGGATTGTAGAAATTGACAAAACAGACAAAACCAGAAGTGGGAATTGGAAGAATGGAGACAGTGCAATTTTCTTCAAAGACTTGCAGAAGTTATTACCTCTACCTTCAAAAATGAATCAAGTGCCAGTCACGTCTCCTGATGTCAGCTACTTTCCTTTCATTACCTGCACTGCCACAAGATAACATGACAAGCAGTCCAGGAGCAATTCACCATGTGCCCTCTGTGCAGTTATGGATGGAGATGACCAAAGCAGCATCCACCCACCTCCCACTGTGCCAAGGAAACCTAACTCTCCATTAGCAGGGCTACTTGGCTACTGTCTGAACAGCAGCTGGTATGGAGGAAAAACCACACCAATCCCAACAACTGATACAGTGCCTGATCTCTTTCTCTGTTGGGATGATTCTCCAACATGTGAAACCATTTTTCTTTCCTCCTTTATAGCAGAAAGTGTTTGTAACAGGAACTTCCTAGTTTTTGTGTCAAAACACAAAGTGTTCTGTAAGCGTTTACAAAATGAAGTGACAAAAACTGGTGAAGTTCTTTGAAGCATTTCAAGCCCACCCATCATTTTACAGGGAGGTACTGCACAACTCTGTTGAAAAGAGTGTTAATGCAGTTTGCTGTGAAGCATTTAAAACAGTGTCCAAAAAACTCTCCTAAGCAGCGAGAAACCCTGCAGGATGTCTCCTGCCCCATCTTTTACCAGCTTCACTTGGGGCCACAGAGAGTGACAAACCCTCTAAAATCAGAACCTTTCCTCTAGTGATGGATGAGTCAATCCAATAATGACTAAAATATTGGAAATTGTTTGCTCCAACAAACAGTATTAAAAACTCAGAACACTGCTATAAACCAAGCCTCAGCAGGCAGTAAAGTTTTTATATCTGAGGAGCAATGATTTATGATTCAAACACTGATGGAACCTTCAGTATAGTGATCCAAGTGGAAATTACTTTGCTCATATGTAACCCTCTTTCAGGCTCTAAATGCTTCAAATAACAGAAAGAAATAGCATGAAAACAGCATGGGCCATCTTCACTCAGGGCTTGTCTTCACAGTACAAGTCACATTTGAGTCAGTGCTCTCAGAATAGGTTCTTTGAGCTAGGTTTGAGTGAAAGATCACACAGATCACACTTCAGAATAACTCCTGGCTTTCAGAATATGCTTGCAGAGTGTCCTGCATGCCAACCTGTGATGGCTCTGCCCTGTACCTGGCAGTGGCAGGCAGCTGAATCATGCTGCCATCAGCACAGCTGCTTTGACAGTCTGCTGTCCCCCTCAGCTCTGCTACTTGGGAGTGCTCAGTGGCAGCTCTCTGGCTTGGGTCTGTGATGTGCACTGATGGTAGAGCTCCTTCCTGCCACTCCTAAAATAGTTCCCATGCCTGTGCTGTGGGCTCAGGCCCTCCCAGCAGATCTCCATGGCACCAGCAACACCCCAGCTTCAGTACAATCCCTGGCTGCTGAAAAGGACTTTTTGAAACATCACTAATTTAAAGCTGGGGCCATTCATGTGTAGAAAGAGATCACACTGGGAGTTTAACACAGGATTTAACCATGCCATTCAGCTAATAGTCCTGAAACAGGCTTCCTGCAACATAATGGATTCTGAATTGCTCTGCACCTCTGAGGAGGCAGTTATAGCTCTGCAGAGAAACCCCCCAGCAGTGGTGCTCTCAGCTTTGCTCAGGTGCTGAGCCAGGACATTGCATTATAGGAACTTGTCATGTTCACCTGGGACAGCACACAGAGCTTTCAGAAAATGTTACTGAACTTTGGAGGACAAGTTATTATTGGCAATATTTCCATCTCATGTAAAATTGCCTATGATGAGTAGAAACATGGAGATTTAACACGCCCTGAGCTGGCAGCCCTTCTCAATAGACTTTAGTTCTGGTGAGATGAATGATCTCTTAAAGATTGTTTCTTCATTCATGAATTAAAGATTCCATACAAACTAGTTTTGTAGTGCTCTAACACTATAAGCAGGCTGAGAGAGGCTCCAAATTAATGTTTGTGGGGCTAGAGAATAACAGCTACTAGTGCAAGTTAATTACTGCTTTGCCTGGCTGACATCTTCAGCAATGCCTTCGCCATGCAGATTCAGTGGAGCTTAATAATGGATTTCTGAAAGCAAATGGTTAGAGACCTGTTTCCCCAGGATGCCATTTAAATGAGTTGCCCACTTGAGATAGTTTTGAAAAAGGTTCATGGAGGTGATGAAGCAGAAAATAGAGAGGAAAAGTGCTGAATGACTAGCAGTGGTCTGTGATGATTTATATTTTTTATGCTACTTTTTTTTAAAGCAAGGTAGGAGTGTGCATGATGGTAGACTTTATTCATGCACATTGCCATCTTTATTTAAAATCTTTCTGTTTGTATGTTGTACATTCAGTTGTGATTACACATAGCCTAGTAACACTTCCATACATTTACTGATGCTGCTCCTCAAAAGGTTTCTCTTGCTTTAAAAATGCCATTGTCCCTTGCAGGGTATTTGATTTTACATGCTGTGTAACTTCCTACTAATGTGCTGATCTAAAATGGTTGCAATGAAAGGTCTCTCAGGAGTTCTTTTTGGTTAGTAGTTCACAAAACAAGAACAGAAGAGGAAAATTTCCCTTTAGTAAAGTGTGTTATTAAAAAGGGGTTTTTTAATTGTATGAAATGTGATTAAACATTTTTGGCATTTAGGAATGACATTTAAGTTCAAGAATGACAGATTTAAGTTCAGAGGTCTAGACATATGAACAACTCTGGCAGTTGAGGCTGTACAGGTGAAGGACACTTTCTCAGACTGTAAATGGAACTTGGACTGGTATTGGGACAGGGAGTGTGTGCTCAGATTGGAAAATATGGAATACTGACTGCACATATAGTATATTCCATTAGCTTCACACAACCCAGGCGGATGCTGATAAAGTATCTCCACAGAAAAAGGTCATTGATATTTTCCTGTGTCTGAGCAGTGAAGAATTAAAGTCTACAACTTCAGCATTCAGATGCCAGCTGTGTCACCTGAACTTACATCAGTCACAGGAGTGCAGGGAAAGGCCTTCAAAGAATAATAATATCCTGCCCTGCCAAGAGTTTTCTGGTAAAGCTGGTGCAGCACTTTTTGTACAGTTCCACTGACCCAAGTGGTGCCCCTTGCCTGTTAAGAAGCTCCTCAGAATGGCCCCAACACCTCTCAGCTGAGCTTAGCCACACTTTGCTCCTTGTTTTTTCTACTGCCTGCCTATGTCTTCTGGGTAAGGTTAATTAGTGAGAGGGCTGCTGCTAAGAAAGGTGGCACAGGCAGCCCCTGCTGGAATCTGCCTTGCCTTTGGAGCCTCTTTATTAAAGAAGGAGCCCCAGGGAAGAGTCTGGCAGAAGGATACCCCCAGGAGACAGTTTGACTGATAGCAGTAATATGAAATTGAAATTTGAAAGTTCCTGTGAAAAATTCCATTCCAATAAGTGAGTGGCAATGATTCCCATTGCTTTGAAAGGTACTTTGGCACAACTGGTTATTTTATAATAGTCAAATGTATTTAATGGTATTATTTTATCTAAATAATACTAAACTGTGGTTTGTTTTTTTCTCCTTCCTCTCCTCCTTCCCTCCAGGATGAAAAGAATCAAGTATTAACAACAAATATTTGGCTACAAATGGTAAGTTTTGAAACAAAGTATGTTTGTTTTTCCCCTTCAGTTTTAGAGTTTAATCTGGTGAGGGGTTTGAATTTTAGAAAACTTTCAGGTCTGTAGAGAAAATATGAGTTGACTTCTAATTCCATGTCAGATTTTCTTTGCTACGACTAGATACCACAGCAGAGAACTTTGTCCTAACTCATGGCCAGTATCGTTGGGCAGAAGTCAATTTTTACTCACTTTTTAATGAATGGAAGAGATAATAGACAATTCAAGAACTTTGTGAGAGTATTTTGAAATTGTTTTCTCTGAAAGGTTACATTGTGACTCAGAATTAACAAGGTGCTTCTTAGCATGCTGACTCCTGTGGAGCCCTAATGCATCCACAAACGTTTCCCCCATAAATTTGTCTTAAGCTCTGCAAAGACAGTGATGTGGAGTTTTCTCCACCTACAGCAGCAGGGATGAGAATTTGCCATTAGTTGAATTCCCATCAGTACTACAGAAACCAAACTGTTTGGGTTAGGTAAAGGAAGTCAGAAGATTTCTATTATTCCAGACAATCATAAGGCTTTTGCAGAAACTTTACACCTTTCAGTTTCTGTTACCAGCTCATTCTGTTTAAAGGCATTATTTTTTTTTTTTTTTAATTGTAACATTTTAAATAGAGCACCTCACTTGTCCTGGGGTAGGCCTTGGGAAACAAAGGAAAGGCTATTCTGATGATCTGTAAGAATAGCATGGCTATTCCATATATTCACAAAGAAAATCTCACATGGAAGAAGCACTCAACTCATGCTTTTTTACAGGCCTGTTGTACAGCAAGATTAAAACTGGCAATATAATATGGTTTTGGCTTTTAGCTACAAAGACCATAGTTCCTATGATTTCTTACCAGTAAATGGTACAACACTTCATACTCAAGAGGCTGTAATTTATTTTCCTTCTCTTTCATCTCACATCATCCTTATCCTTTTTGAGTTTGTTTTTGTTTCCCCTTAGGAAATTTTTTATTATATTATACATTCTGTATTTCTTTTGATTTATTCACCTTTGCACATACTGGATATGAAGCACCTTAAGACTGCAATGAACAGATCACTTGGTTACTACCAAAAAATGTAGCCACTCCTCATGGCTTGTGTACATATAAAAATAAAAGTGTTTACTTATTAACTGTCTATTAATGGTGTTCTAGACAGAGTCAAAGCAAAGCTAAAGGCAAACACATGTCATTCTATTAGTCTAAATTATCTGAAATAAGTTTTTCCCTGAATCCCTCTCCATTGCATTCCTTGATATATATGTGTGTATAATCAGCAATGTATCTTAAATGTATTTTATGATACAATGTATCTTAAATGTATTTGGTGTAATTATCCCCAAAATACTTAAATACAAAAAATAACTTGAGAGAAAGTGGAATATAAATCTAGCATTTACACAGGCAGACTATTTCATCTGACCGCTATCTCCATGGCAATACTGTTCAGCATCAAAAATCTAAAACTTGATCTAAGTTATAGCAGGAGCCTTGCTTAATCACACAGATTGGTACTAACCAAAGCACCCTGAGCTCTTTGCCATTTTAATCCAAATTGAAGGTGCTTCAGCTCCTTTAACAGGAGCTCTAAAGTTAAAGCAAAATGAAGCAGATCATGCCCTGCTGGATGGGTGAGCACTTTGTCCACAGGGCTGCCAGAGCAACCAGAAATCTGTTTAACGTGATCTCTAATGCAGCCTTGACTATTAAGTTTTCTGCTGCCCTTGGATTTACGTCACTCAGCATCACCCTGCGCTAAAGAGCCGTGGCCATGGGAACTCCTAACGTAAGCTGGGCTAGGAAATGATTGGATATGTTGATATCCAGGATGCCTTCAGCTGGCAGTGAATGCAGCCTGCCAGACCTGGCCCTGCCACCACGAGTGTGACCTGCTCTGGCAGCTCCTGAGGATGAGTCACCCAAAGCCACAGAGCCACTGCTTTCAGTGCCTTAAACCCACACAGCTCATTTGCTTACATTGCTGGCCTTCGGAAAAAACAATTATCCTGGCATCTCAGGACTTCTATATTACACAAAGATGAAGTGGTAAAAAAATTACAGTGACATTTATCAACCAAGAAGTTAATGTAAAACAGTTTACTGGGATAATGCATGTAAAACTTCTGAAAAAAATATGAGAAGCAGTTGATCAGCTTATGGAAGCCATGTATAAATGGCTGTGAGCAACACATGAATCTTAACTAGAGAACTGTGAAACCAAGAACTATGAACAAAGCCAAGTATTTGAAGATTTCCATAAAAAACTATTATCTGTAAAGCTAAAGGGAAAAACAGTGCACAACTCAGATCTTTTGTCTGGTTTTGCTACAAACTCATTGTAAAAAATGAATTGGATAAATATAGAAGCACAGGCAAAAAATAAATATAGTAAACACTTCACAGAAGCTGCATGATGAATGCTATTAGTTGTGTTGAATGCATCAAAATGGTCATTTGTGCTGTTGCAAAGGTACAAGAATCTATTTGAATACCTGCAGCATGAGGCTAACTGGTAACTTGGTGTATCAAATCAAAACTTGCCTGTGACAGTAATGCAAGGAATTCCATAGAGCAGTTTGATGTGAATACCCCATGAGAATGACCAATAACATTTACCTCCACAATACCCACTGGCAATTTTTCCTGACCTTAATGTCTATCAAACATTTTGACAAGGACCACTAGACACAAGGGCTGTGTTGTACATTTACTCACCCATTTAAAAGTTACATTTAAGAAATTAACGTTTGGCATTGTAACAGCTTGGTAAATCTGGACAAGCCCTCACTGTAAGTTACATGACACCTACAGCCAAGTGAAGTTAATGTAAAAAACATAATAATGGAGATACAGAGAAGCACATAATGAAGCACAGACAGAGAAAATTTGGTAAATTTTGTAAAATGAGTTGAACTCTAGTCCTTATACCCTTGGTGCTCCACAGAAACCACCCTAGTATCATGACAAGCCATTTGCACAGGAAGGGGTGATGTACAACCTCAATTTCAGGAAAATACAGCAGGAAAATACTCTTGGAGTGCAGGAGGCAAGCTGGGGCTGCCACAGTGCTCAGCTGGCTGCAGGCTGGGGCTCTGCTCCACCATATGTTTCAATGACAGAGTGTGGGATTTAGCAGCGCTGAGCTCAGATCAAAGCCCTGCTGGTGCAACTGTGCCAGCCTGCCTGTGCCAGCCTGCCTGTGCCAGCAGCCAGGCCTGGGCTGGAAGGAGCACAGGCAGCCCCAGGGCAGCTGCCTCAGTGCAGGAAGTGTCAGCCAGGGAGGAAACTTGTGGGACTGAGCAGTGCTATGGAGCAGCTGCCTCAGAGTTTGCCCAAAGCCAGGCCCAGGAGCTGCCAAGACCTTCTGCTGGCATTACCCTTGTGCCATCACAGTCATCTTCTGTCAGCAGTGAATGCTGGCTGCTCTACCCCATGCCTAATAGCAAGGCACTACCACCTGAGAATTTCTAACCACAGCAAACAAAGTTGTCCATGAAGACAAAGATAATGGAAGTTACTGTATGAATTATAAAAGCAGTTCAATCCCAAACTGGCACCTGAGACAGTGTGAACAACAAAACTCAAGCACTCCAAATCTCTTCCTGGCTGTTATGTGCACTGCAGTGTGAATTGAAAATGAGGGGTTTATGAGTTCCACTGTGCTCTAGATGGCTTAATTCACTCTTTCCAAACATTTTGGTCCCTGAAGCTAAACAAGAGAACACCTATTGTTTCAGCCCATCCAGTTCCTAGAGAATTACAGTAAAGCAGTGGATGAGATGACCTAACTTACTTTTTGTGTATATGGCCTAGTACTGGACAGATCATTATCTGCAGTGGAATGTGTCTGAATACCCAGGAGTGAAGAATGTTCGTTTTCCTGATGGACTGATTTGGAAGCCTGATATTCTCCTCTATAACAGGTAGACAATTTTCTTTATGTGTGTGTGTGTGGGGATGGAGGGAAGATCATAGAATTGCAAAACATCCCTTGAAAGCTCAACTGCTCCAGCCATTCCTGAGAAAGGGAGTCTACATGACGTTTTCTAGCACCCTGTCCAAACACAATGATAAGGCAAGATAAATGACATAACAGTCTCATCAAAATGCCTAGATTTTAAAATAATTTTCCAAAACTTTCTAGGTGTTTGGAATACTGGGAAATTACCAGTCTCCTGTTCACAGAAGAGAAGGACCTATTTGCAAACACTTTGTGAATAACAATATTGTCCCTACCACCATTCTAATTTAGTAGCTTTTATGAGATGGTGTTTAATGGTACGGATAATGATAATTTTCTCTGAAATTTTTTGGTCTAAATAGTTACTCGGGAATTGAAATCTGATGTTTGCCTGCTTGTCAGGGTTTAGTTTGGCTTTCACTATAGACAGGAGAGGTAATGGCCACGGAGGATCTTTGCATTTTCCATGTCCAGTTTTGGTGTTATTCTTTCCTCCTGCTACAAAAATAGCTGAGATATTTGCTGCTCTCCTTGTCAAACTGTTCAGAGTTGGGCCTATTTCAGGGACAGACAGATTGCCATCAATCCACTGCAGAACCTTTGGCTGACATTGAGAGATTCTTTGGCTATACTGTTCCATGGTAGCTCCCATTGTGGAATTTATTTAGTTCAAAAAATAAAACACTGAGAGCTGCCTGTTCTATAACAAATTGCCTTTTGCTGCAGTTCTTGTGGGCTTGTGTGCTGTTGCCCAGATACTGGAAAGAACTTACATCTGCTCTGCACATGGAGCACTGGCTCTGCTGTGGTAGCCAGGTACATGGTTTTGCCAGCTGTGCAGATGAGATGAACCTTTTGTCTCCCTGATGGCATTCCTTCCTTTGTTTCTCTGCCCTGTGTCTCTTAAGAACACACTCTGCTGTGCTTATCGACTGCCCCCCTTCCCCCTTCAGAAGTGCTCTTTGTTGTAACAAGACCTAGAGAATGGCTGTTCCCAATATCAGCTGCAGTTTCCCCCGTTTGCCCTTTGGGGAGCACCTTTATGTTCAGTGCTGCAGTCCCAGGCGCTGCTGCATTGCAATAATGGAATAACAGCACGAGGGGCAGCCTTTGCCAGGCCCTGGCTGCTTCTCTAGGGCCTGCACTGTGGCACTGCTGTCCCAGAGGTCCAGCTAACACTGAGGGATCTCTAGCTACCCTGATTCCATAAATGACAGTGTTCTTGAGAGAATCTGACAAATGACACCTTCATTTCCATTGTCCTGATGAACAACACGCTGTGTATACCATGAAATTGGTACTCTACAACAGCAATTTAGTGATTTCCAAAAAAATGAGTTATGACAATATTCTTCCTGATTTATATCACATACCTGAGAGAGACTTGCAGTGTGCCTGATGATTTAGGCTTCAGTATTTACGTATATCCAAAATGAAAGGGTAATAGTTTAGGAATTAGTCATATTAATATATGCCTGCTAACTGTAGCTGGGGTGGTTTATAGAATGAGAAAGGTCACAATAACCTGGAAAACTAAAACTACAATTTTTCTCTTAATACAGGTTTTCAACTCTTCAGATTGTTAACTATGACTCAGTCATGAAATAATTATTCTGCAGTTTCTCTGTTACAAACACATATTTAATCCAAAAATCTTATGCAGAGTTTAGTCAGAGAGCAAAGCTATTTAAAATAAATTCTTATTCCTGTTTGAAATTACATTGGGAATATTATGATGTTCCCTTCAAGTGACATGCCATTTTGAGATAGATGCTTTCAATTTCTATGCTTCACTAGGGACATGCATCTGCAGTTACAGAGAAATTAATGAACTATAAATTCACTTTCCATTTTAATGAATGCATGTTTCACTATGCCTTGAGTTCTTACACATCTTGCTACAGCCTAGTACAGAGAAACTGTGGCAGCTGTATTAAATTTTACATCCAGTCTATTGTGGGGAGAGCAGGGCCAGTTCATCTGTAGTTTTTCTGAGAAAAGATAATCTAGGCCTTTGTACAAATTCCAGGACTGACTGTGTTTGTGTCATCTGGACTATCTTCCACTTTTAACTACACTTATTAAAAGTGTTCATTTCTGGTGGAATTATTTTCCAAATGGCCACATATTGTTCATTATTTAATGGAATAACAAAAATTCTAGAAGTATGTCTCATTTTAAGAGTTTCATTTTCCCAGTTTTATAAACATGAGGTTAGGTCCCAGTGAGATTCTATCTGCTAGGTCCAGCTTTGTAATCTCAATGTCCTGTAATCAATATCTGCTTACAAGTGGTTATACCCTGAAGAGGAAACATAACAAATGATTTTCTATCATTACATTCCATTTCAGTCCAGTCTCTTCAAGCTACTTAGTGCATTCCCAATAGAAGCAGTGCATTTCAGAAATGATTAGAAGCACAGCATGGAAAAACACATGCTCCTTTCTCAGAAAAAAAGAATTTCATATTTGAATCTGACTACCACTGGATATTCTTTCAAGAATGGTGCCTGTGAAGGGCAAAGTCATGTGGCAATGAAATCAAGGTTCCCTGATCATTTGTGTTCTTGTGAAAATTCTATTTCTGCCAATTATCAGAAACAGCAGCAAGGTCTTAGAATCAGCTCCCTGGTGTTTAACTACTCTCCACTCCAGAGGAAGAGAACAGAACCCAGCCCAGGAGTCATTAATTCCCACTTAACAAGTGATTTGTGTGGCATGGATAATTTTACATCCTAAATTTGACTACTTATTTGAATTCCATCATCTAACCCTTATTAATTTCAAGTCAAAGCAATTATTTGTCTAATACAGAACCTTGTTGGAGGACTTTAGGTCTGGTTTTCTAAGGAAATGAGACTCATGCACCTGTGTGTGTGCACACCTGGGTCAATGTGTGTGATCTTGCTGCCCCTCTCCCCAGTATCCTCTACCAAATTTGGAAATGCAATCAGTAGAGATTTTTGCAGCACCAGTTTCTTACAAATATCACAAAAACAGGCAGCCAAGATGTGGAAGGAGAAGAATTAGAGCTCCAGCTGGAAGAGGAGCTGCAACACAAACTGGGAGAATGCAGCCATGAAACTGAAGGAGTGGCTTGCACTGCTCAATAGCCTTAGAACTGAGCTGCCTTTGCCCCTCAGGGTGCTAGAATCAGGCATCAAAAATACTCAATGCTGAGACTTTCTGCTTCTCTTCTAAGTGCACATGAAATACTTGCAAGTCTTTTCAATACTTCTGAGCCTTCTGTTCACCACAGGAAAAAGTGCAACTCCAGATGGGCAAGTAATTATTTGGATTTAGCTTTTTCTTGTCTGCAAATTTCACCAACCAGCCCAGATATTTTTTAAAATCTAAGGTCTTCAAGTACATAAGGGGAAATAAAATGCAAATTAAAAAAGTCTAAAATAACAGTTGCTTTAATTTTGCTTCTGAGACACAACATTTACATCAGAATAGATCAAATACTAAGTTCCTCTTTTCAAAAAAAGAATATGTCAATAAGGATTTTCCTGCTAAGAAGCACCTTTTAATACACTTGATTTTCTGCTAGTTATGAATATTTCACTTTATGACCATCTCAGATTTTTACTCTGTTTTTCTGATGATATCTTAAAAGGTGATTAGAAAATTATGAGATACTAAACTACTAATAGGCAAAGAGACATCAGAGACTTGTAGTGTTCCAGTCAATCTGGAGATGCCCAGGTTTTGAAGTCCAGATTGCTGCAAGCATCCAGAGCCTGAGGCTTGTGTGGCTGCCCTGCCCTGCCCAGCACAGCTGGCTCTGCACTTGCCTTAGGTGCCAACCCCCCCAGCAGGTGACAGCTTGGAGACTACAGCACTACAACAATTGTAGCCTGTGCCTCATTGTGTTTCCCATCTAGAAGTCCTTAAAATATTAATGGCTGGTAAATTCCTGCCAGACAGAACTGAGATATTCCTTGGCGGTAGATGCAAATTCATAATTTGGAGCACTCTCCAAATGACATGATGATTCTTTTTCTAGAGATTTGCTGTCTAGAGACAGCACAGAGGGCAGTGCTGGCCACACCACTACACTGACACCTCAAATAGGGCTGCTTTTTCTTCTTGACTGAACACAGTTTGTGGGCTCTGAGGTAGATAATGAAGGCTGGAGCTGCATTAAAGGGTCTCATGTATGAAATGTAGTAATAATGTTCACCCATACAAAGAAGTAGGAACACACAGGCACTGGAGTATCCATCTCCTCAGTATTCATTAGATGCTATTAACATGACACCAAGAGAACAGATTTCCCTGTACAGTTGCTTGAGAAGTTTTTAAAAAGTGCTTACTTTCCAAAAGGAAATCAATAGAGCCAAAGCACTATAATGAATCTAATGGGCAGGTGAGTGGCAAGAATGAGGTGGCTGACCTTCCCTTACAGCTCTTAATCAGGAGCAAACCCAGAAGGATCAGGCCAGTTACTCTGAGGCCACAGAAAACTGATGGCAGGAAAAAAGCTGTCAAATTTTGGAGGTGACATAGTCCTTTTATGAGAAGAGATTTGTTTCATACATTCTTCAGCCAGTCAAAGAGCAAATAACCCATTTTGTTTTTCCCCTGTTCTAGTGCTGATGAAAGATTTGATGCTACTTTTCACACTAATGTTTTAGTCAATTCTTCAGGACATTGCCAATACCTGCCACCAGGTAGGCTGTTTGCATGTCATAAATTTTGGTAGATTACTTGTGCATGGTGTGGTTTCAAATTTTCCATAAATTCTCTTACATTTTATTTGTTTAGCTAGCATCATGTGATAGATGTAAGCCTACATGCATTATGGTTATATGGTTAACACCTTTGCATGAAAACTCTCATACAAGACACATATTTTATTACAATTATGGAAATTCTTCTGTCAATGCACAATTTCAGAAGTTTGGAAATCCTTACTATAAAAAGATGCTGCTTATTAAAGTAATGGTAATGCCTCAATAATTTTTTATTTCATTATTTTAGTGTTTCTTTTATTAATATGTTAACTTTACAGTAAGGTGCTTAGTAACATCTTGGATGTATTTCTATTTGAAATGATTCAATGAATGCTTCATCAAAACAATTTTTGGATGTACAGCAGTGGAGCACTGTTTCTCTTCCCCAACTCAATTAGCATAATCATTAGAATTAACTCTTCCTAGCATCTGAATTTTGCAAACTACAGCACTAGAGCAATGCTTTCCAGACAAATTAGGTTTTCTGTCTAAGATGTCCAGAGGGTTTCAGGAGTTTGCTTCCTCATTTAAGATGCTCTCTTAAGATATTGCATTTGGTGGGGGTTTGTCAGTTCAGTTCTGAAAGCTGCTGAAGGACAGGGTCTGACTCAACAAGTGAAAAAGCAGCTCACTTTCCTCAGTAAATCAATATCATATAAATCTAATAAAACAGCAAATAAATATTTCAGGATTTCTTATGTTCAAGATTTCTTACTTAAGTCAGTAAAAGAAATAGAAACAGATTGCATATTCTGCTTCATTTCTTCCTGAAATACTGTATCTAGGAATCTGAGTTCTTCTCTGAATATTCTTCCACTATATGCCAAAATGGACGAGTATCTTTAAAAAACAGCAAATAACATCAATACATGAATGGCACAGTTCTTTCCCTTCTCTATGACTGACTTTTGCTCTTTACATGTCAAGACAGGACTGAGATTAAAGATGCTTTATAAATGAAAAACAGAAGGCACAATGTAGAACAAGTTCTGGTTACAAAATGTACATGAAATTCTGTGGAACAAGCATTTAAATGTAGTGCTCTTGTTTCAAATCTCACCTAGGCATATTTAAGAGCTCATGCTACATAGATGTACGCTGGTTTCCGTTTGATGTTCAGAAATGTAACCTGAAGTTTGGATCCTGGACTTATGGAGGCTGGTCCTTGGACTTACAAATGCAAGAAGCAGATATATCTGGCTATATTTCAAATGGAGAATGGGATTTAGTAGGTAAGCTCTCCATTCCCTATTTACACTGTGAACTTGCAGCCCTGTCTCAACTGCTGAAATGGATGGAGTAACAATTGGGAAATGAAGATAGAAATTAAATTAATAAATGACCTAGCCAGTGGCATTTGAAACTCTTGAGAGCAGATCTCAGATGCAAATCAACATTAAAAAAAAAAGGATAAATTTGCTGCTTGAGTTCTGTAAGTATCTTTTATCTGATTTTCCTTTATCAGCTGAGAAAAAGTGGGAATGAAGCTTAAGTAGTTTTACCTGTAGCAAAACTTGGAAAACTAAATTTATCCTTTTAAAAAATAAACACTATATGATATAGAGTTTATTAACATTCATATCTGGTTTTTTTCCCTCTTTTCTCCTACACAGGAGTTCCTGGGAAGAGAACTGAGAGCTTTTATGAATGTTGTAAAGAGCCCTACCCAGATGTAACCTTCACAGTTACCATGAGACGCAGGACTCTGTACTATGGCCTCAATCTCCTCATTCCTTGTGTCCTGATATCTGCACTTGCCTTGTTGGTTTTCCTGCTTCCAGCAGACTCAGGAGAAAAAATCTCACTAGGTAAAGTATTAATAGGATATTGTAAATATGACTAAGACAAAAGAGATTGTCCTTTTAAAGCTTCTTTTTAAACAGTCTTAGGCAGGAGGAAGAGTTTGTGTGTCCTGGCTCATGAGCTATTTTTAGTGTTTGATCCTGGACCAGCAAAGACATAAACAATTCCTGAGTACCTTCCTTAAGAAAGGCTTTCATTTTTTGACATTTATTTGCTGAATCTCACTTTCATTAGGTAAAGCTTAAGTTTACAAATACACATTCAAACACTTTAAGACTGAATTCTTCTTAATACTTCCTTTTAATATTGAATTGCATTATGAACCTATGGTGTCTTCTCAGAAAGATGGATTCTAATTGCTCCTATTTTACTTTTTATAGTGAATTTTAACTTAAGCAATGGTTTGCAAAACAAATCTGATTTTGAGTACTTGATCTTTAAGATGGAGTTTAACTATGTAAAGAAACCTTTTGTCCCATACAAAATTCAATTTAACTGACTTTTACTAAGTAAACATTGCTGTTTAAATGTAGAAAAACTGATGTTTCTCCAGAATATGGTTTAATTGAGGGCTAATAGCCTCCTTAATTAAGTTGTCCTTCACCATATTTTAAGATGAATTCTTTGTTCCTTAATCCATTCCCACCTGACAATGACTTGTTATTATTTAAGTCTAGTTCTGAGACAAGGGTTAAGTCTTCTTCCAGAAAGATGGGAACTCATCACTGAGCAACAGAAGTCAAACTCCAAAAATCAACAGTCCAGACTGCTTGGGCATAATCCCCTGCAGAACCCAACACTAATATCAAAGGATACCAAAGCCCATCCAAGGCAGCAAATCTGCTTTTGGGGAAATTTATGTATCACACCACCTGTAGCTTCCATGACAATTAACCAAGTGTCACATGTTCAAATACTCAGATTCACACCATGTTTCTAAAGCTAACAGTGCAAGAATTGCTTTGATTTGCCTCAGCTAATTAGCAAATGATGATAAAAGTTGAACCATTACAAGGATGTAAAAATATCCATGTCTGTGCAAGCAGTGCTATGGGTTTGGCAGCACTGCTCCCCTGAACGTGAGGCAGCACAAGGAAGGACAGGAGTACCACGAATGGGCTGGAACAGGGTTACAGTGGGATTGCATCTTGCAGAGAACATTCCTTCAGATCCATTTTGTTTCTCTCCCTGTTGTAATTACAAGCTACTGATATGATTTTATACTTCATATTTATCTTTCAGGTATAACCGTTTTATTGTCTCTCACTGTGTTCATGCTGCTTGTGGCTGAAATTATGCCAGCAACCTCTGACTCTGTGCCCTTAATTGGTAAGCTTTTAGTCGCTTGGATTTTTTTAGCAAACAAGGTACAGTGACTTTGCACAAAGGCCAGCCTTAAGGCAAATCACCAGCTGTAAAATGGATGACTGCAACTGAATTAGAAAAATATTGCCAATTGGTAAGAGCTCTGATGGGTGCTCTTTGCTCTCAATGAAATAAACAACCTATGTGTATGTGGGGAAAGAATAAGAGAATCAATTTTCCATGGAAGAATTTGTTGCAGTTTTGACACAATTGGCCTGATTGTGTTCTATATTCCTAATTCCAATTAGGAAACTGGAACACATGAGCTAAATGTAATTAAATCTTCCCACTGTAATTGCTCAAACAAAAAGAGAAACTTTTCAAAACAAGTACCAGTCAGTTTATATAATAATGCTGAAATAAAATTAGAAGGCAGCTTGTGTCAAGGTTTCTTACAAAAGGCAGGTGCCCAGTTTTACAAAAACAACAGCTAAACACTGGCTATCCCCTCAAAATAACATCCAATATTTCTGGTGTTGAGAAATCTTTCAAAAGTACCTAGAGCAGCAATAAACTGGAAAAAGAACTAAATGCTATGAATGCATATATAAACACTCCTTATTAAAGCTATATTATATACAGCCAAAGTATATTCCTGTAATTATTTCTTTATTTTGCAGCTCAGTATTTTGCCAGCACTATGATTATTGTTGGTCTTTCTGTTGTTGTCACTGTTATTGTTCTACAATACCACCATCATGATCCAGATGGAGGAAAAATGCCTAAATGGGTAAGGTTTGATTTTCCTTCACTATCCATTGCATGAACGTCCAGCTCAGGGATGAAATCGAGTAGCCAGTGGCCCGTGATTACCTCCTACTGTTAAAAACATATAAATCCCTCCCAGACATTTTGTTTGGAAAAGCAGTTTCACCAGAAATGAGGTGCCCAGATATGTTCCATGTGGCTGGTTTCTTAGAAAACATTTGTGTGCAAGAGAGAATCAATAATACCTCTACTAACTTCTCATGTCCTTCAAAACAGCTACACGCAACTCAGGATTTTGTTAAAACCTAAATATATAAAGGAAGGTGATTTTCAAATAACCTCCAGATATTAGAAGTGAATCAGGTAGAAGAATAGAGTAAGGTGCTGATGGAGATGAGAAATGCATGAAATACACTGCTCTTGAGGTGCAGCTGCTGCCCAAACAGAAACATGCATAGTCTAAAAAGCATCTGTTAAAGATGGATGTTAAAGTGGAATTTGCTCTGAAAATCCTGATATTTATATCTCTTTTCAAGAACATCTGTAAAGTCCAAAGAACTAAAGTATTTTTTCTAAGCACGTAAGACTTTTAAAATAATGTCCTTCTGTGAGGGGTGGGTTTTACAGAGAACATTGTGCTGATATCAGATCACTACACACTGCTGTCATCAGCTAAATGTCCCCTCCTTTGGCTTCACCCAGCTCATGGCAGTATCAGGCCTTTCTGAAGATGGAAAGGCCTTTCTACTTTTTTCTCTAGAACAATGAGATATTATAATCCTTACTAGCTGGAAAAATGTGCATACAGCAGCACCCTGAGGACAAGAGATAATGAGGTATTCCCTGGCTTGTCCTGGGGTGGTGACTTTAAAATAAATTTCAGTGAAGAGAATTAAAGGTACATCTCTTTAGATGTGTGTTTGATGACCTAAAGGGGACAATGCTTAGTACTGAGCCAAACATTCTCAGAAAACAGAGTACTTGAGGTTGAGGAGTGAGCTGTGCTGTTGAGAAGCTGAAATCCAACAAACATTATTTGGGCACTGGTGCATTTTGGATAAGGCCCTCATTTAACAGAATTTTATCCTTCTTGGTAGAGCTTGATAGTGTTAAAAAAGTAATAGGGCAAGATCTGTGGCTGGGATATTTGCATGCATCTGCTCTGAGTAAGAATCCACTGTCAGAATAAATGGATCAAATCTAATATTAATTACAGGAAAAAGTTTGCATATTATATGATACAATAATATTTCATTAGAACGCTGAAAAAGAAATGCTGGAATGAGCTCTTAAAATCTGATTTAAATAAATTACAGAAGCTTTCATTTGAAGTGGAACAGCCTCTGGCTTTACTGCATTTTCTGTAAGGCTGGATTAAGGCAATGTGGAAAACAGTAAAATGATACACACAGATTAAATCTGCAAAGTATTTTCTTTTAAATCAGAGTAATTTTTCCATATTTTCTTCATGTTATATCCAGATCTCTTTTCTAAAATCTGCAACTAACTGTTGTGAGCACAATATGAGAACAGAGCCATAACATTTTAAAACTTGGTGGTCCAGTCCAGTCCAAAATCTTTTTCAGCAGCCCCACCCAAACAGTAATAAATATGAATTTAATATTAGAGCACAAATAAGAGAAAAAGAATTGTAACTTTATTGACTACCATCCAAAGCAGTGTTATTAAGAGTATTAAAAATTAACTCTTCTTCAGTAAGAGTTTGGTTTGGTTTTGTCTAACTTGTGATTTTTAGTAAAGGTGGAAAAGGCTGCCATGTCACTGTTCAAGTGTCAGGAAGAATCAACACTATGGACACTCCCATCTGAGGAGGGGGGAGTCCCAGTACTGATATTCAGCCTGAGGCAATCAATATCACTGCTAGAATAAGAAAAGCACCCCAGTGATTGGCAAATTAATCAGCTGGAAAACTCCAGCAGCATTTTCTAGAACGCGGTGCAGGCTAAGCAGACACCAGGGAGCAGGCACCCCAGCTGCCTGAATAGCAGCAGCACCAGAGACTGGCTGTGTGAAGAGATGCTTATTCTCAAAAATGTTCTTTCAGACAAGAATCATCCTTCTGAACTGGTGTGCTTGGTTTCTGAGGATGAAAAGACCAGGGGAAGATAAAGTGCGTCCTGCCTGCCAGCACAAACAGCGGCGCTGCAGCCTGTCCAGCGTGGAGATGAACACTGTGAGCGGCCAGCAGAGCAGCAATGGCAACATGCTCTACATTGGCTTCAGGGGGCTGGAAGGGGTTCACTGCACACCCACCACTGATTCTGGTGTCATCTGTGGGAGGATGACCTGCTCACCAACAGATGAAGAAAACCTGCTGCACAGTGGGCACCCCTCTGAAGGTGACCCAGACTTGGCTAAGATTTTGGAAGAGGTCAGGTACATTGCAAACCGATTCAGAGACCAGGATGAAGAGGAAGCCATTTGCAATGAATGGAAATTCGCAGCCTCTGTAGTGGATCGGCTCTGTTTGATGGCCTTCTCAGTATTCACAATCATTTGTACAATTGGTATTTTAATGTCAGCACCAAACTTTGTAGAGGCTGTGTCTAAAGATTTTGCTTAACTCCTAACTAAAACCTGCTTCTCTGATTGGTATGTAGCAAATAAGAATGTGGGGTCTTTTGATTGCTTGTTTTTAATGAGTATAATGCTTCTCACTGTCCGCTTTCTTTTGTCCCCCGCCCTCTGGTCCTGAGTTCCTTTTAGAAGAATGGCACCATTTCAGAAGGGAAGCCAAGAGTTTCTCTATGGGCTGTGTCTATGTAGCTCCTCTGAGCACTCTTTTGTGGAAAATGCCAAGTGGCTGCAAGTCCCTTCAGAATGATGGGGTATTGAACCACCACCTCTTACACATGTTCAAACTGGCTGTTCCAAAATAAGAGGTAGGCAATGTCAGAAATGGCACTTCTTCCAGTCTTGGTGATAAAGGATAGCACGGTCCATTTTATCTCTTTGAATGAGTGATCATAAACACGTTTAAGATTAAATCCAAATGGCTGCTCAAGCAGAGGAAAAGGAAGAAATGTCTTATGTAGCTCTTCAGCCCCTCACTTGCACCCTGTAACTCCCTCCATGCACTTTGCATACAGCATATATGACTTTCAGGATTTTGAATTTGTTTGACACACCAGAAACCTGAAAGCTGAGAGGACACACCACTTAACTTGTCTCCTTCATATCTTTCTGGATTTGACCTAGAAATTTGACTTGAATTCTAAAACAGGCTTCACAGTAATTGTTGCAGTTTACTACTTCCTTCTCCCCAGAAAGGCATTCTTTCAACTAATAGCCATTTTAACTATCAAAAAGAAAAATGATTGATTTAAGATGCCTTCATCACCACTTGTTTAAAAAAACCCAACCCCCAACACTTATCTTTTTACTGTTAAGTGGATTCCAGTGTGGAAAAATTAACTCAATGTCTTGTACAGGCTTAAGCATAAATGAAGAATCTAAAGTAAAAAAAGCCATTAAATCCTGAGATCAAGGTTTTCATTTAAAAATTCAATGTTTGATATGTTGTATGCTTAGCCTTTTATATAACTCCTTCTGTTGAGTCACCGTAACATTGTCTTTACAAGAAAACTGCACCTTTTCTGCTCATTCTAACATCAGATGAGTACTAATGAATAATAAAGCTTCTTGCTTCTGACATAAACTATTAACTGTATAAATATATATTTATATATGCACACTGCAGATACATCCAAGGAAAGGTAAAAACTTAAATACAAGTTTTCCTAAGTCTAGACAGACCTTTGCAAAGGCAAAACTAGTGGTTCAGCACTTTGTTATTTTTGGATTTGAAATTATCTTGTCAACATATGCTTAGTTTTGATGTCACTTTGATGTCTTAATGGAAAGGGCTGAGGTGAGAATATGAGGAGCTGAAACTTTGTGTGTACAAAAGAGCTGAGAATTAGTCTCTCACTGGCACACCAGTATTCCTAACCAGTGCTATAAGTGGTAAAATATGTAGATGAGGATTAGTTTAGCATTGGTTGCATCCTCTGTCCTACAGAATCCAATTTTTTTTTTGGCTGAGGCCTTCAGAGACACAGAGGCCTGTTGTTGTACCATGTTTTTACTGTGAAATAAACTCAAGGCCTCAGTTTATCTCTTAAGATGGATTAAAATGAAGTTGCAGTAATGCTTATCCCTCCCTAAGTAACAATCTCCCTCTCAGAGTCTGCTCCCTTGAAAGAAGGAGAATCAAATTTCATGCAAAGCAAGCCCAAAGTCACCGCAGGTACCACTCTTCACCTGATTGAACACCTTGTACCAGCACCTTCATGCCTGAGATAGGCCAGAGGAGTGAAAGGCAGGCAGGATATTTCTCAGTTTGTGAATTCTGTTTTCCTGAAGGTGCATTCCAAATCTTACACTTTAAAGATACAAGCAAAACATTCAAAGCCTTCTTGTAATTTCATCCTGAAACCATGTCAGAATTACTTGTGAAGAAGTTATGTTTTCAGGAACAACTATTAAGAATAAGCCATGTAATAATTCCTGCAGATAGTTTCTAGTTTATAGATTGCATATGAATGGGAAACTATGAGTGCAAACTCTGAAATGTGAGTTTTATTCATTTGTGAATAACTGCACATATCATGTGGCATGTGCTCCTCTTCTGGGTAGTCTTTCTAGGCTAGGCTTCCTGATGAGAATGTTCATTTGCATTAGTATTTTTCCCTGCTGCAAGTATCCCTAAATAGCTATATAGAGTGTTCCATTTAGTCTTTGTAAATTTTTGAGGTCCTCTTGGAGAAAAGCTTTTCAAAGACAAATGAAGACCTTTGAGGATTACCTTGCACAATGGAACACAACTATTGCACTCATAGTACCTGATGCATGTGGTATAGGAAGCATGAGAGTCCCCCTCTTAGCACCCAAATCCTTTACAGTATCTGTGGAAATCATCTTTCTAAATACAGGAGGATAGAGAAAGCAAGCTACAATTTGACAGTAAACTTAATTTTCAGTGACAGACATGCCTACCCTTAAAAACTGGAGAGTTTGGCCTTACATGAAGTCCTGCCAGAGTCTGTCCCAGTGAGTTGGTAAAACTGTCAGAGAGCTGGGGGTGCTGCTGAAGGGGCTGTGAGACACCAGCATTCTGCCCACACTGCCTTTATCATTGGCAGGGTCAATGCAAATGCACCAAGGGAACAAAGGAACCCTCATTTTCCTACTGTTGACACAACCTGTAAACATTTGCTAACAAGTTAATTATACATTTTAAATGTAAGAGTGACTCCTCCATTATGTTACTTGGCACCTCTAAGTTAAATTTTCCTGTAACTGAGCTGAGCAAAATTGGTATGGTTCTTGTCAACTTGTGTGTGTCTTAAATATATTTGTGTATGTGCTAAACAATATTTTGATCTAAATGCTGTGAAAAAAATTATTTATTTACAATCCTGGGCATAGAGATGGAAATTAAATACTGTATAGAGTATGTGTATATAATATTAAAGCCTACATATTGATGGTAAAGATCTGTTATAATCTTAAAGAGTCCAGATAGAGAATAAGAAGCGGTTCACCACAACTAAGCTATGACTTGCCTGACAAATTCAGAAGCTCACTCTAGAGCTCAGATGTCATGTACAATACTATGTGTGAACAATGTATATTACTTTTTCTGTTTTTATATGGAAACATATTGAATATTTAAAAGATTTTTTAATATTAAAAAAATTATTTAGGTGTTAATGCCAAAAAGGTTCCAAACATAAAATTTTAAAAACTTAGTTTTAAATACAGATAAATTATTTAAAAAGTATTTAAAATATTAAATTATTTTATATAGGAATTGATAATACTATGTAAGACTTTTTTTAAAGATTTCTTTAAATTCTCTTTACATTCTCTAGCTGCAGGATGTAGTCTCAGTTCACCTGTGACAATTCAATTCTTCACCTTCTTTAACAAGACAAGAAGGTAAACCAAAGCCCCAGATTTTCTTTCCTTTGTTTTACTATTTTTTACATTAAGAAACATTGCATAAAGGAATTAGAAAAAGATGTTACATCTGTCAGGTACTGATTGTCATATAAGCAACTCAATGCCTTTTCAGTCCAGTACAAATAAAAGACTTAGATCAAGAGACTTGATTCTTTTTCATTTTGCCAACATAGAAAAAACCCAAGTGGTAGAAAACATGAATAGCCATAAAAGGAAGAGAGATGTCTGTGGTTATATCAATCTGGGATGACAGTGTTCTTTGATAATTAAATATAAATTCATATCCTCCTACCAACCAGTCCCACACCAAACATATATTACTTCAGTCTTATGTAAGCAATCAAAGTTAACTGAGAAGGACCGATACACCATGTAAATTTTGGACTGGCCTCAATGCCAGTACTAATTTATTTTTTGAAGTTTTACACAGAAGAGAGAAAAAACAAATCCATACCAGCTGAATAAATTGTTGGTTTTGCCAGCTGCAAAGTTTGTTTGTAGGCTACTGTTGAAAAAATATCTAATCAGCAGAATATCCCTCAGATGCAAAAGGATGTGTCAGTTTAGTTTCTTGCAAAGAGATGAGTTCTCCTGCCCATGTGCTGAAACAGCTTCCTTTCTTTACAACACCCTGCTGAGCATGTGCCAGAAATAAAAGATCAAGGGTTGCTGAACCCAAGACCTCATTCTCTTCATGCTTCCCTAAGTAAGGAACAGCTGAAGAAGACCAGCTTGGTCCAGGGCACCACATGAGTCATTCAAGCCTGCAGTTGTTACTGACCCCAGGCTGTCCCTGGGGAAGAGCTGCCAGGGTCACAATGTCAGATACTCAAGTGAGGCTCCTGCTGGTGCTGCTCACTCTGCCAGTGTGCCCCACCCTTCTCCTGTGCTGAGGAGCAGGACAACCTGGGTCACATTTACTGTCAGACTTCAATGAGCCCAACAGGTCCAGCTTAACACACAGCAGGGACAGACTTTAATGAGCCCAACAGGTCCAGCCTAGCACACAGCAGGGTCAGGCTCCAATGAGCCCAACAGGTCCAGCCTAGCACACAGCAGGGTCAGGCTCCAATGAGCCCAACAGGTCCAGCCTAGCACACAGCAGGGTCAGACTTCAATGAGCCCAACAGGTCCAGCCTAGCACACAGCAGGGTCAGACTTTAATGAGCCCAACAGGTCCAGCCTAGCACACAGCAGGGTCAGGCTCCAATGAGCCCAACAGGTCCAGCCTAGCACACAGCAGGGTCAGGCTCCAATGAGCCCAACAGGTCCAGCCTAGCACACAGCAGACAGGCTCTTGGCACTGTCCATGAACCCACCATCACTCACTCCACCTCAGAAGCCTCTGAGTGAGGATTAAAACCAGAGTTGTGTGCTCCTGCTCTTGGGCATCTGGGTGCTTCAGCTGCAGACTGAGAGCTGCTGGGGTTTAGGAGCTTTCTCATGAGCAGACCCAAAGTCATTGCCCTCTGGGTGACAATGCCCAACACAGCACTGGGTCATGTGGCCATAGAGATTAACTGGACCAGCCACCCAGTTTTAATCCTCAGTGCATCAGGGTGTATTTTACTTCAAAAAATACTGGTTTGTTAGCCTAATCTCATCTTAAATAGTTAGTAAATCTTAAAAGGCTGTGAACAGAATCTCCACATTAACCTGGTAATGCAGCAGGATCTCAACAGCACTACAACCACAAATGAAAGCCTTCTACTGTTCTTTTTTTATTATTATTATTATGTTGCTCCTGCTGCTTAAGAGAAAACCTTAGCATTTAGGTAACATTGCTATTAAGCAATTTGAGCAATTTGCAGATGATGGCATAGACAGAGAATAAACAACAATTTCTCATGTCCCAGTGAACACATTCAAAACTGCAATATTCACAGAAAAGGAAAGTATTCTGAAGTAGTCTGAAACAACATCAGTCTAAAGATGTAACAAGTAAATCACTGGGCTTTTAGAGCTGTAGTGACTTGTCCATGTAATGATGCTATACAGCTTAAACTTCAAAATAATTTGAGCTATCTAATTATTTTTACCTTTAAAAATCCCCAACCAAAACCAAACCCAGCAAGAATTTAACAATTAACATGATATAATGCTACTCTGGAAAATGTGTACATCAGAATGACATCTATAGAGGTTTTCCTCTTCACTGAACAAGGATATAACCCAATGCCTCAGTGCCTATACAAGGCAGAGAAATCTTTCTACTGAGTCTGAAATCCTGGGATCAAGACCATATTCAATCCAAAAAACCTCACAGTTATCATTTATGTATTAGTCTGGCTCATGGTAGGTATGTGAATGAATAAGAATAAGCCAAATATTAAATATTTATATTAAACTGATTTTAGGCTAAAAAAAACCCAAAAACCCTGCATTCCAGAGCAGGATAAATGCACAACATCCCTACGACAGTATTATCTTATCTCTCAGTGTACATGTATTACATACAGCTGTGAAATATTTCAATAATAACTTTTGTTCCTATAAAAGAATTCTGGTTTGAGATTGGTTTTGCTAGTACAGCACATTCACTGCTCCCTGTCCTTCTCCTGAATTCTGGCCACATGAAACCTAATCAGCAGATTACTTTGATCAGAAGAAATGTTACAGGACTGACACAGAAATCCTGTGTAATTTTAACACTTAAGTTTTCTGACTCGTCATCACAAAATCTGGTGTTACTGTGCCAAGTTGTGCCAGAAGGAAGATGCTCCAATGGGAAGTTCATGCCAGCCCTGCAGTGCCAGGTGCCTGGGCAGGGAGGGGCCCTTCCCAGATGGCAGCAGAGCAGTGGCAGGGGACAGCAGGGCGAAGCAGCCTCCCCCATCCCTCCATGGGGCATGGAAAGTTAAGTTCTCCTGTTTCTTCAGACTATGCTCTCTATGAAGATACAGTGAGTATATGCTGCCTTTACCTATCAGCTAGCAAGATTTTATTTATTTTGATGAGGTAATAATGTAAAATACTTGGGAATTACAGGTTGCAATACACAGCTCAATTGGTCTTTTCTTAAGACCATCAGAAACTGTCTTAAACTGGACTAAGCTGAAACCAGGTTAACAATAAGGACAGTGGTTGTAGTTCTCTCTTTGCTGAGCACCTAAAAAACCTATAAAAGTTAATCTGCTGCATCTTCCTCTGCAGCTGAGGTTAACATTCATGCTCCTGTTTGCAGTTAGCAAAGTGGTAAGATTACTTTAATGATAATGATACTTTACACTTTCACACTGTCCATATTGTTTTTAATTGAAAGGATCTCGCAGTGAAGAGATCAGAAACAAGGAGAAGAAGCCAAAGTACTGTACCTTTTAAAATAAACTGTGAAAGATAAAAAGGGCATATGAAGGACTGGCAGAGGGTGAGTGGAGGCAGGTTTGATATTACCAGCAGAGAGATGTGGCATGTCATCAGTACCACACCTGCACCCCAAAGCCCAGAGAGCAGCAGAGAGTCTTTGACCACCAGCAGCTGAGCACAGCCTGTGCTGTTTGTGCCAGGTGGGGCTGAGAGGGGACAGGTCCACACTGACTGGGGACAGAGCAGTCACAGAGGGCCAGGCTTCAGTTAGCTCAAAACCAGTATGGCTTCTGTTGCTAAAAAGAGATTGAAATTCCTAGTTTTCCAGTAGGTTTCAGTTGCAGTAATATGCCAGGGCTTTTATTATGCCAGCTGATAATGGAATGGGGGTAGCAACCTTCTTGCTGAAATTTCCAAGCAATCTGTGTGGGTCGAATGAGGCAGAAGTGAAAACTCCTACGGCCAGCACAGCTTTCACTGAGCACATTGCTGCCTGTCTTTTAAAAAAGCTCCCTACTCCTTGCAATCATTTAATGGATTGCTCCCTGCACCTAACAGAAGCCAACCCATAATGAATGGCCCTGCAGACATCTGAAGCATCCAGCAGTTCTGAGAGGCTGGATCTGTGCCCATTTATTTTCTCATGCACTTTTCCTGGTGCACAAGAAAATATCCTGTGTACTTGGAGCAATAAAACTGGCACAGTGCAAATTCTGAGATTGGCTTCATACATTGGCTTTATCATTTTAACAGTAATTCTATATCAGTGTAAATGACAGGAGATGTAGCCCAGTATTATATACAAAACACACCTTCATTTTGAACCTTCTGCAAGTTCAAAACCTGTCCCTAGCTCCAAGACCCAAAGAATAGTGGAATCATGTTTCTGCAAAGCAGACAGAGTAATAACAGCAACAGAAAAATGTTTTCTCCAAGATGAACAATGCCAGGACTTTTTGCATAAAACCAGTATTTGTCATCTTTTATATATAAATCTTACTTAGGTCACTTTCTAGATCTCAATACTTTTCCATGAGTTTGTCCAAGTAGGAAAAAGAAGAGAAGAAAGATAATGGAATACAGTAAGGATCCAAAAATTAGCTTTCAGAAACAGATATGCAACCTCCTGAAAAAGTGCATCTGCAAAAATATTCAGCCAACAACCTCAATGATGACAGATTGCTGAAGAGTTACAATTGAGCTTGTGAGTAGGATGACAGGTGTGCCCCATGAAAACCAGCAAAACCTTCTGGGGAAAAATATCCCTTGAATTATCAGGAGGTCTTTTAGAACTGTATTTGCAATATTTCTTTAAAATATTGCCCATATGATTATGTCTAATACTGATCAAATAATTTCTTTTTATTTTACTGAAAAACTTGTCTAAGTTGCAAGGCCAACTGACAGGCCTGTGACTCTGCAGAGGTAACAAACCAGTAGCAAGGAAGATGCTCCTCCTGGAGGATGTGCTCAGGGACTAAAAGCACTACAAGCCTGAGAAATACTGGCTATCACTTCATAAACAGTTCTTTTCAGTGCTTGTGTTTGAGGAAGAAATTCATCCTGTCCCTCTTTGCAGTCCTGCAGAGAGCACAGACAAGCTCTTTTTAATGGTAGTAATTCATCTTCCAGCCTGGTGTACCTCCTCTTCCTCCTTTGGCTTCACTGCAATTGATGGACTAATATGGCTAACATGACTTGTAATTACACACAGATTCATAGAAAACCTGCAAATGGTTCCTGTGCTTTATTAGCTCCTCATACTCCCTCTGTGAGTGAGTCAGTGGCATCTATATTTACAAGGGCAGCTGCTGGCCTATCAAACCTCCTAGTTTATCTCTGGGGAAACACTTTGAATTTCTGATGAGACTATCCTAATAAAGTCTAGTAGCTGCACTGATAAAAACAGTGTCTGTACCATCACACAAAAGAAAGGGGTTGAGTTTGACTTTATATGAAGCTCTCCTAACTCTCAGCACATTGTTTACAGACAGAGCAAGTGAGTAGGAGTGCTCCTGCTCCCAGAGAAGAGCTATAGTATAATAAATTTAGCAGAGACCGATGACTGACTGACTTCCAGATACTACTGCATTATAAATAGCTGACTTTATGATACTAATTTATTACTGTAAGCTAAACTAGTATATGCATGAACAGAAATTTACTTGTTTATGAAAATGTTTGGGACATCAGCTGATTTCACCAGGAAAGGATGCAGGCTGGGGATATTTTGAAATACCCCAGCATAAAAATACAAGTTTTCCTTAAAAGAGAAATGGGATTTTACCATTTCCATGTGGAATACCACATCGCATGTGAAGGAAACCTCATGAGGGTGGAACAATATGGCACAAGTGCACTGTTATTAACATGAAAATGTCTGTGACCTATTGTGAAATATTAGCATCAAGACACTTGAGACATATAGAATAGGGTTTTTAAACAAAATATGAACTATTTATAGCATAGAATAAGTTGGTGTTACAGACACACAAATATAATGTGGACAGTAACTACTACTTTTTTACCCTGTGTAAAAATCTGCCTGTACCTACAGCTGCAGTCTCCATTTTTATGCTTCCCAGCTGCCAGCAGTCCTTGCTGGAGTGCCACATCTGTGCAGCACCCCCAGCGCTGACTCACTGGAAATGGCCCAGTCAGCTCCCACAAAGGATTGCACAACCAACCAGGCAGCAGTAACAGGACATGCCTGGAGCTGCAGCTACCAAGGTGTGCCGAACTTATCAAGGGAGTTGGAAGAAAGGCTGGGGAAGTACATAAATTTCAAATTAAATGACAGACTAAACACTACAGTACAACTCAATCTGCTCTTGGAATTATCTTTATTTTATCACTGCAGGAATTTTCTTGTGACTTATCTGAGTTACACCTAGCCTTGTTCTTTCCAAGAAAGCACCAGGGCCCCCTGCTGAAAAGAATAGTGAAAATTCAACTACAAAAGAGCTGTGGAGCAGGATTAAGATGCTATTATAGATTTTTAATAACCACAGGATGTCAAACATTAACACTGAGAGATACCAGCAGGTAAGAGACACAATCTTCCTGCAGGAGCTGCCAAGCTTATTATGAAACCTTGACCCCAGCCAACCCTCCCTCCCTCTCCTCCCACTCCAGTAATTATCTCAAATCAACAAGAGAGTGAATTTAATTTGTGAAGTTAACAGGTCTTCAAAAAAGCCACTCTTAGTCTGTCTAACAGCCCTTCAGTTTGCTTTACTTCTGTCTTAATGAGTTTCCTTTTTTGGCAGTTACAGAGTTGGTTAAATGGTACCTATGTGACCTGGCAAATGAAAATCTACAATTGTTACGTTTTCCTCATGTAAGAAAAATAAAATTAACATTTCTGAGACAGAAATTTCTATTCTATGAATAGAAATCTATTACTATAATTCTTCAGTTTAAAAAAGCAGTTTACATGACCCTGAACAAGCTTCATATGTTCTACAAATTTCTGACATAGTCCTCATGTACACATGCCTGTAGTATGTAGTGCACAGCAGAGTCTGGATTTTATAACCAGTGAAATGTGAAATTCTTCCGATGTTAAACTCTTCCCCTTCCAAAATTTGTCTTTTCAAGTTCAAATGTATCAGTTTGTAAGCCCCTGATGTTTGAACTTTATCACAAATTCCCATCCTCAGGGTCCTTTAAAAATTTGAGAATTTATTCCAAAACTCAGTGAAAGCACAGTATCTATCTATGGACTTAATTCCTTTATATTTTCTGAAAGTTCTGGTTCTGGAGCTTTCCAGGCAATTCGAAAAGAAGGGAAATATAGTTATATCAGAAATGTCAGTTTAAAACTGCCTGGACAGGAAAAGCCTGGAGGTAGTCTGCCCTGAGCAAAAGAAAAAGGCAGGCAGTGATTCAGGTTTTTAATTTCTTTAAAACCATTATTCTTTTGGGCATGAGGAAATAAGATAAAACATGTGTTCATTTCTTTGAAGAACCAGTATTACACACTACTCTGTAAATTTGTAAATGCAATTGTAAAAATGCATCCCATTCACTTTGTAGCTCATATATTGACTGGATATAGCTCTATACACGTGCATTTTTCCATTAAAAAGTGTAATTTTATAATATTTTGAGTATCACAGTATAATCACAGGAACTTTCAAGACAAAATAATTACCTTCTTTCAACCCCATGATTTGTACTGCAAGAAGTATAAAATAGTATTATCCTGAGACTTTTTTTGAAATTTATTTTTTAGCAAATGTTCTCTAAATCCACTCTGAAGCTTGTACTGCTAACCTCATTCTGTCTTCCAAAAGGGTATTTCCCTGGAAAATTGTATAATCCTAAATAACAGATGAAAAAAAGCAAGGCAAGGAAAAATCTTTGGAGGGATTCAGTTCTTAAACTATTCTAATTAAAAATTTTGCAAGCAGCTTAAACAAAATGTACAGTGACTTTCAACTGACAGCCTCACTTTGGAGAAGCAAGTTAATTCCAAGATGAGGAATGGTAAAAGGATTAAAGGGCACAAGGCAGAATTTAAACTGCAGTAGGGTTATTAAATTGACTATAGGCTTGAGATGATACTTTCTAAAGCCATTAATGCTGACAACTCCCACTGAGTCTACCATCTCTTCCTGAAAAAAGGCAACTTCCTCCACAACTTTATTCTGAGGAAATGCAAAGGTTCCAATCACTGAAGCCATCTGAAAAAAGGCAAAAGTTGGCCCATAATGTCTGTCCCTGCAGCAGTCTGTGAAGAACATGAAAGCATATGGTGACCTGATCAGTTTTTTAAGTTGAGTGGGCAGAAAAAACCATTAATTTGCTGGCACATGTACTGTGGAGATCCTGTAACCAGCCAAACACTGGCCTAAAGCCTTGTGGTGTCACCCTCCTGTTGGGCATGTGGCAGATCTTGGGCGGTCTCTTCCCTTTCCCCAGTATTTCTCTTTCTGCCATTCTTTCAAGTAGAATTCATAGTCCTAAAACATTCCTGGAAGGCCCTACCAAGGAGTACCATATTTAGAACTGATTTCTACAGAAGGAAACATGAGCAAGAGAGAGAATAGCAAAGAGCACACAGGGGAGTGACATCCTACTGAAATTGTGGGATTTGAATTCTGCAGACCTACAGAAATCTTAATCAGGCAGAACATATCCTACTGAATGAATGAAAGGGTGGATCCAAGTAGTAACTTCACTAACCTATCTCTACCTATCATGCCTTCAGGAAAATAACCTTTAAATACATGTTCAAGATGACATTGAACAGAATTTTAAAAACAAACAAAACCACCACAGCTGTAGCTAATCATGAGAAAAATTAAAGACATTGGTCTCCTAATCTACACGGTTTTACATTATTCTCAACTCATCTAAAGCTCATATAGTGTTTATCAGATATAATAAACTAATCACCATCTGCAGATACAGATTTTTGTTATTAGGGAAATACAGATTAGTGATGATGTAACACCACCTTAATTTTATGGTTATTCCATGACCCCTGGAAGCTTTGGAAGGTTAACTATTTATGAAATTATTATACTTATTCATAATATGTGGGGTTTTTTGTTTTTGTCAGACAGCTTCACATGAGGACATTTCCTTGGGCAGAACTAGATAAGGAGCCTATCTGTGCCTGCTGTATTTACTGGCTTGCAGATCAAACACATAAATGGAGCATGGGAAAACAGCCAGCTGGAGACTTGGCACCACACTGTTTGCTATGGGGTTTTCTGGTTTTCTCCTTCATATACCAGGAATGTGGACAGGTATGAAGAGCCAGACTCCACACAAATGAAGGAAAGGCCTTTTGGGATCCTAAATGTAGACTATATTACACACTCATATTTTAGTACATGTATTAAAGATATTCGAGAGACTGAGAAAAAAATACTAAGAATAATTACATGCATTAAATTACAACAACCTTTTGTTTGAATTAACAAAGCAAGATCAGGGATAATCAAAAAGACACCACAGTAACAGGCTCTGCTCCCAGATCTTTGTTTGCCTGTTGACCATGGAAAACATCTCACAGCTCCCAAGGTTCAGATCCAGCTGTCTATATCTAGACAGGAAGCATGATAAGCCAATGCCTTCAAGTTCCTACTCATCCATGGATGATGGAGTCCTATCAGGAAGTCTGTTTTGAGACCACTGAGGGCAGGGTGAAGGCCAGCTGTATTATGGAGATACACTGAGGTGCAAACTCCTAAGTGTGCATGTGCTGTAAACCACACACTTTTTTTCCACTGCTTCTTTCCTAAAGGACTGATGTATCAGAACTACAAAAGCAAGGAAGCATCACAAGTGATTCAAGAGTTAACTGGGTATTAAACTCTGCGTCTCAGTGCCTTATTCCAACAGCACATTCCATACTCAGGACTTGCTTTTTCACAGACCACTGCTACAGAGCTGTTACTGATACTTTTTATTCTACTATGCTACCTTTTTGAAGTGCCTGCAGTAATAAAATCAGAGCAATCTCTTGCATGACTACTTCTTGCTACAGAAAAGTAAAACTTGCATTTTATAGCTATGGAATAATTTTCAGGAAAGGGCTCTTCTCAGTTACTTAAATATTTAACAGACTCTAGCTCCTCTTTCAAGCAGTTGTTCAGTAAGCTGCAATTTTCTCATAATTAAGATAAAGCTATGGCTGAAATGTATGGATTTGCAAACAAGTTTGCTGGCACTTCCTTTTTCAAGATAGGTAAGGGAATGATATTTAGGAAGACTTAGCTTTTCTTTTTTTAGTTTTTTAAAATACACACTATTCATATCAAGTATGCTAAAAACACCACTCAAGACTATACCAGCAGTACCAGAGTGAAAGGCTCCAAGTCACAGTGTTTAAGGCCATAAATGTCACCCAACCACACAGCCTTACCCTCTGTATGTCACAGCCCATTAACACTTTTGTTACTGCCTTTTTTTTTTTCTTCTTTCTCTTTTCCCCTAAAGGAGATTGGTCACTGATGTTCTAAGGCTGAAATTTTGGTTTTACCTGCTCAGGTTAGAAATGCATTTCATTTTTGCCATGTTGTAAACCAATTTCTCTATCACCTCAAAAGAATTAGGTGTTTCTCTGCTACTGAAGGTCAATGAACTTTTGATGTCTTGCTTACTTGAATATACTATTCACAGTGCAGAACAATAAAGACTCTGCTCTTGTTTGGATCATCTTTTTCAAGTCTGAGTGCAAGGACCCAGCACTGCAGACTGGGTTAATTCAAGCACTAGGAGTGAGTGTTCATCCATCACAAGTGCCAGCTGGATTATCCACCTGTTTATTCAATGGCTGTCAACCCTCACTGTAGTAACCACTCCTCCCTCAGCCCCACTGCTGTGTGCACAAGAACACCAGAGAATCTCCTTCAAGAACAGATTGAGCTCATTGGAAAATACTGATGACTCCAATTAATTTCTGATTTCCTGCACTGCACTTGCTTTTCCAGATAAAGATCCCTATACACTAACCAGAAATATTTCTATAGGTAAAACAATTACGTTGACCTTCAGGATTAGTTTTTGGAAAACTCATCAAGGAATGAGAAATGGATTTAAATCAAGTCTAATTAATTGCAACAGAAGGCAAATACCAAACTGTTGATATTCCTGCCTCCCTAATATCCCTTATGAGAGACAGGGAGGAAAAAAATACCCTGCCAGACCTGTCTTCCCTGTAATGAACCAACTGTTTTAGATCAGCAGAGTAAGGTCTCATCTACTGTAGGGGTAATTATGATAACACAGGAAAAATGAAATTTGACAAATTAGATCTCATGCTTCAGAAGGTAAAAATCACTGAAGAAATCAATAGAAGAATGCCCCTACAATGCTACTCCCACCCACAGCATCAGGCTGCATTTACTTCTTTTGGGTAATACTGAAATTGATTGTAACTGAGTGTAGGATGCACTCATGAGAATAAAATATTTGTAAACAGAAGGTTTTTATTTTATTATAGAGCTGTTAGACCTGGAACACTGGACAGATTCCAATCTACATAATTACATTCAGTCTTTCTAAATTCTCTCTGCAGCCTTGGAAATGATGTTTTTCTTCATTTCCTCTCCTGCATTATGGTTCCACCACAGAAGTGTCTGCACTTGAACAAAATTACTTTTTATGGTCAGCAAAAAGGACAACTTGTGCAGCAAGGATAGAAAAGAGTTGCTACAAATGTAGAAGTGACAGAAGACACTTCAACAGGTGCTTACAGACTCCTCTCTGATGAAGAAAACCAGGAAGAAGTGCACTTCTCTCACTGTGTCTGAAGGTAGATAAGATTCTCCTCATTTTCTAAATCAATCATGGAGTACCTCCAAAAATCTTACTCCTTCTCTTGAGTGCTAAAGCAACTACAGCAGCCTCCCACGTTAATAATGGAGAATTCACACTTCATTCTTAATGATCTCTGTATTGTGTGATTATTTGTATCAAAGTCAAAAATTGCATACAAACCCAAACTAATCTCACTCTTAATAAGTAATGTACAACTTCCTAAAGATTTATATTTAAGTAAAACTAGCAATAAAATACTCTTACACTGAATTAGCTAAGTATCTTTCACTTCTCAGGCCCTTCAATCTGAAGCAGATATCCAAGCACATGTTGAATTTTCAGAAGTCATGCAAGGAGACTGCAGAGTGTTCCCACTCACCAATAATACAGATTTTCAATAACTTTTTTCTCCATTTTAAAAGAAAATACAGAAAAGTTGAGGTGTTCTTCATTTCCTGTGAGAGGTCGCAGGAATATATTCACATATGCAATCCCTGATGTGCCAGACTCCTTCTAAGACAGAAGTTCAGAAAGAAAATTGCTCAAAAAGTTCCTGTAACAACGTGTATCTCTTTACAGCACTCGGTAGTGTCGCTTATAAACAATTCACTCATTTAATACAAAGCTGCCAACAGAAAAGAAACAGATCTTCCACAAATCATGAGGCTGAATGTTCTAACTGTCTTATGCTATTGATATATCTGTGTATGTGCACATAAATAAAATGAAATATGAATATATAAAAACTTGTAATTGTTTAGTAGTCATATAAACCAGGATATATGTAACTAAAGCGTTAAGCATAAGCAAAGAGTCTTGTCATTCATCTGATTTAACCTTTGTGCTACAATGTAATTAAAAAGAAAAAAGATTGAAGCTTTCCTCACTTAGCATTCAAATATCTTCATAAAACAATATGATACATTTTCATCCTTTAATTATGCTACAGATTGGATGCATGAGCAAGGTCTGGCATCTCATCTTCCAAGGTCACTTAAATGTTATGTGATTCTCACTGAGACTATACAGACAACATGAGTACAAGGACTTTTCTGTTTGCAGACAGAAAGAACTTGATCTGACTACGAGCAACTGCAAAATCTTCCCCTGGTTACCTTTCCAATGGAGGAAAATCTCACATCTTTCCCAATGGAGGAAAGAAAAGAACAATAGAAGAAAATATAAAAGAAAACTAAGAAAAACCAATATAGGATGAAAGAGGAAAAGTAAAACAACTTTACACTTCAGCTTCACACTGATTTGTTGCCTTTCAAAAAAAAAATCAAATGCAAAAGGTTCAGCAAGTGCAGAACTTCAAGAACAACTTGACCACACCTAAAATACAAAATCTCAACATTTTCTTGTCTGATTCATGACGATATGTATTCTGATATATCCCCAATTCTCTGAAAACATGTCAGAAAAAAGACTAAAAATGAAACTGCAAATATCAATGTTTAACTTCTTTGGTTTTCACTACCAAAAAGTTTCATTACAGGATGGTAATGCCCCACAAACAATGAATGGATTCATCCTCAAAACATCCCCTAAATGCTCTCACACTGCATAAACACATCACTACACTCCTGGGAATTTCACTGTAGCATCAAAGAACCAGTGACTCAAGATGCCTGCTGTCAGCCATTACAGCTACAGGATCAGAAGCAAGGTGGATGATCCTTCTTTTATGCCAGAATTTATGAGGATGAAGCTGGCCTTAATCAAGATGATTAACAACTCTCTTTGAATTGGTGAGAAAAGACAGCAAACATGGCATGAGGTTCTCTTCAGTCTATTTGGCTAGAAAGAATATGATTAGGACACAGGGACCCAAGGAAGAAATTAGCAATAATTAATACAGGGGAGAAAGAAAAGCCTAAGGAGATTCAGGATCCAGTGAAGACAGCAGGAGACAGCAGGGTGCAGACAGCAGCTCCTCATCCTAATCTGACAAGACTGATGAGCCAGATGGCAACTGTAAATAAAGTATTAAAGAATTCTAAGAGATAATGAAATTCCATTGCAGCTGGAATCACATTTACAGAAAAGTAGCATGGAGACCAAAGGGACAGAGGAAGTTACTGTACTCATGAGCAAAACCAATGACCATTGTTGCAGTGAGCTCTTCAGCACCTCAACCCAGCTTGTTTTATTTGAAGCCTCCTTCAAAAATTTTGACTCTTTGGCATTCATTCTGCAGGGACAGTGAGTGGCCTCCTATTTACCCTACTAAATTAAAAAAAAAACTCATAAAGAATAAATAACAGAAAGCACCAGGAAATATATGCTACATCTTAAATTGACAGTGAAGGATATAAACATCAGATTTAAATTATGCAGCACAGTGAACAAATTCAGATCAGTGCAATACTAATGTAGTGCTGCTTTAGACAGAGCCACTGCAGGTGCTTTAAGAGTCCCACAACTGCTGGGAGTTACCTGCTCAGAACAACTATATTTCACAAAATACAAACCCAGTACATCCAAAGAAGACAGTACTTGCTCCTAGGGTGGAATCCCATGAGAGAAGAGAGAGCACTGATAGAAGGGAGTTCCTTTGCTTTCAAATACCAAGTGGGTGTATCAGTCTTTACAGGATGCCAGAAGTCTGTGTTTTTATGGAGACCTCCAAATCTGAATTACATTAAAAGGCTTGTAACTATCATCAAACATAACATCAGTCCTTTTACTCAAAGCCCCTCACAGCTAGCTGAAGATTCAGCTCTCCATAATTTTCATGTTTTCCTACTTAATCTTTAATCTATTAATATGAGAAGTACAGGATAAAAATTAATCCAATCCTACATTTACAATAGAGAATAAGCAGCTGAAGTTGAAGTAGAAATTACAATTACGTAATCTGTAATTACTATTTCTGCCCTTAATCAGAAATATTCTGAGACCAAGGTCAGTGTAACTACACTGACAATTAATAAGACTAGAAGGAGTTATAAGGTCTGAGAGTTAATTCTGGTTCCAGGTGTCCTGGCTCTCAGCTGTGTAGCTGGGCAGCCTTGCAGCTCACAGGGAGTGATGGGCTCACCCTGGGTGTAGAGCTGCTCATGCTGAAACAGTGCAAACTCCTCACCTTCCTCTATCAATCAGAGACTGTAGCAACTACTTAAACAGTTCCACCCCTCCCCACCCCAAAAGAAGCTCAACATAATCACTAGCCATGATTTAAAAAATCCATATGGGCACTCCAGAAGGAAACATCTCAAACATTCTCCAGTGCTGCCAGTGGCCTGCTAAGAGGTTTTCAAGGTGTTACTGCAGGCCCTAGGTGTTCCCAGCCTTGGGCTTCCATGGTTCCACCTTGCATGCTGCACTCCAGGTGCTGTGCTTTAATAGGAGCTTCCTCAGACATCAATTTCACTAGGACCAGCACCATTAGGTGCTGTCATCACACAACTAAAATCAGGAAGAATACAACACACTGAAAGTTCTGTGCTTTTACCAGGGCTGTGAAGGCCTCAATTTTCCATGAAGCCACCTGAGTGAGCTGACATTTAATTCACTCTGGTTTGGTAACTCTGACAGATGCAAAGATTATTTTAAGGAATACTTGGAAATAGATGGGTCAATGCACAATATCAATACTTGGAACATTTGAGTCATAGAGCTCTCTTTGATCTTACATTCTGTTTGCTATTGAAAAAACAACCATATCACCCTATGCAAGATAAAAAATGAAACAGAATTTGACATCATGTTAGAAAGATTCTATTCATTAGTATGATTTGGCATCAGAACTGCAAGCCAGGATCTACAAAGTTGCAAATGGAGAAACTCATTTTAAAGTTTCCTAATTTGCAACAGATTTCAAGCTGTCAGGCCCTCCAAGACAGTGTCCTGCTTATTAGGAATTAAACTGGAGATGTGGATTCAGGGTTATGATGCTCTTTTAATGACCTGAACTCACCAAATATTAAACATTACAGAGAGCAACACAAGCCACTGCAGTAATAAATGACCAGACCATTCCATTTTGCTCAGCATGGGGTCCCATGTAATTATCAAGGAGCTTAAACTTGTTTACTGTATTACCTTAATATAAAATACAACTTTTCAGCTGCATTGTCCCTGAAACACTGCAGTGCCACATTTCCCCCCCTGCCCACAGAATTAATTTATCAATTCCCAAGTTCTGTACTTAAAAATAGAAGGGTAATTAACATTGCTGCTTACAGTGCCTGTTACATCTCTGCATCATCTTTTCCCTGTGCTCTGAGGACCAGTGGCCCCTCTCCCCTTGTTAGCTCAGGCTACAGAAGGGCCCAATCCATCCTGAGCAGCAGAGCACAGGGTCAGAAGGACAACAGGAACATCTTACCCATGGCACTGCTGGCTGCCTGCTGACTGCAGGGTCACTGCTGCCTGGGAAGGTGGGCAAGGCAGCCAGAACTCTGTATTTACCTCTAAAAGCTACTCTTACTCTAAATTTCATTTCAAACACTGAAAATTGTTCTGGTGTTTAATGAGGTGCAAAGGAATTTTGATATCTCATTTTAATAAGAGATGGTATGCTTTCAAAGTATACCTGTGTTTAGAGATTTGATAGAAAACATTTTGGTTCTGAATTTACTGATTATTGAATATGTGTCACTAATAAGACAATAAACCCCTTTGATCTTGATTTGATTTAAATTATGTAAATTGAAGTTCCTCTCCAGTGATGAGCATTTGTATACCATCAATTTCTGAGTAACACAGAAGCATTCAGCAATTGCTACTACATAAAAAGTATTTTAGGTCTTTTTATATTTATACAATTTTAGTCTGTATCTATAATGATCTCGTGCAAAGTGCGCTTATTCACGAATTCATAGAGCTAATTCAGATTATTATTTCTAATTAAAGTTCAGATCCATTTTCACCATTCTAGAATGCATACACTTATCTACCATTTAATATAAAGTTTGATCCTCTCCCAGATGAAGCCTGGACAGTCTCACATAATATTTCAAAATAGCAACAGAGAAGACCTATTCCTCACTATTACTTTAAAAACCAAGTACCTAATCTGCATTTCTGCCAGATAATTCTAAAATTGGCTGTTTGTGAACTGCAGATAATTCTTAATTAACTCCCAATACTGCATAAAGATGAATTCTTCACTGTTTGTGCATTTCTAAATAGGTCTGCATTATGGCCTCAAAACCAAGAAGTGTGAACAGAAATCTGGTATCAGCTCCTTAAAGAGGAGAACAAACTACTTTATATTCCAGTGCTCCTGTAGTTTGATCTAATACTCAGTGAATGGTACGAATGACATAATATTAATTATGGACATATTTTGCTTCATTATTTATGCTTCATCCAAAAGTTAATGTTTAAGAAACAAACCCCTCATGCTTAATTCTCTTTCAACTTTTTGCTAATTATCACACCAGGAGGAATCCACATTTAAACCAAGCCAGATGACTCCTGCTGTTTGCAGCCTCTCAAACCTGCGTTCTGTTTGTAAGCTGTACTTAAAGCAGGCTAAAAGGTCATGTTTGTATAAATTCAGGCTTCTAACACCAAATTATTTTCTAAATTTTTATTTTGAATTACATTCTCTCTCCCATCTGGATTTAACTTCATTATAAATGGAGAATGCACCTCCTCTCCATTGAGAGCTTGTTCTAACATCCTTTCCCCTGTGGAAGTACCAGAGCAGAGCATCCTGTCTGGATGGAATGGATGAGTCCATAGGCACATACTCAAACACACCTGATGCTCCCCAGCCAGTGCAGCTCCTCACAGCTGCAGTGCCAGGGAAAGCCCAGTACTGAGGGCAGACTCATCAAGCTCCTTGGAAATGCCCTGTGGAGGAGTCTCTCTCTCTCCAGTTTGTTTGGGAGGCTCTGGGATCAGCTTCACAACTCCAGTGAGTGAAGTACCCTCAATCTATTCCTGGTTTTACACATTTCTCCATCTGTAAACTGCTTACACCTGAGCACAAGGGCTCTGTGCCCTGCTGGAACCATCCATCAAGTGAATGTAGTTATTGATTTAGACTTTAGGGTAATAAATCTGACTGGAAACAGAGGCAAGTATTCATACAGACACCAGGGACATGGATATAATCCTTCTCCTAGCAATCGTTAAGCTACTTACACCAAACCTTCCCCCTCTATTTTAAGAGCCATATTAATAGGCCATAATTTCAGAGATGAACAACAAGGGCACACACACTATGGCATAATTCATCCCATATTAACTACTTTCTTTAGGGAACAAGAATGCATCAAAGCAGTGACCTAGTGATAGACCAGAAACATGATCAGCACCACATAATTTTAGCACAACTGCAGTACCTCTTAATTGGTCACTGGCTCATGGCTGAAACATTAAATGTTTTGTTCCCCCACTATTGTAAAATGTAATAAACAAGGATTTTGTTTCTTTTCTTCCCTCTTACAAATATTATCTCTGCTTTTGGAATCAAACAACTGATCTAATAATATCTCTTCAGAGACATTATGTGAAAAAGTCTGTTTCATTCACAGCTATCTGAAAAGACAAATAAGGATCAAACATTTACATTTTTTTCCCCCTTTGGTCAAGTTAAAACAATTTTTCCTATAATTTTGAACAGTAGAGTAACCTTTTAATGCTAAACTGCTTTCAAATAGTTGGCAGAGACCTGTCCACATAATGCACTTGGTTACTAAAGTATAATGGTTGATTGCAAAGGCTGCATCTAACACAAGGACAATCAGTTGCAGAAGTGGCTGTGCTGCCTCTGCATCCTTTCCAAAGAAGTGTCAGAAAGAATTCTTGGCTAATATTGTCAAGAAACTTCCCAACTAAGCTGGCTACCTCAGCGCTCAAGACAGAGTTTGTGAAGTCTTTTCCCAAAGTTCAGCAAGTAGCAGAGTTAAACAGAAACCCCACACTACTTTTTCCTGATAGCATCTAGCTGTGAAGACAGATGAAGACTAAAACAAATCCCTTCTAAACAATTAAGCACAAAGAAACCCCATGATATAGTCAGCCCAGCTGAGTGGCAGTTTTGCAATACCACCAAAGTGTTGTGCAACTATTCCCATTGAAGTCTGTGTACTAAATCTTTGGTTGATAGTGATGCATGAGCATAATTTATAAATTTCTCCTGAAAATATAGGAGAATTCCTAGATAGGAGAATTCCATCAGCTCTTTAAGAAACATATTCTGGGGCTTTAACACTTTGACAGCGAAGAACAAATTTGTACATCCGCACTTATATGTGAGTATATATATTTATGCATGGATATATATACTATATAAACACACATATATAAAATAATATATTCACAAACATGCACTGGACCTTAAATGGTCCTTTTCTCTCTGTCTGCATCTAAATATATTTCTCTTGAAGCTTGTATCCAAGCCTCTTACTGTAAGTATTCATTTTATGAAAGAAACTACAGACTTGCAGAGGTATATTAATATTGATAAGCCCCTCAAGCTGCTGTTCTTTGTAAGCAACCAGCACAAACAGGCACACATAGAACATCTCATCATTATGCTACAGATGTGCATTAGGGGAACACAAGAAAAGTCAAAAGCAGTATTTTCGTCTCCTACATAAATTATCAGTGTATCCCAATATTCTGGAAATTTATGCTAACCCCAGGATGCACCAAATAATCTTCATCTGTCCTAGTTAATAATTTGCAACTCTGAACACATCAGCACCAGGAATAGCAGCATTAGTATTAACTATGCAGGGAGAAAAAATTACCATGTATTTATTTTAATTCAATCCTTTTGTTTATATTCAAATCTTTCCATTTGAGCACAAGAAAGCCACTTTCTAAACTCTGTGCCTTCATAGATAGTAGAATGGACCTGGGCAAAGACCAGTGTCTCTCCTAATGTACAGACAGGAAAAACCTCATATTTTTGCCCTATTCTTCCTAATAGAACATTCCTAGTACTATGCCACATTCACACAGAATCTGGCAGATTTCCTTTTGGAGTTACAGCTACTCAGTGTTGCCTTGCACATCCCTTGTGTTTGGTTTGGAAACAAACTGAACTTTAGCCTGCCTGGCTTGGAAAAAACAATGTAAGCTACTGGGTTTTGTTCTGGATGGTTACCACAGAGACAAGATTCCCAGCAAAACACAGCATTCAGTGGCTGTAAAAATGCCTCTTGCTGCTGAAGCATAGCACAAGATCCACATCTCCACAGATTTTGTTGTCACAATAGCCAGTATCTAGAGATGATGCTGCAGGTGGTATGGCATGGCTCCACTCCCCTGGTTCAGTCACAGGAATTGCACAGTGGCTTAAAATAACCTGGTCTTCAAGCATGGAATTCATGGAAACAAGGATTTTAGTCCCAACAATCTCCCCATCAGTAGAACACCTCAACTATGACACAAGAACTTTCTTAAACTGCTGATGGCTCAGGATTATGGAGCATAATGGATTCCTTTGGAGGGCAGGGCTGCAGGCACTGAGCTTTGAAAAGGGGAAAACCAGATGCAATTGCTACATCACATGTAGGTATCAAACAGCAGCTCTCAGTCCAGGGCTACCCTCATTAAATTGGGTCACCCTACTCATGTCATCTGTGCCCACCCCATCCTGACCCTTACAGAGAGTCTGTCGCTGCTTTCTTTCCTTCTTAGCCCAAGCAGAAGCAGGAAGAAAAGCTCTGGAGACAATTCCCTTCACGTGTAAGACATGAACACCCTACATGATTTGGCAACACTTTCCCTAGAAAAAGTGAATGATACCACAAGTGAGTTTCACTAAGTGAAGTCAGCTTCAAACACTCCATAGATATTTGCTTGCTGTAAAAAGCTCCCAGTCACCCACATTTATGCCTATTCTCTGTTGTTACTCTGGATGCATAATCATAAAGCACATACCCCCAATGTATGCTCCATTTCATCCTCTGCAGAACAGGGTTATAAAGGTTACATAAACATGGTTATATGTGCTTAAATATGGTTATATAAATAGGTTATAATTATCCATTATAAATCAGCAGACAGTAGTGCACAGTGGAAAAACATTAAACTATCACAGGGGATGCATACTTATTTTACACTTGAGTAATTACTACCATTTAAGCCATGAATAACACAAGCAGAAGTTGTTTAGTGAAAGCTGGAAACTGGTTTTACAGCTCAGTGGGAAACAGAACACCATTTGAGACAAACAAAAGAGGATCATTGTGGCTTGCAGACAATAAAAAAAAAAGGAAAAATGACACCGATAATAAAATCCATGTAATTGCCATAGTCTGATGCAGCTAAAAGTGACACCATGCCCAAGCAGGTTTAAAATAAAAAAAATAGTAGTAGAAGTCTTTCATTGCCTATTCCATCAGCATCATCATTCAAAGCCTCATTATTGGGAGTTAGGAACAAAGTAAGTCAAAGAAAGCAATAAGCTATGAGATATTAATTAAGGCTTCACTATAAAAGTGACAGAAGCTATAAACTAAAGCAAGCCTTAATTTCTTTTTTTAAGCTGTATTAATAATTGTTTCAAGCTATTTCTTTTTTTTTGAATGAATAGTCTAAAAAGGAAATGTCAGACATTGGCAAAATGAGACTGGGAAACAGACTCTTGTTTGTTTACCAAGACAAAATATAAATCACCTTCACTATCAAAATGGAATTAGCAATAAAAAATACATAGTTGCAAGAGCATGGTCATGTTAATTATTAATCCAATAAACACTAAGTGATCACTACTTTGGAAAGCTGGTGCATTGCTAAAGCTCCCTCAGATCCACTTTTAGCTGGAGCAGGTCAGGGCTCATTTGAGCAGCTGAGCTGACAGAGCTGACAAGTGGCAAATATCTGGAAGAGGGAAAAGTGGGGACAAACACTGCAGTCAGAAGTGAATTTATGAACAAGTTGTGAATGAAATGAAACAGAAAATAGAACATTTTTACCATTTTAAGTTAAAATTTTACCATGATGAAAAAGGACACTGGTTTTCAATGGTGCTTACTGCAGCACTGACACCCATAAATGGAGTGGTCACTCTAAAGAAACTTTGAACTCTTTAGGATCTGGGGATCAGGAAACAGTGACATGGGGAACCAGAGCTCTCTGCCAGGAAGGCAGTGCCTGTCTGGGAGGCAGTGGGAGCCTCTGTGGCCAGGCTTTTTCCAGCATCGTTTACATCTGGAATGTGAGTGACTGCCCAGAAAGCTCTTCTGCTCAAATGTCACAATCAGCTGGCCCATGATCCCACATAGCCACTCCAGCAAAGGCAGAATTCATTGCCTTTACCTTAACTATATTTGACCATTTTCACACCTACAGGAACAGTTTCTACAGACTATATACAAATATCTCCCCTATATTTAATTTGTCCTCTTCTGCAGCAGGAACACTCTAGGACACTCCATCAGGGCAAAGAAACCAAAGTAAACCACTTTAGAGAAGTAATTGGTGTTCTATCAGCCATGGAATAGAAGTGGCTAATGCAAAGGAGATTATTTTGCTGGTACTCAGATCAAACTTGCATTTTAAAGCTCAAAGTTGAACAGAGAGAAGTTAAAAACAGTGGTAATGAAATGAGGGAGATCTTTTAGAAAAGATCACCTTCCTCTCTTCCTGCCAAATAGAATCATATAGGAAGAGTAATGCGCTCAAGAAAAAAAGACTCAGCTTCTCAAAAGATCAAGAGTCCATATATAAAATCCAAAGAGTACAAACTGGTTCTCTCCAAAACTTTACATTAAAAAAAAGAAAGAAGGCATTTAATGGCATAGCTCTGCATTAACACACCTCTCAAACTCACCGTACCATTGAAGATAAAATCATGTCACAAAATTGATTTTTTTAGCTCTCTAGTACAGCACACTTGTAGTTGGAATATATTTCAATTCCTGAGAAAAAAAACTTCAGCTATCCTCAAGGATTACAGGCTAACACATGTGATATTTAATAGAAATGTTTGCAACCACACTCTGATTCAAAACACTGAACATGTTTCTTTTGACTCTCAGATATTGTTAGAAGGCAAAAATGCAGCTGACTGCAAATGGGGGGCCTGATATTGATCTCCTTTATCTATCAGAACTACAAACCCCTTGACAGGGAAAGAATTAGTATGATTTATTTCAATATACAGAATAAAGAACATGGCCCCTAGAAGTTACTGAGCATCCACAGAGCACAGAGAATATCCAGAGTAGCTGGATGCAAAGAGCATTACCCTCAAGGAGTCCTGATAACATTTAGATACAGTCTGAGCCTTACATTTGCATTTTTGGTGTGTACTAGATGAATTACCAGCAGAATATAGCCTAATTACATTATACTGCATTTTTAATTAAAGATATACAAATGCAAATTTTAAATGAAATTAATAATTATATAATAATTGCTATCCATCAGGAAAATTTGCTATTCTATTTTGTTATCTGAAAAGTATTAAAAATGAAAAGCTATGAAGCCTTGCAGGGTAGAAATATCACAACTGCATTTTTAACTAATTCAGAGATCTTATTCCTTAGCTCACTCAAAGAAAATCAAACACTGCTTTTTATAGCTTAATAAACCATGTATTTTCATAATTTAGGGGGTTTAATACTAATTTATTATTCAGATCTCAAGTCCCTTTGCAACTTATTCATCTTAAATGAAGGCTTTCCAGAGTACAGGACCATCATGGAAATACTTCCATGGCATCATTGACCAAGGACAGTCATCAGTGACCAGAGACCCCGTGCCAAACTGGTCTTTCCTTTGCTTCCCTCCCTGCTCCCAGTCACACAAGGGAAGCCACTTGCATCAAGTTCTGTTCTGCTTTCTGATGTTTAATGCAGCCCACACCTATTCTCTACAGAAAACTGCTTAGAAGATTTTCAAAAATGAACTTACTGAAGGTATAAGCCTAGTTTGCATACAATTTGTACTACACCGAATTTCTCTCCCATTACCTTGGATAACTCAGAGATGACTAAGTAGTTCTACATACAAGTGTATTAAATGTTTTGAACTTTTGCTATAAATAGGTTTCTTTTCCACTGTGAAAACAAAAAGGCTGAAATGCCTTTTGTAATGCTTTTGGTTTGATGGGTAGCACTTTCCTTGAACAATCCTCCCCATCTACAATCCCCAACAAATAGATAACTCACAAGAGAAAGCTGGTATTTAGATTTAACACCTTTCCTAATAATCCACTATATATTCTGGGCATAGTTTAGAAAGAAGCACATAACTATTCAGCAGGGAAACTTGTTGTATTATGGATATATGGAAAATTCCAAACAGCAAGGATTAATCTGATGGTGTGAGCAAAGTTTTGGCACCTCAAATATTATACTCCTATTTTACATACAGTGTGTCTTGCCAGGGAAAAGACATAACCTATGTTTCTTTTACAATTTATACCAGGTTATCACCATTAAAGAGGGAAAGAGAAATAATTAGATTCTCATACAGCCCTAAAACTTTCAAAATACTTGAGGATACAGGGTTGCATAAGGGCCATGGCTGCCATCTATTCAAAAGGCTAAAGCCCTCTGGGTACAAATGCAAGAAAGAGTGGAAAGTGGAACTCAAAATCAGAGGGGTAACTCATTGGCAAGTTAGAAGTCCCTGTTGTCTGTTCCTTTTGCTACTACATTCAGTAACACTGTAGAGCACTTGAGGCTATCACAAAGAAATACAAAGTCAAAGTTACCATTGACCAAAGATGGATGAACAGATTTTTAGAAAGTTAAATCATAACACCTAGTCTTGAGTAAAGGGTACTTGAGAGACCAAATGGAAAAAGTATTTGTCTGTACTGCTTATTTTAAGCAAGAATACCATGAAGATGTAGAAAAAGCAATTTAGGCATCAAAAATACTTTAACTGAAGATAATTCTCAGAGTACTTGGTCCATTTAGGAGTGCAAACAAAGCTACTTCTGAAATATTACTTACCTCACAGCATAATGAGCAACACAATATTATAGGACAGATGTAATGACCAAACCTTTTCTTACCTTTTATGCACAGTCAACATCACCATGTTTCTACTGTTCAGATTAATCAGGCATTTATCATTTTATCAAAAAATAATACTTGCCCTTACACTTTTAAGTCTTCATAACACATATTCTGTGTTATACTCTTCTACTGAAAGTTCAGATCCTTATTTTGGAAATCAAACCCATGCAAAATAAAGGGCAAGCAAATTCTTCATGTTCATTTGCAATCCACTACCCCTTGTGGGTAAACACTGATGTCCTTGGTCACACTGACCCATTCCATACAGCACCCAGCTCCCAACCTGATAATCAGGGATCAGGCTACCAACCAGAATCAATTTGTCTGACTCATTTCAACTTACACCAAGAATACTGTGACAGTAAATGAACAATACTTATACAGCAGCAATAACCAACGTGACAGCAACAGTTATACACAGGAGAACATGCAGAAGAACAATCATACACCAGGGATGTCTGCAGCTACAGGATATTAAATAAACCTTCCCAAATTACTGTGAGTGTGGTGGTGGCAGAAATGAAAAAGAAGGAAAAGCCTTACACCTACTTCAATGTTTGCTGGGACATAGATTCTTATGCTCCCAAAGAACTGGCCAATGTTACAGTATTCTAGGAGGAGGTGATGTTCTCATGAGCTCAGGTGAGCTGGAACATTAAAAAAAACATTTCAAGGTTAGATTTTTACGTGCCAAATTTCAAACTGCTGAATTATTCTTTGCACGTAACTTCCAACTTTGAAGATATTGGTATTTTAGACAGTGCCTCTTCAAATTTCCATGGTTTTGAAGTAAAAAAATGGTTTTCTAAAAAACACCACACCTACACAAAAAATGTTTGTTGTTTTTTTTTAAAAATCTGTGTAATGTTAGAATAACAATATTCTTCTGAAATAACTGTTGGCTTAAGGAGTATTCAAACAGCTTTTTCTGCATTTTAATTACATTAACATTTTCAAAGAAAACTAAATTGTAAAGGCTGGATGCTTTTCAGTATTAATAGGAATTGATTCTGTGTTTTAATGCAAATTACTGGTGTACCTGTTTACCATTTACACAGCTATAAGCTAACAAATATTATAACATACAGCATGACATTGGTTAGATATGGACAGTAATTGTACCCAGGAAAGCAAAAGCTTCAACTTCCAATCAACCCAAGCCAATAAAACTTATAATCATAGATTCTAGGAAAAGCAGTTCAGTGTGTTCTATTACAGAAAGAATATACCAAGCCCTTGGAACTCTATTTCCTTTTTTTAAATAAGGAAACATAAGAGTCCTGGTGGGCTGAGTAGTGCAAACCACTGAACATTTAAAGGAAACCAGAAAATCCGTAAACAGACAAGCAGATGCTCTTAGCATAGCTTGGCAAGACTGCCCAACTTGCATGAACTAGAAAGTCCCTGTTGAAATACAATTAATTTTTTCCACTTACAAATAAGACACGAGGAAACTTCCTTACACAAAAAAAAAAAAAATGAAAACATCAGCATAATTGACATAATTTCTGTTGAAGGGAGACCTTTGATTGATTTAAACAACAGATCACAACTTTTGTGAGGAAACCCATGTAAAGATCTGGAAAAGAATTCAAATCTGATTTACAAAATCCTTTGAACAATTATGTTAATGTCTTACTTCACCATCTCAGCAATATTATACAATGCCACAAATTGAAAAAAGTAACTGAAGTTTATATTTATATTTCAAGGTGGATGGCACTTAGGCAGGCTTTGTGTAAACATCTGACAGTTTATGCAAGCCCCATTCTGTGTTAAGGAGACAGCACTGTTAGGTGCTGTGCCCACACAGTCTGCTGCCAGTACAGTGGGAGTGACCTTGAAAACCATCAGCACTCACCAGAACAGCAGAGACAGCCCCTGCTGCAAAACTACACTGGAGCTATAAACAAATGGGTATAAAAAGACTGTTTTTACAGAAGGAAAGGGATCTGGGGGTTGAGGCTCTGGGTTAGCTCTGCACTGAAAGCAGTCTGCATGTGAGTAGAGATGTGCTGCACAAAGCAGCTTTACTTATGCTTTCACTTAGTTGGTAGCAGCTGTAATTTGCAACTGTTCTTAACTGGGGGGAAGATATGGGGAAGAGAGATGATCTCTTATCAGAAGGCAATTCTGATCCTGTAACCTGCTTACATAATTCTGCAGCAAGTACCTGGGAAGCCCCAGAGAACAACTGATTAATGATACCATGAAAATCCTAAAAGAACAAATACTGACATGATTCATAATGAAAGACATATTGATTGCACAGAATGCAAATCAATAAATATGAGCCAAAGGTGAAGGGAATAAAATTAGATTCTAACAACCTAGAATAGAATTGTATGAAATTGGGAGCAGCTGGAGGTTTGCTGTAATTGATTCTCAAATTGACACAATTGCTAGGGAGGTGTCTTTACCTTTCAAAGAAGAATTTGAAGGTTGTGTAAATCCTCTTTCTGTAGCATCACAGTCCATGTACTGCTACTCTTACTATCAGGAGCTCTGTGAACTGTAGTAAAGATTTTTCTGTAGGGAAGACCACGCAACTTGAGACTGTAGCCCACTAAAAGGCTCAGCTTAAACTTATAGGTACTATAATCAAGAATCAGGGAGCTGAAATTTAAGTTCTCTTGATGTACCAATTACCCTGCTTTCACTTTTAAGACTTTTATCAGACACTAATATCCAATAAGATCTCTTTGCTAGAATAAGGCCATGTATTGTCAAATACCAATATTATGAATGCCCTCATTATATTTTCTTCAAAGAATTTTATAAAGCAGTGCATTATCCAAACAGCTAACTGACAGTGAGAAGGTAGAGAACATTAAAGGATCTAAATAGCAAAGCCAACATAAATTTGTACAGTAATAAAAAAACAATGGTGAAACAGTGACTTAATGCGACACAGAGATGAAAAGAAATCTTGTAATCTCAAACATCTCTCTGAAAAATGCAAAGCATTTTCCAGAACACGCAGAAGTTTGTATCAGTTTCTAGAGCAGTTTATGAATCTTGGCATAAATTGCATGTGAAGTGCAAGATGGTTACAGGACTTACAGGAGTAAAGTGCTAATAGAAAATGTAACTCATTTGTTACCCTAACCATGCAAGTATATGACAAATTACCATATTTACTTGGTCTCCTAGCATAAGCACATAGAATACTGATTGATGTGCTTGGTTTATAGAGATTTATTAAGAGAATTCTGAGTGGTTGGACAGGCTATGTGAATTGGTTTGCAGTTTATACTTTCTTCACCTTCTCATGGCTTTTTTGTTGCCCAGATTGATTTTGTTTCATTTGTGAATCCAGCTCATGCATGCTTTATACTGAACTGATACATCAGAATTGCTTTGCTGACTTATGGTGCCATTTCATTAACTGCTACATTCTGTTGATGATCTCACAGTTGACATTCATTCTGCCTTAATACAGACTGTATCTTACCAATAGTTAAAATAAACATACTTTCTATAGATCATTTGAAAAGATACTTCAGGAACATAAAGCATCTCTCTTTCAAAAGACTGTTACCCTGTTCTTAATTAAATTTGTTCCATTATATTAATTTCCAGATTAACTGTTGAATAAATATTGGAAAAAATGTTCCAATGACAAGCTTTTGGACAACAATAACTGAAACAAGAACGCCAGCTGAGTTAAAGACATAGGGAAAGCCATGATGAGGTGTGTGTATATGGTGATAGAACACTAAATCCAGATGGTCACAGAACTGATTCCTTTCACACTGCACAGCATAAGAAGGGAGCACCTCATGCTGTCTATAAGCCCCTGAACCTCAGCCTGAACACTTCAGCAATATCTGGACAAGGTATTATGCCTTACCACAACTGAATGCAAGTTTCTTCGCGCTTATACAAATTTAAAGAGACAAGTTTAAAAAGGAGCAGCAATCTATACTCTCAGAGCTGTCCACATTCAGACATTCAACAGAGCAAATTCTGTTAAGTGCAGCTGTGGAAGAGTCACCCTTTTGTTTTTGAATTCAAAGATGGGACAGAAAAATAATCTTACTTTGCATATTAAAATCTCTCCATTATCAGGTAAAGTAATGACTGAAAATTAAAATTTAAAGTCACAATAAAGTTGACAAGAAAAAACATGGCTTTCAAAATTGGAGAAGTAGTTGTCTATTTTTAAAGACAGATGAGGAGCTATATCAAAGAGACAGCTGGAAATCCTTGAGTCCAGTGTGCTTATGCTTGTGCCAATAAATAGATCCAAGGGTAGGAGATACAGCCCCGTGTGCTCAGAGCCTTCAGGATGCTGTGCTGAGATTTATTGAGCAATTTAAGGACAGGACTGCCCTGGGTGATGAATTGGAAAGAACAAGAGAAGATAATGAGCTGCTTTTGCTTGTTTCAGCAAAGCCATATTGATGTGTCCAAGCAAAATCAATGAAAGAGTGACTGGGTGTTCGTGTCAGCAAAAGACAAATACCTACCTGGGGGTAAAATGATTTCAATTAAATAATATGTAAAACTCACTTAATTTGACATATTATTTTTATCCTTCATCAGTGCCAATCAAAAGGGACTTTCAGAAAAACTACTGTCTTCCCTCCACTGCTGCCACACAAGAACATAACGTATGTTTCACTTATTTGAACATATTAATTTGTTTTCTGTAAGCTTAAGGATTCACTAATAGGATTCACTGGTAGAAACACATTATTTAGTGCAAGGGAAGTGTACTTCTATAAATTCATAGTTCCAGGAAGTTTTAATTTTCAAGAATAAACACTTGTCTAAAAAAGTAACCTTCATTGATTTCAACACTTCTCCAAAATACATTTGATAAAATATATTTTAAAACATTATTAACAGCTTAAAAAAGGGTACTTCACTGCATGCCAAAGGGAAATATTAGAATCTTTTTAACTGTTTTCTTTACAGCACAAGGAAAGTTAATAAAAAAGATAACTAACACCATATTTGCAGCACACAGTTATGATTGAGAACATTGTTTCACTCACAAGAGTTCTGTATCTCAAGGAAAATAGGATTGCTAACCACAGAAATGTTGATTATATGAGAAATACCTTACCAAAATGTGCAGACAATTGTTTTGATTTTAATAATTCACATGGCTGCTAACTCCTTCCCCTTTGTTTCATCTGATTTCAGTCACTAGCATGAAACAGCAACTCAGCAGTGTTGCCTTCCTTCTCTTCTTAAGAAGAGTGTGCTCTTGATGAGTAGTGCAGTCAGCTCCAGAGATAAGGGATGGGAGTCAACCCTGGACATGAAGAGTTCAGCACTCAGTGTGAGAAAGTGCAGTTAGAAACCCAATAGCCCATAGAAGACTGGAGATAACTGAACAAATGCTCTACCATTTGTTCTGGATCCAGAAGAGAGATTCATTTAGGGTCAAGACTTCCACTCCTATCTCAGGGGAGATGTGCCCTACTGTGAGAAATCATGTCAGGGTTGACTAATGGACTAAATCAGGGACATCTCCTGTAGTAACATAATACTCTCAAATAAGCACTCACAGCTGTAACAGATTTTTTTTCTTTTTTAAATGAAATCCTAGTTTTTGCATTATAGTTAACCAGGTGTGTTACTAAGAAAGAGGTCTCTGGAGGGGCAGCTCTATGACTGCAGTGCTGATGCACACTTCAAGAGGCAGCAAAACAAACAAAAAAGGAAAAAACCCCAAGCCTGTGGAAAAGCAGAAGTCACTCATTGTTAAGAGCACAATTTCTATTCATTAAGGTGGGATCCTGCATTTCTTATAGATGCACTATTTCCAATGTACTCTTGCTAATGAGCCCTTCCTGAAGATTCTTAATCAATCTGAATTTTTCTTGTGGAAAGCTGAGAAAATAGACTAAGCACAAGAAAAACTGCTCACTCTTCAATCAAAATGCATGCACCAATTTCATAAGAATTTCTTCCTCATTCAGAATTCCATCAGACCCTTCAAACTTTATTCTGAATGAGTCACTGCTCATTCTGTCACACAGAGGTGCCCTGAAGCCTCTTCATGCCTTCCAGACTACGTAGGCATCTTCTGCTGCTCTTAGCAAATGCTCTGTGACTGCATTTCTATTCTTTTAAAACCTCCAACTCTATTTGAGTGACTGGTAGCTGGTTCTTTTGCACAGCTCCATAATCCAGCAGAAACTTTGCTAGTCTTGCATTTCTTTATTCCCACTGGCAAGTTTGCAGATGAGGACAAAGTGCAGGGATCCCATTCATTTCTCACTTATGCATGAGTGCTAACTTGACAAACACTGGCACAAACACATCTGGTAATGATGGAGGAAGACAGGCAGTATTTAATCCATCATTCATATCCTCCTTCAATGAGGTGACACATAAAACTCATTAATTAGGCAGAAGTGTTCCAATTCATTCAGCCACATTTTGCTCTAAGACACGAAAGGGCAAAATCGCATTTTGAATGATGAATTTAAACATTCTAAATCCAGTTAGTGTTCAACAGTGCATGCAGATTGCATATACATGAAATATGAAACTAATCCCTGGCAGGACACTATGCTGGACGTGTGGAACACAAGTCCCAACACTCTGCCAATTCTACCACAGAGCCTGTTCAGTGTCATGGAATGACAGGAGGTTCCATGAAGTTCCTTTGCTCCCAGCCAGGAGGAGTGCACAGAGCAGTGGGAAAACAACAGGGCACAGCAGCACAGAACACAAAGTCTTTCTATTTCTGTTTTATCACCCAATGATCATATTATATAACAAGATATTGTATCAACAAAAGATTTGATAGATGTAAAATGCTACTGTAATCACTGATGCTTTAAACCTTTCAGATGATTGTTTCATCCTTAAATTTCAAAGCAGTGGAAGTAAAGCCAGATAAGAGGAAAGACTTTTTTCCTTCTATCAGCTTTTTAAAAGATAAGTCAAATCTTAGATTGAATTTGAAGGTTCTTGTTTTTTCACAGCATATAAATCCTATTAAATTTTGATAGTGCAACTTTGTAGGACGGAAGGACTGTAAGACAGCAATTTATAGCTGCATATTAGAAACCTCTGCTTCACAACAGAAGCCTATTTTGGTACAAAACTGCCAAGTAATTTATTAATGCTTTCAACACATACTAAAATTACACATTTGAATTCTAAATCCTTTAGTACCCAACTCTCTCAGAAATGGCAGTTATAGGACTGTGTTGCTTGAGGTACAACAGCCTATTTCTTCTGCAGAGTTTGGAGTTCGAAAAGACTTTTCCACAAAAAGAAAGGAACAACATAAAAGATCTCACTATAAAAGGGAATTGCTGCCCATAAATTTCTTCTCCCTCCTTCTCCTCCCCCAGCCTTAGTAAGACTCTTTAGGCAGGAAAGTTTTACCTCACGATAGCAACTCTGTTAAAATAATTTCCCATGGAGAGCTGCATTATTTTTACCTAAAACCCTGAGTAAGGAAGAATCCTTTCTTTGCTTACTTGAAGCTGCAGTAAATACATTGGAGCACCCTGCTGAGTGCTCATTTTTGGGCAGTGTTTTGCATGCCATGGATCAATCTCCTGGTGCATTCCTGGCTTTTGAATATTGCTGCTGTGCACCCAGCAATGGAGGGCAAATTCCCATGGAAGCAGGATGGACATGCATGGGAAAGAACATTTCAAAGGAGCGCCCTCTGATGAGGATGTTGAAGGTTTGTGATTTGGCTGTATAAGGCCAAGTCCATTTTAATTTAGAAATAACATGAGTGCTGCATATCAGAAAAACAAACATGTCAGGCCACTACATTCCAGAACATGAATTGCTCACAAATAATGAAAATTGATGCATCTTAAATCTCAAGAATGCCTGTTTAGGGACATCACTGTGATTTTATTCTACTTACTATTCAGGTTGCAAAGCACATAAATCCAACCAGTAAAAATCCTGTTCAGTCATATTATTTGTGAATTACACTGAGCCAGATCACAACTCTACATTTTTCTTAAGCATTAAACGTTTCTTAAGCTGACAAGTATGTTTCCATATATTGCTATTAGTACAGGTTTGAAAAGGCAAGTTGACATTTTGAGATTAAAATCAGAACATGCAACTGCACTGATAGAGAACATTCCAAGCAGCATCAGAAGTGGATAATGAAAAGGATGTGGAAATAAATCATCTCAAAGAGCAAGATATCATCTGAAACAAGATGTCTAAAATACAGAGGGATTTTTTCTCTGTCAGCTCCTTGCATCATGGATGAATATGCAATTTCACATCAGAGGGAAAAAAAATCTCATAGTAGAGTTCTCTTCTAAACAGTGACACCAAGGTCAATATTGTGTGTTTGACAAGTTAGCCTTCTTAGGGAAAATAACAATTAAATTAATACCTTAAGCTCATTAGGTGCACAGGGTGCCTGTATTTCTGATGAACAAGACATAAAATCCTCACACAAGGCAGAAATCAATGAGAACTTGGTAGAGATTTACACACATACAGATCCCATAAGGACACATGGTCTGAATCTGGATGATTCTGTTAAAGATTTGCTAAGGCTATTATATAATATTCTAAGGAGCTTCTACTATTCCAGTGGTTAAAAACTCATGCATCTATTAAAAAGCCACTGAATATGTCATACCCTTAAGTATGTTTAGTCTCACACTGTGTTCTCTTCCTCCCCTTTCACAAATGGAAAGCTGCAGTACACAGTAACTCTGCAGTGGAGATTTGGTCCTCAGCCTAAGAAGTTTAATGTAAGCCTTGCCATACATATTCTCTGCTAAGATACTTTGGATATTTAAAATATGCAGGAAACTCGAATTGATTTGAACATGGGCAACCCAAAATACAGAGTTTTTGCAGTCTGAATACCAGATGTATTTAGACACATTTTTGTTGCATTTGAGTCTTATATACTTAACAGTGATGAAGCACTGAATCCCAAAGTAGACTAACTACTGAACTAGCTTTTTATTTAATTGGATCAAAACCAGTTTAACTTATTTCTCTTCATATACACATGCACTTGAAAGAAGCATATGTGAGTACACAAGTTCTGGAAATGTTTTGATGATAGCCATGTAAATGTTCAATGAAGTTTCTGTTCTTCCTTTCATCAATTCTCACCCCTGCTGCACCAAGGGAGCACCAGGCCAAATGCATTTTGGATTTGATTGATAAAGGAAGTTATACCCTACAGAAGAGCTACCTAAAATTCTCTTGGCCAGGCTCTCTGCAGGAGACACTTCTAATAAGGCCAAACAGTCTCCTGGAGTGCATCAGTACTACAAGATTACAGACCTGAGAGCTGGGCAGAAAGCTGGGAGTGCCCCTGGCCATGACATTTGTCATTAGCTGCTGCAGGAGATCGTGATGTGGGCACAATTCATCAGATGCTCAGCTCTACTTCAACTGTGAAAATGGCAAACAAAATCAGTGACACCAGAACATACTGTTATAGCAAAACTCCACTGCTAAATTAGGAAAGACTGATTAGTCAGATTGTACTCAGCCTGGTGAGGCATGTGTTACAGAACTATACAGAAAGCTTTTATACAACTGTCTCACAACAGCTCATACCCTGAAATGCAACAAGCTACAATTAAAAAAAATTTCTCGTTTATTCTTGTCACAGCAACACTGCAGCCTGTCTTTGCTGAAGACAGACTGCCAGTAATTATTTTACAAAAGTTCCATACATGCCATCTGTCAATAACTCTCCAGAGACTCTAATTTATTTCCAAGATTTCCAGCTATATCTGAGTCATTAATTAAAACGAGGTATTAAAGAAAACCATTGAAGGAACACTTGCCTTTAATATTGCCTGTCTGGGAACAGATGAACTTCAGTATTTCCAAGTTTCATTACATTTTCCCACATGAAAGCTCCAGATAGAGTCTTAAGCCCTAAGTATGAAAATATGCCAGGTTGAAATAAACTTCTTGTTTATTTCGACCTTCCAAAGGATGAATGACAGAAGGCAAGTTGTATGGGTAGTACTTCAACAGCCTCTGAGTGACACAACCCAACAATGGGCACATGTAATTAAACAAGCTGACTATGGAGGCTACAAATGGACTGAGTGCCAGATTGATCTGCTACTCCAGAGATGTGCCACTGGTTGTGCCAAGTGTCAGCTACCAATGCCTTTACTGCTGCAGCACTGGTTTCCACCTGCATTATTGAAAATCTGTGTAAAGGAGACCCAAACTCACCATGCCAGCCTCTGCATGGACAGCAAGGCAGACATCCATTGCACTGTGGAAACCACAGAGCTTTACAAGTTCTATAACCAGCTATGGAGGCAAAGATCACAAACTGAAATCTCAGTCTCTGCAGATATGCATTTTTAGCAGCTTCACTGGAGCACTCAAAAATCAAGACAGAGTCACACAGCAGCTCACCTGCAGAGCTCCAGGAAGAACCCAGGGCTGTTCAGTCTCTGCCCAGTGCATTGCCACAGGACCATGTCCCTTATGTAGGACACCCAGCTTGGTGTCAGCAGAAAGGCTGTAACACCAATAGCCACAGCACAAACACCACAGGTGTGCTGGAGTGAGGGATCAGGCTCTTAGTATACATTTTTCTGAGATGTAAAAATATTTTATCCATAACTTTGCATACACTTTTTCCTTGAGATGTTTAACCAACTTTAGTCTGTGAGCAGTAACAACCATTTTTAACAATTAACTGAATTTAGATATTTCATTTCTAATAGTTTAAGACTCACCAACTGCTAGGTTAACACCTGAAAATATCTAATTATTTCTCACTGCAGAAAACAGATGACAGACCCAGGAAGGGACACAGACAGCAAATTATACCACTAATAATCGACATTAGTAAATTTTTGTTTGCCTGCAATTTCAATGTTAATTTAAAGGACTGAGGGATCTTACCAGACCACATCAAAAAACAAAAAAGCCATTATGTTATGGAAGAAGAGTACCTAATTCAAGATAATTGCACTCTAGCAGCCTTTTGGCAGCTTTTATTCTCTGGGAAAATTGTCTTCCTTTCAAGATCTTGTAGGACCCATCTGCTAATATTGCTCATTTGCATATTAATTTTTTGAGGAATGCCTTCCCAAACCAAGCACCAGAATTTGTCTTCTTACAACAGGAATGAAAGGCCTTAATGTCAGAAAACAGAAATGATACTGATGGCTCATTTATGTAAACTACAGTGAATTTAGCAGAAGTGTTGAACAGCACTGCACATGGGGATATGGAGGGATGACACAGGCAGAAGAACAGATTCTTGAGTATATTTTTACTGTATGGTGCAATATTGAAGCAAGAACATCATGGTTTACATGTGTGTAGGAGAAATTCTGCCCATCAGTTTCCTCTCCTGCTGAAAACGAGGACACGCACTACACTTGCCCAGAGATTAAGCTGCAAGGATTAGGACTGATTATCTACCCTACTTGCATGTTTCCTATGACTAATCCTTTTGTTCTCTGGAACTATTCTAAACTCATACTGTATTTACAAACACACACACAATACCCTGTTCCCTGCTGATTGGCACAGGCCCCCAAAGCCTCTGGACTCTCCAAGACTTGCTGCCATGTTTTTGGGAAACAGCAGCAGCAGCTACCCATATTTTTCTCTGCACATAACACTTGCATAAAACAGAAGATAATTTCACGCTTCCATATTCATATTTAACATATGACTGATATTCATCTTGGCATCTTTATGATGCTACTGTAGCAGGTTTTATACCCAGCTTTTATCAAATATTCTCATCTAACTGTAAATGCCTGCATGAGTCATGTAGCTGGCTATAGAAGTTGTCAGTGAGTCCCAGTCCCTGCCAAGTCCCTTTGTGCCAGGGTTGGACAGTGCACATTTACAGTCACATTCACAGTGGCACCTGTGTGATTTGTGTAGCTGAGCTGCAGCTTCTGCATTCCGTGGTCATTTCAGGTGCTATGCTGCATGTTCTCTAGCATTGAGTTCTTTTTTCAGACTCCACCAGTGTGGGTTTCTCTTGTGGCCAGCACTGCACCATGCTACTTGTTGTATATTCTGAACAACATGCTTTTAAAATACAAACACATCAGGAAATTGTTACTTGCACACAAGGTGTGTGTTAAGGTACAGAAGTTTGGCACATCTGCCTCCATCATGAGGTCTGAGTTGATAATATTACCCCTAATAAAACAGTTCTGAAGAAACATCTTCAAATCATCTTCTCCTCTCCCTCCTTTTTTAAACTGCTCTCCCAGGTCACAGATTTTATTTTCATTTCAATGTGCTACCAGAATGACTGAATTTCTCCAGCAATAAAAGTAGGAAAGCTGTTTCAAAAGTTTACATAATTGTGCAGCTTCTAATCTAGTAATAACTCCTTCAAGGCAAAATAAACTCCCTTAGTGCTACAAACAAGTGCTTTTTAACCTCTTCCAAACACACGAACAACAAGGACAAAGCATTTATCTCTTCAATAATTGGAGTTCATCATCTGTATCTCAAGGAACTGTTTGCAAAAGATAATTTATGTGCAAGTGTTTAACCCAGATTGATTACATTGCCAAGTAGTATGTCAACTATTTGAGAAATGTAATTTACAGTCTCGCAATAGATACTTTACTAAATTTTGCATTCATCTGTCACAGCTGTGTTCAATGATTTGACCCTGATTAAAATTCAGGCAGTTTCTTTCTGTGGCAATTCTTTTTGATATCTCATTCATCTCCACAATTTCAATAAAACTGGGAATAAAATAGGAACATTCTGGCCTCTATTTACTGTATATATTAGCAGCTGTCTGCAGATCCTTACAGTAACAGTACAGCACAAGGGGCTGACTTTGTTAGATCCTCCTCCTGAGTCTTTCAGGTATGTGACAAAGAAATCAGCAATATCTCCCTCTTCCCCTTGCAAGACCACATGGAGTGTTACAGACAAAAGAAATCAAAAGCTTTAAGATCCCATCACATGGAAAGTAATCTTCTAACCATACTGTGAGCCAAGACTGAGGAATGACTCAAAGTAGTCTAGAATAACTAGAAAGTTGTTTCCACAACCCATGTAAGCAGTAATGTTCTGACTGAATCACAAGGAAAATAGGAATGTTAGGATGCTCTCATGTAACCGAGCATGCTGGGGTTGCCTGACTGGCTCCTGCACCAGCTGCCTTTGGTTTCTTTGCTCAGGAAAACCATGACCCCTCTGATCACAACCACCTAGGAAATTGAAGTAGGGAGAAGGGTGAACCAACCTTCCCCCTCTCACATCAGAGCTTACAGCATATGCTGAATTGCTACAAGAGTTTATTTCAATAACTGAATGGTGTTAGGGAGAAAACACAGAGAAATAGGATTGGCAATTGTCAGACTGCATAGAAAGATTAAGAAACTATTCTTTAATCAATAGCTGAGTATGGGAAAATAAACAAACCAACCAACTCTGAGTAAGGAACTGAGAGCAACTGGAAACTGGCCTTGAGAGAGGGTTTTAGATTGACTTCTACTGCCGAAGGCCAAACTTGTTAGGCACAGAGGCTTCTAATGTAAGAAACAAATCCAGCATGGCTTCTTCAGTAAAAAGAAAAGATAGCAAAGACATCTTCCCTCGATGATGAGACAAGCATGATGTTGAAAAAAGGGAAATTTATACAAAAACATGTATTTGACTAAAATTCCTCCACAATCAAGCTGTTAATATGCCTCTATTTGCTGTCAGTATAACAAACTGAAAGCATGACAAAACCACTCAAATGGTGACAAACACAAGCAATAAGGTCACAGGCCAGAAGGCCTCAGATATTTTTTAAGTGCAATGTGATAAATGAATGCCAGTTTAAGAATTTCTGTGTCAGTAAATGCCTTTCCAGACTCTTAGGCAAAGGATATGACAGACACCCTCACAGAAAAATTCTATTGTCATTTAACAAGATGCTCAGTTGCTGCATTTCCCCATCACAGCAGAAATATTAGTGGAGCCCAACTAAGGTACAAATAACAGTGGTACCAAGGAAACACATGGCTTATGCTGATGTTTGGATAAAAAAATCCAGCTGGATTGGAGTATTGGCAGCTCAAATACTTCCATGTCATGACAAATTATTGTAGGAACTGTAGAAAATGTCTAAATCAGAAGCTATGGCATCAAAATGACTTTTTCTTACAGAGTAACACTTGAATCTTTAAAAACATAATGTTATTCTATAACATTATTCTATTATAGTTTCACTTAGAGAAAATTGGTTAAAAAATACCAAAAACATTTCAGTAACTCAGGGAGTCTTTTTTCAATTTTTATATTCTCTTTGAATGCAGAGAAACAGGGATAGTGATTTTGGGTACAGCCAGCCATATGGCATCCATACATACTTTAACTTGAGACTTGTCTTCTTTTTTTGCAAGTGCACCATACAGCACTGAATGTTATAGAAACTGTGTGGCAACCAGCTCTAAATGTTATAGAAACTGTGTGGCAACCAAAATGTACAGCACAGCTCACAGTCAATAATCACCCACCAGCTGCTAGTTGAAGTAAAGGCATTCATGTGAATCTAGAGACAGCTCACTGAGGCAAACTTAGCCATCATTCCCTGGGAGCTTGGTTGTTTTTTAAGATGAAAAACAACAATGTGTCTCTTCAAATGAAATATTTTTCAGTGAAGAGGTTTCCTTTTGCAATTCTGCTCAATGCCTGTCAAAGACATGGCTAGTGACAGTAATGCAAACAAAACTCTGATCCCTGGAACAAATTAAGCACATACTGTTTGGATGTCAAGGAAAAAAGGGTTTCAGACCTACAGCATTGGCCTCTGTCTTCCTCCTTGAAAAAGCATTTAGGCCACTAACAGCTAGCAGATAACTCCTGTCTGTAGCTCTATTTTTGGGCTAGAACAGACAAATCTAGAGAGATTAGCCTAGAAAGACATGCAGAGGAGTGAAGGAAAATTCTTGCCAAATGCAAGAACATAATCTAAGATCAGAACAATTCCCTCTAGGTATTGGCAGGTGCATTCTCCCAAAGCTTACTTCTAATTTCCAGTGTTTTTTCCAGTTACGGCCAAGAAAAAACATCTCCATATGAAGACTGAAGGAATCAGGACTGCACACTTCTGGAGAGAACCCTTTAGATTTCCTTCTATGTGCCTCCTTGAAAAGCAGAGTGACTCAGCAATAATGAGACAGCATTTAACAGGATATATTAAGAATTATGAATTCTGTAGAATTCCTTTTTCCTTTCTCACCCTAAAGAAGAGAAAGAATTCAGTATTACCTTGCAACATTTCTCAAGTTTCCTGTATGTTAGTCCAGGGTACACAACACCTGAAGATCTGGCTGTACTTTGCAGATCCAAGCCACTTTTCCATTACAGCCAAACAGCAGATATATGAAAAGTAATTGCTCATCTTGGGTTGAAATGCATGTGTACGAGTTAGAAACAAGATGACAACAGATTTAGGACATTAGTCTAGTCCTAGTAGGACACTTATTGTAGTCAAAACAGAAAAGTACTTTTGTTTTCCTACAACTGAGTTTCTTTTCAGTAAAATAATGATACTGAAACAATGATATAAATATAAATGAAGCATAAAATCTGAAGAGTTTCACTCTCATTTGGGTAAACTGTATATAGTCATCGTTTATCAATACTCATTTTTCTTCCAGTTTATCACTCTGCATAACAAGCTTTTACTCCATTACTTCAGGACTCATTTTCAATAAATAAAACAGTAACAAAATACTCAAAGAAATGAAAAGACAATCTGAGCAAATTAGTTCTCCTTTTCCTTTCATGTAATTACTTAGGATCAGATGCTGATATTTCACCTCCTTGAGAATGAATTTCCTAGCAATGTCAACTACACTGTAAACAGCAAATTCATGCATTTCAATGGCTTTGTTAAAAACAGAGAGCAGTGGCCAAGAACGCAGCTGTAACACTGCCCTGACAAAACAACTATCAAAAGGAAACAGAATTGCAGTAAAGACCATGAGCTCACTTTTCTCTTCTGAATTTGTTCCAGTACTTGAATTCAGATCAATTAACTTCAATCAGTTACTGAAGATCAGAGCAAGTTACAGAAGGCAACTAGAATGACAAAAAGCTAAATAACAAAATTCTCCACCTGAACAGATGTTAAAAAAAACAAGGTAAGTAAAAAAAAAAGGTAGGTTGCTTTAGTCTAGTAGTAACCCTAGATAAATATACCAGATTAACCTGCCCATGCACCTTCTGGACAAAATTGTGCCTGTATTCTACAGCAACTCATCTAGGGAAAGGTCAAAACCGTACATAATTTCCAAATCCATTAGAGCTGAGGACCAAAACATTTCCAGCTCCTGTTGTTTTCCCTTTACTAAGGTGGTATTCCAAATCACAAACTGCTGGTTTTGGCAGCAGTTCCAGAACACAGAAGATATTTGCAGTGAAGATTTACCAGCTGTTGATCTGCTATAGCACCAGAACAAGGATTTGGTCACTTGGGTATTTCAAGTCTTTTGAGCTTGCACAATTTCCACTTTTGAGCCCTTACATCCTATCTCATTGGAAATAAAGTATACAACCTTTAACACACAGTTTTACTCATGGGATTTGAATACACAAAATACAGGATGCATTCTCATAAAAACTAAAATAATAGCACCAAGTGTGCAGTAAACAGCCCTAACAACAGATTTCAGATGAGATGTTACTGACCACTGCAGAGAGGTGGAGAGCCCCCAGGTAAGGCCAGAAAGTGAACCTGCACCAGCAATAACCAGAGGCATGACAAGCAGTGAAGACTGAGTACTGCATGCAGGAATTCTCTGCTTTCTGTCTCTCCACCAGCAATTCATGACACAGCTCCATTCCAGAACTCAAGTCAGGCTGCCTAGTTGAGTTGGTGCTCTCTAAAAACATCACCATGAATGCACTGGCACCCCACTGATGTAAGCTTGATTTGTGTGATCAATAAGCTAAGAAGTTATCACTGCCCATTTTTGCCTTCTGCACTTCCCCAGTGAGAACACAGCATTGTCATAACCTGAAGTTCAGTGGGGATTCAGCAAAATTCATCTCAAAGGCACCCAACTACCCCTGGCTGCCAAAAGCATCCATCAGGTGTGACTTTGACACATCCTGCCATCTTCCCTTCTTATTACTAACTGCAGTGCTTGACAGGCAAAGGAAGGCTGGGATAATCTAAAAGATAAGCATCTTTACTGAAAGGTTTGACAAAGTTTAGTGATCTTGATATCATAATCAGTGCTCCCAAAATTCTTTCATGGATAAAACATTCATCAGCATATGAATTGGTTTCAAAATTTATTAGACAGGAGGAAAACTTCCATTACAAAGCTGCCAGAAGATTCAAATCTTGCACAATATGTATAGGAGTATTAAAAAAAAAGGACAAAAAGGAGAGAAAGAGTTCAATAAAAAACAAAATGAAGCCGCCATCTTCTGAATAAACTGTAGGGGAAAACTGCATCTAATTAAACTGCAAAACTGAAACACAAACACTCTTCTTTTAAAAAAAAGAAGATATAAACTTGGAAATAATCTGAAGAAAAAAGCAAATTTTTGGCTGCATCCCTTAGTTATTTATAGTTCTTGCTGACATTTGCAAACTTAATTCTGCAGCTACTTTTAAACAAAAATGTAGGTAGAAGTAACTCATGAATAATTTGTAGAAAAGGACAACTCTGGTACTTGCCACTCCTTTTGTGCTCCTACTTCTAAACAGGTAGAAGTCAGGTAAAGAACTGCACTGCCACCTTCAAAAGCTGTTGCTGGAAGAAAGCTCTTCATCACTCCAGGAAGCTCAGCTCAGAATCTCTGCAGTGTAACCTAGTTTCCACCAGAATTTCAGCTAGGAAAATACCTTTCTCTTTCATATTCCAATTACAGCTTTTCTCTGAACCAGCTGAGTAGAACCACAGCTTAAAGGAGTTGAAAAGTTTTCTCACTTGAACGTAATGGAAAGATAAACCATCTCAAAAAAACTACCTCCCATATATTACCTTGGCCCAGAACAAAGGCATTTTGGAATAAAAAACCTGAGCAGAGAATGCAAGTCATAGCAAATAAAACAAGGACAGGCTCCCTACTACAAACACTTAGAAACAACTCTCCTCTTGTGACAATACTTGCAAATACTTCAGGGAAGTAAATTTTTAAAGACAGAAATATCATCTCAACATGTAATTCATTCTGATAAAGTCCAGATCTTAAAGTAGACACAAAATCCCTGAGTCAGGTGGCTAAATAGCACTTGAATCTCTTCATGGAGCAGGCTCCAGCTTTTCACTTACTCCTAATGAAAATTAAGAGTCAAGAGACCCCTCAGCTTTCAAACATCTCTCCTTTATATTCATTCTGACATTTGTGGGCTGCAGCAAGGCAATAGCCTCATAAACATTTATCTTCAAAGGATAAGTGATCCACAACAGGGTCTCAAATAGCCTTATAAGACTATATGGTCTTTTCTGAAATGACAGGACACACTCACAACTGGAAGATTTGTAGATGAGAATAAAGCACATTTATCCCTTCCTTCTTATATCAGAGGGAGTCCTGACATACCATTTGCTTTTGCTATTTATGAACTACTTATATGAACCACAGAGGAATAAATGAGATTACACCATTTGTTAATTCTGTTGACTCATCCAGAAGGGGAAGGTTATTACATTAATTTGGATTTACATCAACTAATACCAGTTTGCCCCAGCCCACTTTCATCAGTATACCAAATGATAATAACTGGTTTTAAGGCACACAAATACACTCTATTTTCAGTTTAATTCTATTATACTAAAACTAATGGCAGTAGCAGGTCTAAACTCACTCTTGTTGCAGATTTTCTATGGTTTGTCAAACTCTGATTACATTTTGGAGAAAGACAAAGCATCAGCATCTTCCCTCACACATCATAGTTCTGCTTATTTGCCTATCTACTACCACTATCAAAAACCACCAACACCTAATTGCCCTCAGAATTTCATTCACAAAGAGAGAAAAATGACTTTCCCAGCACCATTTCTATTAGGCATCCTTGGACAAACAGGACAAGCAGCAGAGAAGTCCCAGGGTTCTGTTCTAAAGGGAGGCAGCATTCCCAGAGAGTGACTCCAGGGGCATGGCCTGTGCTACACAAACCTGGCCCAGCTTAGTGCAGTGTGCCCAGCACACTCAGCTTGCAAAGCTTCTGCAGCAGGACTTCAAAACAGCAGCTTATGAGTGCCAATTTCTTACTGCCTAAGAAAAACCCCCACAATATTTCAGCTAACTGCTTTACAAACCTAATCATCAACATTTATGGAATCAGTAGAAGTCTAATAAAAAATGTATGTGCATGTGCACACACATATATGCAAAGCCCCACCCACACCAAATTCATGCATATTCCTGGATAGACACCATGCTGGAAGCAGCTTTGAGGCTAACAGCTTCTTCATTGATCAGAGTCTCTGACATAATTTGACATACAGCCAAAAGGCATTTTACTGAAGAGGAGTATGTCCAAGTAGGGACTTAATATGCACATCATGGGTTTAGCCACCTTTCTGGACTTGTTGATTTTTAAATCATTTCCCCCCCTTTTTGCATAGTAGCCTTCAGTTGCAGAGATGTAGGAATTAACCATCCTTTAAAAAGAAGGGAGTAGTTTTAAGAACTGTGTTTATCACTCAGGTAATTTCTCTGAACATGCAGTTGTGAGGTTTCATAATGACCACTTCTCAGTATTTGCAGTGATGGTCAATCTACAGTAACATCTATTTTCTTCAGCTGTCACGAAAACTCCTAAAGTCAAGCCACACTGCTCCCTTCTCATGCACTATCAAATGCAATCAAGATTTACAGATCAAATTATGATCTCTGTAGCATCTCTGCAGTTCATTATCAATGACGAACTTGCACCAGTGTAACAGAGTAGGAGTGTAAAAACTCCCTCACTGATAAAGCCATATTTAAACTCAGCTGTACTGGGTTTTTTTTGACCAAAAAGAGTATGAAGATATATTAGGAAAAAACTAAACAGAATCTTTGAACTCACCAAGGAATATTCCTTGCACTCAACATGATAAAAAGGGTCATGGAGGGATTACACAGAACTGGACACAAAGGAGTCAGTGCAGAGACAGTTCAAGCAAAGGGCAGTATAGCAAACTAAAAGAGGAAAATGGGGGAAGCCCCAACAGGAGTCAGTAGTTAATTCTGCACAGTGATGTACCACCCCTCCTTGTTCCAGTCCTTCCTCCAGTCAGAGCTGACTCTGTAACATCAGTTTAGGATCCAGATTTTATGTTGACTCCTTGTATGATGTTCACTGACACCTTGGGATGCATCTGGAGGAGGTATTTAGTCATCTCTGCATGTGACAGATGTGCACCTTTACATTTCCAAATATTTCTAGAGAGAGTACCTTAATGCAATTCTAGATCAACTTTACAAAGTTAATCACATTTCATAATTTCTATACCTGCAAATTGGTAGAGCTGATTTGGAAGTTTCTGAGGACCACTGGGATTAGTTACCTTAATTTAAAGGCTGTTTATCTCTTAATTCTTAATTATGTTTTATTTGCGCACAATTAAGCACAACATCTATGCTTGGAAATTGAATTTTGTTTACAATAAAAAACTCTGTAGATGTTAGGAACTGGGACTGATTTTAAGATGCAAATGCTGAAGCCAACTCATTGATCCCAGCACTACATAGTTTTTCAACTGGCTTCCTTTACAGATGTTATTCAATCTGTTCAACTGCTTAGCAATGTTAAATGACACTGATTGACTTGTGTGGAAAAGATAATTTACAAAGATACCAATAGAAACAAATTTTTCTTAATAAAGAAAAACTCAAATTAAAAAAATTCCTGAAAACAGCTCAGAGATTACTTGGGGATGTCTAGTCAGAATGTCTCCCTGATTCTCTTTAGGCCATAGTACTTCTACTGATATGATGTTTTGCTGTTGCTTATTCCAAAAATGAAAAGCAAATCTATTGTAACAGCAATGGATTATAAAATGTGTCAAGACACCGCTCAGAAAAAAAGAATTTTACTATAATTATTCCTATAGAATTTATGCAAAGTAAGCAGAAAGGGTATTATCTAGTAAAATATCAGTTCACATGAAGGAAGTGTAACAGGATTACATCTCACCAAATCTCCAGCTTCAGAGAATGTAAGGCTTATATTCATTGCTTCTCTTGGGATTAACTGATATAGCAACATTCATATGGCTAATATTAAAATGATGACATGGTTAAACTGCTACACATTATTTTTGCAACATTCACTGTGTTATTTGAAAATCAGCTCTACTTTTGTACTAAATGAATGTAAACAATTCTTATTTATCCACAGTATGATACAGGGGCAAAACCATCATGTGTATATACAGGTGTGCCTGACAGATCCTTATAACCCTCTTTCCTGGTAGGGTACAAACTAAAAAATACCCACCCTGAAACCCTCATAAATGTACAGCTCAATCATTTCATAGTGTTACAGAGTCCTCACCATTGGCGATGGTACATGAAATTTTCTATGCTTAATTCTTGTCTCTTAAACCAACACAGCTTCCACTAACTTTGTTATGCACCTCATACATCACCTAGGCACAGCAGAATTAATCAGGAAAATGCCTTCCTAGGAAACCAGGCTCTGAGTTACAGCACCATCTAGGGGCATCAGCTCCTGAAGTGACATTTAGCCATAAATGTACATGGCTATTTTTACAGGTCCATCTTCATGACATTATCAGGATGCAGTCTGGGGAACTAGGATTTCTTTCTCAAAGCTTGTCTTGCTATCCTGTTCACAGTGTTGACAGGTTGACGTTTAAGTTTTCATTACTCTGTTGTAAACCCCACAAGATAATGTCTCAGTGAATCAAACTGACAGAAGGAATTTAAACCCACAACTGAACAATCACAACTATATCTGACACTTGCATCACAATATTACATAATTGTGCTAATAATTTGGAAGTTACTTATTACTGAAATTTCAATGGTGCAATAAAGAGAACCAGACTACACATTTGAGTTGTTTCTAGTGAAATTACTGTACCTCTTCACTTATGGCAACAGAATGTTCTGCAGCAAAGGCACTATATCAATATACAAAACCAGCTTAATCTGCTTTTTCACATTTTCAACCTTGGACATATCAAGCAAAGTACACATCTACAATGGGAAGCATTGGATAACTTCCCTCAAGAAATTAAAGGAGTGTGCAGAGCCAAACAATAAAACCCTATCTCTACCATGGAATGACAAGGCATTTAGAAAAACAAGCTTTGGGAAAGAAAACCATAGCACTTATCACACAACCTTTAGTGACTTTCCCCAGAGGTCTCATGAAATCTGAGCACTGAGGTGCCCTAAATGCAAGGAAGGGTTCCACAGAGAAGGTAATTTTGTCTAATGTTCAGCTCCTGTTCCCATGCAGTAACAGGAGCCCTTCTCCTGGCTTTGAGAAGGGAGCTGCAAACAGAGCACTGAAAGCCCTTTGGCCCCAGCCCACACACAGCTCAGGCTAAGCAGCAAACTGCACTGACCTGTTTTTGTGACACTTCCCAAAACCTGTGTGATAATCTCCACGATGATAAGAAGAGAAGCAGGAAAGAGCAATTTGGTTAGTTTATCCCTTATCTTTCAAATACTATCAAGTCACTTTCAAGTTGATTGGAAAAGGACATAGCATGTTTTAAACTTGCAAAGTTCATGGTAGAACTAACAGAAAATGGTAGGTAACAAAAACTAAAGGGGGAGAAAAGGACAAACCAGCAGTGGCTTTCTCAATTCCTAACTTTTTAATTAAAAAACCCCCCAATACTACCCAGGCTTACAAAACTGCTCACCACTAGGGACAGCAATTGGGTAATTTGTGAATCCACGTTTGGCAGGCCATAGGTGAAGCTTTGTTCCAACAGTTTATGGAGTGCAGAGCAGCTGATCTGTGATGAGAAGCTCCAGTGCACACCAACCCATAGACAACTCTGCTAAAACCAGTAACCAGTGTTATTTTTGAACACAGGCCAGGCCTACAGAGCAGGAGCCTCAGGCCACAGTTGGAGGGGTCCTCTCCAGCCAGTTGTCAATGTGCAGTCAGTCTAACACATCAGGACACAGTGTATGGACAGAAGACTGAAGTCCCTTGCAGTTATTTTTACAGTCTTTGACATTTACAGGCACATTTGTGCAATGATTTCTTGTCTTGCTGATGGTATGTGACCTTTTTTAATGGTATGCTTGAGGTAGAGGGGCAATACACAATGAAAGACTATTAGCAAAAGACTTTGTCATTTGGCAGCATTTGCTTTTTAAAAGGTCTAGTCTATTCTAATTCCATTCAACAGTTTAATTGCTGTTCCAGAAAGAGAGCAACATCTAAAATGGTGTAGAACCTGCAGCAAAAATCCAAAGTATTTGCAATCTAAAGCTTCTGCAAAAATAAACACAAGTCTGTCAACTTTTGACTCACCAGACCACAACTGTGCAAACCCAGAAAAAGAAAATGTAGCAGTGACAAGTACAGAAATAGCCAGAAAATATTTTCTACTGCTATCATCACAAGTCAGAGTCCCCACAATACCAATTGTGATTCTAAGTCTAACAGGCTGTTAGATTTAGTCTCTCTGGGCAGCAAAAATGGGTTGCTCCAAGTTATAGGTATATTAGGCATTCTAAAATTATTTAATTTTCTAGTAGCATTCCTTTTTACTACGGGGGAAATCCAATATTACTGCAGTGACTGCTCTTAGCTATACTGATTTTTAGAAGATTATTAACAGCTGTTTGTAATTGCAAAAGAAAAGGAAACAATCCCCCAGTCATTTATATTTTAAGTTAATGAGAATTCTTTTATGCCTGAGGATTTTTCTTGCTTTTAACATCTCCTGCAGTCTTCATCTATTTTACACTTTTCTTAGACTAATCTCATCTCCAGGAAATCAAACCACTTCCTGTGTAACTCAAAGACAAACTTCACACAAATCTTTCAGAGTATAATGTCAACCTATATAGATTTGTACTGGGCATTAAACTACTACTAAACTATTACATCTCCCATAGGTAGATTTGTACTGGGTGTTAAAGTGGGTTTTTTTCTCTTTACTTACATTATAAAATTGTCTAACTTTGGACAATCCACAGTATAGCCTCTTTTAATCCCCCCTTTTTTATTAATAATTTGCAGTAACTTTCCAATGCCAGCTGTGCCAAAAGTATCCAGAAATAGTGCAAGACAAGCTTGTAAATAAGCACACACAGGTAATGAACTTGAGATGTCAAGAAATTTTTCTTCTATGATACCAAACCATCAGCTACTGTATTTTACTATGACTATCTTAAACGTTTGGCACTGATAATACCAGAAAACTGAAAATGATAAAATGTTCTGAAGATAACATTGTAAACACTGCTAGACATTCAGAATACTAGTATATTTTTTTTTCCAAGAGCACTACAGTTTTTTAAAAAAACTTTACTTTTCCTTCTGATTCTAGTCATTAAAATCTAGTATAGTGATAAAGTTCTGTACTGTCAAGGTATTAACATTTTGATAAAGAAAATCTCAGATCTACTAAGGTTTACATAAAAATTAATGATGAGAAAGCTCATGTGACAGGTCACACAGGGTAGACAGTGTCACCTGCTTTTTCTCTTACCAGAATTAAAAAAAATATTTAATCCAGCACTCAACACTTACAGGACCTCTGGCTTATGGTCCAAAAAGTATTTAGGGGAAGAAAATGCCCTTTTGTCTAAGCTGATCCATCACCAAGCACTGCTGTAGCTCTTGCAGGTATCCAGCACAAAGTTAGCTTTTAGAGGATTGCTATTCCCAGGCTATAAAACAATTATTTTGCAATCCTGCACTGTTTGGAGAACTCCTTCTTACACTGGATGTTCCTTTCACTAGAGGAAGAAATTCCCTTGATCCATATAAAGCCCATGTTATTGGAATCTAAACAGACAAACTGGAAAGGTATTACACAAAGATGAAGTCATTTAGATAAGTGGAAAGAGCGAGGACAATAAACACTTCCACATTGTGACAAATACTGCTGATGTCCAAGGCAGAGCAGATGGCATTTGACTTTGCAAGGTCTCAGCCAACACATCTGTCACAAGAGACTGCAAAACCCCCTTAATTTAGCAGCCAAGAGAGAGAGGTTTGAATAATTCCTTCTGTGGCTTCAATCTAAAGCTCCAGAAAGACTTTATATTTCAAAGTCAACGTTCAGATAGCAAAAGCATCAGTTCTTACTATTGCTGTCATTTAAACAAATAATTTTGTGAGAGTCACAACACTTTTATGGCAGCAAAATAATTCTGTAGTAACGAAAGGAGCTCTGTAACACCAAAACTTACACAGCATTTATGCTCTTTCATAGTACTTGAAAAATTCCTTAAAATGAGCTTTGCTTCTAAAAAGTAAAGGAAAACTGGACCCCCATATGAGGATGTGTATATTTATATGACAAAGGGACTGTTGTCATCTTATGGCAGGGGTTCCATGCAGTTGTCTCCTTATCTCAAAAGTTCCATACCTTCCTGGTGTTTCTCGTGGGCAGCTCCTCAGAGCACTGACTCTTTCTTCCTCACAAAGCAGCCACTGACTCCAGTTCCCTTCTCACCCAGCCACCCCACTCTTTTATAGCATCTTCTCCTCATTGGTTACACCTGTGGCCTGTTAAAGTCAGGCCTGTTCCTAATCTTTGATAATTGGCCCAGCTGCAACTCCTTAGGGGGTAAGATTACTTTCTACACTATTTTCTTATATTCTATCCCCCTACAAGGAACTGCCTTGTGTAGTGCTGCTGTATCATAAATGCCCATCACTCTTTATCCTGAAACATTAAAAGCTCCTGTTGGTGACTACTAACAAAGATGGAAAGTGAAGATACAGTGACATACAGTCACACATGCCTCATTACACTATCTCAAAATGGTAAAAACATTATAAACCTTCCTTTACTGAAGTGCTGTACTTCTGATAAACTTGAAAATATTGCTAACACACCATGTTCTCATTAAATTTGCAGTTTATTGACTGAAGCAAAAAACTGAAAGCTGTTTTTCTCCCAGAAGGGAGTAGACACTGAAATCCAGTATTGGGTAGGCAAACAAAATAATGCCCTATTCTCTTCTGATGTAACTTAATCTCACTTTGCTAGAGGAAAAATGACATGCTTTTATTGGGAAAAAAAAGGGTTAAATGATCTAATCAGAGTTAACTGTAAGAAGAGCAATGCAGGAAAAATTAATGCAAAAACCTTCAGGGTAACAAGTTCAGTTAAGCAACTCAGTAGCTAAACAGCAAGTATTCCAAATTATTGAGCATAAACCCTGATTCATCAGTGCCTACAAGATATCTTTGCAGCTTCATTATCATGTTAATTCAGGAAAGCTGCAGGAAGTAAGCTCCCTGAAAATAAAAAGTTATCACCAGAGGCCCATCATATATCATATCTTATCTATCAGTGGAATATATTTAATAACTGGGAAATTATGCCCTCATCTTTTTATATTATTCTATTCAACTCTTCTGTAGAAATAATTAATTACAAAATACCTTAGGCTGGGAAAGGGAACAGCATTCATAAATTGTCATAATCACCACTGAGAAAGAAAAGCATATTCTTCTAAGGTTGCCTGTACTGACAGATGTGATGGAGTCAAACAGCACTGAGAAGTGACAAGGAGGGGGCTGGATTTGCCATAGGAAAACATGCAGTTCCATCAAAAATTTGACCTTTTTGCTTGCAATTTTGTTTTGTGCATTTTAATCACTTTGGTTTTCATTGAAACGTCAAGTTAATAAATCTCTAATATAATAATAATTTATCCAAAACCAGAAAAAAATCAAATGATTCTGTGGGAAAACGGGTCTATCTTGTTTCGGTACATGGTCTGGACTCCTACTGACAAAAGCTTTTTTTGTTTATAGGTAAAGCCTTACAAAGTAAGGGCCTTGTTCCCCTTGTAAAATCATGGCTCAGGCCTTTGACTGTTACTTTTTTACTCAGACCTGTTACTTTGGCTAGGTAGAAAAGGGAAAGGGGGAAAGTGACTCAGCTGAATTAGAGGTAGAGAAACAAGTTATATAACCAGTACATGTTCACATCATGCTTTGTGGGGGTTGGTTGAATTACACTTGTTGTGCTTCAACAGAATGTACCTGATAAAGGCCCAACTGCTCAAAAAGGCCTGTTTTTTGCAATAAGGGCTCTCTCTTGAACCTGCCTGGGGACTCTTCAAAACAGCATTTCCCCATCATGTCACCTCAGCACTGAAACCTTCAGTCAGCCCCTGCCCTCTGCTCACTGCCCTTCCTGTCATGGTTGAACTTACATTTCTGTAAAAACCACCAAATAGAACAAGAGGGCACCATGTTTTTATACAAGGTTTTCCTCAACGTGAGGACCAAGACAGCAACAACAGAACATCAAAGGCTGATTTGTTTGCAACTTTTCTTCCCTGTTAGAACCCATCAGAAAATAAGCAGGCCCTGCAGCTAGAATCTTTTTTCCACTTTATGAGGAAATAAGATACTTGAATTTTTACACTGATCACATTTATGGCCACTAGTCAGGGGATAAGAAAAATCTTCTCTAACAGCATCTGTAATCTACTGAGGCTCTCCAGTAATCTGTGGCAAACTTGTGGCCACAAAGGCCACAGTAATTGGACTTGGTGCCATCCAGTGCCTTTCCCCTCTGGCAGCTGCTGCTTGTATTGAAGAACTCTTGCCTGTGACCACTACTCTTAATTATTGCCTTTGACATGTTTTAATTACATAAAGGTCTCATAACATTGCCAATTTCTCTCTGTTTCTCAGGATATTATTTTCCCATTTTCCTCCTGCAAAAGCACCTTATCTTTAAAACCAGGCATGGATTGAAGCAATAGCAGGGCTGTGAGTGTGCTCACAGCCTTAGGAGCACTGCCCAGCCTCACTGGGAGGCTCCCCAGACAGCCCTGGCAGAGGGAGCAGGGGGCTCCATTTCAGCTGGAGCCTTTAGCCCTGCCTGAGTTCCCACTGTTATCCCTACTAAAGTGTTTTTCATGAAATTGTAAATGGACATAATCTCTGTTTTACACTATAAATAAAACAGAGCCAGGTGAAGATATTTCTCAAGGCACTGCATTGTCTGCCACCATCAAAGCTGACTCAGTCTGGCATTCCTCCTAAAAACCAGGGCTATTATAACAGTGTGAGAAGCAGCTTGGGCAAAGACAGAAAAAAGTCCAAAACTCTAGAGCACTGTGTAAGATTAGGAAGGTCATAGAAAAAATGCTTCCAAGGCCTAGGTACGAAAAATGAGAACCACATGCTTGCTCATATTTGTAAATGCTTTGATGGAAGTCAAAGTTATCTAATTAATCACAGTTCTAAAGAAGTGTGAAATGCACAACTTGACTTCATAATAATAGCAATGTGAAGTCATTTTATCATTTCTTTGATCATCTGATTTTCTGTTTCATTGGATCATGTTCCCCAAGTATTTATAATAAGAATTAGTAAGTGCTTTCAACAGAAACGAATTCATTTCAATTTCAAGCCGTGTAACTGCTACTCAGGTTCTGAATGAGATAATAATCCTACATTGCAGCCAATATGAAATATTTTTCTTTTTATGCTCAAAGTTGATTCAACATGGGCAAAAGACTATTATGCTGAAGCAATTTCTTTTTGGAAGTTTGCAACACATGTAGATAAATACTCCAATAGAAAACAGTGCCAAAGGGGGGCTGATGATTCTGCCTGATGCTGAGTTGAGAGACTGATGCTGAGTATCTGCCTTGAGAATGAAAAAGGATTTCTTTCCTCTGTGGCACTGAAGATGCTGAATAAGGTACAAACCAGTTTAGAAAGATGCATCACAGACAGAAAAACAATGTTCACTGAAGGAAGCTCATGCATATTTTTACATGACAATTTATGCTTGCTAGCAAGAAGGGCATACATTATTTCTGAAACACATGAAATATCCATCTTGTATAATTTCTATTTATTTGCTGAATGTGAAAGATCTTCCTATTTTAGTCATATTCTGCAGAGCTATTAAGTGGCATCCATCATTACTTGCTCACCAAGGAACTATACACAGGAGACAGGAACATTTAAAATTATTTAAACCAAACTTGGAAAGACCCTTAATGGCTTCTCAGTCTTTTAACTTCCAATAGACCTCCTGCTTGTTTAAAAAAAAAAACAAAAAACAAAAAAACAAAAATAAAAGAAGCCACTCTGGCTAAAGCAGTCTTGCACATTATTGATTTGGATAACTGGCTTCAAGACAACAATTTTTAAGCCACAGTGGAGAGCAGAAATAAGGGAAAAGTCTCCCTTGAATCTCTGCTCATGCTTTTACCACAGTTGTAACACTTATCTTGCTGAGAAGAAACAGCAGAATTCCAATCATGTCATAACTATAACAGCTGTTAAATTTCTGTTACGTTAACAGTCATGCACCTTTAGAATTTTCACTAAACCTAAGAAATCTTTGTGACTGCCCTAGTACCATTCACGTGAATAAAGGAGCTTCTCCAAATTCAAACCCTTTCTTGTCCTGAGACATGGCCAAGTACTGGACATTGTCTTGTGCACAGTTTTCATGTCAATGTACATGTTCCAATAATCTTTAAGATGACAATATGAAGATACCATAAATTTGTGATTTTCAAATGTTTTAGCACTTGATAAATTATTTGGATTTGCATTTACTATTAGTATACATGTGCCTTGCAAGGAACTTCAGACACATGCCAGGATCATGAAGTGCAAAGAATCAGAAAAAACACAGAAAGTATCTCTGTACAACTGATTCTATGAACCACAAGAAAAGCAAGAAGCAAAAGAGGGCAAACCAGAAAGGCATTGCTCCAAAGTTCTCATACATTGCCATAACATTGTCAGCTGATCACAGTAAAGCTCATCATTCAAAAACCTCAAAGAAATTAAAGGTTTACATAATTTAAAAAAGGACCATTTTACACACTCCATAAAAATACAGTGATGTAGATGAGAGGAGTCACTTTGTTCTAGTTTTTACACATCACTGAGAAGTAATACCATAGATTTTTAACTACTACCACATCATATAAAGAGTAACTAGAAGTTCATCTCAATTCTGAAAGGATCCTTTGGACTGAGGGCATAGAAGGTTGATAATCTTTGGCTATCTTGAATGCTGCTTTTGAAAACAGAATCACAGCTCACCCACGGTTCAGGTCTTGTGCCATTTCCTGCTAGAACCTATTTTATTTCAAAACACTTCTGTCACTGTCTGGGACTTCACCTACACTTAAGGAAGAACTCTTCAAGCAGCATGTGGACAGCTAAAGACTATAAAAAGGAGAGGGAAGATCTGATATTTCCCCTCCCCTCCATCCCCACCACTGCAGTTTCTAGATCAGGAATAGAAATAGTACTAAGAAATTAGGTAATGGAAGAAGAGTGATGACAAATCTCCCTAGTCTCACTGTAGTACCTCATTCAGACAGAATTCTTTCATCATCTTCTTGTCCACACAGAAATACTGGTTCAAACAGGTCCTCAGCCATTGTCTTCTGCAAATTTGAAGGCTATTCCAGATAAAGGACTGTTCTGCCATTTGCTTTCTTCTATTGTAAGAACTCATTACTCAAGACAGGTGAATTTGACTCTCTATACAGCAAAAATCCTACACTGAGTCAACAGCTGCTTCATTAAATAACAGCTACATTGAATCAGCTGCATTAATTAGAATTGGTTTGCTTTATTCTAGTTCAAAAATCTGCTCTTGCTGACAAAATTCTGATGTTATTTTCTGTTCAAGGATTAAGCTTGAAGCTAATTGCTGGTATAGGCCTGCTCACAAGTCTGAAAAGAATTAAAAGAACCAACAGCATATTTTTCTTTTGGACTAATATAAAAGAGTTACCTCAATTTGCACCATTAATCTCTACAAATGAAAGGACAGGATTTTTCAGCCTGGGTAGACTTCTGACAATGGAAATCACCTACAGCACCATCCAAAATGCTCTCCTCCAGAGGTTTGAGAGGCTTTTGTGCTCTATCTGAACAAACATGGCTTAAAGGCATCATGTGATCCAGGATTTATGTAAATTTTAATGAAATTTAGGACTGAATATTCAATGTAATGCTTTCCAATCACTACCTATTAGAAAAGACAGTACAGTCACCTAATTTACCCTTCCAGGCCTGGAGATTGAGTGCTTAGTATTCTAGTCTTATACTTCCCAAATCCAAGACTGCTTCTCACTTTGGTATGCAAATTTTAGGAGCCAGGAGACAAAATTTCCCAAATTAACAAAAATGAAGTGACTATGTTTCCTATTTATACACTTCAGAAAAAAAAAATCAAATGTGTGTTTCTGCAATTGCTAAAGCAACAAAGTTTATTTACCAACTTCAGTTTGCTTGCAAAGCTGACTACTGCCTCCTTACATACCTTCAGAGATGCCACATCAAATTGTAAGGTCTGGTTGTGTTTCATCATTTAAAAGAAAAACACTGTCATGTGAAGTGACTCTCAGATTGGCTCCTTTCAGATAGGTGAAGCCCTGCAGTATTAACACATGGCTGTTTTTTGAAGATTGACTCATTTTGATGTGACCAAAAAAACAGGTCATCCTTTGACACCCAAGCTCTTCACTCTTAGGACTTCATTTTCATTGCTTGGGCTTGAATTATGAGGACTCCTGCAACAGACTTCCAGGCAAAAGGGAGAAAGAAAACCCCACAAGATCAGCTGACAAAGATGTGCACTAGACAGGAAACAAGAAGTTCAGCTGCAGTCAGGCTGTGTTATCAGACTGCAGCTGGAGGGGTGTAACTAACCCGAGCATAGGCATTGTTCATACAGGATATCTGCTTTTTTCCCCTTAATTTCTGATAGAGAAACTATAACATTTATTTTAATGCCTTTTTTTTATGTCACAAGGACTTTTAGGTAAATGAGCTTGTCACTATAAATGCATTTTTCAACCTCTCAAGCTTTTGTTTATTTTCTTAAATCATAACAGATTTTCTTCAAACAGGATTTCATGGCAAAATATGAGGAAATAAAGTATAGCAAATAAGATAGAACTGAACAAACAATTCCTGTCATCTATAATGCATTAAAAATACAATACACGCCAAGATAAATCTATTTAATCTCTGCACATTGCAGACAATCTGACTGAACATAAAAAAGGGGAAAGTAATCAAAGGAATATACAGAATTCCAGCTTGTTTAGATCCCTGCAATATGGGCTAATACCTTCCCCAAGATGTATATGGCACCTAACTTTATTTTACTCACAGAAGTTCAGATGATTGGATGAACACACATCATCCTCCAGAGAAGTGAAACCCACCTGGAATATATGGTAGGACACGGTGGCAGCTGGTACCATCAGCAAACTTCATCTTTTCTCAGCTCTTAAAAGTGATTGAAGATTATCATTAGCACACCATCTTTAGTGAATCCCTCCTCTCCTTTCCCCTGCCACACACAGCTTACAGCCATGAGGCAGTTTCCAAAACTATCTAGGCTCAGCAGTTCTGAACACAAACGTGTTCTGCATCTCAGATTACATTCTTAAGTGCCTGAACACGAGTATAGCAGCTTTCATCAACTGTTGATAGCTTCATTACACAGCTAAGATCAAATGATTTCAAACTGTAAAATTTCCCAAGCAGCACTTGCAATATGCTCTGAACTGAAGTGTGTATGTGCTGTTGGAATCTGCTGTCAAACCAGTCTGTATCAAATTCTGATTTTTTTTTTTTTAGTATTTCTAATGTAGCTGTCTTCTAACCCAATCAAAATAAAAGGAATATATTTCCCACCAGATGATTTTTCAGACACAGAAGGACACAGTTCGTATCTCTCCTTAAAAGTCTTCCTATGGTATGCAGAGTTAGCCATGCAGAGACTGGGGAAGGGCAAGGATCTTACCTAATCACACCTTCATATTTAATTATTTCAGATAACACAGAGAAGCACTCTACAAGGGTAAAGCACAAAAGCAGCCACAGCTTATATGTACACATAGGCTGAGCATCAGCAGAACTAATGCAGGGGGGAAATCACCTCCCTAGACTGCAATAACAATTCAATCTTCAAGTTACTAAGAGGAAACACAAAGGCTCCAAACAGCAGGAACTCTATTAGATCTGATACACTATCAGATAATTGTACCAAGTAATTGTATCATCCAGAACAGGTGCACCAAACTATTCAATTCAGTATCATTGCCCCTAAAAACATTGACTTTCTTCAATTTCCTTTCTAAAGATAGGAACATGAACAGCAACTACTGTAGCCTATAAGAGGAGAACAGTTGAATTCCCAACTGAAGATGAGTAAGATTCAATTTAAAATCACATTATAGTACAATAATCAGTTGAAAGAGATTATGGATTATTTTATGGTACAGTACCTATCAATCATTCAGCAGTTTCAATATTACAACAACAGAAAGTAAAACTGACTTATGATTCTACATGCAAGCAACTCCCAAAGTACTGTCAGTAGGAAGCCTCAGAAAGGTTTGAATCTTTTTTTTTAATGATTCTGCTCAGTGCATTGTGAACACGGTGTTTCATTGTCTACATTTAAAACTAGTCAAAAGTAATGGACACAGCCCAAAAGGACACTATTAATTGCAATTCCATCTCTGAAAAAGGATGGCTTGCTTTGCCCTCCAAAAGCTTTCAAGATGACCTCTGAAAGGCTCTTACTGTGGAACCAATGACAATGGTAATCAAATTCAGACAAAGTCCACAGCTGAAGAGATACTGGCACTTGGTTTTGACAGAAGACCCATTTTATTATAATCTAGGTGAAGGTTCAAGAAATAAAGGCTACATTCTTACATGCACTCCTGCAAATGACAGATTTAATGGTACCAGAAGAGACCTAACATTTTGCTAAAGAAAGGTTAAAAAAAAATCACTTCATTCCAATTCTTTCTAAAGAGAAATTTACATATAACTTGATGTTATCTGAAAAAAATGCACAGCATTTCTAATAGGTTCCCATTAAAAATAAGGGGTGAGGGGGGGGGAGGAAATGAAAAGAGATGCAAATTTTTAGGACTTTTTTGTCATCTACCCAGCAATGGCATTTGGAATTGACTATACTCTCAGCAGGCATTTGTCTGTCAGGCAAGGCCACTGACTCATCTAAAAGAGAATAAAAATTATTCATCTGAAAAAGAATAAAAAACACAGGAACCTATAAACTTTCCAAAGAATGGGATCAATTTTTACAAAAACACATACCTTTTTTTAAACTGATAAAAGAAAACGCACGTTCAGTGAAAAAACCAGGTCAATAAAAACTCTCCAAACAGTGACCTCAAAGCCTGCAGCAGACTCCTGCACAGCACAGCTCTGGCACCAACAAACTGAGGCTATGGCTTCTCCATAATCAAATAATATCCAGGCTTTTGAACCAGGGTTCATAACAAGCATCTAAATCTTGGCCAAGTGTCGAAGGAAAAACAAGTCACACTTAAAATATCTGGCTTCTGTTAACATATAGTCACACTGCTGATAAAATAAAAAGGGTACAACACAATGCAGGTGGTAATTCTTTCTGTAAAATGTTTTGTTTCTTTCTGTAAAAATCATAACTAGAAAAAGTTATGATTTGATCTCTTTGGCAGATAGTAAGACAGGACATTGCTCTTTCAGTAATGACAGAGTTGTGATCACACAGATAAAACTGACAGTAATCAGAATGCATTTATACTTGAAAAAGTGAGAAACTAATCTTCAAAACTAACATCAAACCACAAAAATCTTCCTTTTGTAATAAGTTCTGGGGTTCACTGATCAGTCAGTACACACATTTTATACTTACTCACTCTAATCTTCCTTTTGTAATAAGTTCTGGGGTTCACTGATCAGTCAGTACACACATTTTATACTTACTCACTCTTCCCCACCATTTTCTGGGCCACTTCAGCAGCTGCCTGCAGGGAAACAGAGCCTTTGCAATAGCTATTGTATAATGGTAAAAAGGATTTCTGTGGCTGCTTCTGAGTGCTAAGGAGAAAGGCTATGAAGAGCAGCTCTTCCCCCAGCATCTGTACTGACCAGGCTCTAGAGCTAGGAAACATCCCATAAACATCCTAGAACCCTTCACAAATGGAAGCTCATGTCCTGACCAACTCACAAACCACATTCTTGAGTCTGCAAGTCACCTCCACCCAGCCCACATTCAGCCACAAAGTGCAAAATTGTATCACTCCTAATGACTTTCCTGTGGGCATAAGACATTTCCTTTATGCAGCAGTTTGGATTTTGTTATATGTGCACTGTACTGTGCTTCTGCCTAGCTGAACACAGAAGATACTCCTATATACATGTGAAATTAATTAGTTTAATACTACTCCACAGTTCCCACTGCAAGAAAAAAGGCAGAAGAAAAAGATGGCATACACAGTACTCAGCTTGAACAAAATGCTTTTCAACTTGGCTTTCTGGGGAAATTGCCACAAAGCTCACTAATCCCACAGCCATTCCCTGTTACCCTGCTTTCACGGTGCTCCAGCATAATCAGATAATTAGATTTCCTAGCACAGACAGTACAAAGTTGATTGATGCTTTTCCCTGACTCCTCTCATCAATTCCCTTTTTGCTGCTAGCAAATTTGAGCAGAATGTGGACATAGATAAGCAACTGCATTTCAGATCCTCTCAAACAAAATAAGATAGCTGTGGAAGCATCTTTTTTATTTTTTTTAATTTTTGCTCTTACTAGAAAAATAAAACATCACCTCTTGAAGAGTTAGTGGTTGGCTCATGGATCATTGCCTCATATGCAATACTAGGATTTCCCCATTCATGTGGATGACTTAAAACTCAATGCAGCTCAAAATAATCTCACATTTTAGTATCCAGTTTCTGGGACTCTTCAGCCTTTAAAGTGTAAACTCTTTAGGATTGACAGCACTTCTGGTCAAACTTTCACTCATTTTCTTAGCCTCTGACACAAATACTAAGTGTTCCCCAACTACAGGCTTTGAGTTCATTTGGTAATGTATTTTCTCAGTTCTACAAGACAAAGTGTTCTTCCTTATGAGCCTATGTCAACATTCACAGAACTGCTCAGTCCCAAGGGCTCATCTGAGCTTAATGCTGTAGCTGATTCAAGGATTAGAGCAAACTCACCAAAGACAAAATAAAGCAATTATAGGATGAGATATTTGGTTTAACTCCTATGAGCCCCATAGAAATTAAGAATGCTGGTAGATAAGTCACATTTGGCACAGTGTGCTGGGATAATTTTCCACAAAAATTAAACTCACAAAGGAAAAAAAAATCTAAGCTAAGAAATACTCAAGTATGACTGATGAAATACAGTGGTCTATCTTTTTTTTTTACTCAGTTAAGGTTTCTGTCTGGTACACCAAGTTCTACTTTGTTTGACACAATCTTATACTGCACAGTTTGGATGGTTGAAAATATTTGTATCATGAAAAACAACACTATAAACAGTAGGCAATCACATTTCAGTTTGTGATGTTTCATGGGTTTTTACACCTTTTTTAATACCACTTTGCCAAGTATCAGACATAATGCTTACAAAGAATTAATTTAATTTCTATTAATCTTCCAACATCACACAGGGTACTGAGATGAAAGCCAAGCCTTTTATGGAAGTTCAGAACTCTAGGATGCCATTTACAGCCTCAACCTCCAACTGAGGTATCCACAGAGCTTCTAGAGCAGAACCTAGACCAAAGGTTTTGGGATAAAATGCTGATTTGAAGGATTTCTCATTTTTCCAAATAGTCCATAAAGCAGGAGCATTTTTGGCAAAATATTCATGCTGTTTAGATGAAGTAATCAGAAGCCTGAATGGTCAACATACACATAAAAGCTAAAGGAGAAGGCATAAAGGGAGCAAAGAACCTTCTCATTCTTCCTCCTCCCAAACAGACAACAGCACACTCCATTTTCTTTTGCCCTTCTCTCACAATACAGTTGCCTTTTCCCTTGTTGTTTTCTCACAGTACTATAATGGTTCCCATAGTCACTACTGTGACATTTAGCTACTGAACCAAGCCCATGTCAGATGCTTTTCAGTGCTGTAAAAAAGTTGTGTTTTTAGCCTCAGTTATACCTTCTTCTCTTGAAGCAAGGCACCTGAATATGATCATTTTGCTGACAACTTTCTGCCCTAGTTCTACCCAGCTAAAACTCCAGTGGAGTGTTTTAAATGGCTGTAGATTTACAGTTAAAAACTCAGAAGAAATAATGGCTACCAATTTCAGCTGGGTTCAATGGGGTTAGGCTGCAATGTAACCAGGGTTTTCCAGACTGGAACCTGAGTCCTCTCCAGCAGCTGGCATTCAGCCCTTAGTTAATGAAGCATGATTGCAACTATCAATCTACCAGTTGTTTAACTGCAACTGTCATTTCTTTCTGCTTTCCATGGCACATAAGGGATTAGAATTTATTACAAATGCTAAACCCCTTCCATCTAACCTGCAAGCAAGGCACACAATGAACAATAGGTATTTTACTCATTTAAAACCCTAAAGGTATTATTATTTGGCTTTTTTTTCCCCCCCAAATTAAGTATCAAGGTTTATTATGATTATTGTTATTCATTTACAAAGAAAGACCACAATTACACACTTTTGACTCTCCAGACAGTAGCACAGCTGCAACTTATAGCACTTGGTAAACTCATCACCAGTAGGTAGCATGTTGGAATGAGTAAGTAATTAGTTTGAGATAGTATTTTAGGAATATCATTGTGAGCTCATTCAAGATACTTGCCAGCAACTGCAGCTGCTTTTTAAAATCTAATAAAAACATGGGGGAAAAACAATCTTGTTTTAAAAAAAAAAATAAAATTTCTGGACTATGACTTCTCCAGAACAACCTAGAGAAAAAAACATGTTAATTCATTAAAACACTGGCATGCATCCATCTGCTGTACCTGACATGCCATGGATTGCATTACCAAACTGTGTAGTTGCCTCAAATGAAGTCAGAATACACTGTAAACATAAAGAAGGAAATATTTTTTTTCCTGGACAACGTTCAGGGCCCACTAGTTCCTCTTGCCATTTTACCACTGCCACCTGCATGGGAACAGATCTTGCACTAACAGGCTCCAAGAGCCCTCCAGGGTAGTCTCAGCAAAGTCATCCATGAATTACAAAAATGCTATGCATCCCAAAGCATGAATTTGTAACTGTAATTTTAAGATGTCTTTGTAGAAGATTTCTGAAGTTAGTAGTATGACCACAATATTAAGAGATTCTGCACTATTGCAGTACCACAGTTAAGAAATAACCAGAAATTACCTATAAGAAGAAGGGAACACTGAAACTTACACTAATATTCTCCAGAAGTGCAAAGATGCTGTGGCAACACAGACACAATATCTGCCAAGATCAAGTACTTGGCAACACTTGATTCTGGATAAACCAGCTGTATCTTAACATCCCTTATTTATAAATATGTATTTCAGCTATATATATTATATATCGCTAATGATTTGAAAGTTGTCACAGCACACTTATTCTGTTACACACGATCCCTTAAATGGAGCTTTTCTCAGTTCTGATTTATAACCATTAACTATATTTCACTTTCAAAATAATTCAATAGACAGATTAACATTTTCCCAATACAGTTTCTTCAGACAAGAAGTGCCAAGACTTGCATTGGGAAATTTGCAAATAAATCTGTATCTCCTTTGTTCAAAAAGTTTTGTTGAGCCACAGTCCTTTGTACTCTAAGGTAAAGAGGAGACTGGTCAGCAGAGTGCTGCATGGCAATGCAATACCCTTGGTAGGAATGCTACAGTAAAACCGGGCTGTGGCTGATATCTCTATGTTGTTATGACAATGGAAAAGAGCAAGCAACACCAAGAGGCAATGCTTTTCTACAGATGCTGCTAAAATAATCTGACAGTTTAAAAGTTCAAACAAAAGCCAACAAAAATCTAATACAGCTCTCCAAGGGCTATTTAAGTGTACACTGGCTACAGATCCATCTCTACCTTCAGAACTGAGAAAATGCTTGGCAAGGAATCCACAGAAAAGGACAGAAAGCTCTGCAGCTGGAAATTACACTATTTATAGAAGCTGCTCTTTGGATCATTTGCTGGGTGGAAAGACACTTGCATGCAAAGACCCAGCCCTCAAGTCTTCAGCAGCTTTCCCTGGGCTCTGTGTGTGCAGGAGTTTTCCTTTGTACAGTCTAGAAACCAAGTTAAGTTCCCACAAAGCATTCACACTGTGCAGCACACTGAGCCACAAAAGGTGGCTATGTAACTGAAATACAGATGTTTAAATAAAAGGTCCCATGATAATAAATTGATCTAGATGAAAATACTGACAATACATACCGAGATTCTTCAAGTCACGTTCAAATGAGTGAGATTTTAGTTTCTAATAAATATTAATAAGCTTAAACTGAAAAGTAAAACTGCTCTATTTTGGCAAAAAGTGACTTTACATCTCCTGCAGAACACTATGAGGCTACAGAGCCAGACTGAAAGAAGTAAACTAAGTGATAACTACTTTCAAATACATGATTGCAATCTTACTCTGAGTGATAAAAAGGAAGATGAAATGCTGTATCATGTGCAGCTCTGCTGGCATTATTAGCAATAAATCCAAGAGGCCTCATACTGGATTATACAGTGTCTTTCCAGCCCAGCACTGAAAAGATGCTAAACGTGCTGACACTGTTTTAGTGTGGAGAAATTACAACTTTACAGCTGGAAGCAGGGGGTGGGAAGGCAGTCATTCCCTCTGCACTCCTAAAAGAAAAATTACCAGTTTTCAGCAGCAGAAAAGGAATGGCAGAAGTGGCAACTGAGCTTTACAGCACTCTTGGTCTGATCAGTCATTGCTCATGGGGACAGTCAAGTGCTTCAACCTTTTTGCTAAAAACATTCATCATCACAGTGGAAAAGTGACAAATCAGAAACCAACAAGACTATGCAAAAGTGTTCTGATATTGCAGAAAACTGACAATAAAAGAGAAATCTGTATCTTTGCATAAACACTGCAGAAATTCCCACCCAAAGAATGGCATATCCTAGCAGTTTCTGAAGGACTGTTAAATAGGTGAAATAGCTTTGATATAAATTTATCTTGCTCTTTGAGACCTATGGACTGAAAACAGCCTGCAAAAGATAGAAAATGCATGCAAGGAATTGGGAATCAGGTATGCAAGCAAGATCCCAGAACAAATGAGTGGGGAAGAGTAGCTTAAAGCAATACAGATTTTGGGTGAAAAACTGAGCACATCCAAAGGAAATTTCAGCCTGTGGTTTCCCAGGCCAGACATCCAAGTTCAACTCCAGCATAACAAGATCTTGTTCCTAACAAGGAACAGAGTTCTCCAGAAGAGAGAGAGCCAGAGGATTGACCTTTCATAACCAGGATGCACTTCCTACGCACACACATTTAAAAATACATATTAATGGGAAAAAAAAAAAACAACAAAAAAACCCAAAAAACACCAGAAAAAAATCATATTCCTGATGTGGAATACAAGTCTAGCTAAATGACAATTAAACTACTGTCCTTTAGCAAGACACAAGTTCTCCATTCAGAGCTCATTAAAATCAGAATAAATTGGATGCTCTTAGCAAAGGGAAGTTGTAAATAAATTTTATTTACTTACCCATTCCTACCAGGTCCCCAATCAAAACAAGAGTCTTTGCTGAGAGCATCCCCCCACTCTGAACATGCCTATTTCCCAAAATTCAGCATAGCTTATTCCCTATTTCACGGGACACAAACACCCAAGAAAAACAGAATCATTTATTGTTCTTCTCATTATTGCTGTACTGTACATTAAAGAAGAAGTTTTAAAAGACTGCTAAGTCCATCTTCCTGTCCTGAAGCAAGATGCAAAAATAGATGCCCATCTAAAGTACCTTTATCCTGTGTCAATTGCATCATATTCCTCTGGTCAGAAAATAATTGTTATTTACACATAGTAAGTGCCATCTTTTTTCTTGAAACTTCAGGTGCTTTTTTCCCCCCTTATCGATCAGTAGCCTCCTAATGATCAAAATAATTAAACCCAAAAACTTAACACACTGTGGACTGTTAAATCCATGGCCAGCCTGTACCTTCTAGAGTAAACAAACATAATTAGTTTAAAAATCACTCATGATGGAAAGAGACAAATATATTTATTTTCATTTCCCTTTTTCAGTCTCCTTTCACATCTCCCACAATATTTTCCACGTGACACACACTTTCAGTATAGATCTTGTCAATACTACCAAGAGGAAAATCACTATTCTTGCATGAGCTCATGTCGGTAAGAACAAAACACTGCTGGAAGTGTTACCTGTAATTAATTATTCAGTTGGATTTTTTGCAGCTCTGCAGTTTACATTTAATAATTACATTTTGCATTCCAAGTGCAGTATTTCATAAAGCAACCTTTCTTTCCCTATTTAACTATCACAGCATATGTTACACCCCATCCAGTTTCAGCAGGCTTTAAGCACTCACCATGCACAGTAACAGCTCACCTTATCAGAAGGCTTCAGGAGTCTGCCCATACAGAGGAACATCTCTTCAGAAGGCTCAAATGGCTGCTCTTCCTTGTTCTTCAGCCCAACCTTTTATACCCTTACTGTTGATGCATTGCACCTGTGTGCCCTCTGCCCCCTTTGGTGTTGGTCAGTGCCCCTGGGCACTCCATGGCTCATTGCTGGCAATGCTGCTCACCTGCTGCTCACAGCTGAAGCTCATTTCCAATTACCACAAACTGTACCTACATTTCATTTCATTTTATTGATTTCAGATTACATTTGCAGTTCACAGTTTGGCTTTCTAATCTTGCCCTTAAAAGTCATTGCATAAAACATGGAGATCAAATTTGTATTCATACAATTACACATTAGCAAGAATGAGGAAGTTAAGAGTCTGATCCATTGTCCACATGTCTCCCACACACGTATGATCTGTTGCATGAGTGCAATTAATTTATTAAATAAAGAAGTATCTTGTGCTCAGCATTAAAGACACATAGGTTGAAATTACCAAGCCAGTACAACAGCATAACTTACCATTTTACATCAAGAAAAGACAGGGTAATTTGGGATTTTTAGGGGTTTTTTTTGTATGCTAAGGAAAAAAACATTTATTTGGCATATTTTGTATGTCAAAAAAAACAAAACAAAACAAAACACAGAGGTGGAAGGGAACCCTCTTATTACAGTTTAGTGTAAGAAACAATTGTTTTCAAGAAAAACAGTAGCTCCTACACTGTACACATTTTAAATTAAAAGAACTATGTCTCAAATTGTTACAGCAAGAACATGATTAAAAATAGACACTATGTTTTAACTGTTAATTTATCTTTCCCATTTTTGAAAGCAATTGTTCAAATAAACTTTTCTCAAGGTTATCTGCTAACAACCATAAAAAAGTTGGTAGAACATTTGCACATTTTCCCTTGTTCTCTCCTTCACCACTTTGTTGTTAAAACAGCAAAAAGGTTTAGTGCTGCTACAGGCTCCCAATGCTTTACATTTTTGAGTTAACATATATCAAAAATCTGACTGCCTCACGCATTTTAATAGCCAAGAGCATCCCTTGCCAACTCTAGGGTGAAACCAGAAAAAATTACTACATTTTATTCTCCACTCTCAGCCAAAGCTCAGTGCTGAGCAAGTAGCTTTAGTTACAAGCAAAAATAATTTTCAGACAGGTGCTGCTTTATAATTAAGCTGGACTGGATTTCAGAAATTCTCATTTTCCTTTATTCTGTGGCAGCCAAAGAGCATCCACTCATCTTTAAAGCCCACCTGACCTAGTGCATGCATGTTAATCTTCTTCAGCAGGCCACATTCTGGCTACTTCTTAATTCTGCATCCATAGCAGAATACTCTCACATTCTAGGGCAATAGCAACCATTTCCAAGAAAAGTTTGCCCTGAACAGTAAAAAACCAGGAAGCATTCACTCCACAAAACAAAGAGTGGCTTTTCCAAACAGCAGGAAATCTTTTCTAAAGAGAACATACTACTGCTGGAAAAAGAGCTTCTGAAGAGCTTGAAAAATCCAATTAGCCCACGCTAAGTTTTCTGTTACTGTTATTCTATTTAACTAAGTAGGCCTTCTGAAATACCTTCTGCAGTCTGACACCCCCTGGCTGAATTAGAACTGGCAGCAGCTTTTCCAATGGCTTGCTGAGACCAGCAGCAGTAGCTAAGAGCAGTGAAGGATGGAACTTAAAAAACTTTAAAGTTCTGGCGTTCTAGAACTTAAAAAACTTTACAGTTCTTAAGAAAAAAAAAACAAACATAGGATACCTTAGACTTACTCTAAAGTAGTACCTTAGCTCCAGTGACATTTTCCTCCACTGGCATGTGTCTTCTATTTTGCTCTAAGTCAGAAGGTCCATCCCTTCTGATTCCTAGGTAAATTTGAAGCAACAGCTAGCTTTGTTCTAAGGGAGAGAAAACAAGTTTACTGTATTTCCCAGGACAACACACTTTTAATTCAGTTTTGATATTCTCTTGCACTCAAAACATGGAAATGCTTTATTTATTTTTTTTTAAATTTAGCACACAGGTATAGCAGCCTGGAGTAGATCTCTTTGTTTCAGTGAATTTTATGATTTACTCTCCAACCACCAGATTCATGGTTCTGTTTTCCAGAGTAAGGAAAGGTTTCTTCCCAAAGTTCTGCAACAACACAATTCCAAATCAGTTGTTTCTCCTTGGCAAACCTTGAGCTTTCTTTCAGCCTCACACCTCAGGGATGGGTGACAATGCAAAGGCCAGCTGGCAGCTTGAACTGGGAACTAGGAACTGTCTGCATGTGTTCACTGTTGCAAACTCTGGGCAACACAGACAACAGCAGCTACCTCTCCTTAATGAGGGCTGACTCTTGTTCATGTGCCTTAATATAAAACAAAAATAATTAAAATATGAGACAGTTCCCTGTGCCAAAAGGTTAATACAGCACTGCTATCTACTGCTGTTTCAGTCATTTGACTTAGGATTCAGGAGCTGGAATCAGAGATACTAAGACTGAAGTAGTTATAATCCACACAATTGCACAGGATCATTCACTAATGACTGGAGTGACTTTTTTTTTCTTTTTATATATATTTGGGTCTTTTTTTAAAAAATATATTTGATTTTAAGAAAACCAAATTGGAATGCTGGAGAATATATTATTTGCCTTTATTTATCACAAGAATTCACAAAGCTACAGTTCCTTGATAAAATGTTCAGACTGCAGCTTATCTGCCACTCTGGAGAAAGATGGCCTGTGTTGCAAATAGCTCTGTGCTGTTTGTGGCTGGGATCGTGTAATTCCCTCCACAGTAGCTAGTGTGGGATTTGTGCTGGAAACAGCATGGATGACACAGGGATGCTTCCATCACTGCTGAGCAGTGCTTAAGCACAGCCAAGGCCATTTCTGCTCCTCACACAACCCTGCCGGTGAGAAGGCTGGGGGGGCACAAGAAGCTGGCAGAGGACACAGCCCTGGGACTGCTGAACACTTCCCTGCCCTTAGGGAGGGGTGAATGAATCCCTTGCTTTGCTTGTGCTGTGGCTTTTGCTGTATTGAACTGTCTCTACCTCAGCCCGTGAGGTTTCCGACTTGCACTCCTCCGGCTCCGGCTCCGCCCCCTGGCAGCGGCAGGGCCTGAGCGAGCGGCTGCGCAGGGCTCAGCGTCTGCCTGGGGTCAAACCCCACACGGGCGCTCTGGTACAAACCCAACTCACGCTTTTACACTCGCTGGGCGCCAACTACATTGAAAGCACACAATGTGATTTTCTTCACAATTACTGGTATGCTTGATTCATTTGTGTGCATATGTCCTAATAATTCCAATTTCTGTATAGGTGCATTACAGTAATTTCAGATTATGTGCACTTTAAATATGTACCTTCCTATGCCTTACTCAAAATTATACAATGAATAAGTAGGAATGAAGGATGAAAGTTATTTTAATATTAGAACAAATTTACTTTTGGTTCCTGATCTACCCTATTGGATTTTTCCTCCTTTGAAAGACTGAGTCTTTCTTCTTCAAATATTCACTTTTCCTTCAAAACACCCCAAGCAAAAATGAGTAACAGAGAATAAACAAAATAAAACAGCCCAGAGTAACAAAGGAAATACAACAGAAATGATCTACTGTGCCCAAAGCTGTGCCAGACATTTATATGCACTCATTTCCTTTCATCCACTCAATAATTGCTTCAACTCAACACTAAAATCTCTGCTTTGGATCCCAAGATTGGACCTTAAATCTTCTCAGGCATTTCAACTGTAGAAGTCACCTGGCTGAAGACAACACAATGACAACACAACATCCTAGCATTAACAGTCTTCATTGTTCACAGAAGGAAACTGTGGAGTACTTCAACTTTCCGAAGACCTGATGCAAAGGAACAGAGACAATGGAGACAGGGGCTTCTTGGGGTGTGCAGTGACTGGACCACAAAGAGGCAAAGGGCACAAACTGAACAACAAACAGGAAATTCCATCCTTTGGAAGACATTGAAAACTTGACTGCACACAGATCTGGGCAATTTGCTGTAGGTGACACTGCTATGAGTAGAGAAGTTGAAGGAGATGGTCTCTCTAAGCCTTCCAACCTTACCTAGCCTGTCAGGAGCTTCACACTTTTCTGTGGACAGGTGTTATACTACATTCACTCATTTATATACCTCAAAAAATCCCCACAAAAGCCAACCAGATTGAAGGCAGCAGCTAATTCTTAATCAGCAATCAGGTCAGCCTGGCTACCCCAGAAAACTTGTTCCTTATTGGAACTTGCATCAGCGGAGAACCAAAATCAAGTTTTTGGGTTCATTTAAGAGCAATTATTTGAATTTTACCTCATCAATAAAATCTCTGTAATAGTTTCCATTTCCTTTTAAGACTGTGGCTAGCAATAACTATGTAAAATGGTTTGTGTAAGAGTATTCTGAACCAACAAATTCCAAGCTTACCATGGAAATAGGGTATGGAGACAGGCATTAAAGATGAGCATTTGCACTCAACTACAACTGCTCAGTGCAGGGTTGCACACAACTCTTGTAACTTTGCCTACTGCCTCTGTACTTACCTTAGAGGTCCACTCTGCAGGATCAGAGAAAGCAAGGACCCTGGAACCAGCATCATCTGGTGATGTGGAATCCTCAGGATCCTCAGGCTTGAGGGCTCAGACAAATCACCACAGGGAAGTACTGCAGCTGCTACAGGGCTCCTAATTTTACATTTAAGCTTTATTTTAAATGTAAAGAACGACTGGAGGAAGAGCAAGGCATTTATTATTGTCTATTTTTTTGTCATTTTATAGTTTAATACCTCAAGTTCTACTTTAAAAACCAAAAGAAACCAAAAACCCAAAACAATGCCCAAGCAACCTCCCTCTTCCCCCACTCCCGGCCTCTGTGGGCCACGGGCGCTGGTTGCCCACACGCGGTGCCCCTGAGGCGCGGAATGCGGCCCGAGCCAGCCCTGCGTTCACTGATCTGCTCCCAAACGAGGGGACATCGTGAGGATACAGCGAGGACACCGCGGGGACACCGTGAGCCACAGCGAGGGCACCACGCTGCCAGCCCGGCCCGGCCCGGCCCAGGCGCGGTCAGTCCCGTCCCGCCCCTCAGAGCCCGGTGGGCGGAAAGCGCCCCCTCACGGCTCCCCCCTCACGGTGCCCCCTCACGGTACCCTCTCACGGCTTCCCCCTCACGGCTCCCCCCTCACGGCTCTCCCCTCACGGCGCCCCCTCACGGCTCCCCCCTCACGGCACCCCCTCACGGTACCCTCTCACGGCTGCCCCGTCACGGTAGCCCCCTCACGGCACCCCCTCACGGCTCTCCCCTCACGGCTGCCCCCTCACGGCGCCCCCTCACGGCGCCCTCTCACGGCACCCCCTCACGGCTCTCCCCTCACGGCGCCCCCTCACGGCTCCCCCCTCACGGCTCCCCCCTCACGGCTCTCCCCTCACGGCGCCCCCTCACGGCTGCCCCCTTACGGCTCCCCCTCACGGCGCCCCCTCACGGCTCTCCCCTCACGGCTCTCCCCTCACGGCGCCCCCTCACGGCTCCCCCCTAACGGTGCCCCCTTCACGGCTCCCCCCTCACGGCTCTTCCCTCACAGCTGCCCTCTCACGGCTCCCCCCTCACGGCTCCCCCCTCACGGCGCCCCCTCACGGATCCTCCCTCACGGTACCCCCTCACGGTACCCTCTCACAGCTCCCCCCTCACGGTGCCCCCTCACGGCTGCCCTCTCACGGCTCCTCCCTCACGGCGCCCCCTGGCGGCGCCCCCCTCAAAGCTCCCCCCTCACGGTGCCCCCTCACGGCTCTCCCCTCACGGCGCCCCCCTCACAGCTCCCCCTCACGGCGCCCTTTGGGGGCCGTGCGCGCACTGCTGCACCTGCCGCTCCTCGGGAACAGCGCAGGCGCTGGAAGCTGAGAGATCCATAAGTAATTCTCACCAAACTCAAGTTGAAATCAACCAAAAAAACCAAAACATGTCACATAAATTCATCTTGAGTTACTTTATTTTCCACAATAATAAAAAATAAATTAGTCATAAACAAAAATAGTTAACATTTTTTCATCAAAGAGAAAATGTATACAATATGAAAAGGATGCTGTACAGTTCTGGTTCAGGTACATTGCCACGGATATATATTCCTGAACGAGTCAGAAAGCAATTTGCTTATGCTCTCCCCCTTTAATTCACTCAAGGAACTGGCTAATCAGAAAGTTTAGAAAATTGTATTATGGATTTACAGTATGACATATATACAAAAATATATATGTAATACCTGTGCTATAAAATTCCCTAAAAAGATGGGTTAGTATAATGAAAAAGCTGGACAAAATTTGAATGGTATATGTAAATAAATACATATTAGGTCCCTTTTAATAAAAAAATCTGCCTATTCTAAATATTTGAAATATTTTGGTGCAGTGGCTTGTTCCATAGACACAGCTCAGAATTACATATTTCCCATAGACATCTTGTATTTACAAATAACAACAAAATAAGTTATAATAAAGTATATCCTTCTCCCAAAATCAATTAGGAGGGTCAAATAGACAATTTTATACATATTAAAAAAAAGTTAGGGTTTCTTTTGTCTCCCGTCCTTCCTGATCCTCTCTGTAGATCCTGAGTGACTATGATGGGACTTCACAAGCTCGCATGTACCCAACCCTGCCAAGGCCACTGGTCTCAAGAGACCCAAACACAGTGTGGAAAAACAGGTCAGCAGCACTGATGTGCTGAAAGGTGAATGATCCACCAGAATAAAGCTCCCCTCCTCTCCAGGTATGATGGTACTTATCCAGTTACAGTACATAGGGATATAGAAAACTGGGGACTCTTCTCCTCTGAACTTCTGGTTATTAAAAGGTGAGAAGTAAAGGAGCAAATTCAGGTCTGCTATGAATTCTCTGAAATGGAATTTCCTCCCTTTCCGGTCTGAATTTTACCCACAGTGAAACATCATAATGATTACAAGTTTGCTTTAAAATATATTGAAAATATCGAGTGGATGATTTTTCATTTCTGATGTAGAAGTAATTATTTTACTCTGTTTTCTAAACAATGCCTAATTTCATCTCCCACAAACATTCTATAAGTATAGCAATAAATGAAGTTTACTTTCATGTTCAAAATTTCTTGGTTTTTGTTCCAGTTCCAGGCATGCACATGAATTATCTGCCCAATACACAGAATAGCTCCTAGGAAGTCAGAGACACAAAGTCTGAAGAAAACAGGTAAACACATGGCTTTTCCTTGGTGAGGACCATAACTATTTCTGTGCAATAGATCTTACATATGAGAATAAAGGGCCACCACAGACTTCAACAGCTGTGCAATCACAGGTTCATTGCACAGGAATTAATTCAGTATGTCCTTTACTACTATGCATTTTAAACTAGCCAGCATGGCTATGCACAGACACAAAAATCCAGGGGCTGGCAAAAATACAGCTCTCTTAACAGCTGGGCTTATTTCTAACACAGATTCTTATAAACCAAAGGCCAGTTCAGGATTTTCAGCAATTTAATATTGTCATCCAAAGGACAAAGGGATGAAAGTGAGATAAAAAGGACAGGAGAAGCATTGGTGTTGGTGTAAAAGGGAGGTAAGTCAGGATGAGGATGGGGAAAAACAAAGCCCTAAAAGGCACATTTTACTACTTACAGTGGTACATGTTATAAAGAGGCCAAGCCTCCTGTATGAGCCCTACACGAGCCATAGGAGCACCTCCCTCCTTCCTCCCTCAGTGAGGACCACTGTGCAGGACTACAGACTATATGACTGACACAAGACTGCACCACATTGCCATAACACTGGGATCTAAGCAGTAACACCAAACACTGCTTTATTCATACACAAAGTTCTCCATTTGCTGAAGTACTGGGGGAAAGCAGGATGTTTATGTGTGCAATGAGGAAGACAGCAGTACCCTGTGCAGGGATTCTGAGGTGGTCCTGCAGTGAGCCTGTGACCACCCAGCAGGGGTGGGCTGCAAGGCTGCAGGCCTGCAGCACAGCCAGGGGCACTCCCCAGCACTGCCCTGCCTCCTGACCAGCCCTGCCCTGCCCTGAGCCCTGGGCCTGAAGGCCACAGACCAAAGCAAACACCGACTGTCTCCCTGCTGGCCAAGGCAGGCACATGCACAGGTCATTCCCACAGGAGCAACCCTCAGACTTTCACACCATCCTCTGCGAGAGGAAGGGAGGACTCCATGAATTCAGTCTCTCAAATGTGGTGTGCTTTTGGTGTACACAAGGAATTCTACCTACATATGCTTGAAGATGACACTGCACAGGAGCTAGCAAAACCTGACAAGCCCTTGGTAATTTGATAAACAACTGCACCAGGAATCCTCCATTCCCAATGGAAAGTCCTTTGAGACACAGGGCCTGCTCTGGATGAAGCTGATTTTGAGCAGCTGCATGTGTGTAGGACATGGAAGTTGTATGCAGATTTTAACCCATAAGCAGCTGGACTCTTTCAATAAATTATCTAACTTACTCTGGTCTTCCTGGATTGCATAAGGCATCTTCAAGGCAAGGAAGCATTTTTTTTCCACCATTCTGCATTTTTTTGACTGTTAAATTGTCAGAAAAAGAAATTAAAACATTAAAAATCAGAAGTGTGCATAATTGATATTTGCAATTGATAATACACATAATTTCTTACTTATACTGGTTTCACATCTGCTCTATGTCTACTACATTCATTAAGGCCACCTTTGACTTACAGAAGATAAAATCAAATCCCCTGCAGGCATCCTCCTAAGTTGGGGCACAGCTCTATTAGAACAAACACTTGCTATAGGCACAATTTAAAAATCATGCTTTGTGAGATGGGGAAATCTTAGCACAGCACTTGTGCAGACAATATTAGTATATCAAAGTGCTGATGAAAAGGGCTCATTAGTTCATTTTGCAGGAACAACTATTTTAATAATGCTGACACATGAGAAGAGATGATAAATGATTAGGTTCAGCAGCATTCTGGTACTTTTCTTCCCATTAATATTTACTTACCATTAGATATTTAATTAAGTACAACTGTTTTTCTTTTTAATCTGGTACATCTGAAAAATGTCTCTTTACTTAAAAATAAAGTACAGTTTGTATAACCATATCTCACTGCATTAAATTCACAAAGCTGCATACCTTAGATGTAATACAGGGTTATACTGCCATGTATGTATATATTCCTTGACAGCTCTCACAAACACTGTTTACATTAGTGGCAGCTTAACAGAGCCTACAAGATGATCATCTTTGTAAATAAGCTAATGGCCATATATTCCAGAGCAAAATAACAGATTTTATAAAATAGGGGGATCTATCTATGTGCTGAGTCACTGATGGTCTCACAGCCAAAGCATGTGTAAGAAGAATTTGTTCTATGACTGCAAACCAGATTCCCTCTCCATCTCATTTGCCTCAGGGTTTCCAGGAAGCCTTTTCATGGAACAGGTATTTCCCTTAAGCTGACAGAGAACACTTCCTTGGGATGAAAGAGATAACAGCAAAAATTATATAATGCATGTCAAGATTTGCTGCAATTAGATACACAGATGAAAATCTGTATTCAGAAGTACTGGATTCCAGAGCTGTTTACACTGCACTATATCCATATCATTCTTTGGTCAAGAATCTAAGGAACATAATATGGTAACAAATCTGTAAAGTTATCTTTGTGGATAAATCTTTGTAATACAAGGAAACAGGAGGACTGTGAAAGATTAATGAACTTAAAGTTTCCTAATTAGAGTTTCTGTTTCTAACAACTTTATGTCTATTATTTACAGTGAAAAAGCCCAAGTCAAAGTGTACAGAAACAGCCAATGACATTTTTGGCTGACATACAACAATTTGTAGTCACAAAGAGTACCTCCAAATTTTAGGGGAAACACTTCTTCATTTCATGTAGCCAAACAGTAGTAGTTCATCATATCCAAAACATATTTTTCAAGAGTGACCAAATCAGAACATTCAGAAGTTAATGGCAATGCAAGGCAGCTTTTAGACTACAGGAATTCCACCTTCCTGTGGCTCTCAGCACAAAAACTGATGTGACTGCTTTCACACTCAGCAACCTTTGCCTCCCAGCGTTCCTCTCCACCAAAGCAGCAAGAAGAAAAGGAAACACAATGAGGCTCAAACATGGCTCTGCATCAGTGGCAGGATACCTTAACCACACCTCTGGGATTGGCTGAACATAGATTATTAAGCTGCTTTGCAACTCAGACATCAGGCACTTTAGGAACAGATGCATAGATGGGCACCACTAATTTACAAGCAATATGCTGTAATAAACAGCTGAATAAGCAGAGGTGTTTCTATTTTTCCCCTCAGCCTTATTTACACATTTGAAAGACCTCTCAAATAAAGGCTAGAGAACAAGCAGATAATGCAAAACCTCATCTGCACTGCATAGTATACTATTTGCCCTTAGCAAGTCTCAAGGCTTAGTACAGTAATTGCAGAAATGAAAAATCACCACTTAAAATCAGCTCTAAGTCTGCAGCCATTCTTAAGCAACAGGAAATGAGTGGTATGAATAGATCTGCACAATGAAACACTGAGCAAAAAAAGACAAGTATGTTGTAATAACTGATCAAAACCTGAAGAATGCCAAAAGCTAAGATCCCCTCTGTACAGATACTCAGCTACCAGACCCATACTGCTGCCTGATACCAGGAGTAACAGACTGCTCTAAGGCACACAGACCTCTCTCCTTTGGTGGCTGTTTCAGAAACTGGTGACATCTCCAGACTAGGTCTGAACAAAGTACTTTGGTTTGGCAGTTGTTAAACAATAGTGCAGAGACAAGAATTAGGCAAGATCCCAGTTCTGAAATAAGTCCCCTACAGAAAAGAGACCTCACCAATGGAAACAATCACTTTTTATACCAGCAAAGGTTCTTCACCTTTCTGGTTAACCTGTCTCACTGACAGCTGCAGCTGTTAAAGAGTTAGACACCAGTGTCACTCTGGTAGGGAATGGATTTTAAAATCCATACAGAATTAAAAAAGTGTGTCTTCATGAGTTTATGAATTAAATATAAAGGCACCTTCTGGCAGTCAAGTGTGTATATATTTGCTGCCTAAGGACAGGACATCACTTAAAAAGACAACTGAGAGACCTTAACAGTGACTCTGATTTATTATGAATGGACTGAAGTAGTTAAAAATAAATGTTAGAGTGCTAGGAAACTGATGATAAATGCTTTTCAAGGGTCTGGTTCTTTGGGAAGTCATTTTTCTCATGCATGTTTCATTGATTTAGTCCTCTAACTTAAGGCAGTCCAAAAAACCAAGTAAGCACTCAGAAAATAATGGAGCAGCTGCATCCATACTGGTCAATTATCTCCAGTATTGACTGCAATTGATTTTAGTTCTCATTAATTTCACAATCTTAAGGCCAGTATGTTCCTTAAATAAGTATCTGATGAGCAGGTGCAAATAATAGTATCATTAAAAATGAATGCTTTAAAAAAATCATGATTTTACAACAAACATCCTAAAAGAGATAACTGCACAATAACTGAAAGGGTGTGAGATTTAACCAAAGTCTCGATGCACTCAGCAATATAAACCCCATGTCTAGGAAGCTCCAAGTGCTGCAGTCCAAGCAGCAGCACTGCCCAGGCTCCACGTGCAGAGTGCCAGAGGTGCAGGGAGCAGGGCAGGCTGTGTTATCTGCGGCCCAGGAAGCCTGGCTGTCTGTTGGCCACGCGGCTGCAGGAGGCACAGCACGCTGATTTGTAGTAGGTGTACACACAGAGCCGGGCCTGAACCACCACGTTGCAGTTGTAGTATTTGTCCTTGCAGTTCTCATCTGTGCAGAGAAAGGAAGAGAGAGGAAACTGAAGAAAACAGTACTAGAGCAACAACTAATCAGTACTCTTCCTTTGACCATGTAAAACCTGGATTTGAACATTCATTGTCAGGTTAAAATAGGTTACCTAAGCAAATAAATTAGATTATTTAGGACTTCATATAAAGATATATAAAGCATGGAAGAAATGTAACTATCCCCATTTCCCCGGGTTTTTAATGTTGTCTTAGCATGTTGAATAATTCTCAACTGAAAGTTGTTGGAAAACATTCAGAGTTAAAACTGCCTCTAAATTCTTGCTTTTTTCTCTTCTTAGCCATTCTCATTACTATAAAATTCAAATCTGTATGAGATGAATGACTAATTCCAATGCAAATTAAGTGCATCCCTGTATTTACTATATACAAAAGGAAATTGCTTCATTGCACTTAATACCTTAGTTTAATTTTGTTGGTTCTTATAGAACCTGTTTCCAAAAACAATATATAATGATACCTTTTTTTTTGTTTTAAAGACTCTTCCAAGAGAAACCTTGGAGAATGCAAGGAGGCAGCAGAAAAACACCCTGAATTTACCATTTTCACAGAAGCAGATCTCTCGCATTCTCAGCAACTTCAAGAATAAGCCAGTTTCTTACACATTACAAGGAAAACATTTTCATTGGAAACCTACTTTTAAATCACAGAAAAGAGCTGTATTTTGTGTAAAAATAAAACCCCGAACTCAATAAAGAATATATACTATTGAAGTCTATAAAAGAACTTCTCCACTAGATGGAGTTGCACAGTTATACAGAAGTTTCCTCTCCCTTACCTATTTCAGGGACACAATCCTGTGTGTTACAGGGTTCCTTCTCTTCAGGTTTGAGCTGTGGGTCACACTGAGAGCTGGCTGCCATGTCATCCGACAGGCACCGCACCTCGCGCAGCCGGAAGCCTCCTTCGCAGGACTTGGAACACTGAAACAATGAACTGGAGTTCATGAAGGCCATAGGAGATGTGTCATTACAGCCAGTAAACAAGGGAACCTTGATGCCAGAGCCAGGTGTCACTGCAGCCTTTTATCAACTTCACCCTACTGGTTTTATTTTCTACCTAGGAAGCCCTTAATATACAGGGAAAATGTTCTTCAAGATTCCCAAACATTTTTGACCACAGCAGCAACAAGCAGACAAATAAACATAGTGGATGCTGTGCAACTGAAATGAAACTGGAACAGTTCCCTTTCTGAATTTATTACTTAGCATCTGCTTCTTTAATTAGTCTGGTTGTTCTCTGCTCATTTAGATGTATCTCCCAAATCTACTCTTTCCATAGTTTCCTGCTTTAAGAACTTAACTGCACTGAACTTTATTACTTGACTGCCCTGCCCTCCACTGTCCCTTTTGCCATTTATATACAAGCAAGAATAATTTAAATTACCTTTTTTTTTCCCTAGCACTCAATTATTTTTCACTTCTTGCAGCACAATGATTTTAGTAACCATTGTAAGTTTCTTTGAATTTCTTAAGGAAATATTTCTGTGCTCCTTCAGGGTCTGTTATGAAGCCAAAGACTTTTGTACTTGCTTGTTATGGTACTTTTAAAGCCAATTATTACACATTTCTGCCCATACTGAAGCAAATCCCCATTGGCCAAGGATTTTGCCTGAGTGAGGTCTTTGAGATTTGGCTCACTGTCCAGTTTGACCTAATGCTCAAAAACTTAATTAAACTTGGGTCATTTACGATTAAAACCCTAATAGCCCAAAACTAGTAAGAATGTTTTCTTTCTGACTTTTTTGGCATAATTATTTATTTTCCTAACACTGCATAAACAACTTATCGTGATCATAAAATCATATATTGTAAAAAACTAACCCAAGTAATCTCAATATTACATTTTTAAAGTGTTTTTTCATCTTTAAGTACAATCTTTACCCACATTTGAAAGGGCAGCCATGTGCAACAGTAACAGAACATGGATTTTTCTAGAGTTACTCCTGTTACATGCCCGTATGGAATACTGTAATTATTCCACATCCACATCCAGCCATAAGGACTTTGGGTCTCTAGAGATCTTAAGCACTTAGAATGGAAGCAAGACTCACATCACACTTCACACAAACCATTCTGAGCTGCATCCACACTGCAGAGCTGCCAATGGCAACCTGAGCTATGGCTCAACAAAGGGTCCAAGTGACTGCATTCAATACGGTGTCATCTCATTCTAAGATGACGATGGACTTCCTGATTTTCATTTAGGACAAAAATGTTGATTTTTTTCTGTAGAAAACTAATAAACTACATCATATATAGGAAATATGGATGAAATTGAAGTGTTTTGTGGCACAGTGGTAAATGCAGCTGGTCCACTTCCAGGGGAAACTGAAGATACATGAAGCTGTACAACACATTTTCTCCCAGTGAAGTTCTAAGTATTACAGTGAAGAGTTTACAGTAAAATATTATGGTAAAACTGACTCTAATGAATACATGCCTCATTCTTTATTAAATACTCCTTAATTTTAATGAAACTAGAGATCTAAAAGGAACTTCTAAGTGTACCACACTGTCTCACTGTAAGGGCAAAACCAACTTTCTAAAACAGGAAGATTCTATGAACAAGACATCAATGATACAAAGACAACTATGCCGTGTCTCTTTCTGGTCAAGATACTTCCTGAATTTTCTATGTTCCACCAGGCAAAGAGTTGCTTTCTTTTTATTATCATTCCTGTGCAAAGTTAAATCAATTTCATGATGGGTGGTTGTATGCAAATAGTGCTCTCTTTCAATATAAAGAGAAAAAGATGTGTCAAATAAAGTACAGATACAGGAAAACATGACAGACTTACTGTGCTCCATTCTGTATGAAACCACTTAGATCCACATGGTTTGAGGTAGCAGGACTGCTGGCTGGGAGGTTTTTCCAAATATGAACATTCATAGGGGTTCAAAACTTCAAAATTACCTTCAGTTTTCCTAACACAAATTACTTCTCTCTGCTGCGTTCCACTACCACATTCAGTAGAGCACTGTATCAGGGAACAAAAAAAGTGGGAAAATCTGTTACTCTCCTTATGTCCATCAACTTATTTACAGAGTAACATTTCTCTACATCACATGCTACTATGGACTCAAAACATTTCTAATTATCTTCATGAAGAAGACATATGACTCTAAGTGTAGTTCTGGAAAAATCTCAAAGTGTAGTTTTACCTGTAGCTATAAAAGAAACTGGTATTTATTTTCCCAATCAACAGAGAAGCATAACTCACTTTCTCCATAAGCAGAGTTACTGTTTCTTGCTGAAGCAGGATCCTATGTGCTGCACTGAACTTTGGAAGGTTGTAAGGTTAGAGCACAGTTTTGCCGCTTTACAAAGCCTCACATTCTGTGCTGTTTTTAGAAAATGCCTTGATCTGCCAGGGTGTTATTTTCATGCTTGCAAGTATCTATGTGATGTAGTGTTGGTTCCAGTCCTGAAAAGTGAATTTGACTCACTTGGATTCCTACTGCCCATTTAAAGGTTAAGTACACACACAATACTGTTTCTGGCACTTGTAAAAAGGTTTTTAGAAGATGATTACAGCAACACATTGGTTTCTAGGTTGCATAAAGGACTACGGTTTTCAGAAGGCTTTTTCCAGCCTAAACCAATGAAACATTCCTAACACTGGGGATTTTCTTTATATTTTTGGTAGAATTTACAATCCCTTTACCAGATTCCCACAAAACTCTTGAGCTGAATGAAGAACCTTAAGATAAATGCACCTGAATAAATTCTACAGGAAGTAGAGTAACTGCACTTTCTTTAACACAAAACATCTCTTTCAATGGTTCCTCTTAAAGGCACCATGTGAACACCCACCTTAGTTCTGGCAGGGGGAGGCCAGCCCTCAGTGTTCCCCCACTGCTCTGTCCTACTGACTGCTCTCATCTTGCTATTAAAAACCAGATAAAGCAGCCAGGGCTTGGCCAGTAGAACTGATGTTGTCAGACTTTGACTGTGTGCATCAAACAATTCAATTGCAAAGAAAAAAGGTGAATTAAAAGAATAGTCAGGATGCTCTGAACTGAAAACCTTTCCAGCACAGCAAAATGGGTATAGAGTTCCTGTTCACTGTCTGGAGCAGTGTGAGTAACAAGGCCTGGATTTCATCTGTTATTAGAACTGCAGATAAAGATTTTTTAAATATGAATTTGTTATTATTGTTATACATATTTTGATACACAATAATTTTTACTTGCACTTGAAAGCATTAGCATAGCAGTAGCCCTGTAATGTCCCCCTCAGCTGTTCCAGTTTAACTTCCAGCTCCTTATCTCCTGGAAGGACTGTGGATCTGCAGTGCAGTGAGTTAACAGCACAGCTCCACCAAGCAGTCCCAAAGGCTCTCCAGGCAATGCCAGAGCCCACACAAAGGGACACAAATGCCTGGGCATGAGTTAGCAGCTTCTGAAATGCCTTTGTACCTGACAGAAGAAATGCTCATTTGGAACAAGGGCTACTAGATGTGGATGAAGGGAAGAATTTACTTTGAGGACAGAGTATCAGTATAGAGCCCACTAACCAAAATTGTTCTTTTGCTTATTGTAATGACTTTCAGTACAAGAATACCAAAGCTAACTTTTGGATTTAGCCATTGCTTTTTGCCTTCTTTAACTTTTAAAAATGTCATATGCATACATATGTATAGGTATGTATCTCCCTGCATTCATGCATGATCACAAAGGCTCTACTTTAAGAACTTCAAATCCATTGTTTTAGTGTTTACCTGAACATGCTGAGCAGAATTCTGTCACCATTCTTTTCATAAATACACTGGGTCAGTAGGTGAAAAACAAAAAATGAAGATAGAGAGGAGAAGAAAACCAATTTTTTTTCTTTTTATCAAAGTAAAAAAACTCAGCAGATGCTGAAAAGTATTGAACATCAATTCAGTAAAATACAGGGAAAAATACCAAATAATACTGTAGAGAGAAATACTCTAGATACCAAATAGATATATTTGATATATATATATAATATCTATAGATATATTTGGTATCTAGAGTATTTAGATACTTTAAAATACCAAAAAATACTCTAGAGAGATGAAGAAATACCTTATGGCACACATCTTTATTGCATTGAAATACAAGTTTAAAAGTAAAATACCAGCAGAAAAGCAACAGACATGTTAGACTTGGTCCCTGCCTTACCTGTGTCCAGCCCCCAGCAAACCACTCGACCTTGCCAGCGCAGGGCCCGTTGTTGCAGGGCGTTGTTTCCGCGGGTCTGTTGTTGCCGCAGCCCTCCAGGGGCAGGCTGCTGACGTGGTTGGTCATGCAGAGCACGGAGCGTGTGCGGATCCCGTCCCCGCACTCTGCCGAGCACTGCGAGAGACACAACAGGGGCACAGTGTTGGGAAGGATGGAAGTTTGGCAAGAAAGTTTCACAGATGTGTGTGCTTAGCAGAAAGATTTTTAAATGTAGAATCTGAAGAAGGAATAGAGATGGAAGCAAGTTTTGATATAGAAGAAAAGAATTGCTGAGCCAGTCTTACTGGATAACCAAGGAGGCAAAGGGTGAGTTAGTTAGAAGGGGTTTTTATGACTTGAGCAAAGGATAAACCCACCTCAAAGAAGATGTTTTTACCAAGCAGAAAGATAGCACAGGCAAACAAGGCAGCAGATGTTGCAAGTAGAAAAAAGGTCTCAGAATTTTCCACTGCAAGAAAACTGAAAAACAACTTCTAGTCTAAGCTGTAAAGTACTAACTTTTAGTGATTGGAGAATAGTAACATGAATATGGTAATTATAGTAGTTATGATAGGCTATAGGTAAAAGTTAAGGTATAGATTGGTTCTACTGTATGAAGATGCTCAGCAAAGAAAAGTCTATAATGCATTGTAACCTAAACCAAAGGGTCTCCAGGCCTGCCTGCAGCTGGAGCTGACACCTGTAGGCACAGCTCTGTCACCCACCACCCTGGACTGCTGGAACCTCTTGGATATAATAAACTGCATTTTGAAGAACTCTCTGGAGTCCCACATCCCTCATTTAGGCTCTTACAGCACAGGAAATGACAATGACAGTCATGGAAGTTCATTCACTCATTCATTCATTCAAAGTCAATTATTTTTACTTGTAATTCAGCTGTAGCAAATTGTCTTACAGTTTCATACTTCCAAAAACACTACATGTGTACCTGTCTTTACAGTCAAAAATGAAAGGATTAGCTAAGAAAGAAAACTCTTGGTTTACAGCTTTTTGTTAGCTTTCTTACTTTTCCTTTCTGCTTCCTATCCATAAATTCTTCCAATTTTCATTTTATTAATCTTTTTTCACACTAATTAGTAGCTCTGAGAATGGGTAATTTCAATAGAAATAGGACAGCAGTCCTAGTTCAGCCTTTGTTTTGCTCTCTGGTTTCTCCTCCAAGCATTCAAGCTGTGAGCCAGGTGGATCTTACACTGGCTGAAAGGACAAGGTCAGGAAAACTCTGAGGGCTGTGGCACTGGGAGTAAAGTGACTGCACATGCTGGAACTCTTCCATATAACAAACTGACAGAGTCTGATAGCACAGTGAAGTAGAAGAATAGAAATTATTTTGACAGGTCATTTCAAAAGATTCAGGTAAGTCCTCAGTAAGTAACTGTAACTACCATGAGTTATTGCCCAGCCTGTTTCCACTGAAAGTTTAAAATTCGTTTTAGGAGAGGTGGCCATAGAAGCTTATGTCCATTCAATGCTGCTTTTTAGGGATATGACTTTCCAGTAACTAATGCTCACCATTCTGAAAGTTACACTGCTAAATTCTAAAAGCTCTTACTAAATAGTGATATGCAGATATTTATGTCACCCATTCAGAGACAGTATGCATGTCATTCACAAATCACAGGATAAATTCCATTTATGCCCTTAGAGTTTGCTCTTTCATCTACTGAAGCAGGAAAGTATCTGGTATTTCACTGTCCTAAGCAGCATCAAACTACTGACATTTAAAAACCAGAAACATGCCAAGGAAATAAAGTCTTGTGTTTGACTGTTCCTTTGTTGCTTAATTATTTCTTGATCTTCCCTTTTGTTTTCTGTTAAAATGCATTTAGCATTCTGTGTATAGACCATTAACAAAGAAGAAAAACCTATGTGCAGCTCACTGAAAGATATGTAAACAATGGAATTTAAACAAAGCAATTATATTTCACATGCAAAGAAACCCACAAATAAATATGTCATGTATGATTGAAAAAGATGCATTTGATTGCTATTTCAGATTTTATTTTTAACATATAATGTAATTAGGAGAAACTGTGTATTACTTCCACAATGAGTACCACATTCCTTGTGGTGCATTAGAACATTTAAAAAATTGTATTTACTAAGAATGAGTCAAAAACCTGGAAATGAGACACAAAGTTGACCATTAACTTGATTTAGCTGCCATTGGTAACAGTGTCAGGGTTCACTTGCAATAGTTCAGCTGCAGAACAGCAGATTCCATGACAACACCACTGTTAACAACAGGACCAACCAGCACAGTCACTCATCTTCCTGAGAGCCCAGGGACTGAAAGTGCCATTGGTGGCAAACTGCTCTTTACTCACTTGCAGGGAGGAACACTGGTTACTTGTGTGAAACATGTAGTCATGTTACACTTATTTCACTGATAGAGAATAGAAAAGCACTTTTCCTATCAGCAAGTTGATTTCTTTCACAAGATGTTCAAATAGAATAGCAAAGCTTTACTGAAATGGAATACCTAGGGAACTAAAGAAGTGATTCATCTCTTTAGAAGCAATTTTTCTAACAAAGTACAGTTTTGGAAAAAAACAGAAACTCAGGTTTCTTCCTCCATCTGCAAGATCAAGTAATTAAGCATCTCTTAAATGATGCCTAGAAGTAACATAATGAACCTTTTCTGTTGGTGGTGTACAACACAATTTTCCACCTTCAAGCAGGTATGTAAAACAGATTCACCTCCTCAGCAAACCAATTTCATGGCTAAGGAGGCCTTTTCAAGGTAAACTGGTAAAATCTTGAAACTACAAGAATAAGGTAAATTCTGCTAGTAGTGAACATTTTCCTGTTCACATAAACTACAACTGAACTACACCCATTTCAGACAGGCCACTCACAGGTGAGCTGAGCCCCACAGCCTGGCTTCCACTCAAACCTACAGAAATCAATTCTGTGGCTGTTCCCATTCCAAGTGTGTCCAATTACATTAAACAGAGAGAACTTATGCATATACTCTGCAAATACTTTTCTTATTGATAACTAATTTTCATTTGACAATCTAGTTTGCTTTTCTGCTTTTCAAATGAGAACTGGGAACAAATTTACTCTGTAAAGTTATCCAGAAAATCTCCCTAGTCTTATGTTTTAAATGATTATGTTATGAACTAGGCTTGCATATCAAATAACAGAGGAAATACCAAATGGGAAGGTATAGGGTTGTTCCACTCTCTGCTGCAAGATTTTACTACAGATTAACTACCCTCTAAGGATTTACAAAGCAAACTTAAACCTGAATGTTTCACATTATGCATTTGTTTTTTCATGTTTTTATCTCCTTTTCAGCAAAAAATCTTCTCTGTGAAAATCATAGACTTTTAAGGTCCAAGGCAGGGTGTACGGAGTTGGATAATGAATCTTTTCCCCTTGTTTTTCACAACTGACACACCCATTACTTTCAATTTGGTGCCATTGATTTGTTGCATTAATACACAGTAACTGCCATAACCTAACATTGTGAAACATGAGGAACTTTCACAAGCTGCAACTTTATTCTGGTCCTATTATTAAAGATATTTTGTTTCACAGTCTTGTTTTAATTGGCACAAATTCCTCAGAAACCTCCGTCTGTGTTTTAAGGAGTCTGCCATTTTTCCCTCTTCCTGAGGTCCTTCCCTCATGAGTTCAATTTCAGAAGCTTTCCATACCCATTAAAAACTAAAAATAAAACCCCTCATTCAGGGCTCTGATACTTGTTGGAAAGCAACTGAGCAGCAGTCCAGGAAAATAAGGCAAGTTCCTGTAAACTTGGAAAACTCTGAGTGGAAGTCTGAATTTTTGTCACAGCTACAAGACAAGAGTAGAGCAAGAAAATCCCTTTTAGCAGTGCCAGTTCCCCTTCACTAACGTGCCAGCCCTACTCATTGCACTCAAATGGGGCAGCAGAGCACAGGAGAGCGGCAGCAGAATTCTCCTGGGCCTCCAGAGAGCTTTCACACAGGCCTCAGCATCACTGCTAGCCTTAATTAAAGTTTTAAATAACCACCAATTGAGCTTGAGCAAAACACTCCTATTTGTGCAGGATTTCTGTCTACCACACTTTTAACCTTCATCACCTTAATTATCTCTCACAAGACAGTAAAGACTTTTACAGCCATCTGCCTGATTTTACTAGAAAAAAAAATCTATGTTTCAAATACATTTATAAAACTCCTTAACATTATTTGATCTACTCTGAGAAAATCCATTTCAGAAGGGATTTTAGACAGATTATGTAACCTTTGTTTTTCCAATAATACACCCAGAATCGTATTTCAGAAGATCACTTCTGCCACAGCAGATGGGGGCAGATTAAAAAAAAAAATAAAAAGAAGAAAAGGGAGTGAAGGAAGAATTATCTTTTTGCACTGTCAAAATATTTTCTGATACCTAGTTTTAAATTTCTCTTCAGAGTGGACCTATGCATGCAGCAGGTGCTGGGTCAGTGCAGCAGCTCCATGGCACCCTCCAAGCCCAGCACCAATGTCCCCTCAGTGATCAGCAGCACCAATGTCCCCTCAGTGATCAGCAGCACCAATGTCCCCTCAGGTGATCAGCAGCACCACTGACCCCTCAGTGATCAGCAGCACCAATGTCCCCTCAGTGATCAGCAGCACCAATGTCCCCTCAGTGATCACCAGCACCAAGGTCCCCTCAGTGATCAGCAGCACCAATGTCCTCTCAGTGATCAGCAGCACCAATGTCCCCTCAGGGAACAGCAGCACCAATGTCCTCTCAGTGATCACCAGCACCAATGTCCCCTCAGTGATCACCAGCACCACTGTCCCCTCAGTGATCAGCAGCACCAATGTCCCCTCAGGGAACAGCAGCACCAATGTCCCCTCAGGGATCAGCAGCACCAATGTCCTCTCAGTGATCACCAGCACCAATGTCCTCTCAGTGATCACCAGCACCACTGTCCCCTCAGTGAACAGCAGCACCAATGTCCTCTCAGTGATCACCAGCACCAATGTCCCCTCAGTGATCAGCAGCACCAATGTCCCCTCAGTGATCAGCAGCACCAAGGTCCCCTCAGTGATCAGCAGCACCAATGTCCCCTCAGTGAACAGCAGCACCAATGTCCCCTCAGTGATCAGCAGCACCACTGACCCCTCAGTGATCAGCAGCAGGGAGGGCACCTCTGTGCTCTGGCTCACACTGTGTCCCTCCCTGCAGAGCTGCCAGCAGTGCCCATGGGCTGAGTGCAGCAGCACACTGAGGGGGCTCTGCCCAGCCTCACCTGGCCCCAGGCACACCCTGCTCAAGGCCCCTTTAAGCCCTGCTCCATCAGTCCTTGCCCGTTTCCTCAGAGAGGTGACTTTTACCCAGCCACAGCCTGCCCTTCCATGATCCCTCCCCTGGGATCCCTCCCAGCCTGAGCCTGGCCCTGCCCCATGGCCACAGACCCGCCCCAGGGTGGCTGGGCTGGGTCTGACCCCGGGCTCTGTCCCTGCTCTGATCCTGAGCTTGACCTTGCCCCTGCCTCATCAGGGATCTTGCCTGACAGCCTGGACCCTGCTTGGGCCTGCCTGCCACCCTTCTTGTGACACTGGGCCACAGGTACAGCCAGGCAGGCTTCAGGGGCTGAACCGGGGCAAAGCAAGGCAGATCACAAGGAAACACAAATCTCTGTAGACCTTGGCCACCCTTCTATCAAACCCTCCTGGCTGTACGCTTCATTGCAAATATGAAGTGAATTACACATTCATAAAGAATGCAAACCTTCTATTTCCATATAAATCCCACATGAAATCAATGAAAAAAGGTATTCTCTCTTGTTTTTATTTTATACTAAAACAAATAAAGAGTGATAATAAAAAATAACTAACTCCTGCACAAGCTTAATGGTGGTTTTTCTTTTTTCCCCCATGTTTCAGGAGATTTCTAAGTGAAGTATCCAGATTTAAATAAAAAGCAGTGAAAGAAGAGTGTAAGCTACAGTACTCATTGGTCGTTCCAGATTTCACTGGTCAACAAACACACTTGAACCTTTTAGGGAATGTTTAGAATTGAGAGGAATAATGCATTGCTTTTATGAAGTTCTCCTTTTACTACAGTTCTCTTGCAGGAGATTATTACAGAAGCATTGCCGTTACTCTTTTTAATGAAGAGTGAAATCCAGAGCATGTGTTTGGTTTGTTTTGATTATGTTCCCTGATGTGCAGCGTTTTTCCTTTCTTCCCAAGATTTTATTTTGGCCGCAGAATCTCATTAACATCTAAGAATTGTTTGTATTTTGGCTTCTTTTCTAAGTAGGCTCTAAACATAAAATGAGAAACAAATGAACAGAGGAGATGGCAATGAGGAATAAACAAAAATGCAGGAGGGAAATGCTCCAGTTAGCTGGAAGGAAACATTGGTGAGTCTCCCATTGCTGTAAATCAGGAGAATGCAGTTTCCCGCTCCTGACCCATAGGAGAAATAAACTTTCCAGCAATTAGAGCTGTCAAAGAATCAGTCATGTGAAATGTTTGCAAGAATCTCATCTGCTCCCATCAATCCCATTTTGTTGCTAAGTTCAGTAAGGTTCACCAGATTTACTCTACTGATTAATGGACACTGGTGGAACTCTGCTGCTTTAATGCAGGATGACATCTTTAGAGAATTATGAGACAGGAAGCAATTTTTCTACAAATGCAAATAAAAATATCATAAAAGTTTGTCCAGACTCTCCATAGGCAAAAGAGGTTAAAGATCATATAGAAGTCAAAGCCATGAAACTTAAGTTAATTGTCTTATTTATGCTCAAGATAGAGCAATAAATGCAAAGACAGGCACAGACAAAGTAAGACCACCAGTCTCACTCTGCTACTAAAGACTTTTAAACCTGTAATCTTTTCCATTGAGTGGGTAAAAACTTCTGTTTCTCTCAAAACTGAGCCTGGGGGTATCAATAGATGGTGTTTAGACCTATTTCCCATACAAGGAACAAGAGTGTACACTTTTCAGAAAAGAAGTGCTTGTTTCCCAAGAACGAATTGCCTTTCCTCCCTTCCTTTCCAGAGCACACATGGTGGCCACACACCTTGTTTGTGTAACATACACTCAATGGACTCTGATACCTGTTTATCAAAATGCCACAAATCAAGAACTGCATTGTCTTAGGAATATGAAGAGGTTTTTAATTACATATATAAAGATTCAGGGTGTGCAGAAACCAACACCAAGGAGGTTAATGCCATGGGGCGAAACAGGTGGCCCCATAAAATGCATAAATACATTGTAGGAAAACAAGACTGGAGAACAGGGCAAGAAGGCAGCCAAGTGTTATTTACAGGGTAAAGCAACATATAGCCCACCCCTGGGAAGGAAACACAACTCCTACACACAAATTTGTATATGCTCTACAGATTTTTTAAGTGCACATATGTAATATTGCTGAAATCACATTTAGGGAAAAGTAATGATAGCTACTAGTTCAGAACCACAGAAACTATTAATAATAATATAGGTAACTAGCATGATTTCTGCATCAATTAAAATTTTGCATCTCAGTAAAATAAGAAAACAAAATCTTTTCACCATTCCTAAATTAGACCATGTTCTTTTCTTAAAACAATGTTAAAGAATACCCATGTCTAATTCTGCACAAATATCAAATCCTGAAATTGAACATCTGCTGCCAGCAAAGACAATGGTAATTTTTTATGTTGCTGTGTTTTTTTCTTGATGTTTTGCTAGTTAACCAAGGCTATATTGTAATAGCTCATGCATCCCATCAATCCAGACAGGGAAGTCTGATCTATCCCTTGCTGAAAGAGGAAGTATGTGCCTAACCAATCTCTGACAGGCTTCTGGAAATCTCTACTTGCTGCATGTGCAACTGTACACATGAAGTGTTTGCAAAGTGGGTTCAGAAAAGGCCTTCTCTTCCAGCTGTAACTAAGTTTGAACTCAACCATTTCAAAGTTCCAAAAGTTATGATAAGTTCTTTTACCTCTTATTTCTAGGCATGGCTGAAATGTCAAAATACAATGGGAAAGACTGTTCTGTGGTATTTCCAGCTGGGACTTGAAGTAGGCATGTAATAAATCTCACAAAGAAGGTCTGTTCTTGTGAGATTTCCACCACAGTTTTGCAGACTCAAGAGGTTTGAACAAGCTTTTTTAAAGCATTTGAACTTTTGGCTGCTTATCTGAACCATTTGTGGCTGCCCATCGCTGATCTATGCTTATTGCTGAAGTGTGGCTTGGCTTAAAGTACTTTTTAAGGAATTGTTTGGGGAAATGACACATGCAAAGCCCATATACCTGGGAATGACCATTTCTATTCCATGACAGAATTCTCTTGTTTTTCAACACAAACACACTCCTCTACAAAGAAAGAGAAATTTCTGCTCCTATGCTGCAGCCCTTTCAAGCACAAGCAGACAGCTAATGGCCAAGAGCCTGACCTTGCAAAGCTGTTCACTGCTGCTGTATTTCACTGCCTGCCCCTGAATGTCTCAACATCCCAGTTATGAGGTATGTGTGAATCTTAGGAGATCCTTCATGTTTCACCTCAAATCTGCTTTTTTTCCTGAAATAAGCTGTTTCTTACATCCTCTTTGTGAATCAAACTCCAAACCCACTCCTGGCAGAAGTGATGGTGAATAATGCCAACTACAGTAGCAAGCATTTGGAAGAAATTAATCTGTACACTTATATAAACTGAGAAGGTAACAAAATCCATTCTTTACTCTCCAGCCCTAAAAAGTCTGTGGTAAAAAAAAACCCCCAACATTTTCCACATTACCTGCTTCACTTCTACGTCTCATTTAACATGTATAAATAAGCATAATAACATTCTACAGTTATAACCTTCAGCTCAAAAGCTGCTTTTAATTCTGCAGAGGACTAAATATCAGTGTAAAATAATCAAGAGGATGGTGCTAGAGTTTTCACTGCAATGTCTGTGCTTTATGTGGTGGAACTGCACTGGACAAGAGCAGCTGGGCAAAATGATGACTTTGAGGGTATAATGGATTTAACAGCACTGTAGAAAGAACAGATCTGTGAGGAAAAAAAAAGGCAGAAATAAAAAGCACTGCTTTTTCCCTATAGCAAAATCTCTGCCCTTTGCACTAATACCTCTGCTTCTCCTGGTATCATTCTGTCCATACTATGCAGGAGCATACACTGGAAAAAAAAGTCATAATGACACAGATTAAATAGTCTGTACTTTTGTTTTCTTTATAAAATCTATTTGAGTCATCTGAGGGCTGAAAATTTTGCAGACCTTGTAACAAGAGTCTGATCAGCCTTTTAAAGTTCTGCAACATAGCAGGTACCTGCCCTACTTGTGAAGTTCCTGCTCCATCTCGGCATCTAAACCATGTGGAAAATCTTCTGAGTGTCCAAACTAATGCCCAGCCTGTGAGCCTGACATTCCTGGCTTTCAGAGGTACTATCACAAAGTGATCTAAACAATGAAATCATGAAGTTGTGAATGTAATCTTACAGCTTCACTGATAATTACATTATTTGTCTGTCAAAGCAAAGACAGACTGAAGGCTGAACTTGCCTACAGATGAAACTGATATGCAAGCATCCACAAGAGGGACCAAAATATCAGGCTTTTCTTAGCCCATGTTTGTAGCCCATGTTTTTTCTTAATGAAAGCATATAAATATCACCACTGAATAACAACTCTGAGCCCAATCACGAAACAAGTTAAATCACCACTGGTTTTACTGCTTTCATGCAGAGAATCTGACTCATTGGAAGAAAATTAACCCCAACATCCACGTTCACAAAATACAAGAGCCTGAATCAAGCCTGCCTGACTTTATAAAGTTGTACCCTTCTTTTCACACCTATGAGATAATTGGTTTATGGATTGAACTTAAACCCAGACATCAGGCCTCAAATCTATATCCCTTAACAAAACAGTGGAGAAACTTTTAAGAGTCTGAATCTCGAGACTCAGCACTAAGCAAGAATAATAATAAATCTCAGCACACTCAATATTTTGGAAAGTTCAGACTCAGAGCCAATTCTAAGTCTGGACATTTGGCCATGTACCCACAGGCTTGCCCTTTCTATGCATTCTTGCATCTTAACACAAATTCAAGAAGCCCTTGGGATCATTATTTTTTTGTTTGCTTTTGCCTGTTTAAAAGACCAAGAATAAACATGGAAAATAAGATTACTCCTTTTATGGCTATACAGATGTGTATTTTTACAATTCTGATGCTCTTGTTTTAGAAGGCTTGGCAGGATAAAGATACTGAGAAGCCTTACCCTGTCACTCCATTCTGTAAGAAACCAGCTCTTGGCACAGGGGCCCATGTCGCAGTTCTCGATGTCATTTGGCCGCAGTTTCATGTTACATTCCTCATCATCAACAACGTCCCCAAGGTTGCTGACACACTTCACATCTCGAGTCCTCTGCCCCACTCCACAAGGCACTGAACACTGGGACAAAAAGGAAGTTGCATCAGGACTGCAGTGGTTTATCAGGGAGCTGGAACCATTCAGTTCATTCATTTATTCCTGCTAAGACATCTTTCTGGTCAGGAAACTGATGGTCATAGTCAAGCAGGGATTTATTGAACTAAGATTTGCTTATTTCCAAGGTTTTTAATATTCCACTTTGTTTTAAACAAAACCAAGCTGCTGTTTGATTAGTGATACAAGAAAATTTGTATTCTTTCTGAGGCATTCTACCCCAAATGAATGGATCCTACTTACTGAGGTCCACTCAGTCCTGATCTGCCACTCGCTGCAGATCTTGAGCTGGCAGGTGCTGGTGGTGTCGGGCTTCTCCAGGTGCTGGCAGCGGTACTGCTGCACGGTCAGCGTGCGGTTGGCGTAGATCTGCCGGCACAGGATCTGCCGGTGCTGCATCCCCAGCCCGCAGGTTTTGCTGCACTCAGACCACTCCCCTATATCCCAGCTGAAGTGAAAAAAAAAGAATATCTTTGTTCCACAAAGAACTCTCTAACAATGATCTTAACAGAACTGGAATGACATTATTCTTATGCTGGTCCAGAATCCTATAAAATCCCACTTCAGTCTCTGTGTGTACAGTGATCCCTCAGGAGGCACCATCACACACTTGTTACGCAGCCTTCCTGCAGAGGCTGGTAATTGTGAGCATGGATACAGATTGCACAATTCATGGTCTCCAGACATACTACAAATGTTACTCAAGCCTGTAACAGCTGCTTGGTTTTTAAAAGAATCTGTCTAAAATATATATTACTGCTCTAATGACACTTCCCAAAAATTTTAAGATACACTGCATGAAATTTTTCTGAAGCAAAGGCTCTAAAATAGACAACACAAAAATCACGAAATGCATCCAGGCATTCATTCATCAGTAAAACTGAAATAGTAAATGATAAGCAATGAACAAATATAATTAACTTTAGAGACTGAAAAAAATCTCTAGATAGAGCTTTCTCATTCCAAAATTTCACTGTATTTATTCAGTCACTTTTAAATAAATATGTTATTTTCAGTTTTTTCTTTACAAGCATGAAGACACAGAAACACATTTAAAGGAAGTATCTAAATTGTTTACACATTTTATTTCAGAACTCCTGTATTTAGAAAGTCAAACTACTTTCCTACTTAGAATTGCCCCCTTGACATGCAAGACCCCAAAGACACTGGTTATTTCACTTAAGTTACAGTATCTTACAAAGCAGGGCATGGGAAGAGGTTGCAGGCCTCCTCTTCTGGAATGGGTTTGGTGCTGCTGTCACAGTAACCCTCGGGTACCTCCTCGTGAGTGATTCTGTTGACACAGTGGAAAATTGGGTACTGTGATCCTGAAATTAAACAGACAATTAATTGGTAAAAAATTGCAAAACACTCTGCAGCAACAACAGCAGCATCTGACATTGATGCAGAAAGGAAAAGCATAAATTGACAACAGGAAATACAGACAAAGGTTTTATCCAGAATTTCCAAATGTAAGAGCTGACAGGATGCGGTAGCAGTTTCTGCACGGTCCAAATTCCAGCAGATTTATTTGTTCAGTTATCTTAAATGGAAATCTAGGACAAGAGATGGTGGCAGTTCTCATGGGAAGCATTTTCACTTTGTAAAAGAAAGATAATCAAGTCTTTCTCTAAGTCAAAGTTTTACAAACGTGCTTTGAAATCTCTCAGGTTTTCATCAAAACTGTTAATTTAGCTCCCTTTTCTTTAGGTAGCACAAAAATAACTTATTTTTTCTTCTTGCAACTTAGAATTTCCTAAGGTCATTTAACTTTGGTGGATCTTAAAAAAAATAATTAAAAACTATCATTTATATTTCTGCATGAAGAAATAAAGTAGAAGAAAATGGAAAACACAGAGGTAAGAAAAAAGCAGAAAGTGTCCTCTACCGAATGATGCAAAATGAAAACAAAGCCTTAAATAGTACAGATTTTTTTCCTGATTTTTCCACTCCTTTCTTTGTCAGCCTATATAACCTAGTTTGGCTTGAAATGCCTTAGGGCCATCAGAGAGGCAAGGGCATTTCACAGCAAGATCACAAGAAATGTTCATACATTCTCAATAGTCTCAGGATTTGGCTCTCAAGATCCAGGTTCTTTTGAATTTAACTTAATCAGAACATGCACACATTCTTCATATAATGGGAAAAGAGACACTTATTTCTGGCAGCTCTGTTGCTAAATTACATGGAATAAATAGGAGGCTGAAATTAATTTTTTTTATTTTAATTTTTTTTAACGTCCTAGTGTTTTGCTATCTTCATTTTGACTCAGATTTCATTAATGCCACTGCCAAGAGTGACCAGATCCCTGCAGAAAGAACAAGAACCGTGTGCCAATGTTGATAAAGGCCACGGCATACACAACCAAGATTTCTGTGATGGAAAGGAAGAATACATTTACCCTGATGTGTTCCTGCAACTGCACCATAAATTACCTGATTTGGATACTGAAATTCACCTTGAGTATGGGAATTCAGTCACTCAGTAGTTGATACAGACTGATTGCTGCTAGCCAATAATCAGACACAATTATGGATTCTGCTAGATGACTTGTAGTAAAAGCACAGTGTGCTTAAATGCCAACTAAAATATTTTTCTCCACAAAAGGGCTGACTTAAGGAAGTCTGAATTTTACTGGTAGTATTTTAGCTCTAGTACTTCTGCAGTAATTTCTCCAAGGAGTTTTCTTTTTTTTTAACTGAGAAGCAGTTTTGATTGCTATCAATATTGCTGGATTTTTTCAGCTGTCTGTAGCTATAACATGCACACCCATCTGGCCTTAGACCAAATTTACAAAGTGTCTTCTCAAACTAATTAGGAAGCAAATGTTCTACATGTATATGAACTGGTGACAGTCAGCTGAGCTCCCACACTGGTACATGTTTATTTTAAACCTCTGCAGTTTTATGGTATGGTGGTGGGTGGCTATGCACAGTACAAAAGATTTCACTTTTACCATCAAAAAAACTTATTCTTCCAAGTAATTGCTTGTGTTCTGCATTATTGAATCTGTGGTCACTGTGAATGTCTGGCAGCAAAGCTTAATCCCTGTAGTATATACAAGCAGTTTATGCACCACTTCCCAAAAGTTCACCAGGCCCTTTCCACCCCTTTTCCTTCCCACTTCTTCCCGTTCAAACCTCAGACTTCTGTAGTCACACCAGTGCTGCTCCAGCAACATCCTATGAGACAGAGATCTGTCTGATGAAATGCCTGTGAAACCTTCCCAGGAAGATCAGAAAACACTTGACAAAGACACAAAAAGCACAGTGGGTGGATCTGACAAAGCTGGAGAGGCAAAAGGAATGGTAAAGAATGCCGAAGGATGTTGAGGAAAGTAGCTGTGTACCAAGGGCATAGGAGAGAGCAGCTGGCCATAAATGCTGAAATATTTCCTTTCAGAGACAAATGCCATATCCTTCCTTATAGTTTCCACACTTTCTATTTCAAATTTTGCCGGTTTTACTGATTTAAATATAAGCACAGGTAATAGCAGTGATGTGACCTTTGATTGCAAGAGAACAGAAAACAGCAGGTCTAACCATATTTTGTGCATACACAAAGCACTTACCTTTCCCACATGTAGTCGTGCACTCAGTTTTTCCAACCTGTTTCCAGTTGTACTCTCGGTTTTGCCTTGGTGGTTGCATAGCAGGCACCTGGTTTTCTGGCTGATGAGAAGGAAATCTTCCTGGCTGAATAACTGGAAAGGTTCCAGCTGACTGTCCAGTGAGAATGTCTGTCTCTCTGTGCAAATCCTCAGACTCATGACTTGTACTTTCTGGCATTCCTAACTGACCATTGAGTGGCTCCCCTGATGATGGACAATAATAGAAAAGTAAAATAATGAGCCTATTAGTCTTTGTTATTATTCTCTAATAATTAGAACTGGAGAATCACTAAACTTGGAAGCAGCTTTAATCTGCTATGTAGAGACTGCCTAATAGTGACCTGCAAAGATTGTGTTGTTTAAACTAAGATAACCAAATCTTAGCCAGCAAGTACATTAAAAACTAAAAACTGAGGAATCTCCAAAGACAAGGCAGAGTTAATGCACCCAGTGTCAAAATTTCCCAAAGCATTCTTGTTTTGTTCCGTGCTCTGCATTCTCTGCCTCCCCATGTCACAGCACAGCTGCTCCTCATTATGAACATACCAAACACTCAGAAATCTGCCAAAGCAAGTCATGAACATTAAAGTGAGGAGCAAATTCACTTGCAAAGTTTCTCCTGTCCTTCAGAACTTCCTAGGTGTACACACAGCACATACCCACAGCTCAGGCAGGAGCTGCCCAGATTCTTGCTTGGGAAGAGAACACTGTTCTGTTTCATCCTCTCCAGTTGCAAAAGGAAAGGGGAACTGTGGAGGGTTGTTTTAAATTATCTCAGAAAGAAAAACAGTCTGAAAATAAAGATCATGCTCTATTTAATTTCTGAGACATGGTTACAACACTCCTACTCAAAGTAGTAATCTTCCCAGCTAAAGCATAATAAACCCTGCCAGTTTTAATTCACTGAAGTTTTACCAAATCTATGGTGAGTTCTAATTTAACATTTCATAGGGTGAAATTCTGGGCCTCTCTGACATCAATGACAGCATTTACACTAATTCATTGGTATGAATTTCTCCATTAGCTTAATAAGTAACAAAAAGTGTTTGATAAAAGGAAATGGTGACATTTTACCTGGCCTCCTGTGAGCAAGCAACTGAGGACTAATGACATTGTCTCCTGGAATGATATATTCATAATGTATACCAGGGTTAGGCTGCTGATGAATCATCTAAAAAGAAAACCAGCATACATTGAGTTCTTCCACTTGTTATGTTACTAATACTTAAATATCAACTTGAACTGATCAGGTACATAACATTATTTATCACTGGTTGGGATAGAAGCAATCGTTAATGGCCAAAAAAAATGCAAAAAGAAGAAAATACAAGTTACTATTTGCAAAGAAGAAAATGCAAGTTCCTGTGTTTGCAAACTGAGCTAGCATTTGATGGCAGAGAAACTGTTTGTCTAAATCTTCTCTGAAAAACCTAAGACTGCCATGCTTGGGCCAAGGTGTGCTGTGGCCTGTGCCAGCCATGGCCTCTCCCCTCAGCAAGGGGAGCAGCAGAGGCTCACACCAGGCCTCAGCAGTAGAAGAGATGGTCCTAAGGTCATCAAAACACTCTCAGATAGCAGGGACTTGACAGACGCCTGAGGAAACAAAAGCAAAGAAGAAACAAAGCAGAAAAACCAAAACACCTCAACCCCCAACCCTACACATGCAGCCTCCTGCACTTTTAGAGATTCCCCAGTGGCTCAAAGAGACCCCTGCAGACACCACACACACACTGCTGTGTGTCCATGGCAAAGCTGCTGCTCCTTCCAGCACCTGCAGCTCCCTCAGCACCCATGGAGCCCCAGCAACCCAGCAGCTCAAACTGGGGCCATCCTGCTGCCCTCCCCAGGAGCACTGCCCAGCAAAGATCAGGGAGCAGGTCCCAAAGGCCCATGGACCTGCAGCAGCAGCTGAAGATCGCCTGCAGCCCTCCTGCATCCTTCCACATTCATCTTCAACTGAACCAAGATGCCTTACAGAACACAAGTCTATCAATGTGCTCTTTATGAAACACAGGCAGGAACCAGAAGGTTTTCTCCTTTAAATGTGAAAATGAAGCTCAGGGTTTTCAGAATGCTGCTGCACAAGCCCAGGTGAGCTGACAGGAGCATGACTCTGACAGTCACTGTTAAACTGGGGGTGCTTGTGTAAGCAGTTGGGCATAATAGGACCTGAGAAAGATATGACTTTAGGACAGCTTTTATAAACTGTTAGCAGCACACTCCATTCCCAACTGAATTCTACTGCACTGCTGCTCTGAGCCTGAGCACATCCACACTACAAATGCAGGGGTGTCATGAGCTGATAGTTCCACCACTTTAGCTCTCATTACTTCAGTACTCACACTCATGTTCTAGCCTGAACTCTCTGTGGAGATTAATCTGATAAAAGCCTCAGACTATACTCAAAGTACCCTTTAAAACCAAACCAAATCAAACCAGAACACAAACAAAAACCCAAACCAACAAACCCACAAGCAAACACCAGTGCTACCTCTGGCTTTTTGGTTCTCACCAATGAATCTCATGGATTCATGGACCTAAAAGTAAAATGTCCTGTTATCCTAATGGCCCAGTGACCCAGCAGAGGACAAGTAATGCTTCAAGGCTTCACTACATTCACATCTATTAATACCAACTAGGGATTCAGACTTCTGTTTTAACTTATGTCAAAATCACTCTTTCCTTGCCAAATATAATAGCTGTTCCTCTAAACACTGTCCCCCAGAGAGTATTCACTTTTCTGAACCAGCTAATAATGCACTGCCTGCAGTATTTTTTTTAAAGGTTGGGTCCTTCCAATGTCACTTTCTTATCCAAAAAATACACCCTCTTTGTGGTCCTGAGAGAACCAAGAACTGTGAACTAACTTCAGCAGTACAGTACACATCCCCTTCCAGAGCCAGGACCCTGTTCTTTAGATGGTTCCAGGAACAACTTCCCAGTGGTTCCCATGTGATGGTTTTTCCATCATATTTCTCAAAACAACTGACAGGCATATTTTAGACAGAGCTTAACTGATGAGGTCCCTAATTAGCATATTGTTCCAGGTTTCCTGCAGGAAAATACCTGAAATGATAGACCAGTTTTGCTTTGACTTAGTGGACCCAAGTCTTTGTAGCAATGTATACTTCACACTTGGACAGAACTTGCATCTCTTTTTCTTACTTATAACCTCCTGTACATCAGAAAGCTTTTCACTTTATATTTCAGAGTGGAAGAAAGACAGCATATCTCAGAAAAACAGATCAGAAGCCATTTGGAGTTCCCATCTGCAAATCTCTTCATTTTTCTACACAGAGCATAAAGATCATGAGTATGGGTGAATGGAGAATTACACGACTCAGGCACTGTAAGATGAAGTCTGAAAAAAGACATCTGTATCTGCTTGGCTACACATCTCAAGCCTGGGAGAGAGGCTGTGTCATACTGAGCATTGATTTTCTTGCATATAGCACTATTCACCTTTATCTTCCCACAGTATATTAAAAAAGAGACTAAACTACCATTTTGTACTGAATTGTATTATTCCTCCTATCAACCAGAAACATCTCAGGTGAGAATCCTGTCAAATCAGAAGTGGCAATCCACAGCAGCAGCCACAGAGCAAAGCTGGCAAAGCCATGCCCATCATGGCAGCTTTCTTACACTCCCTAAGCCTAAACCAAAACATTACAATATCAAACATCAAAACAAACATCAAACAACATCAAAACTTAAGGCTTTTTTATGATATTACTTTGGAAATGTTTAATCCATTTCCTAACCCATTTCTCTCTGGGTCATTACGTACTAGGCATTAATTGGCTGAACATAAAAACTCAGGGCCAAGCCTCAACTCACAAACCCTGTAACCTCACAAAAACACAAACATCTGAAAAACACAGAGTCTGCATTGCACAGTTTAGGAGCCCAATTGTTTATTTTTCCAGGCTTTTCCCAGTCATTCATTACAATCAATTGGAAAAGAAGTTTGGATCAGTTGGACTTGATGATCTTAGAGGTCTTTTTCAACCTTAATGATTCTAGTGTTAGTACAATTATTACACTGCTTTATTAGACACCATATAGCAGATGGGAAATAACTTTGCCAACATCTAACTTTTCCCAGCTTAGTAATCAGGGTAATTACTATTAAGTTTTCTATGGAATTATCCAGCACATTCACTTTTCTACCTTGCATTGCACTCAAGGACAAAAAAGCCTGTATGAAAGAATCATATATTCAGTTAATTTCTTTTTTTCAAGAAATGAATTTTACTGTGTGGGAGTGTATAATCTCAGAACACACCATTTATCTTGGAAGAAGTTGTAATCAATTCCAGTTATGTTTTTTATTTCAGTATGATGAACTAAAAACCCATCCCATCTAAAGTAAAAAGCTTTCTCAATATTTCTCCCTCTTAGACACAATTTGTCTTCTGTCTTCCTTTCTCAAATAGCCATTATCTATGGTCTCCCATCACAGCTTCATATTGAAACTGCCCTGCTTCAAATCCTACATTCTGTAGAATGGAATAGAAGCAAGCATGGACTTCCTTCTTTTAAAGGAAACTGAGATGGTGAGAGGCCTTGTCTGGCTTAAGTATTTGCTTCTTCACTGAGAAATTAAACTATACCAAATTTGTTTCAACAGGAAAGTATCCAGAAAAAATCCAGTTCACAAAAGAAAAGCCTTGAACATTGTATGCCATATTTCTACTTTACTGAGCAAGTTCAATTGGTTATACTGGATCAGTTAAGACTGAGAGAAAAAGGCTTGATGAAGATTTCCTATGATCTGGAGCAAAACAGATACCACAGCAAACAAGTATAAAACATCAAAACAAACATTTCAAAATTGCAGCAACAAAGTGTTGGTACTGAATACCATTTTAGTGTTGCGTGTTAACCATGAACTGAACGATTTCTTTTCCATCAGGAAGAATAATTTAAATACTAACTCACATAGACATCAAGGACTTCATTTGTTGGCCCATCAGCCAGAAAGGACTCCCCTGCAGTGCTGGAGATCTCATTGGGGCGTCTGTAGGTGAACATTGTGCCCCCTCCTTCGTACCTGCCCGGCCGGTCGATGGCCCAGTTACCGTTGATGATGGAGCGTCCCGAGCGGCTGCGCAGGGCTGCGGGGACACAAACACAAGCACTTGTCACAGGAAAGCCCCTTCCCACATGCAGGGACACAAACACAAGCACTTGTCACAGGAAAGCCCTTCCCACATGCAGGGACACAAACACAAGCACTTGTCACAGGAAAGCCCCTTCCCACATGCAGGGACACAAACACAAGCACTTGTCACAGGAAAGCCCCTTCCCACATGCAGGGACACAAACACAAGCACTTGTCACAGGAAAGCCCCTTCCCACATGCAGGGACACAAACACAAGCACTTGTCACAGGAAAGCCCCTTCCCACACTGCTGCCCAGTCAGCTCCCCACAGCTGCACAGAACACTCTCAGGTATTCCTGATGCCAGGCAACAAAGCTGATGAAAAAAACAGTTATATTAGTAAAAAACTCAGCAAATAAACACAAAGCAATCTTAGAAAACTGTGTCTCAACACTTCGTAGGTTTACACTGTAGGAAAAGAAGGAAAAATCAAAGACAGCTTGGAAATCTTTTTCAACAGTTTCTCCTAGGTGGCCATGTGACTCTCAGCCAGCCAGCAGCACACACAGCACACATGGATGCCAAGGAAGTGGTTTTCCTGCACTTTCTTCCCATTGCATGGACTAGTTTGTGATTTAGGCAGAACAAATCACAGAGTCAGGTACAGAAAACCAGTGCATTGCACAATGTAGAAGGACCAAACAACGTAGGAGCACATGAGTACCCTGAGCTGCCAAATGTTCCTGTTATTCTTCATGATGCCCTTTGGCTGGTCCCTCCACTTCCTCTTCAGAACAACTTTGTCAGAACATCTGCAGAGTCCTGACCTGCAGCACTGCTTGGAGTGCTGAGCATTCTGAAAATGCTCTGTAGGATCCCTTGCTTAAAGAAAGTGACTTGCAAATCAGACACTAGCCAGGGACTGATAAAATATGGATTCAATGTCCTGCTGGGCAGTGCCTTCCCTTGGTTATTATGGGCTAGTCACTGGTTTGGTGACATAGGAGCCTCTGTTCCTCCTCATTCCTATTTTCTTTATCTGTCTATGTGACTATAATTTTCAGTCTTTAAGGTCAGAAACTCCTGCCACATATATGCATAATATATGCAATACTACAGTTGCATTATTTTACATATATACATACATATAAATATATATACACATATAGAGAGAGAGAGAGAGGCTGAAGCCCTATCAGACATTGCTTAAGGACACAGGAATGACAGAACCCTTAGTTTCTCTAAAGGCTCTACTCATAGATTTTCAATTTTATTACAAAAGAATTTTCTTTTAAATAAAAACTTTTAAAGAGACAGTATAATCTAGTAATACCCTTGGCTTTATTTTGCTTGGTAATTTACTTTTTAAAATCCAAATTAAAGGTACAAGCTTTGAACTTAAAAAAAAATTTAGGGTCAAGGAGCCAGTTATTCCAATTTGCTTCTTCTTCACCCTGTCTCAACAACAGTGATACTCAGTTAAAATGCTCTCAACATTATACACAACTATTTATGCTACTAGGAAAAACTTACATGCATGGCCTAAATGATGGGAAATTAGATTTATGCTACTAATTCCAAAGTAATACACATTAGAGACAAAACTCTTCTTTTTTTGTACATATTCAAGACATCTGAATTAACTTAACTAATCAATAGAAGCAGTCTTTGTGCTTTGCTGCAGGACTCAGAACAGAACATCCCATGAGAAGGGACAGTGACACTCCCTTGTCTTGTTAGGTTGTAAAATTCAACATCTTTTGACTCAGAGGGGTTGCTGCTGACTACCCAACTATTTATAATTTGCTTAATATTGATGAAATATTTTTATAAAAGCAAAAATGTCAATGAATTTAATGGCTTTGGATCAGACCCTGTAAATGTAATCACACATGTTGAACTTTTATTTTACTTAACGCTACATGTTTATTTTCCCAAGAGCTGCCATACATCCACTTGCTTCCTAGGCTTCATTTACTGACATGCCAACAAAACAATCTCTATACTGTGGACATTACTTGAAAAATATTTTATACAACATCAGCCATGGAAATGGCTTCAGCATTCCTCATATCGTGCAGAGAGGAAAAATTGCAGCTCAAAAATATTGCACACAGGCTAAACAGGAAATCCAGCCACATTATTTGCTATTTACACTTTTTTACTCTTTGATTCAAACAACTATGGATTAAAAACTTCTGCAAATGTATTAAGAGACTGATTTTACTTTGGTTTATTAATGTGGAACACTTCCTTAACTTTATGATCTGAGTATTTTTTCTTAGATTGATGCTAAACAAATAAGATAAATGAATCATCAAGAGCTCAAGAAAAAAAAAAGAGAGCTGGCTAAGATTGTTATTAATAATGCAACTGTAGAAATATGGCTGTCTGAAAAACTGAGTGCACATTAAACTTTCATTTCAAATCCATCATATGACACATTTGAAAGAGGCCTCTCCATAAAAAGGGAAAATGTGCCTCTTTTATGTTTTGATCACTCTGCATCCACCACCTCAAGCCTGCCCCCTGAAGAATTTTTATGGTGTTAATATTTTTAGCCAAAGCATGAAAGATTATGAGAAGCTTTACCATTAAGTCCTCATGAGGAATTCCTCATACATGCTGTAGCCCATTTAATCTATCTTTCATCTTGGAAACAACTTTTAACTAAAACTGTGTTGTTTACAGTGGCCTTCAATAATGTTTTGCATTATGTGATATGGAGTATTTCAGGACCCAGAGTGATGTGGAGTATTTCAGGATTCAATTCTGATTAACTTCTCCATATTAGTAGTTTGATATATATTTTAAGTGTCTTGCTGAATGACTCCTATTTTTTAACCATATCTGAAGAGAAATATTTATGGTGTGGGTGTAGTACCTCACTATTTGCAGTACATTTTCACCCAAAATAGGCACAGTACCAATAACAAAATGAAACTTCTTAAATCTGGCAACAGCACTAACATGCAAAGCAATAGCGTATATTTTTCTGTCCTAAGGCTTTTCTGTCTGGGAGAACAGTGTCCTAAGTCCTACTTAATTGCTTTACAAGCCCTATTAAGGCTGCAGACAGACAGAATTGAAGTTCTTTCCCATACCCATGAAGTGTCTCCCATTTGGTCCTGCCCCACAGAGAGTGAAGCAGGGAGCAGTTCCCCTCTCTGGGAACAGCCTTGCAGCTGTGGCCAGTGGGAATCCAGGGCAGGGCCTGGCTGCTGGAGTCAACTGCAAATGTCTCACTGGTGATTCAATCCAGGGAACCTGCACAAGCTGCAGATGCATTCAAGTCAAAGACTGAAAAGACATCATAAAATGTTCTTTGATAAAGGTCCTCAACAAAGGCACCTCCAACAGGCGAGTGGGCGACATGGATGGGGCTCGCTCTCTCTGCATTTGCTTTGCAGCTGTCAACCAAAATCCAAAGCATCTTACAGGCAAAGTGCAGCAACTTTCTTGTTTTTTACACCATAAGCACAATTTTTACTTGACACATCACATTTGAAGCATTTTCCTTGTATTTTATTTTAACAAGCTTTCTATAGAAACACCACTTTCCCAGCACCTTTTAAGAAAGTGCCCAGACACAGCTGCAGTAAATAGTCAAGACTACTTCTGAGTAACCACTTTGATGAAAGAAGTAAAAGAAACATGCAACTTCTCCTTTTTATCTTTCCTGCACAAAAATACATTATATGGAGCTTTCAGAGACAAATCTAAAATATTCACATATTGCATTATAAAAATCAGTGCAGGGTGGTGCAATCTTGTACAACTCAGCCCCACAGATAGCCTTTGGTGACATCTCCTGGGAGGTAAGTCAGCTGGCTTCATGGTACTAACCATGAGGAATGCAACAGGAAGAGAAACTTGGAAGGGAAGGGCTTGTTGGAAAAGTGGAGCAAATGGAAAAGTCCAGAAAGTGGCAAAGTGCAGCAAATGCACAGAGCTGGCCTTTAACTCTGAGCAGCCATACCCACAGCCTGCTGACCTGAGCAACTCCTACAACCAGCGGCTACTCCTGAATGCATTCCATCTTGCAAGACTGGCAGGCATGAAGGCAGGCTGTGTTTTGTGATACTGAATAATTTTTTGGAATTTTTTTGAGGATTTTTTTAATGTCTGAAGTTGTCTTCAAGTGCTTTTGGAGAAGAGAATTTTGGTTGTCTGCCTTTCTATACAATTACACCATAATACAGACCCCTATTCTTAAATATATTACTTATTTTTTATTACATATATTACTATATTACTTATTTTTTTACCTAGAAGAAACTTCAAAATCTGCTTTTTAGAAATCCAACAAACATCTTTGCTTACAGCTTTGAGTAGCTTGGACATATGCTTATTTTGTAATGGTACTGTTGAATTTATCCATGAACTGAGTAGTTGTCATAACATTGCAAATTAAATATGACACATAGTAATTATTGCTAGCATTAGCAGTCAAGCAATTGCTTAAATATTTTTATAGTAGGCATTAGATAAAAGTACCAGATTCCCAACACTATTAAAAGGAAATGATAATTCAAGTATACTATTATTTCCAAGGAAAGGTTTGCACAGTTGTTTTTCTTATCTAAAATATTAACAGCAGAACTTCAGGTCAACAGCATAATCTTGTTCAATAAGTTATTCAGATATTCTCCTTGGGAAGCTATCACACAAAAAAATCCTGCTTCAAAGGGGAATAAATTTGAAACAGTGAATTTCATTAAACCAATTTTGCCAAGTTTGTCCTGAGGTCCCACTTTGGCAGGTTTTACCCCTCCACCAAGACAGTGTCAAAAAAAGCAAGTACAAGAGATTCCTATTCGGTTGCCTTAGGTGTAATTTAGTGTTGTTTTAGTTTTGAGAAAGCAGGCATCTTCTGGGTGCATTTCCTAATGATTATGAGAGCAGCAAGTCCCACTATCACTTTTTGAATATTCCAGATTTTTTTTTTTACCTGCAAAAAGAAAATACTGTTTATTTGCTTAAAAGCAATTATTTTGCAGTTAATCACTGCAAACAGAAATGCTCCTTTTCTGCACTGCAGCAAACAGTCACTTTCCATTTTGGAGGATCCATTGAACTAGTGCTTCCCCAATTTCCTCAGAGAGAAGCTCCCACTTCTCTCAGTTGTGCCTGCTCCTTTTTGTGCTTGACTCTGTAAGCCCTGCTGATGCATCAGCTCAAGGAAAATGCTGGGGCAGCAAAGCAGAGCAGACAATTAACCACTGATGCAAATAAGTATTACAGGCTTTGAGAAAAAAGCCAGATTTGCCCTATAGCTGTACAGTCTGTTCAGGCCCAGACACTACAGCAGGTCTGAAGTCTCCATGGCTTCAGTAAAAACCCCAAAGGAAGAGCAGGGTCAATCTGCATGGTGCCAAATACTGAGCTTCTGTCAGGAGAGGATGCAGGATTTCCCCATGCTTTTTAGCAGTCTTCTCTGATAGGTATTAGTAACAGCCCATGAAACAAAACCATATTAACTAGTCTAGGCTTCCTCTTCTGTCTTTTTGGTGAGATGAGAAGCATAATTTGAGAAACCCCTTCTCTGACTACAGCATTCTCACACTGTGACTGCTGAGACCTTGGCACACGAGGTACTGCAAAATACACAGGCAGATATATGACCTGACATGTGCAAAATGTGACCATTTGGCATTTATTGTGCTTCCATGTCACTGCTGCTCTCCCACACATCATCCTCAATCCCAGTGGGAACAATCCCAGTGCAACACAGACCTTTGGAAAACCATATAAACAGTAGTGTCACTCAGGCAGGGAAATGCTCTGCATCCTATTACCCAGCTGCTACACTGAGACTGAAAACCTGTGTCTGTGTACAGCCTGGAGCACTGAAAATGGGGAGCTCATGAAGCAGATTTGATGATGCAAGTAAAAAACATTCATCAAAGCAGAATTTCAGCATTTTGTTAATTCTTGCACTGCAAGGCATAAGCATTCCTTATGAATTGCATCTTGGATTTAATTTTCAGTTTTCTTCCTATTACTGTTTCCCTTTAAAATTGCTCTAATAAAATGCCTTTTCCCATTTTCCAAGGAGGTGCTCTTGAGTGATTGATGACTTTTAATATTATTATTCCTAAGTACAAAACTAATAACACTTACATGATTTCAAGGCTTTCCATGGGGAGTAAGTTATGCCAAGGCAGTAATTCTGAATGTTCAGATATGGCTCTAAATAGCAGAGAATTAGGGAACACTAAAGAGTATGCTTACCCAGATCATATAATTTAGTTTCTAAAAGCATTTATTGGAGGCCATACTAACATTTCCCAGGAAAGTAAACGAAGGAATAAGAGGAAACAACAGAGATGAAGTTAATTTTTAGGCTAGTGCTATGTTTATGAGGTCTCTAGCACAAAACCAAACCTGCCTAGGCCTCTTTAGTGTGACAGGCTTTATCAAAGTCAGGGAAGTGTGAAGGCATTAATGGTCTATGCTGTTCATGACATATGCAAATATTGGCACTGCATCTCAATAACCACCACAATTAAACAGGCAACAACTCAGCTCTTCATCAAGGGTGCTTCAATTCCTACTTTGTACCAAAGTATGGACTGCAATGAGCAAAGAACTCCTGTTAGAAATACCATCACTCCTGAAAAATCCCTTCATTTTATCAGGCATGTATTACAGCCCCCTATACTGGGGGGAAGCACAAGACAAGCTATCAGAAGGCCAGCACAACATTTGTTGAAGATAAGCATCGTTCCAACAAAATCTGAAAATGAGCAGATTCCATTATTCTGTGAATGACCCAATCTAAAAGGACTTACACAACTAATACACACAATGACAGTACACCTAGCCATTCTCTATAATTATATACTTCAAATACATTTTATTAAGTACTATTAAAATAATCTATAAAAACCTCTCTCTCTTATAACTTGAACAAAAATTTCCCTTGAGTTGAAGGGGTAGAAGTGGTTGGCTAAATTCCCAACTCCACTAAAGTCTATGTAAATTTTCTGCTGTTTAGTTGCATGTAATTTTACTGTTGCCATAAAAATACTGAAGAGGAAGGACAGAAGGACAAAAATAGACTGAGAGGAATTAAATATGAAGAGAAGGACAACACCAAGCTCCAGAGAACCAGAGTGAGAATCATACACGTCTTGTATCTGTAACTATGTTGAATGTATAGCCCATTGCATATCTACTATTTTGTTTTGGGAAATGCAGCACTTCAAAGAAAACTCCTATGGTTCAGAAGACTCTAGAAATTAATCAATAGAGTCTAACTCAAAATTGTGGGCTTTTTTTAATATAGAAATTCAAAATCCCTTTTCCCACTCTTACTTATACATTCTTAATTTCTTTCTGTAAAGAAGGCAGGACATAACTGAGGTTACAGTTTCTTAGTGGCAGTGTCAGAACTTCAGCTCTTACAGGGCATAATTAGAATTTTTATCTAAGCCCAGTAAAAAAGCAGGGCTTGAATTCTTAGCAATGTATTTCCTACCCTATGTCAGTAACATCAGGAAACAGTCTCCACTGGCAATAGCTGTAAATCAAGGATTTAGAAATAACAAACAACGTTCAGGACTGGTAGTCTCCAACAGGGATACATTTCCAGAGTAGCATGTGATATTTTAGCCATGCAGCTCCAGCTGAACCTGCAGATGATAGGATTTGTCTTAGTTACATTATTTCAGTAAGAATCTGGTTCTTGTATTTCAGGAGTTGATTGGACTGGCTGCTAATGGCTCTGAACATGATAGCTGAGCCTCCTGGCACAGTTCAACTGCATCTTAGTGAACCCAGCACAGAAACTCAGCACACATTTGGCAAAAGTCCTTTGGGTAGATAAATGCAATTGAATTATCTTCTAATCTAGACACTACTTCAGTCAGAAGGGCCAGATTAGTGAAATGCACATGTGTAAATACCCCACTTTTTTCTCCAGCTGGCATAACAAAAAGTGTTTTGTACCTCCTTGCACTCCTGTCAACTGCCAAGAATTGGAATAATTGTATGACAGCTAAACTAAACCAGCAGATTGTGACATTTCTGCAGAAAAGACCACTCTATGTCACAAGAATTAAAAGCTGAAGTAGAAACTGCTTCTTTTGTTTGCTAAATAGCTTTTGTTCCTTGCTATGAAAAACTGGAGCTAATGAATACTCCTAAACTGTTTTGAATTTCAAGTGGAATTTCTCAAGAATTTTGGAAGCTCTGTGTGGTGAAGTTAAACACTGGAACTCAAAAGACACAGACTGAGCTGCAGAGCACTGCTGGGTCCCCTGGCTTAGGCTCGAGTTGCTCTGGCGCTGGGTCTGACACTGCTGCTCTCTGGAGGCCCCTCACACCTCGTGGCTGGTTTCAGGCTGGGCTGACACAGGCACTGAGGTCCCAGGTACACTCAGGTCTCAGTGAGTGCTGACACTGGCATGGAGGAGAACCTGAAATGGTTTCCCTGTCCTGGCAGGAGCCCCCAGGGTGCTGGGGCCCGGCAGCCACGGGCCCTGCAGGGCAGGCAAACCTCAGACCAGGGGAGATGAGGGCACAGAGAGTTGAGAGCAGACAGAGACCAGACTGTGGGGGAGAAGATGGGCTCTGATTAATTAATCCTGACCTTTAGGGTAAGGACACACGTGCTTTGATTAATTCAGTGCCCATTACAGTAAGGATACAGCCACAGACTAAAGCAGACAGACTGCCCCTGCCCAGCCCTAAAAAATCACCCAGCTCTTCACTCATTCTTTCTTCCAATTAAAGTTGACAACAGCATGTAAACCTTAGTCTTTCACTTAAAACAACAATCATTCATTACACACCCTCTGGAGTATTTGACTCCTAGTGAAGAAAAATGCCAGACACTTGGGAGAGGTTGTCTCCATTTACCTGAGTACACTCTTCCAGAAGAGGAAACCTGGCACAATAAGCTGGGTGGTCAGAGGAAAGCTGGAAATACAGCACTGCTATCACTTTCTCAGGCATTATCTTCTGGCTATAAAGGCTTGGAGCAGTATCACTCATGTTATTGTTTATGTCAGTTCACACATTTTAATATAAAAAAGATGTCTGGGATGGAACTGATTTGATATTTATTTGACAAAGCCATCAAACCATGTGAAACACACAACTGATACCTGGAGGGAAGCCCAGAAATCTATAGACATGACAAAACCAGAAATCATCACATTTTATTGATGGCTTTTATAGCTCCAAAACCAACAAAGAATATGACTGAAATATTTTACAAAAAGTAGCACAGGATCATTCCAAATACAGAGAGCATTTCAGAGTATCACATCTCACTCTATTGCTGTTCTTTATTCCCAAGCTACCTACTAAGCTAATGAAAAAAAAAAAATTCTCTGATCAAACTACTCACAGAAACACAGGAAAAAATTATGGGTGTGCAAGGTGTGAGTCTAACCTCAGATCATCAGATAACTCTGGCTAATTAATGGCAGCATTTTGTCTGCAGCACAGATGAAACAGTGCAGTCCAGATTCCAAACAAACAATAGAAGAAAATGAGTTAAGTATAGCTAGCACAAACTATGTAATTATTTTGCCATCAGGAACTGAATTTATGCTTTTCCAAGCATACGTGGGAAAGAATACATTAATAAAAAGAAAGTTTCTCTCTTCTTTTAGCAAGAAGTAACTTATTTTTTTCCCCCTACAGTGTGCAAGCAGATCACTTGTAAACAGTTCTGCAGACAGTTGCTCCTAATTCTAAAGTTTGATCTTCTAGACCTCCTGCATCAGTCCCACAGATCTCCTGATCAATGCACTGTACAGGGACTGTTATATACAATGGTGTCAAATTATAGAAGCTGACTGAAATTAATTTATCCTTCTGAACATTAAATATTCAACATTTCAGAAGAAAGTTTCTAGCATCTCCTTAGGAAAAAAATCCTTGTCTTTCTATCTTTGATTAAGTCTTATTAAAGTTTGATAAGCTCTCTTTTCCCTTTAATAGGATATTTCCAGTACCACCTTTTCAGAACCATAAAAAAGTGATTAAATACAGGCCTAATTTTTGCTTAAACCAAAATTCGTACACTCCATAATCTATTTTTTCTGCATTTGAGACAGCATTTTTCACACTGTTTACATTAATAGTGAATTTAATTTTTGGTGAAAGTACATCCAGCACACGTAGCTTCATACTCAGCTGGGAACATTTTTTCCATGTTTGAGATAAATAAGCAAATCTTTTTATGAATGCTGTCTATGAGTGAAGAGCCTTTTCAATATCCACCCTCCCAAAGTAATTTAAACTAGTTTCCTGTTATAAACACAAACTAATCAATTACTGCAATGTAACATGTTACACATGTCTAGGAAATATGTGATGCTACTGAAAGTTAGCACGAACTCTTAACCAATGGTACAAAGTCTTCAACTTTACATAACCTATTTTAATACAACTCAAGCAAAACCAGGAGTTTTATCAGGGGGAGGGTAAATAGAAAGCAATCCACCTTTTCAATCCAGGTTTTTGTGGACTAGCCCATGATGACTGCCATAATTTCAAGTGGTTACACTCCCAGGCCACTGCCACATCACAAATCAAAGCGCTGATGTTTCTGTGCTCGTTGTATTCCAGGGACAGGACCTCAGAGAGCCCCTCCCAAAGCTCAACACATGAACAGGGCAGGCTGCCCCTCCTTGGGGGCTCAGCTGTTTATCTCCACACCCTGGGATCCTGGGGGAAAGGCCATGGCTTGGGAGAAACTGCTTTGCTGCAGTTTCTGTAGTATCTGCTGAACAACTGTGCGTGGCCTTTGCTTAATTACAGCTGTGTCACTGGGAGCACACACTGCAGCCTCCACTTCACCTCCTACTCCTGACTAAGGAAACACTGAAATGGTCTCACTGCTGACCACAGAACCAAGAAAAGCCTTTGGAGAGAAAAAAAGCCAAAGAGAATCAACTGTATCAACTTCAGAAAGGCTTTGGGATCCTTTAGAGGTTAGACATGTAGAATGCAACTGGTTTGTGCACAGCACAGTAGGCTGGGAGTAACTGCCAAGGCTTGCAGAGCTTGAGTAGGTATTATAAAATATAAAGCAATTGAACTGCAGATGCAGTCACTCAATAAAGCTGCTGAGTTACCTACATTTAAAAAAAATGCACAAGCTAAGTTTGAATAAATTAAATGAACCAAAAAAGTCTGTATCAGAGACTATTATATCATTCCAAGTAATCACCAATCCCTACATACTTCCTTGATGATTTTATATAGATATAAATCCAGGTTAAAATATTTACTAGCATTTTAAAAGATGTATTGGTAGAGTGAGTCTTTATTGGAATGAGTTTTGGTATTTTCCTTTATACTGCCTTTCACTTAGCATCTTCTTTCCCTTACTTCCTCCAACATTTCTTTTCCATTTACCTTGTTTGTTTCTATACTAGCTGCCTAAAAAGAAGTCTAACCTAAAGCACAAACCCTGTCTGCATCATCCAAAGCCATAACCAGCTCATCCAACAATGTCTATTCCACTCAAGCCAGTAAAATCATCACATGCATCTGAACTGAGATTCTCTTCTGCTTAAAGAACCCACCAAAACACAACCCCAAACCAACCCAAATGCCCAAAAATAAACAAAAAAGGCAACAGAAGGGTTCAATTCCTTTCTCAAATACGAATGTAAACACACTGTTTCTTTCCACTGCTAAAGCCTCATGAAGAGAAAGACTGCAGGGCTTTGTAGCACCATTTTCAGTTACCACCACCCTGAATAGATGGCTGCTGGTGTCACAGCAAACTGAGCTCAATGTTAACCCACAGGACCAAGGCTTCTTCATCACTCTCAGCCAGGAGCAGGGCAGGAAGCTCAGCACTTCATCCAGCACCTAACGCTGCAAACAGCACAAGAGCTTCAAGGCACTGATCAATAATGGCTTCTAATGCTTACTTAAGCAGAGTAGGAACAATAAAGCAGCAGAAGAAAGCACATAATTGGATTAAATTTGTAAAGAATTAAGACCTTATTGCACAAAAGCAGGAGTTTTTAAATTGGTGTTTGTGCACACTAAACAAACAGACCAAAGAGCCACCTCCATGTTACAACCTGTTCAAACCCCAGGATTACTGCTGCACTCTGAGGGGTGCCCTCTGTCACCCTGGTTGCCAGTGACCAAAAAAGACAGCATGTTACTGCAGGCTCACCTTTATGCAACATACCAAACTTAGCAGATCATGAATTTCTCAAGAGCTCTTCTCCCATCTCTTAGGCTCATTTCAGCCTACACTAAATAGGAAGATGCTACAAACCTGACAGAGTGCAAGTAACACTGCTCATTTAAATTGACAGATTGAAATGCTACTCATAGTCTAGCATGGTATTTATCAGTCTCCTTTTAATCAGTCACTGCATCGATGTTTCCAAGTTCCCAACCCATTCAATTAACAACTATTTTACTTCCAAATTAAACATCATGCTTGTATTATCTTAAAGGATCATAAATTCTAAGGAAAATATCTGATCATAACTGACAATGTGAACTAGGTATTAAAGGTCTTTCTGGACAAAACTGACGTGCATTTGTTCCAAGTTCAGTGAGTTTCAACACTGCACATTTTTTCATTTATAATCCTATCAAAAATCCACACAGCAACTTCAGCGGTCAACAGCATTTCCTGATTAACTTCAGTGAAGACAGAAACAAACCCCACCCTAAATACCAAAATGGTTCCCTTTACTTATTGTCAGATACAGTTTAGGATAATGGTCATTTGAGAGATAAAGGAATTTTCAGTAATCCAGTGGAGAGAGAAAATATTTTCCACTTCCATACTAGGTTATATCCAGAAATACCGATAACTTTATTTTGTTTTGGTTTTCTTTTCAATTTATTTAACATGTCTTTCTCTTGACTCTTACACAAAATCTATTCCATCTGTTTCCAAGTGCATCTTCATTTGAGGTGGTACTCCCATTCTGATGACTAGGTTTTAAAGCTCTTTATTCACATCAGGTCTTACTATACCCTGCTTTGCTTCCCAAGCAAGGAGCCAGGCCCTTCAGCTGGCCTGTGGCAGCCCAGGCCCAAGGAAATCAATGGCACTATTGTAATTTGGGAGCTGCACAGGATCTGCCCCTGCTTGTTTAACAGCAGCTTTTTTACATCCACAAGCACGAATGCATAAAAGTCTGCTCAAAGTTCAAAAGTAGTTTTAATTTTCGTACCTTGCTTTTCAAGCACTTTTAAAGTTATTTGGGCAGTTGAAAAAAAAACAAACAACCCAAAACAAAGCATTTTTTCCAGCTAGGCTGCAGAAGTGCTCAGTACAGTAGTGAGTGCTTGATGGGCACTTCCAGGCTGCTCCTTACCCTGCTCACAGGATCGTGAGGATCCAATTAATTAATGTCAGAAAAACACTCTGAAGATAAGAAGCACTTTCTGTGATGATTTTCTCAAAGAAGCAAGGAGCTTTTGTTTAAAAAGCCAAATTCTGGATGGAGGCATGAAATACAAACCCATACACTGGTGGATTTTAGCAGAAAACACCACTGAGAGAAGGTAAAGGAGGGCAGCGTTGCACAGCAAGAAGTTTTAGTCACTGTTCCCACTTTCCCTCTGGAACTACTCAGCATGTTGAATGGATTTTAAGCCCTAAACAGCTACACTGCTATTTATGATTAATTTTAAGAGGCAGTGTCTTGAAATACTTCTGGAATATCTTAATGATCTACTGAAGTCTGGGAGCCTTTCAAAGACCAGGAAGCCTGGGCAGCTCTGCTTCTGCTCAGGGGCACTGTGAATGCTAAAGGCTGCAGGAGATGAAAGCTCTGGCCTGTTCCTGCATTCCCTCAGAAGATCATTTCTAGCCCATGGAAATGGACTCTGTGAAAGCTGGATCATCATGCCAGCCAGGAGGTTCTAAATAATATTTAATTCCATTCCATCATTTCTGCTGGGGATGCCAACAAGCAGCACCTTTCATTGCACCTCACTTTCATCTCTGATTTGAAACCCAGTGCTTTGTAAAAGATGACTGTAATTCATCAGATGTACAACGTGTCAAAACAGAACCAGGACTTCACTAACTCAGACCAATTACACACATTACTATTAACATTAAACATTTGCTTGAAAAACCTGACTTATAGAGCGTGTTTTTAAGGTTTTAAGTTGTCAGAGTCAGCACTTATGCAGACCTAGTGAATTCCACCACTGCATTATTCTGCACAATTAGTGAGAGAATTTTTCTCCTTGCAAGGGGTGGCACTGAACTGCCTTAGAAGGAGAGCAAAACCAGGGGTGAGAACTGCAACTCAGAAATTAAAGGTTTTTTTCACAGTTTTCAAGGGAAGAAAGTCACAGCATGGTTGTTTTATACTGGAGGAGGGAAGAAAAAGCCCAGGTAGGTGGGGATGCAGAACAGATACCAGTTCCTGATAAAAACAAAATCCAACAGGAATTTGACTCCACATAAACAGTGCTGTACCAATGTTGAGACCACAGCAACAGATGACTCACATATGAGCAGATGCCATAACCTGATCATACAAATTCAGTTGAGTGTTAATTCATTCTACCTCTAAGACAGGATGAAAATTCAAACATAGTAAATTAAAATGACACAATCCAACCAATTGGAAAGAAAACAGCATTAGTCCAGTACTAATGACAGTAAGTTCATCAGGAAAACCTGCATCTCAGATGCATACACAAAATACACTAAGGAAACACTAGAAATTGTGTAACATCACTGTGTAATCCAGTCAATGTGCTTTGTGACAGTATTCCTGTGCTCTAACATGCAGCACTCTGAGGTTTAGATTTTCTCACCCTACAGTCTGACAGCCAGCTCATTAACACTGTAATACTAAGCAGAGTTGAGGGTCTCTACAGAGTATCCCCAGCACCTACAGAATCAAGGCCACTGGAGATGCATATAACTAATTTAAAAGGGAAGCTGCACTCCAACATGCCTGATTTGGGTTAGACCTCATAGGTATCCTAACCATATTACCATTGTCTTCTGCTTAAAATGAGTGATGAAGCTATAAGACTGAAAAAAGCCTTCATAAACTCACCTCCAGGGAAGTGTCACATTTCTATTGCTACATCTGCATTAGGAATGATACTGAAATAAAACACAAATGCTTACATCCCATTCCTCCCTCCCTGTCTCTTCCTCCTCAACCTTTAGATATATCCAAGGCAGGAAAAAATGATTCAGTTTGATTTCACCTTTGCTTCAATAATGTTTGCATTGGACATGCTAAAGACTTAGCACAGATTTTTGCCATAAAGAAACACTCCCAAGGGCCACTGCCAGGACAAGTTAATTCAATATTAACCTGAACACATTAATGGAATTTCCCATGTTTATCTTTATAAATTATACTATCTATAAGGTTCATGGCAATGTACTAAATTACAAACATGTGACACTTCTTCACAAACAAACAGAGCAGAATACAATTCTGTAATTTTCCTTTGTAGTTCTCCAAAATCTGCACAACTGCTCAGAACTGAAGTCACACTAACAGGCATGGGGAAGGAATCCTCTGTTCATTCATAAAGCAGTGAACCTTTGCTTAAAGTAACTCACAAACTTTGAAGTTTCAATGCAAAATAGCTCTCCCTCTAATAAAGCTGACTGCTGGCAGAACAATAAACTAGGTCTGGGGCTCATTAGGACTCTATGAACAGTTTCAAAACAATCCACGAGCAGCTCTTCTGAACCAGAGACTCAAAAGCTTCAGGGATGAGCTATGATGAGCTATTTAGTGAGGTAAGGGTTAGAGGAAAAATTGATTTCTCACTGTATCAATAGAGAAAGTCAGAAGAAAAGTCAGAAGTTCTTAAGACTATGTGCTTTTGTTTCAACAGACACATGAGAGACTTTTCTTCAGAAGTCTGCCTTGCTAAAAATGCAAAAGAAAATTTTGATGCTGAAAAGTTACAATCTATTGACACAAATGCAGGACTGCATCATGCTTCACTGTTTTGGTTTTTTTTTCTTTTAAATTGGCAAAAGACAACTGAAAAAAGTTATTGTGTGTTCATAAATTTAAGCTCACACCAAACAAATCTCCAAGACTTGGCCTTCCCCTGCATTAATTAGGCTTGGGGAAGGAAAGAAATTTTTTTTTGTAAGAGCAATCAAAAAATCTGAGGAACTATCATTCTGAATATAGAACAACCTCTTCTAGTTTTGCCAGACACTTGAGAAAAATTCAATCCCCCCAGTCCTCTGCAATATAAACCTGAAAGAGAATGATGAAGTGTTATGATGGAAATTCAACAGTAAACTTTTAATTCCACTTATTGAAGGAATCTTAATTCTGCAGTCTGACTGAACATCAGCAGACACATCACACACTAAGGTGCTGTTGCCTTAGGTCCTTACAAGTAATTGCAGTGACTAGGCCTCATTTCATTTTGCTAATAAATCACATTTCTTTTCCAAGTTTTCCAAAGCTCTGGTATGGCTTTTCATTTCAATCTCCCCATGCCTGGTTAGAGTCCTCCTAACAGCTCTGCTCTTGCTCCTCCCTGAGGGTGACCTGCCGTGATTTCAATGGAGCTCCTGCACAGAACCCCTATGTGCAGCCCAGTTCAGGTGTTCCTTGCTCAGGACCCCCAGAAGGCTGTTCAGGTGCCACACACACCCTCAGTGACCATGTGCTGCCTCAGGGCTGTGCTCTTCTCTTCCACAGAGGAGCTGGAGTAGGGGAATGGACTGAAGATGATGGACTAAGGAATAACCCAAACAACAACAGCTGCAGCTGGGCTGGTACACCTTTAAAACCCTTCCCCTGGCACTTCATGGTTATCAGTGCTCAACAGATCCTCACTTGTTCAGTCCTGGGGTCCCTAAGCCAGGTCTAAATTAGCCATGCAAGCTGGTAACTTTGCCAGGTAGCTCACCAAAAGCCAGCCCTCAATCTCACAGCAGATATTCACCTGACCCACATCTACCAACAACTCCCAGCATTTTCAGAACTACAGAAATTTGGTATTCAAAAATGGAGTTATGACCACGGGGCAACTACTGCTGCCATGGGTACAAATCTGAAAGGGAGACTGGGTCTGTAGTGCTTCTAAGCACCCAAATTCTTCTGACACAAAGTGTTTGAAGTAATATTCAATAGAAAACAAAGACATTGGGCAAGCTAAGAAATAAAGGATAAAGTTTAATCTCCCTTGACTAACTTAATCATACAGCCTATAAATCAAGATTTAAATCCCCATATATATTGTGTATTAGAAAGGACTTGGATTTCTTTTGGAATTTAATGCTGCAATATAAAAATATTCTCTGCAGATGAAATCTCTTTATTGGTTCCAACCATGAAGCCACTAATCATGTAGAATTTCTACTGGGTGATTATTTTACTAAAAGAGATTTTGAAAAGGGTAAAACCCAAAAATGTTGAAATTGAGCAGTTCAAAGGGAAATAAGAGAAGGAACAGCAAAAAAAAGAGAAAGTTTCTTTTACAGAATCAAAGATGTAAGAACACGTTCTATCTAACTAGATCAAGGGATGCTTAAGGAACAAAGAAAGGTTTTTCTCAATCCAAAAGAGAATTTTGCTCAGAATAAAATAAGATTATGGAATCAAAGAATGCTGCACAGAAATATCTGTGACAATTGAAACCAGGTTCTCAACCATTTTTCTTAAGTTTTGTAATGTAGCAGTTGAGCAACTATTTAAATTAGTAACAACTTCTCCTCTTGGCACAAAAGGGAAGAAGAATTGTGTCTTCATGAGATTTGGGAGTTTGCCTATGGATACTTTATGAATTTGGACTGATTCTGGTCATTCTTTATGCACAACTAAGTCACAGAATAAAATTAATTTTGAATTAAAATTTGTAAGAACAGGAAAATAGTATTGTATCAGAGCAATGACTACACCTTGCTAACAACTTTATAAAGTAGTGTTTATTCCAGATAAAATACAACTGAGCAATAGATTACATGTGAAGGATTATAATCAACTCCCAAAGCTAATAACTTCCCAAGAGTACATGACATTTCCAACACAGTCCTGTCCTGGCCCTTAGAGGGACAAAGGAAGAGTGAAGTGAAAGCAGAGAGTCAGCTGCATTAGTTAGAGGAGAATTCATTTTACTGAGGATTGCCCAGTGCCATGAAATGCACTCACCAAAAGGTGCCCCATTAGCACCCACTTTTCAGAGAGCTCAGGTATTTTAAGAAGCCTTGAACAAACAATGTGTTGATATTCCAAACACTCTGCACCCTTTAAGGGAGTGTTTGCATGGAAACTGCTTGGTTTGGTCATCAGCTAGAAGACAAAAATAATCTAAAGCTTTGAGATCTAAAAAGGTCCCATAATTGGGTTCAGATTAATAAAAACTGTTCAAACAGGCCATCTCTTTCATGTTTTAATGCATCTTCTTTGAAATTTTTGCATTCAAGTTCCTTAGTTGTGTCCGTAACTGGAAACAGAAGTCTAATCAAAACACTGTGAGAATGGCTGAAATTAAAGATTTTGGGGTCTGACAAGAAGCAGGAAATACTGAAAATCTTGCAGAGTCAGTTCTCCAGAGGCTTCCATGCCAAGGGGGTTTGCAAAGTTATATAAGCAACCAGATTGCTGGGTGTTTTACAAGTCAAACTGAACAACCAGCCTGAGTTCCCTCTCACTATTTTGCATATTGCTCTTTATCCTTTCCCTGCCTTTCAAAGCAACCTTTCCCAATTTAATGTGAAGGAAGAAACCATTCCTTTAATACAGAACTTTTGAAACCAACACCTCAGTGGGACTCATTGCTGCTGGCTGCTGTTCAGATGATGTATTTGCAGGGCAGATCATCAAAGCAACAGCAGGTTTCAGCTGCTGCTCTGTTGTAGCAAGTGTTGTTTTTATAAGAACAATGCTTACAAACACATGGTAAAAGAATGCACCACCACCTCTGTCATATGATGACACAACTAGGAAATGAAAATGTGATTTTTATGGGTTCCAAAACTGGTCATGACCACTGCCACCAAAGAGCAGGTATGAGCCAAAAAGCACAGCCAGCTGGAAAGAAACATCCATACTCTTCTTTAAGATGCAGAGGATAAAGGCCAAGGAGCCATTCAGTTGGAAAAACAGCAACATGGAGAATTCTCCTGGAGATTCAGACTGGGTGCAAAGTCATCAGCCTCCCAGGAAGGCACCTCTTGCTCAGCACCCCAGCTCAGGGCTATCCCTCAGACCTCCTGCCCTCAGCCAGCAAGGGGAAACTGAGTTCAAAGATCCTGAGTGAAAACACTGATGGCAAGTGACCTGCAGAGAACTGTTTTGTGAGACAGTGGTGGGAAGCTGGGACACACAGGTTAACCCAGCCATCAAGGTTTAACCTGAGGCCAGAGGAAAGAGGACTCTCCATCACCCAGAGGAGTAGCAAAGTCTGTCTTTTTGTAATATTTTTTAAGATTGGCCATTTAATATATAAAAATAAATAAACTAGCTTTTGAGAAAGTATTTCTTTTGTATGATTTCAAAACGTGCCTGGGACCCTACAGACCGCTATACGGAGTATTAGATACCAGCTGGCTATTTAATGAAGCCAGAAGGGAAAAGGTCACCTTGGAATTTACTATAATAAGATAACCCTGCCAGAAATTCTAAATTGCAATTATTTAAGCAACAGCAGTAGTTGAAAAAAATATATGGTCAGCAAAGAATAATGTCCTGGATATATTCTGTTCCAACTACAGGTCATTACACTAGGTAAGATGCTTGTGCAACTTGAATTCAGTGGAGTTGAATTCATTAGGGTTGAATTCCATCCAAAGTCTTAACAGCTTCAAGGGTTTTAGTAAGTGGTCATCCCAGCCAAGTAATACATGTTGGCTATAGTAAGATGAACATTTATTTAGTGAAAGACACACTCCCTGCAGAAAATCAATTTGAAACCATTTTAAGGACAATAACTGAGCAGATATAGGAGTGTAAGAGTGTGTACAGGGAGAACTGGACATGCTAATAAGGAACTACAGGTGAGAAATATTAGAAAGGGAGAAATTACACATCTCTGTTTGCCTTGATATACTGTTCTTCTATTGGTTTATAGCCCTTTTGCATTAAAAGCAAACTTGTGCTGGTTTTAATTCTCCCTCCTAGCTTATCTATACCTACATTGTGCACAGACACAGGAATATGACCACAAAGAGCAAGATCCAAGCTCAGCTGACCCAAAACCTCTTGCCAGAATCTGCTTCTAAGATTCCTGTCATCTCCAGGCATAAAGCACAGACTCCTCATACCTCTCCACCATAGCCTTGAACCCTTCACACAGAATATGGGAGCCAGACTGGCTATGGTAAAGGTAATTAACACCACAATGTCAGAGCAAGCTGTAGGCCCCACACGTACTGAAACTGCAGTTTGCAGAAGAAGACCATGAAATTATTAAAAATCACCATATAAACCCATTTAGCCATAACCAACCAACCACAATACCACATTTTTCAGCTCAAGGAAATGTGACCTATTCAATTTCTCAGGCCAGTATACCCAGTTAAACATAAATCCTGAAGGGAATCTGTCAGCAATTAGTGTAAGATTAAATCACAGGCTGGGTAGCTGCTAAAAAAGCATGTTTTCTGATCAGACCCTGGGCTTCTGTGAATAAAATAACAGCCATGGAAAAGCACTTTCCTGGATAGGTCAGCATTAGACACTTCAGTTTCAAGGCTGTTTTTAAATCCCTGGTGAGAAAGATGAGTCTTTTAGGAGACCTGTGCTGCTTTTGAATTAAGGCATGGCCACACAGAGAGCAATTAATTAAAATCATTATTAATTCAGGGAATCAATATATCTACAACTAGCAATACTAGCCAACTAAATTGAATTAACTGGAAAAAGGCAGAATCTTCTCTGCTCACAGGTCTCTTCTAAAACTGCCATTGAATTGAAATTTTTAAAGCGCCCCAAAATTTCTAAAGCAGCTATTAATGGCCAGTCTGGTAGAGGCAGAAAATATTTGACCAAATATAGAATCTGAAGCACTGAAGGATGAGACTGAGTGGAGACAAAGAGATAAGGCAAAAGCCAATAACCAGGAGTTATCAACTTATATTGCCAGTTCCATGTTTTTATCAGAATATAAATGATTTGTAAACATTTTCCAAAAACCCCCAAGTTCTTCCTCTTCCTGTGCAGTATTTCCTGACTCTCCAGTTCAGTATTCAGGAAACAGGGACACAACAGTTTCACTAGGATAGCTAATCATAAAAAGCATGTTCTTCTTAGGAACATTATTCAAAATGTGCTGCTTAAGTTTACACACTGATTGTAATTGCCTCTTCAGACAGTAATAATTCACTCTGAAGTTTCCTTATGGTTTGAACTTGCTGTGTCTAACTTCAGTTTATTTAAGAAGTGATTCCTTAAATCTTTTCTCCACATTTTGGAGCACATTGTTGGCTGTACTAAGAAATATCTTTGTTGTTTAACTCCAGCAGAGAACAGTCAAGAGTACAAAGGACAAAAGGTAAAAAAAATAGTTATTCTTATCCAGATATTGTAATTACATTTGTTTTTAAGTAATGCATTCAGGAAGCCACAGATGCAAGAGAGACACTCCAACTCTGATGCACTGACAGACACAGGGATGCACTCAATGATTAATACAATGTTCAAGTCCTTGGGAAGGTCTCAAATCCATCACAATAAACAGACATAACAGCATAGCTTTGGGTTCCAGCACTCCATAAACTCAAATGACAAACTGCAGGCTCTGGTTTTGAACAGAAATGTGAGAATTATCAATGGAGCACTGACAGTTCTCATGCAGAGGGAGAGCCACTGAGCCCAAGGCACACTGAAGCATTGGAACAGAAGTTTATTATAAGCAGATCCCTTGTATAAAGTTCATTCCAAGCCCTAAAAATTCCAATGTGCATCCTCTCCTCCATATTACTATATTCACTGCATCTTTTTTTTGCACAGAAACATTTAATCTTGTGTAAAAAATAAAACTAAAAGAATCATTAACAGCAATTTTAAAAGTATATTTTGAAGTATATTAGCTGACTTAATAAGCACCACATGAAGGAAATCAGTGAGTATATATATTATAAAGCTCTTCACATGATCACAGCAGTGCCTCTTGCAATGTTTATCTTCTAAATTCCTGCCAGTGTTCTATCTAACGCCTTTATTTGCTGTAATTTCGAATCTCTAAAGTGACTTCCAAATGTTAAGTTCAAGAGTTGCTAACAGTCTTTCATCATGAGATGTATTGTTTGAATGTTATCTGCTACAGAGAACACTGAATAAAAATGGTTTTCAGAGCCCCATTTCTTTTCACAGCCCCATTAGTATCAGGCCCTGTTGTTTTCATACAACAAATCCCTTAAGTCATATTCCTGTTCAGGCACACCAATATTCACAATAGTGCTATTAACATCCCTTGGACCTTTGTTTAAAAAAGTATTAATCTGCAACTTTTATTTTAATCACTAATTGTGTATACTGGCATGTGCTAATAGAAGATGCTAGAAATAGCAGAGTATTATTTTACAGAAAGCAGGGAAAATGGATTAGATCCAAAGATGTCTCTATCTCATTTACTGGCAGAAGTGACTTAACTCCATGAAAAACAAAACTGAAACACACAATATATTCCCTGAATGAACTGTAATGAGCTTTACAATTAGCAATTAAATAAGTTCATTGTGAAACAAACATCTTTGTAGAAAAGAGCATTCAGGTAAGAAAGAAAATGTTAGGAGACTTGCACTGGGAATGATCCACCTTCCCTTGGACAGAACCCCAGAGCCCTGCAATGGCAGGCAGTGTCTGCCACCTTCTCCTCACTCAACCCCAAACCCACAGGACTCCACACTCAGACAACTGCCCCAGAAACAACCTGTTCCTTGAGTACAGACATTACCACATTACCTCCATTAAAGTTCATTATGCAGTGTATTTCAAAACTAACACATTTTCAAGCACTGTGTTGTTCAATTCTGTATTAAGCTAAATTTTAATTTGAGCTGCTGACACCTCCTTCCCAACAGAGTGCCTTGCAGCTGAGGCTGTGGATATGGATAGCAACCAGCTTCTTTCAATTAGGTTCTCAAGACACAATATGCATAAAAAGCACATTCCAAATAATCACTTCAGATCTGTGTTATCTGGCTTTAAATTCTGCTATTATCTCAAATCCCAATCCCAAAGATGCAGAAGTATTTATACTCCAACCCACATGTTTTGCAGCACAAGTGCTGTAACGTGCTGGTCCCACTGAAGGTATCATGGTCCTACTTAATTCAGTGGCAAGTTTCCCATGTCAGTGTATGAGAACTGTCCAGATGATGATTACCAGTGGGATAAAAAGTATGCCTTTGTCTCTAGCATGTGACACAAGTGCTTTGCCAATGGAAAGGTCTGGCCAAGGTCAGCACTTCTGTTACCAAAAGGTTCTGTTACATGTGAGCCAGTAAGAAAATCCTGCTGAAAACAACTTTGAGAAGTCATTCTGACATAGCTCAGGGCTGGGCAGCCCATAGCCTTCTCTACACTTTACAGAGCTGGTAATACATAGCTTTTTCTCTCAACTGTAAAAAAATACCAGAGTAAATATACAGCCTGATGAATACATCATTAATAGTTATGAATAGCTGTTATACAGCACTCCAAAACTGCACTGCTTTCTTTCCCAACAAACACACACTAGAAAACCAGCATGAGATGTTTCCTGGGGAATTTCAGATACACCTCATGGCTCTATTAGTTAGTCTGTTTTGGCTCACTAAGACACACTAGTTAATGTTGCAGCCCATTCTCAACTTGACTGCTAAAATATTTTCTTTATCACATTGACACTCTTCCTACAGTAAAGATCTACAAGAAATGGAAAGTCTAAAAGGAATTGGAATACTTGGGCAGGGGGAGAAGAAAATATTCTGTTTGTGTTGCATAAAATTCAATTCATTTCAAACTGGGATTTTATGAAAAGTTAATTACAAACTTCCCTGAACAACCAATTAGCCCATCTCCTTTAATCTGCATATTCTGACTACCCAGATGAAATTCTAGAAACACTTTAAAGCTTTATATACCACTGCCATGCTTTCTCTTTTTAACAGAAGTTTATTGTTTTCCAGTGGCAAGAACTTAAAACATTTTATTCTGGAATCACTCCAGCTTGTGTGCAAAAGCCAAAAATGCAGTCCTCAAAATGAGAAAACTCAGTAAGCTGAATTATATTCAGCAGAAACTACAGAACTGTTCTTTTTAGGAGGGCTTTATCAAAATGAGCAATACACTATACAAAATAGTTCACAAAAGCAGTATGGAGAAGCTTTCAAATGTTTGGATGATTTCTAGCTGAGTTTGAAACTCATATTCTTGCCTGCTTTCCCCAGCACCTCCTGATTTTAAAGAAATACCTCCTTGTGAACACTCCTGATCACTCACTTGCTTGGTACTTTAGAGGAAAGTGTGGAGCTTGGTAAATCTGCTTAATGAAACCACATGGAACTCAAGACAATCTCCCAAACAGAGAAAAACAGGGTAACTGATACCTAGGAACACCTGCCATCATCTCCTAAAAAAAAATCTTAATGACCTTGAGCTGACTTCCAATTTTGCACTGAAGGAGCTAAAATGTACGAAGTGAAAGGAAAACCAAAAGCAACCAACTTATGCTCCTTGGAAAAAAAAAGGGAATGGTTCTTACAAGCAGCTCTGATAGCCACAATGGGATTATGACAGAAAAAGGTATTGAAAATTCAGTTTTGCAAAGCACTCAACTACATCCTTAAAGGAATGGCTGCTGGGTTAATTTTCTTGTTGCTGCTGCAGCCTAAGGATAATTTAATTTTTTTATTGTTATTTTTAAAGTTTGAGACTTCTGCTTATTACCATAAATATAGAGAAACCAGTAAATGCCTGATCTGAGTTTTCAAGTTTCCCAGATCCACCAGTGTTATGTGCACTATAAAAATGCTGAATTCTGAATGCTATTTTATCAGTGAGAAATTTGTGACCACCAATATACCAAAAAAAACAGCTGCATAATTACCATTTCACTTGCCCAATAAACTGTTTGATAAGCCTTTCTCTTAGTTTCAGCTTTCTGATCTGCTTGAACATGTTCCTTTTTGTCCTGGTGTAACTCACCTGCTTCAATAAACCAAATTTATTGTGTAACAATGTAAGCAGAGTGGCTGGAATCCTTCTAGGCTGGAATTACATCCTCAAGAATTCCTAACATGGGAGGGAGCTGGCAAATTTAGCAGATTAAATCCATACCAGCACTTTTAAATAAAACATATGAAATGGATAAAAACAAAAAAAGAAAGAAAGAAAGAAAGAAAGAAAAGATGATAGCATAAACCAAGAGCTCAGGGGATAAGAAGTAGCATGGGAAAGAAAAACTCTATCACTTTCCCATACATGCCAACAGCCTGGTTATTTTTGAACAAAAATGTTACTCTCTTTCTGTCCTGCCCATTACAAAAATGTTCAAGTTGCTCAGGACATTTTAATATAGTTAGGGGAGTTTTTCTGTCAGCTGTTTTCAGATGCTGGCACATAAATCTGACAGAAAAATTACATTCAACTCCTTGATTTTATATATTAGTAATGTGACTGCTTCCACTGTACTGCCAAGTCAGCTATGTTCTCACCCATTTTCTACCAAATGTACAAGTATCCATGGAAATTCTTTAGAAAGAATTATTGGTTTAGTTCATCATCAATTAAGTCAGTGTTGATGGATGCTATACAAACTGTTCTCATGAAAAAACAAATGCTGGTGTACACTGGCATATAATGTATCAAAACCCCATTTGGATGAAACCAAAACAAGTAAGAACTGAGACCACCCAGGCAATAGGTTCAGAACATTTGGCTTTCTTGGACTGTGGGCAGCTTTTTCTATTTCTTCAAATTAGAAGTAAATTTTTGGTAAAATTATAAAACTCACTTTCCAGTTCAGACTGATCCCCATAATAAACTCCCATCTACAGGCAACATTTCTGTGGAACTCATTCCAGCTTCAGCAGGAATTAAGGGGAAGAAAGTAGAAAAGAGAGGAAAAGCAATTCCATAATGAGCACCTTCCTTTTTTGTAGCTGAGCAGCAGCTGAGATGCTTTTCCCACCAGAAGGGAGGTAAAGCAGCAGTCCAACAAGAGGACTGGCATTTGGGACTTCTAGTACAGCCAGACTGTTTCTAGCAATAACCACACCAAGCCAGCACAGAAGTTCTCAGGTGGCTCCAATGGATGGTGAAGAGAAAACTGAAGGGTGAAGGGCAGGTTTTATAAATCATAAGTAACTCCTCTCTCTCCAGTCCACTCATCAGAATTGCCTACAAAACCTGCACAAATGTAGCCAAACTAAGGGCTTTGAAACCTAGGAACACAACAGGTTACAGTGGGGAATGCCACAGTTCATAAATGCATACAGGACTGATATAGATCTGGTATAAATTCCACATAATCTCTAATTTGCAACCCACTATACATATCTAGAAGTATACATTAAGATGTTATGTTACTATAAATATTCCAGGATCCTCCATGGTTTCAAATGAGGGACCTGCTTCTGAATAAACAGCTGTACAAAGAACTTGGATTCTGTGAGTACCTCCTCAATATCAAATTATCTCACTTGAAAAGAACTGAAACTTTTTGGCAGCCAGAAGATGCTCTTTTCTCCTCAAGCAGCCTTTTATAAACACAAGCATCTGCTTGGCTGGATTCTTGACTGATCAGAGAAGGTTAATGATGTGAGAAAGGGAAACATCACAGCGGAACCGATTAAAAGGAGAAACTAAAGCCAAGTCAGACAGACAGGGAAATAGATTGTAACAGGTCTAAAGTGTTTGTCATGCAAGATCAATCTAGAATTAAAAACAGCCAGTTAGTTCTGATCAAAACACCTGTTTAATGATTTCTTTTCTTTCCTCTCTTCTTCTTGACATTGATTTCACACTGCTCTGAAGGCCTTGCCTGGCATAACCTCCACCCAACTGCACGAGCACACAAAGCATTCTTCATTCACTGAGATGCAACTTACCCAAATAGTTGTTGCTCTTTGACATCTCAGTAATGTTGATTTTAGTAGCTCCTTCAGGAATTTCCACTATCTTGTGGTAGCCAAGATTTGTTAGCGTGTGTTTGAAAACTCCAGACACAACTTTGCAAGCAGTGTTGTCCCCTCCACATATTCCACACTTGTCAATCACCTTGTCAGAACCCAGATAGTCGTCACAGCCAATGCTCTGCAAAATAAAGTAAGATTTCTTTTTCCAAGATCTTACAACTGCAGACTTCGGACACAACAACTGAGAATAGCATGACTTTCAGAGAAGAATCAATTCTGAAATGATTTTGTGAATTAGCATTTCAGCAATGTCTTCTGTATGGAAAAAAGCAATAAAACCCAAAGGGTTCTCAGACTTGGTGTTTTCAAGGTAGCCAACAGGTTTTTACATGCTGCCAGGCAAAATCCAAGAACACACCACGAGCAGTAATGCATTGATCATGCTGACTGCATACTCCTCAGCTGAAAGAAAAGCTGAACATAGTTCCCACAGCTGCTGCTCAGGAAAGAGGTGGAGAGCTTTGATTTTGTTATAATTCAAAATAGGCTTTCTACAGAAGCAGAACTACTTCCTCTATAGTCTTGTCTCAATCTCCTCTAAAAGTGAGCACTCAGCCTATTCTCACCAAAAGAAGTATGTGAGAAATCTTTATACTACATCTAGCCAGTTAGAGAAGAAACTCATGTGTTCATTGAGTAGAAAACCTTCAACCCACTCAGTAACACACACCTGGACAGGATAGTTAAAACAAAATGATTTCCTAGAATATAGAATGGTTTGGGTTGGAAGGGGACCTTGAAGATGATCCAGTTCCAACCCCTTTGCCATAGGCAGGGACACCTTCCTCTAAAGCAGATTGTTCCAAGCCCCAACCAACTGATCTTGATCTGTACAATCCATAAAACAGCTTCTCTAAGATGAGATGCTAAAGGAATCCTGGATGACCAGGGATATAACTGTGTTTTTGCAAAAACAACACTGCTGGCCATTTTTTCGTACAGTTTAAAAACCAACTTATCTGAGATAAATCAGCTTCTGTTTTGTGACAACACAGAAAATACTTAAGCAGCAAGCCAAAGAAGAGATTTGATGTCCTGGAATTTTGATATTGGTTGTGGCCTCAGTATAGCCTGGAGATAAGTAGGAATTTGTGAGTGGCTGACAGCTAAGCAGCAAACAGACAAACCACATGGGATTTACTTCTGGAGTACAGGCTTGAATTTGACTTGGCTAGTGAGGAAGCCCCAGATCCTTAGGAGACAGCTTTAAGATAAGCAGCAGATATTTAATGTACCTCATGACAATACCTTTAAGTTATTAATGAGCAGAAAATCAGCTGCATGTAATTAGAAACTCTGTAGTCCTCAGAAAAAAATTTGGTTTTATTTGTGAAAAGGGTAGAAATGCCCAACTCAGGGCTTGCTGTTACAGGCATCACTGTACCTATGCTTTGGAGAAAAGACATTCCCCAAACCCTTCACAAACACAGCACAGCTGATCTACCCAGAGCCAGGATGTCCAACAAAGAAGCCCCTGCAACCCACACACCCCCAAAAATCACCCAGGCTACTTGCTGACATTGCATGAACACTTCATCCAGCATCTTTCACACAAGGACATTGGGGGTCACAACATAAGGAGCCTGTCAGAACCCCAGACATCTGGGCTTTCACTCCCATGGTATTCCATTGATAGCTTACTCAGGAGAAAGATCTGAGAGGGATCAACAAAGGAATTCCAGCAAGAACTACAAATATCACAAAGTAGTAGGACTTCAAAGTGAGACAAGTACTGGCTTTATATACAGCCCTTGAAGCCAGCAGTGGTGTGTTCTTCCACCTCAGCACATCAATAGCAATATTGGAAAATCAATCAAAATCTCCCAAACCTCAAAGAAAACATAATGAATTTCTGTCACAGATTTTGAAACTAAATTTTATTATTCTACTTCACCACTGTCCTATAATTAGATACAAGAATAATGATGTCCACAAGGTGGCACTTACAATCCTTGTGAAATCAAAATGTAGGTCTTTGCAAAACAATAAAAAAATTGAATTTCCTACACCTAAACACAAAGCTGATATTGCACTTCTTTTCAAATTAGCCTTTACCATATGAGTAACAACTCCTGCTGCTTTGTTACCAGTAATACATTCTTTAAAATTTTTCAGTCAACTCAAGGATTTCTTTTGCTTTGGAATGAAATAAAATGTTCTACTAAACTGAAATTTAAAAGAAATCTCAAACTGTTTCTTCTTGTATCATATGTTCTCCTTGTCTGGTGACCAGGTGGACTTCATTTATCAATTGTAAATAAATTATTTTAATCCAAATCCTCATGTCTTTTCTCCAAAGAAATCCTCACTGACTTCAAAGTTGACATCAACTGGAAATTTGCCAAGTCACAGAAGTCGGCCTCTTTATGGATTTGACAGGGCAGAATTCTATCAATTCCATGGTCTTCACAATGCAAAATTTACTAATGAATTTAAAAGATTTTTGGATTTAAGTGTGTCAAACAGAAGTATGTATGTTATTTTTCATTCACATGAATTTTTGTGTAAAATGAAATCACTTCCACTGAGTCTCGGAAAATGAGAAAGATCAAGTTAGGAAGCACCTGAGAAAATTTTATGTACACAAATCTTTGGGACCAGATGAGGTCATGATGATTGGTGGTGATGCCTAAAAAGTAACTGCCACATCCATCTTCATTTAGGGCAAGGAGAACCTGAGGCTCAGTTGCAGGTTGGTCACCCTAACAGTCCTCAGGAAGACTGCAGAGCCAATCCTCATGGAAGTCATTTCCAAATGTAGGAAGGACAAAAAAACCCAAAAAAACCAAAAAAGAAGACTGAGATCAACCATCATGGATGTACCATGGTCAAGTTGTGTCTAAACTTGTGATTCACTGACAAGTTCAGCACATGAGTGGAGAGGAATGGATGTTCTGTGCCTTGACTTCAACAAGGCCTTCAGGGTCTCCCTCAGTGTGCAACAGCCACGCCGGAGAAATCCAGAGTGGGAAAGCTGACAAGAAGGTATTGACACTAAGGTATCACAGACATGCTGCTCATGTAATCCTGTCCCTCCAGGCAGGAGGTACAGCAGATTAGGAACAAGGAAGCACACACTGCTTTGGCATCTGAAAGCTCTGGCTCCTCATCTTTCAGAACTACAGTTTGCATTAGTGGACTTAGATTCCTCTCCCAGACAGTCAGTTTCTGCTATTTTCTCCCCAACTTTTATTTCTTGCCTTTGGTAAGTCTCTCTTCTCTCCATTAGGAAGGACACTAGTTTTTCTGAGTTTTTTCCACTGAAGTCTAAGCAAGTCTGCCTAGAGATTGGTTGGATGGCTCTCCCCTCAATGTGTGAAGAAGCTGAACATAATATTACTACTTTTCTCAGGCTACTGTTAAAATCTTTGACCTTCACATATGATCTTAACTCCTACAATTAGATAAACATAATTCCTTTAATTTCTCTGTCTGTGAAGGGTAGTAAATGAGACCCCAATGAAGATGTTATGACTGCCAGAGAGAACCAGCCAGCATGTGCCATTTTACTAGCACAGCAGGGAAATGCCAGCACAGCCCATGTTTGAAGGATTTCCCTGTAGGAGGCACTGCCTGTGTACAGGCACCCGTGAAGGGTTTGGTGGTGCATGTTCTACAGCGCAAACAAACTGAACAGGCTGTTCAGCAGTGAGGAGCCATGGCTGTACTTGAGCAAGAGGTAAACCTCATGCTCCAGGAAACCTCCCAAGGCAGAGCACAAGAAAGGCAGCAGAGCCTGCTTGTCTCACTTCAATGTCTCACACGTCTTCAAGGTCGCAGCCTAACCCTCATTTGCTTTACGAATCAAAGGAGCAATGCTGAGAATTTACATTCAACCACAGGATAACAAACAACATTCTAATGGCTCTCACTTGATTTGTGGTTAGCTATAACCATAATTTTTACCCAAACATTTGATCCTGCTTTGGCTTTCAAATATTTCCTGCTGTCCACAGACCTAATGCTCACAAATCTTTGATGCTATTTACAGCCCCTCACGATTAGATTGTGGTCACATCCAGATGTGGTCCACTTAATTAATCACAGATTTTCTTACCTGCACAATAGCTGGTTTCATTACCTATCTGTGCTTTAAGCTGAACTTCACTTGGTCAGATAAATTTCAGACAGTAAGGAGAAGCAAGCTATTCATTTTTGACAACCTTAAGAATTCAAATTACATTTATAGTATGTGGATATGCAACAGTTTAGTGAAAAAAAGCTACTCACATGAAGACATATAAAGACTCTTTCACTAAGATATTCAATAGTTTCTTACTGGCTAGAAAATTACTTGAGAGAAAAAAGGTTTTATTCTTGTTACAATGGAAAAAGTAAAGCCAGGAAAAGTAATCATGTGAAAAGATGGTCTTAGAGATATCAACTAATAACAGCTAATAAAAAAGGATTAAAAAATCTAAAGTATGCATCTCACACTGATACCTCAGACAGGAAAACAACTTCTCTCCTGTTGTTTTAAGGAAAGATACTCTAAATGGAACTTGTAGCTCTCCCATACACAGACCCAATGTAAGGTCTATGAAATCTGCCTAAACCCCCAGCAATAAAGCCCTGAAATGCAGACAGACCATTGCTGCCTGTCACCTCTAGAAGTCAGAGAGCTGTTCAGCTTGGAGACCCCACTCTACAAAGAGCTTATTAAAGGAGTTTACTCAAGTGTTTTGAAGTGGCTGTGTTAGCAGCATTTCAGAGTGAAGAAGATGAAGAAGCCTAATCCTAGTATGTGCACTCCTTTGGCAAACACAGCTCTAAAGGTGAGTGCAGGGCTTGGGGTGCGTCCCCATTTGATCCCATGGATTCAATCACCAGCTCTCATTACTGCCTTGGTGATTCTTCCTTTAGGAGCAATCTCTCATACCCACTCCCAGGAGGCTCTGGCACTGAATCCAGCCACAGGCACATGTTCCCACACAGAAGGAGAGCAGTTTCCCCATGGCTGGACCCTGGGCCAGGCTGCTCCCATACATATCTGCTGCTAGAGCACTCACAAGCACATCCAGGGACCTGGGGCTTCAGTTCTGAGGCTTTGTACTTTCAAGCTCATCAGATTGCTCACATTCACTCAGAATGGAAATACTGTGATAGAAAAAACCACCAGAAGTATCTCAAATTGAAAGGTTGACTTTTTTCTTATCTGAACATTAAATTTGCAACTAGAAGCTCCATACTCTGAAAGTTCTAATGCTCAAGAGGTACAATAGGTCCAAATAATATATGCACCTCTAAAATGCACTAATTGTTTTTTCACTTCAGAAAATTTAAAACCACAAAGACATTAAAGCTGCTCTAGTACAAAAGCAGACTAAATATAATCTGAAATAAATATTCCTAGATCACATATTAACAAAGCACTCATGTCTGCTGCAAATATGCCAGATTACTTGATAGCCCAGATTCAGCAAGAGTAAGCAAACTCTATGCTTCTATTTAAACAACTTAACTGGAAAAGCAGAAAACCATTTCAATACCTAAGGTCAGATACCAATATAGTTCTTTAAGAATGGTATCTTCCTTCATAAAATTCGTATACAAAGTGCATATTGTGGATCATAAGGCCAAAGCCTTCAAAACTGCAGACAGGGCTTGGATATACAGATGTTCTGATTTCAGTAACAGTGCAGTTTGAAAATTCATGAAATGATTCTCCAAATCATTGCCTAAACTGACCTTGTTGGCAATGACAAGAAACAGTTAAACAAAATAGTCCAATCCACGTAGTTGATGTTAACTCTATGCCTTTTTAAAACAGCTCTTATCTAAGTGGCTAAAGCTAATGCATGTCAGCACCACCCGACCATATCTCAGTATCAGCGCTGGCAAGAAGCACTGCGCCATTGCAGGATTCAGTGAAAGGTCTCCACAGTTCTCTTCAAAAGGGTGGTACTTCAGAGAACAAGTGTGAAACCCCATAGAACCTCACCAAAGTTAGAGCTGTTTCCTCAATGCCTGACTCTCTGAAAACCCCAAAATGCTGCCTTTTCATTCCTTCCTGAGCTTTTAAAATACCTACCATTATTATTTTCTGGTTCATGAATGTCACAAAGAGCATAAACAAACAGTAATAACATTTGAAGCCAAGCTGAGGAAGAGAGTGAAGAGCACAAATAATTTCAGTTCTGAGTGGTGTTCAGAACAGCCTCCTGAGCCACTTCCAGGCAAACACTCACCTCTCCCACACAGCAATGAGTCACTGCCTCTATGGCAACTATTTCATTGTTTCAAAGGAAGTGCTTTGGCATGTTGACCTTTTGATGCTGTTTTTGTCCTGCCCTTTAGGAACAGGAGATGGAAAAGATGCCAGTCCATTTTGCTATTGAATGACGCAAAAATACAATCTGTTTCTTCTGAAAAATCAGAAGTGGCAGAGCAGCCACTCCACAATGCAGGAGACACCTCCAATGGCACAGCCTGGAGTGGAAGCCTCCATTCAATACAGTTCTATCTTCTCCATCTTTGGTGCTAAACAGCTACACAGTATCACCCCAATTAACATCCATTTAAGCAATTTGGGTGATTCACCCAAATAAACAAAATTAATGTATTTACACAAATACAAATTCTCTCTCTTCTCACTATATGCAGCTGTAATTGCATACTTGCAAAGGAGTCTTTCAAACTTACAGGTTCCAGTTTTCTACTTTTAAATTTTATTCTTGCAAAGCTCTATTTGAGCTTGCAGGACTGAAATACTAAAGTTCTGCCTGTCCTGTGAAAATAATAGCTCTCAAAACATAAAGCTGGGGGCAGGAGAGGAGTGTTGTGCAAATGCCCTGCAAAATACGTGGAATCTCCATCTTCTGGACTTTTACATACTCCTGCTGACCAGAATTTAGGAAAGGAGGCAGTGCACCCTAGCCCTGTTACATGACTTAAGTACAAAGCCCATTTAACACCCAGGAACCTGCATTAATGTTGTAGGGGGAGGAAATGTGCAAATCCAAGAGGGAGGAGACCACAAGGGCAGAAGATGTGATGGCACACAGACATTTGGATAAAGCTCCTTCCAAGTGTGTGACTGCATCACAACTGGCAGAAATAGGAACACCCATTTCCTACAAATACCTGTGAACATTTCTTTGTGGAAGACTCCACACAGCTGCAGATCACTTCTCTTCAGGATCTCATGTGGCCCAGAGCATTTATCAGATTTTTAGATTTATCTTAAAAAGAGATGATCCTTTACTCTTCAGCCAGCAAGGACTGGATGTAACTAGTGCCTGGTTCTGAACACAGTGTTGCTGGAAGGTTTGTGCCACAGTCCTATGCTGATTGTTCAGAAACATCCCTTCTGATTAAAAGAAAAAAATACATTTACTATCATGTGAAACAGTATTTCCAGGAGCTGCTCTGTTACCTGTTCAAGCTCTTCCTTGATAATCCTGCAACCAAGGTGTGCAGTAGATTCCCTTGGCTCACATTCTCCACTCTGGGTTTAAAGGAGTTTTGCCCAAACAAATCCTTGTCTATACAACACAGTAAAACACTGTTTTAAATACATCTGGTTTGTACTGCAGTGGGAGGTTTTTCTCCTATGTGATCTTCACCTCCTTGTGAGAAATTACTTGCAGAGATGATTTTCCTTTTTACAATGGGAGTTTGTGGTAACAGACTTGGAACGAGAGAGCTGCAGCACCCCATCCCTATTTGTAGAGCTCGTGTGAAGAGGGGCAGAATAAAGCTCTGGAAAAACACTTCACTAAAATTATACCTCTAACAATGAGTATGATTCATATAAAGATGATAGTTACATAGAACAGTGTATTTTTAGATGAAAACAAACCCGCTTTTTCACTTGTTTTAATGGACTTCTTACATGGGGCAAACCAGTTCACATCATTTGTCATGCTCAAACACTACCAAATAACAGAATTTATGTTTTGAGTAACACTTTTTCAGCCAGAAACCAGGGAATTTGGTTCTTTATAATTTGTCTATTCTCCTCTTTGATCAAGTCCAATTCTTAGGATACTGATTTTCCTGTAACTCAGAACTGTAGACCAAAATACCTTTTCTAGGCTTCTAAACCTATTCAGACAAGAGTGAAGCAGTTTCTCACAGAAAACCAAAACTTTAAAATGGTCTTTCTCCAGAAAATGCCACTGAATGCACCAAGCTCCTTCCTCAGTTGCCTGTGTATAGGACTTCATGGGGCTTCATAGGGGTTAGATTTAGCAGCTTGGATTACAAAAGAGATATTCCTGAAACCTAAGGGTGTTTTAAAGCTGCTATTAAACTCAGCAGTTTTAAACATCTCAAAGCAAACATGAAAAGGCAAGAAATACTAGAATTCACAGTGATTTGACCTGTCTATCACTAAAGATCTAAAATTAATTCCCTTTGTAAAATTTCAACATTTTTCTGTATTTTAGCAGCTTCTTAGTAGTTGCCAGATTAAGACATATGGTCAGGTATAAGCAATACTCTGTATTTAGTATCTTGACATATTTCAAAGCTGCAGCTCTTTAAGTATTTTTATTTCTGTTAATCAGAGAGAAGATGTGCAGACCATCAGTGATGAGGTCCCTGAGTAATGGAAAACTGTATGCATTTCTCTATTTTGATTGGCTTACAAATAAGGAAAAAAATGAGGCCTAATGCCCTCCTCAGAAGAAGGAGGTTCAACTTCAACATTGTGTCAATAATAACTTCATCCTTAATTTGCACTAGAAATTCCTGGCTCTTATTATTTTCTAGCTAATGTGAAGATACTCAGGTTAGCAAAAAAAGCCCCAAGTATGAAGAGCTTCAGAAGAATCTCAGGGCAGTGAATGATCAGGCCCTCTGAATGATTAAAATCAATCACCAAAACTCTCCCACCATATTACAAGAACAGAGAAACACCAAGTCCTTGCAAGTCACACCAAATGTCTGTTATCCAAAGGCATCAATAATGGGTGCATAAGAGTGATCCTAAAGCTGGGAAAAATGTATGCTATTTTGTCAGAATATGTTTCCAGGCTGCATTTTTACTTTGAGGCACAAAGACTTCCTCAGACAAATATAATGTCTTTCTATCATTTAGTAGTTCTTTATTGAATGTGCTTAGCTTCCTTCCTGAAATTTAGGAGGCCTAATTCCTGTGTCAGTCAGTTCCATTATGCCACATCATCTTCATTTGAGAATAGCACTGGGTAATTTCTGCCAGTGACTCAGAGATCTTGTCCTGAGACAGACAATGACAATCATTTCCTCTTCACATTCTCCATGAACTCTCAGGTTTTATGGACTTCACTCAGTCATTCTCACGCAAGTTATTATTTTTCCAGACTGAAATGTTCAGCTTATGGATTCCTGCTCATGTTATTCCATTCCCTTGTCATCTTCATTGGCTTAACTGCACCTCCTGTGCTTCTGAACAGCCTCACCTGAGCTGGGGAGCCACACACTGGAGATGCCACACGTATGTTCACCCATCTGTACACACTCATACCCAGAAACACACACAGAGCAACCTGCTCTGCTTTGCACTGCTTTCTTCATTCCTAAATTCTTTATTTTTGAGCCATTATGTTCATTTCAACACTCTTACTCTTCCTTTCTTCATCTCATTGTTGGAATATTACTTTAGTGCCTATGCAGGAGGCCCTTACATCTAATACTTTTAATAAAGTTAACTGGTTTTAAGATGTTTTTTAGGAATGCACGTTTCTCAAAAGTTCAGTTCTGGTTTAAATATCATTATAGGCTCTGTGCAGACAGAGCCACAACCACACTCAAGTGTTTTCTCAGGATGGAACTCATTAAAAGTTTGGTTAATTCTGGCAGGCTAAGCAAAAATCTGATATGCTTGCAAACAAATGCAATTGTAGCACTTTCACAACTGACCCAATCATTTCTGAGTTCAGCCTACTGCTATCCCTCATATTCTTACCGTATTGTTTGCTCTAAAATGCTTAGAGACAGCAACTCCTTCTTCTACTACCTTTCTTCAAATCACTTAAGAGCTCTTCATCTCAAACACAGTTTCCCTGTCTCACTGCAATAGTGTAGATACTCCCTCACCTCCCCAGACTTAGAAAGCAAGAGATCTCAGTGAAGAATCATTTTATATAGATGAGGACAAAGGAAACTGGAAATTACTAACTGGTATCAGCCATTACTAGCTTTACAACTCTTGTGACCTGGTCCAACATACAGAAAATCCAACTCTTAGAAGCAATTTTGTAGGAAAAATGTGTGCCAACTTCTGCAGAATCCAGTTCATAGCTATGTACTACTGCATCCCAACACTGCTCCTAGGAATACACAAACCTTTCTAAACCACATAGAATTCTCAGCTTTGTTCTGTAACAGATTTACAAGTTTTACCTGCTTGCTATGTGTAAATAAATGTTCCTATGGGTACACCATAGTTAGCAAATACTTGCATCTGTCACAATTTCAAAGTTAAAACAAAAAAAAAATCTAATTTTTTTCTGAAAATAAGGGACAATATATAAAAATATCCCAGTGTTACACTCCTGTAAACTTCTGACTGTTCCATGCTGTTTAATATTACAGGAGTCAAGAATAGAGACTATGTGAGGGACCCTTGAGAGGGGAGAAGTTAGATTCACTGTCTTTCTAATAATTCCCTATGTGAAAAGAACTCTAGCCCTTGCCAACAGACTAGTCCCAACTGGCTTTATGCTAGGGTTGTGTTTATTCAAGTGTTCTCCTTTATGAAGGAAAAACTTGGCTTTATTTCAAGGTAAAGAAAAAAAAACCTCCAAGCAGCAAAATATTTTAAGGACAGATGTCTGACTTGAAACAGCAGCTAACATAGCCAGAATATATCTGTGCAATAAATACTTACTCATTAGCCCTCTCTTTCAACTGCATGTATTTCTTTTTATCCATGATGTAGCTCACAAAAAAGGTAGCACAGAATACAGTGTTCTCTATTATCTCCTGGGACAACTTTAATGAATTTCTTTAATTCTAATAAGTCTGAAATTCAACAACGAGTGTTTGGGTTTTTTTCCCCTCCAGGGGTTTAATTATGTCTGTTACACTTGGAACTGTGCTACAAGAGCTGTGAGGTGCATGGCCCCAACAGCAGCAGCACCCAGGAACTCGATACCTCAGCAATCTCCTGTGAGCCCAAGGACCACCATGACCTGTGCTTCATCCTGCACTGCTCACTGACACTTGGCTCGTGTCCTTCCTCTCCACCTTGGTGTACCCACCTTGGAGAATACTTGACCTGATACAATTTCATGCCCAAAGAAACAAAGAAATACAAGCAGAGCTGGTAACTATAGTAATGGCTAATATTTTCAAGTGCTTTCCAATAGTATCCCTGTTGCTTTTAGATTGTTATAGCTCTGCCAAAATTTAACAACCCACACTGAAAATTTCCTTGCCAGGGACTTGAAACAAGCTGAACATTTATTTTCAAAGAAAATAAACAGCAAAAATAATTTGTTGGGTTTTTTCCCCCCAAACCTAGGATTAAATAAAATTGTGTGTTTTGCAAATATTTTTAGAAGAACTTATGACTGGTTTACTCAGAAATGCTTGTTCTTTTCTTTTTAAGACCAGGGGCTCAAAATTGGCGAGAAGACTGAGACAGTATCAAGGTTGTTTGTGTTCCTTTCTCTTCTTACGAAAAGATGCCCATGTTTAGTCAAGATTTAAAGCCCTGACTATCACCATGGCATCTGGTCAACACAACACCCAAGTTAGGGACTGGGCAGAACAACACTGAAAAAGACCTGGTCACACTGTGCATGCACCAGAGTTTCAGGTAAGTTCCAGCCTCAGCCTACAAACTGGTACTGTCATGCCAGGAGTGCAGGGAAGCAGTCCCTGAAGCAGCTCAACAGTTGTGAGTTCTGCAGACATGTTTGCCCAGCACAGAAGAGGACAAAAGAGGAGAGGATGAGTCATTCACAGCCAGAACCTGCAGAAACTGTAACAAGAATCCTCCTAACACTCCAGCTGTTCAGCAAACAGCTGATATCCAGTGGCTATTTGTCTAATGACTGCTGGCCTTCATGAGAGTCAAGGTGATTTCCTGATGAAACCTCTTGGAGGAGCAGGAGTTTGCAGCTTTCCTTCTCTAAAAGCAAAGAAAGCTTTTATGACTGTTTCAAATACCCAAAAATGACAATATTCAGGTGTATCTCTCAGTAAACTCTCAAACTCTATCTTGCCTCCCAACTCTGTATGAATTTCCAAGGTCAGCCAGAGGTGCAGAGATGTATCCAACACTGCACCCATAGTAAGGAGGTGGGATGGTACCTGCAGCAGGTAAGAAACACCCTTTCTTTGTAAGAAAATGCTACATATCTTATTGAGAAGTCTGGCTTGACATCTGGTCAGGCATTCCAGAAATGCTCTTTTGGCCCAAGGCACGGTGCTGGGGAATAGGCAGTACCAAGTTAGGCTGCAGAATCTGAGTTCCAAATGGTGCAGAGTGCAAGCAAGCAGAGCTCTGGTTCTTGACTGCTCATGCTCATTTTGACAAGAAGTTCTCATGGTCACTCCTGGACTGCTCCTGAGGCTGCACAGCCACGCTCGTGTCCCACAACGGCACCAGGCCAAGGCCTGAGAGAGGAGGTTCAGAGACACCTACTGTGGCCTGACCTCAGACCTCCCCTGAAGAAACATTCCAGCTCTTTAAATACCAGAAAGTCATAAACAGCCCATGGGAGAAAGTGGGATCACCACAATTTCACCTTCAGGCTGCCTACATATATCCAACACCTCTGTCCCCTCTGTGGTTTTATTAAGTCACAACCTGCAAAGTCATCTTAATACTCTGGAGCAAGGCACTGAATCCAATATTCTCCCTACCCTGAGCTGAAAGTGACACTCCCCCAGACAAGATAAAGTAAAAATTAACAGGTTTTGGCCTTGGGCAAAAAGAACATTTACGGAATGCCTAACCAAGTATGCCCTCTCTCCTTTGATGGAGGAATGATCAAGCACTGACATCCTGCAGCAACAAGAACTGAGCTGTTCTTTCAAGAAACTCATATCAACAATGGGAGGTAATTTCCTAGCTTGACTTCTACACTAAAAACTGGAAGCTATTGTATTTATCATGCTAATAGCAAAGCACATGCATCTTTTTCCTAGCACTTCTGTTCTTAGAATGTACAATCCATCTGTTAGTAAATGAGCTCGGCCTCAGGGATTATGTAATATTCTCACTCACTCACTGTATGGCACCAATTACACACAATTTCAGTTTCAGTTCTACTTTAAACATTTCAAAATCTCTCACTCCAAAGTACCAGCAAACTCACTGATGTAATTATCACACATTATTTGTGCCAAGACATGACAGTTTGAATTAATCAGTCTGTCCATCCTTGATCCCCAGCAAAATCACAAAAACAACTCTTCTAGGGCTCTTACTCTTTCAGCTTTTTACTCCAACTCCCTGATAAAGTGCATCATAGGAAGCCAAAGTAACATGGCATTTTTATTCAAGCCACATTTAGGCTCTTGCTGGAAATAAATACAAATTTTCCTCTGGCTGTAAACTGAGGATTTTCTTCCATTTAATTCTGCCTTTTTAAAATTTATTACTCTGCCAGTGAGTGCTTTTCAAATAGAAAACTGTTCATTTCTTTCACTTGGTTCTGTTGTACCTGCTGTGGCTTGCAGGCAAAAACATTACTTTGTGAGTGCTGTGAAGGATTTCAGTCCCATTCCTTTTTCAATCCTGCATGCTTTTCTCCAGTCTTTTCTCTCTACTCTATCACTCAAGTATCTGTTTTTTCATAGCAGGGGGTAGGGAGAGAGAAATGATGAATAGTGTTGTGCTTAGCCTCCTAAATACTTTATCTGGGCACTGAACTCAAAAGTAATTCTGCTACTTCATTTCTTGGAAAAAACCCACATATTTTCAATCAGGCAAATTCAGTGGAAAAAATGTAGCACTTTTCCAGCAACAGCTAATGAGATGTGTGTCCCACCTACCTCCATTTCCAAGTGTCTCTGCAGTGGGATTTACTGAACTGGTCCTACACAACCAGCAGGCACTCTGACTAATATTTGCTTTGCTGCAGCAATTTCAACTGTCCAATGCAAACACAAGTGCCCATCACAGTATGAACAGTGCAAATTCTTTGACAAGCAGCCAGACACCCGGGACAACTGTCCTCCTGCCCAAGACTGTTCTGCTTGCTCTTCTAGAAGCCCACAGCCCAAAAACTCTGAAATAATTTTTATGCTATTCAACAAAACGGAATAAAAATCTATTTTGAGCACATTTACTCATCTAACCATTTATGGTACATACAGTTGATATGGTTTCTCTATCCTTATCAGATTCTAACTTGCATATGACTTCTCTCTGAATGTGAAAGAGTATTAAATTCTTCAGAAATGCTATTTAATTGTGATTGCCCTAAAAATCTACTCAAGTGTGCATCACCATACAATCACTGGCCAGCTAAAGGGACACAATACCCTCAGGTATGAAGAACTGCAAGTTATGACTACAGTGGAGATCTTACTCTGAATTAGGCCCTGAATGAGGTCTACAGGACTGAGCCCTAACTCAAGAGTGTGTCACAAAATAAGCAGCAGTTAAAATAGAAATGTCCTAGAAGTGTGTACAGTAGCAACAACAACTATACTACATGCCAGAAAAATATGCTGACATACACATTTCAGGGCTTACAAATGCAATTAGGTTACCCAAATGGATGTCACAAGGTATCTAATACTGGTATTTCATAAATACCTTAATAATTAGTCGTAAAAATGAGACTAACTATAGCATGAATTTATACAACTGAGAAAAAACCAACATCTGAATGATTTCCTCATTCCAGTCCTGCAGTATGTCCAGACTCATTTCACACACACACAAACAAACACACAAACACAAAAAGCAAAATAAACTCTCTCTTTTCTGTAGCACAAAGTAGTTCAAAACAAGTAACTGCAAAAGCAGGGAAGTACAGTGTCAATAAAAGTTCTGGCAAACTTAGATTGTTCCAATTAGAGAGACTGCCAAAAGCTATATGGAAAGAGCCAACAAAATACCAATGGCAAGCAAGGAAAGAGCCAGCCAAGCCAACACACTGTTTGGTTTCCCATCCGAGGAATGGGAGAAGGAAGAGAGGTGAATTTCCACCTGGAACAAATACATTAAATAGTCCAGAGCACAGAATTCTGGCAGCTGTATTTGCTGTTATACTGAATCAATATCCTGATCAAATTTGGCAAAACTCAGGGAAGTATCTGTTTTCTGCTTCCACCTCTATGTAAATACCCAAGAAGCACAGCTCCATCCTAGGCAACGGGGGAGCTTGTATGCACTGAGGAGGACAATTCTGCAGCCTCAGGGGAGCCACAACAGGGAGGGTCTCCCAGCAGCTCTCTGCAAGAGGAAGTGGAGGGAACCAAACTTTCTCTCGGCACGTGAGCATCATGCACAGTGTGCATGCAGAACCAAGCACAACCAACCACGTGCAGTTTCAGCAATTCCATTACACAGCAAACTGATCACGGTACACAAAACAGCTGGGACTGAAAAAGGCAATGATACAGGAAGCACATGTCATTTAAAAATGTGTGCAATAATACAACAAAGAAACCCACAACAAACTTGAGATTAAATACAATACAAGCACAAAGGAATAAAAAAGGGGGAAAATTAATTAATCAAACCATACCATTACACAAAGTAAAGAGATGTCCTTGAAATCAACTTAAAGTTAATTAAAAAAACTCCAACTCCTTCATGAGTCCTAAGATTGCCTTAGGTCAGCTAGATCATTATAAGGAGAGGTACTAAAATGCAAGTAATGCTTTCAAAAACGCTACAGTACAATTCCACACAACCTGGATCTTTACTTCTCCAAGATTCACCTGAACAAAACAGTACACCAGAAGAGTTTCTAAGCAGTTTTATTTTACATAACTTTGGAACTGGAGAATCACAGGATAATATCCTCCCTAGTCTTTAAAACAATAAGGGAGCACTATCAAAATGTGCAATATCCCCTTGCCCCAAAATGCCTGAAGGGCTATAGAAATGGCTATCAACAAGGTGTTGTCAATTTGCTGAAAACCAATGCTCTAATCAGCTATTTTACTATCCAACATGTGTCTGCAGCCATGTTATACAGGCAACTTATTGCATAAGAATAAATAAATTCCCATATGAACATTCCAGACTGCATTTATATTGCTTACATCTAGATCTAACATCCACATCATTAGCAAATTAAATTAAATACTTGAAAAAATTGCCTGATAGTTCACTACAAATGAAACTACAGAGCTGAAACAAAGGACTCGTAGCACAATGTTGTTTTAATAAAATTTACTGTAAGTGGAAACTACTTAAAGTGCATAAAGGAAGGAAAATTATATTACATAATACTACCAAACTGTATTTTTAGTGACGACAGACTGGCTGTGAAATTATAGCAGATTGCAAAGACATCAGTGTTGGCTGAGGAAAAACATTTTGAAGGTAAAGCAATCAATTGAAACTTTAGTAATCAGATTAACAGAGGATACAATGAGAGAATTTAACAAGCAAGCAGATTGCACAGACTAGTCTCCATTCTGATGCCAACTGATGGCTGACAATTCATTCTATTCCTAGGAGGAATTTTGAACCATTTTTCATTAGTTAGATTACAGCTATGTCTAGGGAATACACTGTTAAAAAAAAAAAGTTACAAAAGCATTTTATTGAAATATTCCAAGAGACAGCAAGACACGGAGCGTTGTCATAATATTTGCAGACAAAGCCATAACACTGATGGACATCTTCAAAATTACACAGAAGTCTATGTACAGAATTCTACCAAAAATATTCAGATTGTTATGGATGAAAATATGTATGAGCTCCAGAACAAAGAGCCAAGCAACAGTTTAAAATAAAAGGCCTGTGTTGCTAACAAAGGACACTGTTCATTACAATCCAACGGAGAAACATGATGTTGATATCCAGATCAGAGAGCCCAGTGCATCACAGCTCTGCACTCTGGCAGGAGCAGGAGGCCTGGGTGTCACAGCAGGTCACCTTCACCCCTCCTGCTCCTGCTGCTGCAACAGGCACAGCTGTTGTCATGAAGTTACCCTGAATGAGAAAAGGGGACAATGCCCTGCAGCTCTCTGGATTTATGGAGAGAGTTCATGGGTCGAAAAGTCACTCCTAACTATCAATAAGGTTAGACAAGATCTGCCAAAAACCCCAAATCCTCCTCATGAAGCAAGAGCCAAGCCAGGAGACAGAGGGAGGACTGGAGAGGGCACTCCCTGCCCTCCACATTGCACAGAAGTGACCCCAGCCAAAGGACCTGGATAGATAAGTCTGGGTGTTTCAGTAGAGGACGTGGATGTGTCAGTGTCAGCAGTAAGATCAATGTGACTGGAGATTTAACCAGAAAAACCACTGACAAAGGCCACAGTATAATTGTATCACCTTAATTTCCAGAGATAAATAGGCAAAGGTCTATAGTAAGCCATATTTTCTTAATTTTACCCTTACAAAACCTCTGATAAATTTCAAAAGCTTCTTTCTAGAATTCTAAAACTTTTCCTTATCTTTAATGAAGCTGAAAATCCATTATTACTCACAAGTTAGCCATCAGTTCTAAACCAAAGCATCATTAGAAAACAGTTTTCCTGGCTCTGTTAAAAACTGGTAATGGCTTAAAACTGTTAATTGGAAAGAGACCATATTATTATAATACCAACTACAAATGTAATTTGTGATTTTTAGAAAAAAATCACTAAATATATGGAAGACAAATGGCAACTTGAAGTACAGACTATTTCTTAATGCCAGATTGAGAAAAGGGTTTGTGTGTAAGAACAATTCTGTAAGTGTAAGCAAATGCAAATTTACATCAGGAATTAAATTAATTGCAATTTAAAATAATTAAATTAAGAATTAAAAAGCATTTACATCCTTAAGTATATTATTCTGACATTAAATCAATCACTACTTCAGTCTTGCCAAAGTATGACAATACAAGGCATCTCACCTACCCTCATTCTATTTGCTGCTCGTTTTAAAATGTTATCTCACATTTCTGAGTTTTGTCAGGACTATGGAAGAGTCCTGATTTTAAAGCTGTGGATTAACAGATCATTTTTCAAGACCTGTCCCCTCAATTTGCAGAATTGACTGCACGTCTTATTTGTTTTGCCTGGCAAGCAGTGCTGAGTATTAATCTTTGCTTCCTGAACAGTAAGGCCCATTGACTGAGAGATGTGGTTGGCCTGATATCCTCATTCTTTATGGAAATCTAATTTAGCTTTTAAAGTAGATTTCACTCTTTTGCTCCTCTTTATAACACAGTTTAAAAACAACGGGTGTGTTATGTAAAAATGACAACTCAAAGATAACATAATCACTACTAGTGGAGGTAATTACAAGAAACTTTCAGTTAAAATGTCTTTGGATTGTTTTGTCATTTCACACTGATAAAGCAGCAGTGCTTCTAGTAATGACAGTTACAATGTGAGGTACTTCTTCCTTGGAAAGTTCTGCCTGACAGCTTTAAAATTGCCAGACCTCTGCAGGCCTGGTCCAGACGAGTTTCTGCCAGTGTCTCTCCTGCTCAAGAGGTGAGGGTGAGTGAGCTGTGTGGTAGTGGGGACCATTGTACCCATCAGACTACCAAGATGGCATGCTAGGAAAAAAGATTCTGTGATCCAACACTGGTGCTGAATGAATTGCCTGAAGTGCAAACTAACATGAAGCAGAGCCAGAAGTTTCCACTCCTCAGTGCTCTGTACATGAAGCAGAGCCAAGAGTTTCCACCACTGTGTGCTCTGCAGCATAAGACCAAATAGATATTCAAGCCCACAGCTAACAGGACAGGAGGAAAAGTAATTCTCTGCTCCTTCACTGCACTGAGCACGATCAATGACCAGGAAATTCAAACAGCTTATGCAAGGAGCACAGACTTGCAAAACGTAGGCAGAGGAAACTTTATAAAGACCACAGAATGAAGCCCATTATGTACTCATCATATTACATTTAAAATATTTTCTTTCTGAAGAATTTAGCCCAGATTGCAACTACCATTTCATATGAAGCTGTAAAAAAGTCACTACACGATGTTTCTTACTATATATTTGTTAAAAATTTCTAGATTAGAATTCAAAGAAATCATTATTTAAGTCAGTTGGTGCCTTTGTGATAATTAGCTTCCAAAAAAAATTATTTCTATAATTCTGGATCCAATGCATACTATCTCAGTATAAAAGAAAGTTATATCATGGTGAGCTTTAGAAACTTGATGCTAGAACTAAAAAAAGAGCCTGAATATTCTACTTTATACCCCAGAGCAAAATTTGCAGCACTTTGAAGTTCTAACACAAAACTTTCAAAGCCTGCCTAACCTTAACAAAGAGTCTGGGTGATGTTCACTGTATAAAAGGAACAATGAAATTTGTAGGGCTGAAGAAACTACCCATGGTTTAGGATCCAGCCCTTCCATCCCCTCTTCACAGTCCTGGATGGCTCCAGACCTCCCTGGCAGACTTCCCTTCCTCCCAGGCTGGCCACAGATCCACCGCAGGGTTTGCAGCCAGAGGCAGCGTTTCAGGATGCCAGGGTTCACAACATGAGGTTTCATCAAGGTTTCCCTGTTCCGTTTCCACATTCCTTCACTTTCTCCAGTGCTGTGCAGAACACCATAGATTAGAGCTACTGTGGTACCTCATCTAACCACCAAGGGAGCAGATAAAGTGATCCTAGAAAAGCAAACACGCCTATGCAATTCCCATCAACCACCACCTTGGCCCACAGAAGCATTTCAACAGGCCACATTTATGACATGCTCAGCCTCTCCGAGCAGGAAAGCATAAAACCCAGATCCACAGGAAAAATTCCTCACATCCTGTTCAGTGTGGAATTCCTCAATCCCATTATACAATAACTAGGGAGGTGCTACTGCTGCATTTTTGTTATGTAAGTAGTCCAGTCTTGCTTCTCCAATGTCTTTCATTTTGACTAGACACAAGCACAAGGGGAAAGTGGGTGTAACACACTAAAATTCTTATTTGTCCATATTTAGTACTTATTCTGCACACAACCTAGACACTCATCTGGGCATATGCTACCTGGGCAGCAAACACTGTGATGAAGCAAACTGTTCTAACTGCATTTTACTCGTTAGGATTTTAAAACCCGTTGTAAGCAGTTCGTAATTTTAAGATGGACTTTTTGTGTATTTATTGTATTGTATAAATAAACAAAATTTTCCTGGACTTGGTTCAAGGTTTTTGTATTTGTGATACTTGTTTTAAATTTAAAGTAAGAAAAAGCAAGTACACTGCTATATTTCACAGAACATCTATTCTGTTACCACATGACAAAAACACCAACCATACCAATAATTACTCTAATTCATTGAAGAGTATTTCTTTAAACTTGGCAGTGCAGTACAAAGAATTCCAAATGTAATTCTTAACATCCTCAGTCCAAAATACTGCCAGAGTTTAGAAGTCAGGCTTTCTTAAAAGGAATGTTTTTAACTTCAGCACTAACAGGGCTGAAATTATTGTAGAAAAAAGTGTATTTCCTTTTTCCTTCAAACACCCACCGCCTTCTGCGCAATTCAGCCCAAGGCTATAGAAAACTTTATGTTCTAAGTTTGGTGATCCAAATCCTTCAGTCTTTACTTGGGCAAAACTCCCACTGAAGTCAGTGAAGTCAGTGGGAGTTCTGCCTGGGTAAGAACCACTGGGTTTGGCTCAGAACATCCATGGCTCTGTAAGCTGAGGAGAATGTGAGTGAAAGTCATGGCTGTATGTAAGTAGCTCATTTTTCCAGCCATGAAGATCATAAATTACTTTACAACACAAAAACATAGAATGGTTTGGGTTGGAAGGGACCTTGAAGATGATCCATTTGCAACTCCCCTGCCATAAGCAGGGACACCTTCCACTATCCCCAGCCCCATCCAACCTGGCCTTGAACACTTGCAGGAACAGGGCATCCACAGCTTCTCTGAGCAACTTGTGAGAGTGTTCAACCACCCTCACTGCGAAGAACTTCTCCCTTATATCTAATCTAAACTTACCTTAATATACCAGTGAGCACCCTAACAATTTCATATTGCTTACATTAGGTTGTAGAACACAAAAGACAAAAGGAAGAGAGAAAGACTTTTATGGCCATTGATAGAGTTAAGTGGCCAGGATGACACTAACTCTGTGTGCAGTCACTGCTTTTCAGTACAACTTCTAACACAGCAATCACAAGAAAATATCTCAGACCTAAAATAAAAGCTTCTCTACAAAAAGGCAGTTAATGATTACTTGAACCTGCATCTCTGCTTAGAGCTGTGTATCTCATGAGGTCAAGGTCTGCTTAAAACCTTATCAATAGCTGTTCTATTGGCAACTCACGAGAATCATGACAACTTATGAGAATCTGTTCTTCAGTATATCCCAAAGCCCCTCTAGAAGAATTAGTTTCAGAGAAATGCTTCACAGAAAATACACTACTGTGCTATTTTATATAGACATAGTATCACAGCTGTGACATGTCCATTCTTCAGGGCATCTCACCATGCTTGCACTGGCCTGCATTAGTATATTTTCTCTCACACATAGGTACATGCACTCTGTGTGAATCTGGTCTGTGCTCTCAGATTTGGACAGCCCTAAACACAATCAGAGGAAACAGATACGGGGGTACAGAGTGAAAACTAGTGCATACAGAAGGGAAACAATTTAAATGAATTAAAATTAATTTACAGTGAAGCATTATTTGATTAAACCCATCTGAGCCACTCTTTGACATTCCACAGAACTGCATTTTAAGTATTGTGCCTAATTTTTAAATTTTCTGTTTTCCTTCCCTTTCCTTTTTAGCTTCAAGTTTAGATTCAAATTCATAAGTAAGTTTTCAACTTTTGAAATATTAACTGAATACTTCTACTCAACTTGAGCTTGACCTTGATAAGACTGAATGACATACCACTATCAAAATAATCTAACACTTTAGGTTCTTTCATCAGTTTTCTCCATTCTGCACCTATAAGAAACCAAGAAAAACCATTCTTAACAGTGTATCAACAACACACTTTATTTTCCAAAAGATTTATGTCAGGTTTACCTGAAAGAAGCCAACAAACACATCTGAGACAGAAGCCATGTGTGATAATTTGTTATGCCACTCTTGTACATACCAAAAATGTGGGCAAAGGCAAGCAAAAATGGAATTTGTAAAGTCAATGGTCCAGCAAATGGATTAGCAGGCACAGTTAGCAAACACAAAAGCACTGAGGATGGAATTTATCTTGGAGATCAACACTGAGGTATCACCTTGTGCCACTTCACACAGTGTTGGTTTAAACCTCAGTGGCACTTTTCTCCTTTCCTTTTTGGCAAGAGTGCTGAACTATTCTGCAGCAGATATTCCCATCAATTGAATCTCCTGCTGTTTTAAAACCAGTAGAGGAACTAAACTCTCCCTGGTTTTGATGCAGATCACTGCATTTCAGAAGGGACAGAGGATAACAACAGGAAACAAGTCAGAGGACAAATAAATATTGCTACTTAAGCCTTCTACATAACTGGAAAACACTAACTCTTCAAATAAAAAATACATGCTGTTCAAGCAGGCTGCCATGATAGATCTTAGAAAGACACAGACAGTTTTATGGTCTTATAAGCGCTCTTTGCTGAAAGGGAAACTTGGAAGTAATAAAGCATTTTCTTACAACTGAAGCCTGACCACAACTGCTGCCAATTCAACAGTAAACTGACTTCAGCTATGTGGAGTCAGATGGTTTCAGCTTCACCACTACAGGGAAACCAACTCTTGTAGCCTGGCACAACCACTATCTGGAAATGTGCCATGATTGTGCATTGAGTTAAGCTCCAGACAGACTGTAAGGGCTGAACTTTAAACCATTTGTATTTTTAATGTACACAAATAAATTTATGGCTGCATAAAAACTGTCATGCTTCAGGGATTAACCTGTAATAACCTCTCCTGCTATGTTAACAAAGACATTTAAAATCTGCCTCTCCAAGTTACACAGGATTCAGGTTAATGAAGGCAATTCAAAAAGAAATTTTAGGGCCTCATTATATCTAATAAGGGATTAGTGACACCAGCAATTTTTAAGACCATTTGTGGACACTTTGATGCTGCCCTGTGGCTTGGGACTCCCTCATTTTACCTCAGGATTCCCAGATGAACCTCAGTTTGGCAAGGTGAATAGAACATCACGGAAGTGAATGGCATGGAGGACTTGAAAATGGAAATAACTTCCAGAGTGTCATGACATACAGTTTCCTTGTAGGCATTCTACCATCTAACAGTTTTGTGTATCCCTATTTAATAGATGAGAAAAGGTCTATTCTCATGAGGCAGAGTTTACAAGGAAGAGTATCTACAGCTGAGCAGTGTTTTGTGATCCTACCATACCTAAAAACCCGACCATAAGTTCCCTACTTCTTAAGTTAAGCAAAAAAAAAGACAAGAAACATATTGGCAGAACAGGAGTGAGAAGTGGGAAGTTGTGTCAGTGGGAAATTTTAAGCCCTGACCAGTTTCAAACACCCTGGAAACATAACCAGCTTTTCTAGGCATTTGAGACAGGCACCACAGTTTTTGAGAACAGGAGATAAAGTAGGAGAAAGGGATCCTGTTAGAGCTCCATCAGGAACACCTGGCAGCACAAGGCCATCTTACCTCTGTTAGAACATCCATACAGAAACTGCTCTCAGTGTCACAATGTCAGAAAAGCTGGATTGGAGATATTTCATTAACCAGACAATAAAGGATCCCTATGGTACAAGGCAATACATGACAATGCTACAAGGGTCACCCCGTGCCATCAAAACTGAACAGCTGCAGAAATTCATGTGTGCACAGAGGCAACTAAAGCTGGCAAAACAATTAACAATTCTGATGACATTCCAAATCAGAAAAAAAAACCCCAAAATATCTGAAGGTTTCCTTTTCTCTTAGTTACTGTTGTAAACTTCATGATCTCACACATTTTCTGGGAAATTGTCAAATATTCAGACTATCCAACTTTTTCAGTTTTCTTTCCAAACAAAAAATGTATTCCTAAATTTAACTACTTATCCCTGAACCTTCAAGGATAGAAGGAAATATAACAGGAAGGAAAATGGAAATTGTCATGAGAAAGATCATAAGAGGTGACCTGAAACAGGAACTTGGACATCCTTACCCAGGATGGTAAGGACAATTCAAATCTTATATTCCAATATGACTCTTTAAGCTTCTATTTTTTTTCTTTTTATCTAGACAAAACAGTAAAAATACCAGGAAGAAAATTAAATTACATTTTTTAGAGATTCAAAGACACAAAGTTTAATTTGATTCCTGACACGAAATGATAAGGATTTCTCAGTTTCCATTTTATCTGAAGAAGTTCAACAAACCCATAGCAGAAACCAATCTAAAGGATAGCCATAAAAGTAGAAAAATAAAACTAAAATCCAAGAAAACTCAAGGTACCCAACTGGCAATCCAGACATGCATCTGATCATGTTGTACAAGTGCTGAAGTGACCTCACAAGCTGGGGTGTGTAGTTGGGCTTTTTGCAGCCACCAAGGACACACAGCAAGGCTGCAATCCTCTACAAATGGTGTCTGCTTAACTGAGCAGCAATACCAGATTACAATTTCTGTCCAGAAGATGCCATAAAATGCAGTTCAAATTGCAGTTCACGTTCACTTGTCTCAGGGACACAATGAACACTGTTATTGACACAATGTTATTGACACACTTTGTCAATAACAAGCCACAGAAAAATGAGCAAAAAACTTGATTCTTTGTCTGATTCAGGAAGTATTTCTAAAATGGTATGTTGTGCTGAAAGAAAAGAGACCACAAATGGACACAATGATTGCATTTATATGTACATGTGAATCCATTGGTAAGCATCACTGTGATCCTCTCAAGCAGCCCAGCAATGGTGTCTCAGAGGTAATTGTACGATAATTACCTGTAATTATCAGGTAATTATCGTACAATTATTTCAGATTGGAAAAAAATTAATTCCCTCTTCATATCTCTAAGTTTGACAATTCAGTGAGTGAATAATGTACTAAAAGTGCTAAGTGATCTTTGAGACAAAGGCTTAATTTCTCATAGATTCAAAGCAAATAATGGCAGATGTTATTAAAAATTTTATCATTAAAATGCAATTTAATAAATAAATGCATAAAAACCAGAAATCTATTAAGCTGCAGAACTTTTACAAATGAAAGAGGGACAGCATGTCTGCTGAATTTTAGCTCTACTCTAAAATTTAAAAGGGCTTGCACGGAATTTAGTAAGCTCTTACTATTTTTAGAAATGTCCCACACCAGATGTTTTTTTCATTCCTTATGTTGCAGGATACCACATTTATTTCCAGATCCTCCCAACCAATGCACTTACAACTCAGCCATTGTAGAGATATTTGTACAATGCACATAGGGAAATTTGCATCCAGTCAAGGCAGCGGGATTTGGCTAATGACATCTTTTCTAAATCTTCAGTCATTGAGATCAAAACCATAATAATGACAGTTTTAAATCAGAGACAATTTGGCTTTCAGAATCTTTATCTGAGCCAAGACTTCACCTTGACATTCCCAGTGCTGGTCCTCCACTTGCTTCCCTGCAATGTCTCCCTAATGAAGTCTCCAGTAGTTTCCACAAGGCTGATTGTTTTTCAGCTCATTTCCTTACTTTCCTTGGCCAAATCCTTCTAAAGCAAACAATGTTTTAACAGCATTCACTTCTTACTTTCTAAAATTTTGCCAAACTGCTTAGGATGAAGTAGAAATTTCCTTCTGGCTTGAAGCAGAAGTAGGAGCATTTTCTAGCACCATTATTTTGTTCTCCAAGAACTATCTTGTCCTCACAGGAAGATGTGAAGTTGTATGAATTTTAACTTTCCCACTAGGCATTCCCAGCCTTCTCTTCAACAGAGGGAAGAACCCAAAACTTGAAACTTGAGTGAGAACAGTGCTATGGTACTACTGAAATTTGTTCTTGCAAGTTCTGTGGTGTTTATTCTTCACTAAAATACAGCTTCACCAGGTCCTTAATGCTTATTTAGCAGCCAGAAACAGCTGCAGATGTTAACTTTTGATCTCATCTGCTCTCAATCAATTCTTAAAATGAACGGCTGCATATACAGCTGGAGCTACACCAACTGCCATTCTTTCCAAGGACTAACGGACTTCTGTGCATCATGTTGCCTTCTGACAACATGGAAAATGTCTTAGACTTTTTCAAGTAACTCCCACTTTATCAGTGCACTGAATGTCTTATAAACAGATATTTAGAGATTCTTCTTTCCTAAAATTGCCTTTGGGAAATTCATAAAAGGCTCATTTGTCACTAGTAGAAATTACTGCAGTGAGAATGACAAAATTGAAAGATGCCAAATGATTCAATGTATCCACTACTACAGCAAAAATGATGGACAGGAAAAGCCCATACTTAAGAAATAACATTTATTAACACCTTTAAAATAATGTGACAGTTGGGTAATTTGTCAGGAATGAGAACAAAGAAGAAACTAGAACTATACTTGAGAGGTTCCTTCAAAGCCTCTCAGTATTGACACAGCTATGTAGAAGGAGATTACCTCTAAAACTTTTTAATTTCTTCTGAACAAGTCATTATGACTATTTACCTTAAACTGAATCCTAAGCATGGTTTTACTTTGTTATTAACCATTTTTACATGGTTAGAAACCCATTTCTGTATTACAAAATAAAGCATCATGGCATTAGATGTCACTCCCAGTATTTCTCACTCTCATCTGAAAATCAGAAGTGGTGGTCATTCAGAAAGAAGAGGCAGGACACAAGCCAGCCTCTGCTGACATGGTGTAAGTGGAGATACTCCCCAACAGCCACACTGTGACAGCTGGATGCATTAGGGGTTTTCTTAATTTCACTACCACAATGCTGCAGTCATTTTGCTTTGCTTTAGCTTTGTTCATTCCCTGAACCATAATAAAGCAGCTGAAGAAATATTTCTATTTCTCGTGTTGATCCTTCCTAATTATTGGTTTCTTTGGTAATGCACTGTTCATCACCAATAGCCAAGCATCCAACAAACATAACCCATTACAACATTGGTGTATGCTCTGCCAGGGATCCTCAGGACAACACTAAGAGTTAACCTTGAAGTACTGAAGCACCACCTGAATACTCAACATTTCCAAAAGGATGAGATGCAGTCACAGAGCAAATGACACTGTAACAACCTCATGTCATGAGCAGAGTACCTGTGAGCAATCCTCAACAGCATGGGCGCCATGGACACATCACCTCTGTGTCACCTGGGTGCCATGGACACATCACCTGTGTGTCACCTGGGTGCCATGGACACATCACCTCTGTGTCACCTGGGTGCCATGGACACATCACCTGTGTGTCACCTGGGCACCATGGACACATCACCTCCGTGTCACCTGGGCACCATGGACACATCACCTCTGTGTCACCTGGGCACCATGGACACATCACCTCTGTGTCACCTGGGCACCATGGACACATCACCTCTGTGTCACCTGGGCACCATGGACACATCACCTCTGTGCCACCTGGGTGCCATGGACACATCACCTGTGTGTCACCTGGGCACCATGGACACATCACCTCCGTGTCACCTGGGCACCATGGACACATCACCTGTGTGTCACCTGGGCACCATGGACACATCACCTGTGTGTCACCTGGGCACCATGGACACATCACCTCTGTGTCACCTGGGCACCACGGACACATCACCTCTGTGTGACCTGGGCACCATGGACACATCACCTCTGTGTCACCTGGGCACTATGTACCTATCACCTCCTTTCTTCAATTCCTCCACAGCACCAAGAGAATCTGTGCCTGAGGTTCTCACTATCAAAATATTTAAGGAAATGTTTAAAGAAATTGTCTTCAGTTTAATGCATTGGCTCCAACAAGATAATTCTGTCATTTCAGCAAGAATCTTCCATTTAATGAGGAAATAAGAAAAGTTAAGAAAAGTTATTTATATAGTTAGTCTGTGTCCTTGTGCTTTTCTAGAGGATATTGGTTCATAGTTAACAACATCAAAACACTTGGTGCCCCTGGCTAGAATGCTTCACTATCACCTGCTCGTTCGAGCACTAAATAAATCTCAGTTTTCAAGTACTTACAAGCAAGAGTCCAGCACGTGTTTCAGACATTCTGCTCATGTACAGATGTTAATACATCCTCCACACACCAAAAGTTATCAAATGTGGCTTTGTTGTCTCTGCAGCAGTTACTTAAAGCTCATTTGAAATGTATAGTGAAATAACTACATTAATAGAAAGATCTTTCCTCAGAGGGGGTGATTTTAATGGTAAATCTGTTAACTCTTTGGGATCAAAATGCAGCATTTCCACACGCTTTTACCATTGCTTCTGTCATTTCAATTTCCAAGGTGCAAGGAAGCAATTTTATATTAAATACCAAGCCTCCTACTACATCATCTACCTGTGATATTAGTCAGCACCTTTTCAAAAACCAGTTTAAAAAAAAACTTTTCATTTTGATTAAGAATTTGAATAACAAAAGGATTTGTCTTGAAGTCAAAAATGTTTGAGAATTTTTTCTCATCATCATGACATTTAGGGAAGAAATCTCATGAAATATGGAAGTAAACATTATGCTTCAGTCAAAAAGCAGTTATGGTTGGAGGATTAATTTATTGACTCCTAATTCACCTCATTCTCCTGTGACTGCCAAATAGGTAGGAGTGGAGATTTGTCAAAAACTTTTGTCTCTTGATAAAACCTCCCTCACAACCCCACATGCTGGGAAAATAATACCTGTAACCCATGAAGAAACAGATCAACAGCTTCAGGCAATGACATACACAGGCAAACCTTTAATTTAATACTCTCTCATGCTTCACTTTCATGTGTCTCATTTAGCAGGGCTCTTTAAAGAGAAGCCATGTAGCTGCTGTCAGTGATATAATTGCTCTGCTGGTGCCCTTGGGTCCCTACACAGCAGTGAAGGATGATTGATCCCTGCTGCTCTCGTTTTGGCTGCCATGAACACCAAGTGATACTGAAGGGAAAATGGAGAAAGCTACAGATCAAGCAAGGACAGGGATCTGTGTCACATACCAGTCCCCTTCTGCCCATGGTCTCTCCACCATGCATTGAGTATTTGCTTTATGCTCCTGATGACTGCACAAGTGACCCAGCTCGGGACTCAGAGGCTCTGAGCAGCAGCTCAGTGAGCAGTGCCAGTAACCCACCTCCAGCAGCATGCCTCCAGGAAAGCTGGTAGCAAAATTCCATTTTGACATTTAACAGCAAAGCATTTCTTTAGTTACTCAGCAGAGTCTCTTTTGTGTGCCAGGTCTCCCTTCCAGAAAGGCCAGGGAATTCTAATAATCAGCCTGTTTCCCTAAAATGGGTACATCATCCATGGGCAGAACCTAACAGTGCTGTAACAAAATGCAAGATAATCTCACAGGCTGGGGGGAGCGGGAAGTGTTTTAAGAAGTGATACCACTTAAAGGCAACCACCAGGAGTTTACAAGAATTTCCATTCTTTTAATTAAAGATTTTATGAGTCTTGGAACACATTCCTGTGCCCTATTATACATCAGAGCACTTAAAAATTCAGTCTTATAAAATTGCCATAAAGAGATAGAAAAACCAAGGGAGTCTTTAGAAGAAAAACCTACTTATACAATGACTGTTATGATTTACAAAACAATTATAGTGTGACTTATTTTACTTACTATATCTTTATTTCCTCCTTTTCTGTTGTTTGTAACTACCTTTCAATACATTCTAATATTAGCTACCTGCCTTCTAAATTCATCGCTCCATTTATATGCTCAGCATGTTTGGAACAAATATTAAAATCCTCAGAAAGGAGCTAAATTCACTGTGCCAGAAGAAAAAGCATTTACATTACAGTGATAAAAATACATCCACTAGAATTCAATTTTAAGAGAATTATTACTTCAAAAAGCAAAGGTGAAAAAAAATGAGGCAAATTAAAAGAGTGGATACTGATAATGAAATATTATTAGTAAAGTATTTTGTAAACTATTAGTTTCTAGGGAAAAAAGTATTTCCAGGTGTAAAATCCATGGTAAACTCATTTAAACATATGTCTATCTAATAAGCAATCCAACAAATTTTTGGAACTGCTTTCAAGAAAATGGTCTATGAACCATGTCTCAGAAACAAATTGGCTCATCCATCACACATAACCATTTCTTTGGTAATGACTTAATGAATTTAGCTTCACTATGCTAGGACTGAGCATGATGCTGTAATTACTGTGGGAATTACTGCAGCCCTCAATCCATCTTTTAGATGTTTATGGCATGGAACAAGAAGCTCAGCACAGCCTGAACCAGAGCCCAAAGCCAAACGACTTTGGACCTAGAGAACTCCTAGGGAAGTACCCTTACAGAGTTTGGTCAGTGCACATCCCTCTGCTGGGACTGCAGTCCTGTCTCTCCCACAAGAACAGGCAGGGATACACCAGACAGGAAGAACTAATACCATACAGAAATCCTGAGAATAAAATTGGAACATTTATTCCCCCTAATCACATAGGGTAAAAGAACATGGTTGGAGTCATTTTGCTAGAATGTAATTAACTCTAAACTGAATGTTCTACTACACCAAGTTTACCCCAGAGTTTTCAAAGTAAACCAGGGTTGTAGTACTAATACTGCAGTTGAGACAGACAATAAAGTTGGGGAGAGTGAGGCAACAATGTCAGAGGTCAAATAAATGTGTACTGTGGTACTTACACCAATCCATAGAGCAGATTCTTATACTTTGGCCACGGCTGTGGATATTTACTTGACAGGATTATTTTTCAACTGTCTCACTTTCAGATGTTTTACTGGTGATGTCAACAGTTACTACCATATGTAAATTACCACATCTTTTTTCTCATCAGGTAATTTTAAAGTAAATCCAAATAACTTTCTTTTATGTATGCTAAATAAATAAATGGTTCAATCCCTCCTTAGTTACCAATCCACAAATATTCTCAAACATTCTCATGCCTCATAAACAGAAGGGTTAAGGGTGATGTTTTATGGGAAAGTAGCAGTCAAGGTGATGTATCAATTTCTCAGGAGAATCAATAGAAACCCTATTAACCTTGGCCAGCAGATGGAAACACTCAGGTACAGAGATGAGGTATTATTTTTGCCTGTATGGCAGTGGGAGAAATGATGTTTTCTTATATGCTGGCCCTGTGGAAGTCAGAGCTAGAAATGCTTGTTTTATTGGGCCCCATCATGAGCCCCCTGCCCATGACTGAAGGTGTGGCATCAGCTCAACTCCATCCTGGAGACTGAGCAGACACAACTTAACTAGTTCATCTCCCAGCCATACAGAGCTTCTTTGAGACAGTGCTCAGCTATAAAACCATTCATGTGCTAGAAAGGATGATTTTCAAGCCTCTGAATTGTATTTTACCTATGCGGTCCAGGAACTTATAAGTAACAGCTCTGTAACAGCACAACCTCACAGGACTATCATAAGGATAAAAAAACTGAAGATGACAAAATCCACAGATACATCAGTCATTATGGCCAATATGGCCGGTAATCATATGGCAAATAAGTCCAGTATGGCTGGTAAGCTACAGCTGAATGCAGTAAATGAAGACCACCAACAGTCATGCAGGATAAGCACTGCCATGTTTATTCTCTATGCTGCCCTTTCACAGAATTGGCCAAAATCACATCAGCTGCTGCAGATGTGACCTGCTGGGGAGCTCCCTGTCTCTTCACAAGAGCAGCAGCTCTGACCACAGAACACGGGGAGATTCAGCTGAATAGGATCAGAAATTTTACTGCAGTAAGCCTCAGGAAAGAGAGCTCCTCCTTGACAAGAGAACAGTCAGCCCAGAGTGTCAAAAGGACCATGACCTCAAGGTGTTTGGGGTCCTTTGTGGTTTGATTTTTGGGGGTTTTTTTTGTATTCTTCCTTCTTGCATGAGCAAGATCAACAAGGGAGAGCTCCATTCATATCAAAGTACCACACGGAAATAACTACCAACACCGAGTTGGACACTGAGTTGTTCACTGGGATGAACACTGAGTTATTTCTTGCAATGGGTTGCATTTGTGCAGTGGGGATTGTGACACCTGACCCTGTTCAGTGAATGATCTTTTAAAATGCTGCTAAGTTTGCTTTGCCTCTGTGGTTCCTGTGGACGAGCTACACACACTGCAGAGAGGCCAAGCAGTGTGGAGGTGCAAATGAACAGGAGAAATGGCAATCAGCTCCCCCTGCACTCCTGTCTGTTTATTCCTGGTCTTGCAAGGTGGGACACTGTGTGGAACAACTGCTCCATTTGTTGGCCCACAAGGCACAGATGAGAACCAGCAGTGTCTGCAGCACACCAAGAATCTCACTCAGAGTTGCTCAGGCTCCCTTTACTCATTTCAGAGGGTGGAGTGTGACTTTTTCACCCTCTTTATGCCCGAATTCCAAAGGGAAGCATTTCACATCTGTGAAATTTATTTATAATAAAAATATATTAAAACAACTCTTAAGGACACTGTTTAGTATCTTCTACACTTCATGCTGCACTACTTTATGAAGAAAGCTGAACAGCATCTAGTACTCAATACTCTGAAGCTGAACAGTATCTACTATTTAAGCAAACCTTTTGCTTCTATAAACAGCCTGATTAATGTGGCAAAACATGCTGTTATCTGAACTACTACTACTCAAGGACTGAAAATAATTAGGTATCTTCAAACCTGCTCCTGTTCACTTAAACATGCTGAAAGTTCTTTGTTAAGTCATATATTATGTATTTTGATGATTAGTCAGATTATGATTACTTATCACATTAAAATACAGATCAAATCAACACAGAAGTTATATGTGAGGCTTCCTTCCCATTGTCCACATATTTTGTCAGCTAGACCAATGTTTTTTTAAAAACTAATAGAAAACAATTTAAACCAAACTCAGAACGGTACAATTTGGTTTTGCTTTATTGCTGAGAAGGCCAGGCTGGTGACTTTGGAACATTTGCACAGCTTCACTGACACCTGTACTGAGGCAGATGGGGCTAACAGTATTGATTTATGGTCAATCTGTATGGGATTAAAGAAACTACTAAAATGGGAAAATTCAGTTGAATCAACTAAAATCCCAAGGCATGTGAAATTCTCAAATGCAAATATCTGACAAGTACTCTAAGAAAACAGAGTTTAAAAGGTTACCTGCTTTTGAGTGAAGAATAATGACAGACTTAGGAACACCTGAAAATACAGGGATGGGCTATTCCTCAGGAAAACTCCCTGCTTGCGCAAAGATTTCTCAAGCCCAAGGTATCCAGTCACACCAATGATTTTCCTGCTGGAGCTGATTCCAAATCACCAGATGACAGAAGTGAGAAGGAGGAAAGTTTGATTAAGCATTGTTTTGCAAGGAGTTCAGTGTGTTCATTTGCACACACACACAAGCTCTGGGCTTGGCCATATAAATGTGGTGCAAGTTGCAAATCTATATAACCTTATTTCCTTCCTGGATGGAAAAGTGATGCAATGTAGTTTCACTGACTTTATGCCAACTCATGCCTTAAATCAACAACAAATGAAAAGCAGAACATAATCATACATACATTAGAACAAGTGTTAGGGGTGCCTTAAGAATTATATGGGAAAAAAACATACTACTTGAATGTTTATTATTTTCTCTTTCTTGAACAGATAAAGTTCTGCAGCATTAAAATACAGGCAAAACAAGCTGGCAAGAAAAGCAACTTCCCATTGACTTCATAATCTATCAAAACCTGACATTTTTATGAGCAGAACTTTTAAAAATACATGCTTATAAATCAATTAAAATATTCAGAGATATATACAAAACAGTTCAAAGGAACACAAAACGACAATTCAGGTTCCTTTAAAAAATGGCTTCTCACTTATTTTCTCTGTCTTCAATTCACTGTCAACCACAGGAAAAATCTTTACTGAGTAATTTCCTAGAGAAATAATATTTATGTAGCTAAGGTTCTGCAGCTGGAGCAGGGAAATGCACAAGATTATCGGGTGGTCTCTTACAATACAGGACAAATAAATATTATATTAATAACAGTAGACACAGTATATTTTTATTATGAAATTTCAAAAATTAGGCATATGAACATAATAAAGGAGAAAATTTCTCACTACTTATGCTAAAATCTATAACCTAAAATTCACTGATAAAGTAACAGGCCAATTTTTTATATTCTGCTGTATTAGCTGAAAAACTAAGAAAAACAGTCCAGTTTAAAGTACTTGGCATATGGATCACAGTGCTAAAACATTCCACATTGCACTTTTACAGCAGAAATTAATTTCCAGGTAAGAGCACAGCATTGCTTTTATTTTACTTGCTAACGAGGATAATTGGCAGGCAGCACTGCTCTGCTCTAGATTTGCTCTTTATATGGATCTCTGAAGACCACATGTGCATGCAGTGGTGACAGAAATATTTTCCATACGAGCCACCACAGATTTTAAGGTCCCTCAGTCTGAACAAGGTGAGTCCATCTATCATTTTCTGTGCTCTATAACAATCAGCCAGGAAGTTAAAAACTTCTGTGACAACTAGAGGGCAATGATCAGCTTCCAGTTGCTCTGATCATCAAACCATTTAAATTTGTTGAGACACTGCTGAAAACCTTTCCCTGCTTTAACTAGATCAAAGGCAGCACAAGATTTCACTAAGAGACATTTTCTTGAAACAAAGCTGTTACAGATTCTCTTACTAAAACACCCTGAAAGCAAAATAAAGTTTATTTCTAGGCACGTGAGCTACAGAGAGTGTCAACCACACAGTGCTGGACAAGGTGTTTTTTCCAGTTCACTTCCACCTTTACCAGGGAAAGTAATTGATCTGGACTTCATTAGGCTCCTATTAAGTTATGACAGCACCAATAAAGCTTTAAAGCAGAATCACTGTTTTCAGAAGATTTACTTAAGGAATGCATACTTATGGAACAAAATTATCCAATGATTTGTTTAAAATGCACAGCTACACGTCCCATTTCAGGTAGAGCGAGGGAGAATGAGTATCAAATGTGTTTTCTGCAAGTAATTTCATTAGATGGAATATTTTATATCAAATAGTACCATGCCTGCTAAGTTATTTCCTAAATGGCAAAAGAGTAGCTGAAAATTTCTGCTTTGGTATGAAATAAGTACTTGATGACAAACTGCTCTGATGAGGACAAAAATCTGGAAAATGGCTCTTCATAAATCAAGCAGCAACTTTTTAAAGCATATAAAGAGCTGTTCTATTCCACTGTTGAAGATTTAGGAATTAGGAATATTAGGAACACATAAAGTCCTTCTTTGATTATACAATACAGAGTTTTTTAAAAATCAAGTTCTTTCTCCCCTGCCCCAGACTAAACATTACATATATTTGCACAGAAAGAATGTTATTAAAGTAATGAAGCCTGGAGGTTTTACATGCTCACATCCCCAAAATGTATCCTGTGCAAAAACTTTTTCACTAGCATACATTTTTGCAGAAAATATGAACAAAACAATACCATCTACTGCTGCAGAGTATCATATTTCTCTGTATGTTAGTATAGAAAAATTCACAAATTAGTCATTTCTCATAGAAAGCGTATTGTATATCAAATCCAGAGAAGTTGAGTTTCAAACTATTCTCCTCTAGTACCTTTTTGGCTTTTGCAAAGAAAAAAAAACAAAAAAATAAAACAAAGCAAAAAAGCAAACAAAAATCCCCCGAACAAAACAAACCCCCAAAACTAAACCAAAGCAAAAGCTTTTTACACAACACAAACAACACAATTCTAAAATGTCTAACAGCATAAAAATCATTCACAGTCCATCTTAACAGATCCGAAGGAAACGCAACTGTGACAAGACGATTTTTGACAAGACATTGTACTTTGCTTACCTCACCCCCAGGTCTTGCTAACATTGCTGTTTGAAAGCAGAGCAACGTTAGTATCAGGTAGCTGACAAACATTATTACCCAAAGTTAGAGCTACCCTGGAGGAGCAAACCCTGTGCCAAGTACTAACAGCTAGCAGATGCACTTGTGTCTCAGGATCACAGCCCTGAGCTCCTGGAGGTACGAGTCCGGCTCCCTCTCCCCCTTTCTCTCGCACTCACGGTCCGACCAGGAGCTTTGCTCTCAGCCACTGCTCTGAAGACAACTGGTAAGTTGATCTCTTCATGTAATGACTTCTCCCTGCTGGGGGAGGGGGCTCGGCCAGCACTGAGCTGGGGGGCTGCAGTCAGTGCGAAGCGAAGAAGGGGAGGGACAGAAATGGTCACTGCCAAGTTCTGCATCTGCTGTGATTCATGGAACAAGCTAAACGGTAACCTTTAATGCACGAGGAGCTTTGGCAAAGCGTTATTGACTTAGGCAGGCATGATTGGAGAAACAGGCTAAAGCTGCTGCAGGAGATGCCTGTTGATGGTTAGACGGCATGTGCTACTTAAAGGTACAGCACCTCCTTTTATTAACAAGTTTATAATACATAGAGCACAGCTTAAAACCTGACCAGGAAGCAACCTACGGTTTTACAGTCAGCCCTACACCAGCACAGTCCTGCAGCCCGAAGGGCCTGATCCTGCCTCATCAGCCAGAACCTGCTGCCTCTCATCCCTGGCCCCAGGGCAACAGCCCAGGGAAACCCAGGTACCCCAACTGCTGTCCCAACTGCTTCCTGAAATGGACTCCTTCCTTTAGAACAATCCTGAGTAGGATATGGATGTTGTCTCTCTTTTATTTGTATATTACAGCTGAAGAAAAGAAATTTTGATTTATAATGATCCAACCCATCAAATAACCTGCTTTGACTAAGCAGGCAAAAGTGCAAGTCTTTCTTAAAGTTCCAACTCCTGAAGTCAAAAAACCACACTATATTCTCATCTTTCATGTAAATACATAGTTCTTATCCATATGGTTCCAGGGGATATCTCAAAATACGACCCAAGAATAACCTGGTCTCGTATGTCAGACAGTAAACCACATGAACTCACAATACAGGTACTTGAAAATATCTCAACATTTTAGGAGGCAGGAAGTAAAAATGTTGGTGAAATTGAGAAGAACACCATTACTAAGTATTATATTTCTTTTTGTAATTTGGTGAGCTTTGTATACACAGCTGAGTATGTCAGATTCCTCAGGCTATTTTTAAACTAGCTTTACCAACCTGCCTTTTCCTCTCCTATGATAGGTGAAAGATAAAATAGTCTTCCTCAGAACTGCAATTAAATACAGTCAAACTCCCAAAGCTGTAGAGAAAATTAGCATTCACACTGCTGCTGAAAGTCCAGCTTCTGTTCTATTTGCATTTGGATATCTGGTTCTCCAGCACGGCAAAATCTGACCTCTATTAATTAGACATCATTGTCACTGTACATTTTCCCTCCCAGTTCTTTCCTTTTACAGACTATAGCCCATCAAGATCCCACCTTCTCCTGCCTAACCTGTCTTGCAATGCTGTGTTTGTTCAGCACCTCCAGAAAAGCCTGCCCATTTTTGCCTCCCAAATCAGCAGCCCACCTTTAACCTCTTCTTCCCCTTTTGGCACTCAGCAGTGCAGTGCTGTGTATCAATGTTTCTTTCACCTCTCCTTGCCCTTCTGATCCCCAGGCTTGCAGTGCTGTGCTCCTGGCAGCACCCCTGCAGTCCCTGTGAGCATCGTGCACGGTGAGGGCACACAGGGAGGAGGGAGGCCCTGTAATGCTGGCCAGGACTGGGGGTCTCAGTGTCACAGGAACCCTCTTGAGGTGACTCCCCTTGGGGGAGCAGGACAAGCTGCAGAACACTTAAGGAGTCAGAATGAGAGTTTCAGGATGGACCTCAAGAGTGGTTCTCAAAAATGATCTGAATGATCACAGGCTGGGGACTCTTAAGAATGGTGACTGACAGCCCAAATCTGCAGCTTCTGAAAACTTGACTCTGTAACCTTAATGGTACTTTCTGACAAAAATCACTGAGAACTCTCTATTACTATGTTCTCACAAATACAGCAGCTCCCTTCAAGACCTACAGTAAAGAAGTATTTTCTCCCCTTTTAAGGCAAGCTGAAGGTTTGCAGATTATACTGTGGTGCTGACAGCTAAATGCAGAGCTGCCATTACAGGTACTTTGTACATTGGTTGCCTATGGCAAAGTGTTCAGACTAAAAATGTAAAGCCAAATAAACTTAAGGAAATTTTCCATCAAAACCCTGTCAGGAAGCCAATCTGTCCTTCCATATTTTTTTGAAATATCTAGATGTACCACAAAAGGAAAAAGGATAGTGAGCAAACTGCCAACTAAACTGGAGTTCAAAACACTTCCAACAGAAGAGCTGCAACTATGATACTCTGAAAATAAGATTTAGTGCTTGAAAAAGTTTTAAAAGAACACACCATTTCAGACTGCAGTGTGTAACAGAAGCTCCAGTGATGAAAACTCCTTTATGCAGATTGACTACTGCTTCCATAAAATTAAACTCTGTCTTGTTTTGCTGTTCTTCACAAAGTGAACTAGTTTTTCTGAATAAATATATAGAACAGACACAGTATTGCCAATCTTCTTTAGAGGCAGGCAGAAAAGCAAATGTAAGGAAATGAAGAGTACCTGTGATTTTAGTCTCCCCTCTGCTGATCATTCCGCAGAGCAGTGTATTTTCTGCAAATAATGAACAATCTTACTGAAGTCTAACTGAATATTACTAGGATGAGTTTCTGAGCACAGAAAGCTGTGCTACATTCCCATTTAATAAGTCATGTAACTAATTCTTTCCATATGCATTTAATTTTTCCTCTATGAAAATCCAGGCAGAATTCCCTGAATTTCAGAAGCTGGTGCTCTGTTCTCCATGTTAAGACAAGAGATCTGTTCATACCTGGTCCTGTGCCTCCAAGCTTTCTCCCAGTGAACTGGATGGAACTGTGCTGGTTCATAGGCACAGCCTTTCTCTGCAGCACAGAGCAACTTGAAACTTAACACTGTGCCCAACTTGCACTGCTGCAACCTCGAGCAGAACTTCTCTGCAAACCTCAACAATCACTGCACTGGAGTTAAAAAATACTGGGGCAATAGGAAAAATCAGTTTATGACTGATCAGCTATTTCAGATATGAAGTTGGCAACAGCAGATAGAGAAACCAAAATACCTTACAGCAGTTAAATGGAAGAAATGTCAGTAATTTCAACATAAAAACGCCTTTGCTTTTACTTAGAAACATAGCAAAAATAACAGCATAACTATTTTAAGTATATAATTGAGATAGAAACTCCAACATTATAGTTTAAAACAAAGAAAAACAAAAACCAAAACCAGAAAAAGCCATCACAATATTTTGGGAGAACGTTTCTATCTCTTATTCTTGGAAATAAAATACACAAAACAAAAAAAGGAAAAAGGACCTTTGGATAGTACAGTTCTTATTAAGAAAATACTGACATTCATCTGTGAAAAAATTAGCTGTCAGTCTCAAAGGGTTTGTAAATATCAATTAGTTTATGAAGTTTGCTTACTACCTTCCTCCTGAGGCAATTGCACCTGAATTTCAAAGAGGACAAGTTTGTTAAACTTATCAAAAGTATCACAGCTACTGCTTTCTGCTAAATTAGTTTAGAAAGTTGACCAAATTTCTAATGTAAAAGTAATAATAGACAAAACATGAGTCAAAACAAACTTTTTAAAGACTTCCTTTCTACTTCCTACAGCCTCAATGTTTGTAGAGTTTAACTCTCAAATTCTTAAAGCAAGATAACACGGAGGATGACTACATATTTCAGGCTGAGTTACTTTAGAACAAGACATTGACAATTTCTGTGCATTTTGCATACCGTGAAAATAATTACTCTAATTCGTGTTTTGTCACTGCAGGTGCAACATCAATGCCACTGAATCAACTTAGTTGAAACACCTAAAGCAAAGAACTATTTAAAAGTAAGATGAAGGCCAAAACAAATTTACTGCTACAGCATAATCAACAGGTCCTTTAACTGTTTCTTAAAACAAGTATTTAAAATAGCATTCATTTGCTTTGGACAGACACCATCTTCCAGGAATCACTAACAGGAAAAGCAGTAGACACTGCATATTCTACTGCTATTTAAGAAAAGGTGTTAGGTTTTTATTTCAGTGTTCCATGTAAAAATTTAACAGAGGAGGAAAAAGGCTGAATATACAAGAAATTCAGTACAAATTACATTATCAAGTGGAAAATCTAGTGTGCTTTGGTTTTATTTTAATTGGTCATTTTTTCCAACTGGTGATCTACAGGTTACTTTAAAAAAAGAAGGAAAGGAGAAAATTTTTATGTTGATGAAGTCATGTGTAAAGATGGCTGCCATATTTATAGCTGTCAGATAGGCATTTCCAATCATTACCTCATTTCATTTTTTCCAAGAAGCATTCCTTTCTGAATTAATTATTCAGATGTATTAAGGTTAAAATAAATTACCACTGTGCTTTAGCCTGAACTACTGAAAGACACTGGCCATAACATTTTACTCAAAATTCCCTCTATGAGGTTATTTTCTTTTAATTTTATTTTTAAAATAATGTTGGTGTTAAATTAAACACTTGAATTAAAGAAGTCTCTTGCCACATTATGTGTGTCTGAGCAGACAGGTGATTTTGACTGCAGAAAGAATGCATTTTCCTTAGAAAAAAACCAGTGTATTTGAGATGGATGGAGACAGAAAAAGGCCTTTCCCTACCCTACCTTCTTGGCTTCAGGAAATACTGCAGCTGAAGCACTGAGGGATTTCTTTACCCCCATGAAGGCAAATACATCACCTCCCCTGCTTTCTGCATGTCACTGGCAGACAGGGATCTGATGAAAAAGGGCAAGAGATTCTCTCCTATCATCTGCCTCGTACAGCTAAAGCAGTTCTTGTTATTGCAGTTGTTTTGGAAGAGCTGTGATCACAATGAATCTGGATTTCAGCACAGGAAATCACAATAGCTACAAGAAGGACCAAGGAGTACTTGGACTTTTATAGAAGCCATTGCACAGAACCAAACGCACACAGCCTGGGGAGGAACACAAAGGGTGAGCTCTGACTGCACCTTGGAGGAAACAAATCCCAGAGCCTCACACATATTCCACTGCACCTCAGCATTCCTGCTTGGTTTTAACTCCATTTACTATGTGAAATACTACCACTTTCCCAAGTAACTCACAGCTTTTATTTGCACCATTTTGTTCAATTCTTTTGTTAGGAAAGCAGCTGACACACAATTTCTTGTACAAAGAAGCATTTAAGGGGATTGCTATGTCCCTAAAACTGAAATATTGTTTGTTACCAGAATACTCCACTGCATGGAGCAGCATGTCTCCTGCTGCTACCTTACATAATGAAGCTAGGGATTTACTTCTCAATCTGTATGTCTAATAATTTTTTGATCCCACTGTACAGTTATGGAAAAGACAAAGGGTTGCTGTGCAAAAAAGCTCTTTTTTAAAGAGTTTGTAATCAATTATTCCATACAGTCACTTTGTGTCCTGCCTAATACTTTAGTTGGTTAAGTACTGTCCAACTTAAGAGAAAAGAGAAAAGTAACCAGGTAGGATTGTGAATGTGATAGTAATTTTCAGTTTTGCTAGGAAACATTCCTGAAATGTTTTCAGAGGAAGAAGCCCTGGTAGAACATGTTTTCTTGCATATACATTCCCTGACCAGTTATTTCCTACATTGGTAAAAATCTCAAAGCACTAATGATATTCTTTGAGATGGAAGAAAACAGAACTTTGAAGATCAGTGTGAGTCCTTCCCAGGAGCAGCACATGCTAGGCCAATATGCAGATAGGAACTGTGTAAAAAATTATGGTCAAATCTACTTTTGCAAGAAATTAGCAACCACCTCCTGCCAGCTAAAGACAAAGACAAAGCTCTGCAAAAGCTGGCTGATATTTTTCATGCTTAGTACTTTACTAAAGCAATAAAACAGTATCAGCCACCTTCAAAAACTGTCAGGGAGCAGTGACAGAGTGACAGGGGCTCCCTAAAGGGATGGGGAGCCAGGTGTCAAGCTCCAACAAGGGCAGCAAGGCAGGTGCTTTCCCTGCCAGGACTCTGTGCCACTGCCACCGTAAGGCAGAGAAGGGCAGATCCAGAAGGGGCAGATCCAGAGGGGGCAGATCCAGGGGGGCAGATCCAGAGGGGCAGATCCAGGGTCAGACAAGTCTGTAGTGCCAGGGCAGGCCCAGGGCCAAGCCAAGCAGCCAGTCCTTGGAGCAGGGGCAGACTGGCAGGGTCCTGGCCAGGGCCCTGAGCCTCCAAAGCAGCTCCAACTGGGACTGGAGGCCCAGGGCTGAATTTCAGTGTGGCTAATGAGGTAGCCTGTGTGTGCACCAGGCTGAGGCTGGTCAGAGCTGTTCTATTCAGAGCCCTGAACATCTGTGATGGGCCAAAATTCACTTTTCTAACCATGTGTATGGAGGGCCAGCAGTAGCAGAAATCTACCAAGCAAAAGGAAGAAGGTAGGAGATTGTATCTGGCAGCAGATAAACAGTCTTGAAACAGAGGTAACCTCCTAAGGAGTCAGTACTGCACTTATCACACAGACTAATTAGGAGACAGGACTAGAGCAGCATTCCATGGAACAAAAGAAAGTCAACATCCCAGCAGGAGTCATACAGCTGGAGAACCAGAGCCAAGGACAATCCTACAGCACAGGCACCTCTGTTCTCTGATGTCACAGAGGTACTAAATCACAGATTAACATCCAAAGGATGAATAGAAAGAATCTTGAAAGACTTGTATCATGATCCATTGTATTTTTTATAGTTTATAGGAATACCAAGGTTCCACCCACTTCTGACAGGAAAAAAAAGGAAAAATAGCTGTTTTGTTACCAAAAAAATGTACATGTTTGACTGAAAACTTGGGATTTAACTGCAACGTAGGTCAAAATGCACTGGATGCACACTCACCCAGAATCCAAATACAGGAAGAAAGAGGAGGAAGGTTTCCAAAGTAATTTCACTACACATCCCAAGTTACCTGAAGTGAGCAGAGAGAACTAATCTCATAGTACTGTAGCCTACCCTTTGGGCAGCAAGCACATCTCTACTTTTCCCATCTAAGTACTAAACTCCTGAGTCAAAGATGCAGTTATTCCTCCCCAAAAATCTCTCCATATTCTGTTTGATTCCATCTTCCCAGTTCACCATCTCTACCAACAGGACTGTCAGGTCTCAGCATACTGGAACCTCTTATGCATTGCAAATTAAAAGAGTTAACACCAGCCTGGGTCAAAATCTACCCTGTTAGTGACTAAAGGCTCATTTTTCATCGCTGGGGGTCCAGGCCAGGTCAAAACCACAGAGCACCAGCAGATCAGTTACACTGCTGCTGCAAATTAGGTACAAATTAGAAGCATAGCTGCAGTGCTAGAACAAGGCTTCTCTTTCTCTGCAGATCTATAATGTATAAAAATGAACAACTCTTTCTAAAGAAATAGAAACTCTGCATCTTTATTGCCTAGATAAAATTCTGGGGAATCTGGTAGTTTATACAGTAGATTTTTTTGACAGTTTATCTTATAAATGTGCTTGCTTTCAAAGTAATCCTATTAAACACATGCTGCCCATTAGAACCAAGTGAACTTTCAGTGTATGTGGAGTCTTCTGGCTATCTGGACAGTGCTCCCACATGATTAAAAGCTTGGGAGGCACACAGCTAGAGCAGACTTCATTCCATTTTTCTAGGTGTCTTTCAAATACACATTTCTGAAAATGACCAATTCTGCATGGCTGATTTCTGCTACACAGGAAATTGGAACCATATAGCTACAGATTATGTTAAATCTTGAGCTAAATGGCATGTGTATGAATTCTGGAAATTCATGTGCAGCTTAAACTAGATAAGAAGCATCTTAAAATAATTATGCATCCTTGTGTCTCAAATATTTCATTTACTACTGGATTAGCAACTCACAAAACTGATAAATACTTGAATAAATAGCTGATGGGGCTCTGAGTACCCAGAGCACATCCAGTGTAATTTAACTTGAAATTTCCCTTCCTGAATCCACCAACTGAAACAAGTTCAGTACTGTCAAATTTTCTCCTGGGACAAACAACTTGTCTAAATTCAGGCAAATTCACTTCTCTACTATATAAGGAGGAGAGTCAAGCTCAAAATGACTGCATGAAATTGTTGGGTACTCTGAAAACTTTTCTCAAGTCACTCAGCATGCCATTTTTTTTTGTCAGCAGTTATATATAACTCTTAACCCTTGGTATATTAAAACCAGTATATATATATACACATATTAAAGACTTCAGTTTTACAGTGTAAAATCTCTACACAATGGCACAAAATCTGGAAATACTGTTTCCTGGTAACAAGGTGTAAATAAATCTAGAAATAATTCTAGTAGGAACACAAAGAAAAAAAATGACTTCTTAAAAGGTCACCTAGAACAAAGGAAGTGAGGAAACATTCTCTATGTGCATTTTGAAAGACACAAATGGTGCTGATTACTTTATCCCCATACTCAGACTGTCTACGTGGGTTAAAGCTAGCAATAATACCAGTTCTAATCTTAAAGGCCCATGGAGAGACATAAAACCAGACTGCTTAAGAAATCTGGTTGTAAAAGCACATCTGTGCAGCCAACACCATCACATGGCTGGAAAACAATCAGAATTCCAACAAGAATCAAGTGAATAAAACCCACAGAAAATTCCTTCATTGTGAAAGGAAGATTTTCTTTGGAAGATTTCCTACACAGTTCCAAATCTCTTCAATACAATAATTTCATACTTGTGTGGAGCATGTCTCAAACATAATTTTCCAACAACGTTTCAGGGGAGATTTCCTCACAATGAGCTACTTCTCAATTAATACATCACTTATTTTCAGGTACAAATCCATGTGCTAGCTCATGTCCAATGCCATAGTACTCACCAGGAACTTACTTGCCTGGGGTACCAGTGTTAGAGTCCTGCCAGTCCATTGGATAGCTGGTTTATATTTGATTTGCCTTTTTAACATGTATTTTGCAAACTACTTAAAACTGCTGGTTTAGATACACTGTCAAGGGATTTGAGCAATCATCCAAACCAATGACAAAAATAAGAATACTGAAAAGAAAATTTAAATATATATTTGCCTCATTTTTACTTTTTTATCCACTTGTAGTTTTTTGGATTTTCCCATAATGTTGGAAAGCTGCATGGAGAATGAAGGCACACTCACCTACATAGATTCCCCCAGTGAAAAATAATCAAACAGATCCAGCCACCATTTCCACAGTGGCATATATTTGTCTATTTAATTTGCATATTTGTCATTACTTGTTTTAGAAGCAAGTTTATAATTAAGAATGGTCATTGTATCCCACCCCAAGAAAACACCAAATCAAGTGCAATGATAAGGTTTTCAGCATCTGTCCTTACCCTCAACCATCTGAACAACACCGCAGGATGTGGCCCAGACCCAAGGTGCCAGCACTGCTCACTCAGGCTGCTTTGACAGTGCCAAGTGCCTCCTGCAAAGGGACACCAGGATCCTGGGGTGGTGACTTTGGTTTGCCAGGGCAAAGGGCTGGCATTGGTGGTCAAGGGCCTGGGGCCCTGACTGGGCAGCCGCCTCCTGTGTCTATGATTTTTTTTTCTCTGAAGCTTGTAAAGTAAGGAGCTGTTTTATAGTGCCTTAGTTAATTTATATTTAATCAGAAAAGGTGTGGTTGATTGGAAACTGTTTGCTTCTCTTTCAATCTCAGTAACCATTTCATTCATTTTTCTAATATGACACAGATTTTTATTTTATATTTACTGAAAAGAGCTGATATTCTTCTCTCTTATGAAAGTTTTCAGAGTTAAAATTTACAGTGCAAAATTCTGCACAATATGCTAGACCAGAAGTCTAATTCATACAAAATATGTAACGTTTCAAATTCCTAAACATATTATGTGCAAGTGGATCAAGACAATACTTCAGTATCCAGGCTAAAATGTGGTGGTAAATGGCATTAAACAAATTCAATCTGCCATGGAACCCTAATGACTACTTTTCCAAAGCCAAAATAGACAAAGAATTAAATCAAGCACTGCTCTTTGAATGAGAATATTTATTATGAAGTATTACAGAGAATACTAGGCATTTATATTAAAAAAACCTTTTTAAAATCTCATTCTTAGGACATGTAATATATCATAACTTATCAAGATTTTTTTGCAACCTAGAGACACTAAAAAAGTGTTTAGTTTTAAATGTTGGACTTCAAGTTGGTAACCTTTCTTTCTAGGAAAAAAATTGACCTTTTCTTTTCCTCTTAAAAACTTTAACTGTGAAGGATTCAAAGTCAGATACTAAACTTAGTTTTAGTAAATATTCTCATATCCATATCTAGAAGAACAATATATTTAAGAAGAGAAATTTTTTTTAGAAATTCCTCTGCACGATCACCTATTCTATGTATTATTAGGCAGAGCATTATCATCTTCTGAGGATATTTTAGGAGATTTCCAATTAGTCCCTTCAATACATCTGTCCTACCACCCCAACACTTTCAATCACTGCCTCTCAATCTGTGTAGGAGCCACAGACTATTCCTTTCATCGTGGAGAAAAAATATAGGGCACATCCATAATTCCCCATCTAGGCTTCATGCTATTCCCTTCCAAGGCGGTTTGGCAAGCAGGAAGATATTTCAAAGGAAAACATATAGGGCCCCACTCAGCCATATTAATGCTCCTTCACATTCCTCTTGCAATATTATCCTGCCCATAAGGCTTATTTAAGTACAGGAACATCTTTGGCAAGCAGGGCTTTCAAAACACAGACCCGCGTGGAGAATCCAACAGCAGGACTTAGTTTTCACCTTCACACAATAGCCATGTTACAAAAACAACTTGTACTTACATGGCAACACAAAGTGATGGATAGGTTTAGGTTTGAAATCAAATACAGCTTCCCCAGCAAATTTTAAAATTGAGAAAGTCTGCTGCTATCACCTTGTCATTTTGCATAAAAATTAGAAAGAAAACAACCAAAACCCTACAGAAATATACAAGCCAATATTCCACAGCAGCACCATAAAGGGTAACTCTAGACTAAAAAACCTATTTTTTTAATTGGACACAGTAGTGGGAAGCAAGGACTGTCCATTATATGGCTGACAAAAAACAACACACAGACACCCCTACCTTAACAAATGCCTTCTGTAAGCAACTTCATGTTATAAGTATTCTAACACAGTGTTTTAATTGGAAGAATATATAGGGTTTAAATCCAAAAGACATCCCCATTATGCTTAATTTAACATTCCTTTTCCAAACTGAAAACCAACAGGAAAGTTTGATCAGTTACAGGATGGTGCATCTTACACTTGAAGGGACAAAGAAAATTCTCAGAAGTGTGATTCTGAAAAAAGTGCTGAAAGCAAAATCTCTTGCATTTAAGCAATAAAGAATTTGAAGTCAAACTCATCAATGTAATTCCTAAAGCACAAGGAGAAAAGACAGCTAAGAGTTGCTCTGCAATAAGGACTGTTACTAGTTTATCAGATGTGATCAGTTGATCACAGAGAATTTTGAAAAATTATTTTAAGGCAGCTCTGTTTTGACATGGGCTATAGTAGGACTATGGAGAATATTTTTGTAAGAGTCAAACCTTTGAATGTATTGCATGCTGCACCCATCTTGGTCATCATTGTACAGTATGTGTATATAAATGACAGATTTGCAACAGGTTTCTGAGCTGGAAGTTTTTTTTAAATTACTTCCAAGTTCAGAAAAGTGCATAGGGATTATACTTAAGAAATACAAACTTTAAATGTAATATGAAATTAAGTTCTAATGAATTTGCTGTAGAACCGACTTTTTATGCAATGCATGACAATTCTGTATCTAATTCTGCATTCTGCCATAAATTCCATCAGGCTTTAGCACACCCCAGTTTACCACCACTGTTACTACTCACATCAATCACACAATGTTTACTCTGAACATACACTTGCTTAGTTTGTGGGGACATTGGAATACAGAGATTCCCAGGAATATATTGAGCATCTGAACCACCTATTCCACACAATTAAATCCAATACAACAGCAGCAGTATAAATACACTACTTCTGAAATAGACTGATTTCACTTTTTCTATTCTTCTGTAACTTTTGCAGACACATCCTAAGATTCTTAGATTAGCTCCCTATCATTTCATATAACAGGCTATGAAATCTTAAAAATGTACCTGGTTCTGTCTTCACTTGGAAAAGAAACCACAGCAAAATCAAAATCTTTAAAAACATATTACAATACATCTTTGTAGATAATTTTTCCTTTTACAACTAAAATTGCATTCAAGTCTGAGTTTGAACAGATATTCAGAAATATTTTTAGAAAATAAAAATTCTACACTTCTATTTGTGATGAATTCTGCTTTCTTCTAATAACTGATATCAAGGTCCTCTGTCCAACTTATACAGTCATCTGCTCTTTGAACCAACAGTGTTTTACAGGCACACACTACACACAAAGCTCTCTTCTTTAACTAATTAAAACGTGCTCATTTCACCCATCAGCCATGGGAATGCTGAAGAAAACAACAAAATCATGATGATAAAAAGCTTATTTAAGCTTCAAAAGGAAAGCATACTCAGGGATGCCCCATTTAACATGTAAGCAGAAACAGATCCAGCTACCAAAGCATCACAGGAATTGATATTCTGTCAGCAGAGGGGCCAAACTGTAAGCATCACCTGTACAGAGATTCAGACTGGCTTTCATTTGGCTGCTGCTATTTCCAATTCTGCCTTTTTTTTGTCTTGGAGAACTGCAAATGTCCAGCACCTCTAGGTCTGTATCTTGTTCAACTCCAGCCTGCTGACACACTGATGAACAGCATCTGCCAATTCAAAGCAGCTCTGAGCAGACTGACTTGATGCAATCTGGCAACCTTAATCATCTTAAGCTGTCCTCTGGAATACCTGTTCTGCATCTCAAAGTGCCTTTTCCACACAAGTAAAAATGGTTGGTGTAACTTTGTAGAAATTCATTGTTTTGTAACGCTGGGCAAAATGTTCTACATCTGGATAGCATGGACAAATACACAAAACCTCCTTTTATTCTCCCAGGTTAACATTTCCTGGAAGAAAGGAGGGCATGATTTAGAGGAAGAGCTGAGGCCTGAACATATGGTTGCTGTAACCTGTGCAACATGAACTGAGAGAAGGAGAGGGTAGCTCATCCAAGTTCTATTCTGGAATACATCTATGACACACCCATAGGCACTGTATAGACAAATCAAAGTATCACACACATAACAGGCTTAAAGAAAAAAGCAGAACTAGAAGGCCTTTTGCTAATTTTCTTGCTAGCAGAAAGGGTGATGTCTCCCTTTGGAAGGGGAGTTGGAGGCCAGTGGCAATAGGAGAACAAATTAGCTGTATTGGTCTGGAAAGTTTATGATTAGCTTGGGAGGTCTGAAGCCTGCTGATCACTACAAAAATAACATTTCACTTTGATGCATGTCTATCGACTCTCACTATATTAAAATGTTTTCATTTCTAAATGTGGGTTTCAGCTGCTGTGTCTGGCCACCATGTGACATGAAAGTGAGGATCTTTATGTAACACTTTTTTTTTCTAATCAGTATTTCATATAAGAGAAGTTAGCAAACACTGAAGATTCTGTGTCCTTGTGTGCCTGCAGTGATTTAAGAGTTCAAACTGAGACAAAATACTCATTCCTGAAAACACATACTGGGATAAAATGCACAGGTTCACCATTAGAACCAAAATATCTTACAGCAAACTGAGTGGACAATTCTGATATTTTAAAAATTAAGCCAGAGAACTGCATAAATCAAGATGAAGACTCCACAGTAAAAGCATACGAGCTACCAGGACATTGACCATATATCCTCCAGCAAACATTAGAAAGAATTCATTTGTGTGTTGGCAGAAGTACAGCCCCTTAAGCACTTGTGCAATAAAAACGTCGGACATGACAATCAGACAGTATGAAACTATTCCTCACAGGGGCTTTAATACTTGTTATGAACTGCTGTATTAGACAAGTCCAATCTTTCTTTGCAGCTACCTTTAGTATTTTTTCAGCCAGAGGCAAATAACTCTTTACAAATGTGCCTCTTCCACCTCTGACTTGAGGAATTGGGATTGGTTTCCCTAAATGAGGCTTGTCTTACATTAGCTTTGCAATAAGGAAGAACTGCAGTTGTACAGAGAAGCAATTCTGTGGCTATACAGCATATAAAGCTCCCTCTGTCCTCTCTTCATTGTACCATATGAAAAGGCTAATGGGGATCTTGTGTTTATGGCAATGGTCAGGGACTCTGAAAAGTTAGGGTCTTACAGCTAGGCACAAATGAAATGAGCTGTCTGTTCCTACATGGACAGCCATATACAAATACAATTCAAAATCAAGTTTGGATTTTAATACCAGCATTGAATGAAGACCAAATTTCACAATTTTGGAGATATTAGTGAATTTAGAGAATTAAGAGAACTTTAGAGAAATCTAACATAGATAGAAAACGACTAGGCTGTGATAGTTTGATTTGAAGATGCAGTTCCAATCATCACTTCCAAAGTTACAGTGGGTTTACATTCAACATTCCTTCTGATCAATCCCTAAATGAAGAGAGAAATGAGAAGCAAAAGTTCTTGAAGTGCCCAGATCCCCCACACGCAATGACAGCTTCCTTCTTTCACAGTCTTTGTGCCACAGGTCTTCACTACTCCTGAGTCTGTTTTCTTATTAGAGAGCCATGCAAATGTCCTCGTGACTTTTGTGCAATATTCTTTCAGCTCATGGAGGCTGTTTATTCTGCAAGAGTTTCTTCTAGCCCAACAGTTATTTGCAGGTAATTGCAATAATGACAGTTCTGCAAAGATTTTCAGAAATACATGAAAAAATTATGTATCGCTTCTCTAGAAAATTATTATCAACTTCTTTACTAAAACAGTTTTGGTGATCTCCAGTTCTCTTAGGCAGGCACATTTTGAATCCTACACAAAAGTTAATACAGATTCCAAACATTTGATGCTGACAGTTTATATGTGCAGGATAATGTATATTGTTGAGAGCATGTGCTATACAAACCAAGAAAACTGAAGAGATTGATTTAAAATTCACATTACACAGCTTGAGATAAGCTTCTGCATGAACCATCTGTCAAGGACAGCTACCATGATTCTGTGATCAAATAGCTGGTGACACTAGGGAAATTTAGAATACATATGCAAGTAAGCTGGAAATTATTTTAGACTGCTGTCACTATGCAAACAAACCAAAATGAAAGTTAAACAGAATGTTCTTTGTAATAGCTGAAAAAAGGAAGGAGACATTTCAGACAGATGTCACTGAAAGTCTATTGAATATGCTTCTAATATAGTATGAAAAATTATGCCAATGACTTTAATGGGTAAAAGTACATACTTGCAAAACTCAACTGAACACCTTAAATGAGTTATTTAACAAGTAAGAATGTCAAATACAAAAACTGTGCACCAGGCTGTACCACCTTTGTCATCTAGAAAGAAACAAGGCCAGGTTCTCCCTACTGACAATTTTGAAAGAGGTTTTCTCTGACTGTAAATGACGTAAGTACTGTAACCATGATATTCCATTAACATTATAATCATGAAAGGCTTTGATCTGTAGTTTATCAAGTAATTAAAGATGATATTGCTTTTCCATTGTTTTCCTGAACTTTTAATCCTTTCCTAACAGAATCTGTGGGTGGCAATAACATTTTCCCTGCACAGTAAGACACAGACTGCACAGATGCAATGGCTACAGAAAAAGACATTCCTAAACATACATCAATTTTCATATATATGCCCTTCCTCTTTGAGGAGCAGAGGTGTGACAGTGGCAGTGATCAGAATCAGGACATGCATTTCTGACCCACAGAGCTCCTAAGAATGCTTCCTTCACAACCCTCAAGGGATTGCTACTGACATCAAAGACAAGGACAAGTAGAAAACTGGAGCTCATCCTGTGAGATTTGAGTTTCTTCAATTCACTAAAAGATCTCCTCATGGAACAGGCACTGCTATAAAAGATTTCCAAAAGCAAAACTTCATCTTAAATTTCACATTCAAGTTTCAATAATTAATATTTAATTCTTAGCAAATCCAAAGAGAAGTTGATTAAATCCATTTAGTCAAGAACCCACCTTGCCCTTGGGGAAATTTTCAAAAGCACCTGAAGTGCAAGAAAACCAGAGATCCTAGTGCAAGTCAGCACATCTGTTGTGTTCATCTTTCCCAGCGCTTTGAGAAAATCTCCCCCATAAAGCGACAAAAATGTAAAAACATCTCTCAAAGCAAACTTTGCTCAAAAATGACTGTTCCCTGTATTCAGCATCAGATTTCTGATGTGCTTCTGAGAGTGCTACTCTTTGGAAAGTAAGCACCTCTTTATTTTGAGAATAAATAAAAAAATTTGAATTACAAATGTAAACTACTTTTCCAGCAAGCAATTCAGCTCAGTATTTCAAAATCCCAACAAAGCATTCATGAGTAAGTACTTGGAACAGTTTTTAAGCAAGGCACCAGTGACTTCAGGACTCCAAACTCCCAGGTTGCTGAAGGTCTTGACCAGCACACACATTGCTGTGCAAGGCAGAGACCCCCAGGGAGTGTTCAAGGGATCTGCTCTGAGTACAGAACATAACTGAGCTGTGACAAGCTAAACCAACAACTGCTGGGTCAGGTGTGTGCTGCCAAGTGGCTTCCACCATTGTTCCAAAAGGAACATCTCCAAAAATCTCCCAGTTTTTACCCATCTTATGCCCAGAGCTATTACAGCTGGCATAGCACTGAAAAACAAATGCTCAATAGGATAAAGAGAAAAGAGTTTGTGCAGGAAGTCTGCAACTGTGTTCAAAATGAACTCCTGATGACATTTTACATTTTGTATGCAATTGAATTCTTATTCTTTCTTTGTCCCTAAAAAAGATCTTCAAAGGAAAAAAAACCCCAAACTGTCAAGAGTCCTCGACATAAAAAAGTATGCACTAAATGCTATAGGGTCAAAAGTTTGAAAAATATCTGGGTTTTTATTTCCAATAAAAAACCCAAATATTTTTGGGTATCTTATATATTCTGCATATCTTTCCTTAACAGCACTCTTAGAACTGAGGAGCACACATGAGCCCATCTCCTCCTCCTCCTCTGGGGTCTGTCAGCCCCTGGAGGCTCTGAGGCAGCCCTGCAAACAGCCATGTAGGTCAGTCCTGCTGAACTGCTTGAGCTGAGCTCTGTGCAGCTGTACCAGCCCTGGGATACACAAGCCTCCTGTGCCAGGAGTCAGGTTTCTCCACACAAGGTTCACTGGCAACCGTGCCAAGGAATTAACCAGAGACTCAAGTCACTGGGGGGTTCATATGATTCCAAAAAAGCCAATCTGAACACAGTAAACTGTAAACTACTAACTAAGCCTTCTAAAACCTTATTATAGAAATTAATTACTCCTGAGTAGAAGGCTGGCATGCTAAAATGTTTTCAGAACCATAATATTCTCTAGATGACAGCCCTAGGCACAACTGCTGAAATAATCGTCCACTGTGAAAACTGAGGTTTGCTGGTAAAAACTTCCACAAAAGATTTTCATAAATCAGTGCCCACTCACACAAACACCACAGAGCAACATCCAAAGATTCCTGCTTACAGTTTTCCACGGAGCACTGCTGCCTTACAGCCAAAGATGGTACATTTTGCAATTTTTTCTATGCAGTTACTTCTAAAAAAATGCCTACATGGTACTTTGCAGCAGATGCAACTCCCTCTGTCCTCCTTCATACTCACCAGAAGCCAAATTTCCCTGTGCAGAGCAAGGTGAAAGGTGTAAAATTTAACAGTGGGACCACATGCCTTTTTGAGACAAAGTACCAGGCACACTCAGGATCAGCATCATGTGGTTACAAAGCTTCTGCATGGCAAGGAGCATGAGCCAAAAAACCTTGGATCTGCCTGCCAAAAAGCATGGCAAAGGATTACTTCAAAGCAAGCTGGAAGTAGATTATTTGAGCGCCTGAGGCTTTTGGCTGAAAATTTTTTTTGACTGGATGTCATGTGCATACCTCAGTCTCAGGGGTGCAACTTTATTATCTTACAAGAGGCTAAAACAAAAAAAGGAAAAAAAAAAAAAACACAGGAAAGAAAGCTTCTGAAGTAAATCTCTCTGCAGAGATACCACATCACCTTCTGGATCGGGACATGGAAACAAACTCCATACTCACTGCATCAAAATCACAGTACAAGACTCTGCTTAATGTAAGAAAATAATTCAATAAATGTGCATGCATCACTGACTTCTGGCTTTCATACCATCCATTAAGTTCTGGAGGTTTTTAGAGCAGAAGGTTACTATGAAGTTTACCACTTCAGTACTATCAGTTCTCCCACTTTTTGCACCTCCAAATGTTTTTACAAAATGGCATTGCTGCCAGGCATGTCATCCTGTGGGTTCCACCACACCGGCAATGAGCAACAGGCAAAAGACCCAACAGTGGTTCTGAACCCAGGCTCATTTCAACAGACTGATCACAGGCTTCCCTTTTTCATTAAAATCATTAGGAATAATGCAGCAAGAATCTTAAATATGCCAGTCCAAGAGAAAAGGCTGCAGTTATTAAATCTGATTTACTCGAAAGCTCAGAAGTCAGAATATTAGGACAGAAGACATTTATAAAGACCAAATAGCTACACTGATATCAAATTACTCAGCTACTGGGCCAAAACTATCAAGATAAATTATATTGTGCTAAAAATATTATCAGAAATACAACCCAAAATAGTAATTAAAAAGCAAAAAAAAAGCTCCAAGGAAAGGGAAGCTTAAAATGAAGAAGAGTGGTTTACACACTCTAGCCTCAGACAAGTAAAAAAACCCCTACAGACGTAATTTTATCTGCTCTACTTGTTTTGCAGCACAAGTACATGACACAAAGTACCTAGAAAATAACAACTGGGTCTATCAGAACACTGAAACATGATGTGACTTTTGCAGGTATATTTGCAAAATTCACTGTTTTAGATTAAGCTCTGTCAGTATTCCACTGGGAGTATGTGAAGAGATTAAAAATCTGCCTATGCTCTTTTACTTACACCTCTAACACTCCACAAATACATAGAAGCACAATCTAAGAATTTGTAAAACAGGATTTATTCTTTGCTATACACAGAATTAATGTTTCACTATTAAATCCCAAAACTTAAATTTATGCATTTCCCTGAACTTCTCAAGTCCCCAAGTCAAACACATATGAAAAAGAGAAACCTTGTGATTTCAACACATATCTTTGTTCTCACAAGCCTTAGCACCAACCTAGTTATTCCCTAAAGGAATATTTATTTCCTAGAGGAAAAATTCAGTCAGAAACAGCAGCAAAGAGCAATTAAACAGTATCAAAACATTCAGTCAATTTTGGCTTGTTATTTGTTAGTAACAATTTTATGTTACAGCAGGAATAAAAAACTTGACAGTTTGGCATCTGAAAAGCATTCAATTACATAATACCTGATACTGTGTACAGCAGATGTTCTCAAACTAGAGCCCACTGCCCTCATGAGGCCAGTAAAGACCTTCTAGGGCTTTGCAAAGTTCCTTCATTTTCCTTGTAAACTTGTGCAGTTACTTAAACGGGCTTGTTAGAGGGGGGAAAGGGTCTCCAGAAAAACCAAGTCTTCAAAGATTAAGAAAAGATCATCTGGTTTCACAGAATGTGCACAAGCACAAACTGACCATTTAAAATGCTCGTAGGAGTTAAGATCTGAACAATATTTATTTTTATCGTGCCATGGCAACAGAGAAAATTTGGGTATGGAAACATCTCTTATATCCCTGTCTGGGGAGTTATTTGAGAAACCTGGGTTCCTTCCTCACCTGCCCCCAGCCTCCTTGTGGCCCTGTCAGTGCTCCTGCTGTATTCCTAGAGAGCAGCAGACAGCCAGGAGCTGCAGGAATAAAGCAGCTTTCCTTGTCCTGCCATGGCTTTTGGCCTTCCCCTCCCAGGCAGAGTCAGGGCCTCCCTGCCACACACAATCAGAGCAATCATGTGACAGCATTTCAAAGGCAGCAGACAAAGGTGAGCTCCCACAGCTGGGAAGGCTGAGGGCTGACTGGCATGCAAGGCTTTGGTGCAGAAAAGATCCAAAGCATAGGTTTGACTGCAAATGAACCCACTGATTACATCATCTTACTGTCACAGGACATGCTGGTCACTATAGGCTGTGAGATCTCTCTCAAAGGCTCCAGTTCAGAAACAGATTTGCTTTATAGTTTGTATGAATTCTCTTTTTGCTGGAAAACAGTCACAGCATTGCTTTGTTTACCCAAATGCAGATTTCTGCTTGGGAACCACTAAAAAGCCAGAGAAAATGTTACATTCAGAAGTAAGATCACTCAAGGAAATTGCTAGTTTGCAGAAAGCCAGTAAAAATACAGAGCCAAAAGCCCCATGTGAGTAATTGCCAGATTTTGGAATGATGCTGTTCAAGACTTGATAAACTACTGCCACCACAACTCTCTGTGTTAGGTTGGCTGCAATTATTTCCCACTGAAATAAACATAAAAATGTGGCACATGCTGTACTTCCTACTTCAGTGCAACAGCAGCGGGCACTAGTCCTGTGTCATTAACTATTTTTTCATCTGCTGTAACTTTTTCCCCTATTAAATATGTGTTTCTGATTGTATCCATGTGAGATACATTAGTAAAGCATTTTCATTAGTATATCTGTGCTTGGAAATGCTTTCTTGTGTTACAAGACTCAGTCAGTCAGTAAAGCTTCAATTCATCAAAGCACTTAAACCTGCACCTAACTCCAAGTATGCACCTAATCCCATTGACTTTAATGGGACTGCTTACTTGCTTAGTTAGGCATGCATTTAAAAATCAAGGTCCATGTAAGCATAATTGTGCTCTTTGGCCTGGTCCCAAGCCCTTAAAAAAGGAAAAAAACAGAATGGAGAACAAATGTTCAGCAGAGCTGTAAGAAGGCACAGCAGCTTTCTAGGAAATATGTACAACATAACAAATAATTTAACTATCTTTACAGAAAGCCCCAACAATCAGTTAGCTGGCAATCCAGTTACTGAATTCTACCAAGATATCTTCAAACCTAAATTGAGCACTTTGAGGAATATTCATTCAATAAAGTTGTTAGAAATCATAAGTAAAAGAAAAGCTGTAAGCCTTTTGTGTGTTTATGCTGTTTCTCATCATTTTTCCAGTTACTAAGGAATACAATTCTCCAATGCTGCTAAGCACTGACACCTCTCTCACCTGTTATAGGGTTGAACTTTATATTAAATAGTTTTAGAACAATGTATGCAAAGTCTAAATTTGGAATATAATTTCAATGAGGTGCACTGCTGTAATTAAGAATTCAGTCCTGCAGCTTAAACTTCTACAGCATGTTAGACACAGAAAAACTTGAGGGCTGGAACACAATGGAAATGGTGAAAGTGAGGACTTTCTAGTGACAAGGGCAGCTGCAAGCCTCTAGTATATGAAGTGGCAATGGTTTCATTCAGATTATTAAGATGATTAAATATACATGAGGAATGAGATTTTTCCAAGACTGATGAGTCCTCCTCATCCTTCCTAACAATCAGGATAGATAAAGATAATAAGGTTCTGACAAAAAACGAACCCAAAAGCTTTCTATTTCATAAAACCAGAATAATTATTTCTCTTTCAGAATGGCATTTAGACATGACAGTTCAAATGGCCAAAAACCTGATAGATAAGATTTTTAGGTGGTTTTATAAAATGGTTACCAGAAAGTTTAACATTAGAAGAACAACTAAACAGAACACATTTTCTGAGGGATCAAGTTTCAGTTATACTTTACTCAGCAAAGCTGCCTTGCAGGAGAAAACAAATAAGATGAACCCATTTTTTAACAATGACTCATAGTGCAAAATAAGCCTGAAGCTTTTCTTAAGTACTGTTTTCACTAATATAACTACAAAAACACAAGACTTTAAACTCCTAAAATATATTAGATTCACAGAAAATACATCATAGCTTGCTGTAATGGCTCCTGAAAAGTAAAGAAATATCCAGTGCTTTAAGTATCTGGAACAATTGAAAGGTTAAGCAATAACAATTGGAAGCACACATTTTAAAAAGCCCTGCACAAGAAATCAAGCATTTTACAGGCCAGCAAGATGCAGTCAGTTAACACTGCTGTTTATGACCTCCTTTTGGACTGATTTAATTGGTTCTATCCAGTATCTGGTCTCCAGCAGCACAAACAGTAGCAGTAAGGCATCCATGATGTATGTCACAATGTACAAGTACTATTTGCAAAACAGTAACTTCAAAGTAACTGTCTTGCTCTCCTAGAAAATAGAAATTTAAGCTTTATAAATGTACCAGATGGGGGAAACAAACCTACAAAAGCAATTCCAAGCTCCAGTCCAGCCTCAGTAGCTGTACAAATTCATTAGTGTCCATAACAGAGGTGAATGACCTTGGAGCAGTCTAGGAGCCCCCTGCAGACATTCCAGAGTTCAGAGGTCATGTCCATCACACTGGGACTCTGTGTTGGCAAAGGGACTTAACAAACTTCAGGCACGTAAGATAAACTGCATCTGCCACATACAGCCAACTCTAAACAAACAAGTCTTGCAGTAATAAAATTTATTTGTTTTAATAAAATTCTATAGGCTGTAAAACAATATCCTCATGCAGGTAGGATTTCCACAGGTCAAAGACTTTTCAGTCATGCTCCATTTCTTGAAATATGAGCATAAACTGCAACAATCCCTTTAAAATGAAGCCTTGCCATGGTAGGAGATATATACAATTATGACTATTTTCCAGTCTTACAGAATACAGATATTTTAGGATGCTTCCATGCAGGTCACCATACCCACTGAAGGGTCTAAAAGCCAACTGTTCAGACACTCATACAGTTTCAGTGCATATGTACTTCCTCCATTCAGCACAACAACGAGATGACACTCCCTTATAATACTCAATGGTTGGGCAAGGCCACCTGAATATATTTTAACAGTTGTTTCCTCCCTCTTAGCAGACATTGAAATTAATATTTTGATATTAAGACGCCAAATTTAGGGATCAATTTGCCTGCGATCAAATTTCATTTAAATAAGCTTTAGGGAATGCCTATTCTTTCATACCTCTTGATATTTCACATTCAGTCCTTCTACTATTTTACTACATAAAACTTTTTTACATGCATTGTTTATGAGAATTTTAAATCATGAAATAACTGCATGAATGTGAGGACTTTATTCTTAAAAATGTGGGAAAGGTTAGCCAAGTTCTTCTTCAGCTTTGCTCACATACACAAGCATAACAAAATGAGATTGGTCTATCAACACAAACCCCAGAGATCTTCTGCAATGGCTAAGGTAAATTCATTTAAGTCCTGAAAATGATGGAAACCCAAACCCACATTTCTACTTCACATAAAGCACTACCTCTATGTGTGCATGGTACATCTGGCTGGAACCCCCTGAAGAAAAATATTCAGTAAGAAAAAATGTAGAACTTTTTCCTCAAGATAATTCAAGTGTTGATCAAAATAGCTCAATGAGTCTCTAAAATACAGAAATATATCTAAGCAATGTAGAATCACTGAAGTCCAATGGCACCAGAAGCAAGGGGAAGGTGAGGCACACCCAAAAACCTACACAGAATCACATCCTTTTTGAAGTCATGTAATACATACTAGATAGTAATGCTCAGAAAAATTCATGCATGTTTATTGCACTGAACTTCGAGGCATGAATAAAATGTATTAGTTTTTACAGAATTACTGGTAGCTCCCAGAAATTCATTGTTCCCCCTAAAATAATATTCTCTTCAGCACAGAGACATCTATCACTATAAAAATTTGCCTGCTCCCAAAGAACCTGCCAAAAAGGAAACAATTCACCATAAATGCATCCCAAAAGGGAAAAAAAAAAAAAAAGTAAAGAAACCAATCAAAGCAAGATGCTTTTCCAGTATTATCAATGTGTTGCCCAGAGTATTCTCATTGAAGTGACAATTTCCTCAGCAACAACAGAAAACGTGTTCTGAATCCTGATGGACCAGATGAAGAAATCAGAGCTCCAAGATATCTTTCTGTTGTTCTCCCTAAGGTCACTGTCTCAAGCTCCAGCACAATAGTTAATGGAACTAATTAATTTTAGCCTAAAATAGCTTTCAACAACAATGAGATTGCTAAAAATGGATCAATTTGCTGCAGAATTTGTTGAGATGCAGGCCTGGCTTCTCTTCTAATAAGTATGTTTACTCAATTTTCCCCTATTAGCTACCTCTGTTCCTTGAGGGAACAGTGTCACTGCCTCTTGCTCATACTGCTTTGGATCATGAAAGCTCATGGAAAAATTAGGAGCTATTAAAGATTACCTTTTTCCAAAAGGTTGATTTCTTTTAGGAAACTTAATTTTTTAGTATGAGTAAAATCAATATTCAAGCTATAGCTAGTTACTGAAATGAAGAGCAGAACTACAGTAATTGTAAAACCCTTCACCCACAGCAAATGGAAGGCAAACCTATTATCTTGAGTCTCTAGCTGCAGCAATTCCAGGCTGCATTATTTCCTACTTGACATGAACAAGCTTCATAGTCACAGGTGGTTACTGTTTTCTGGGAATCTGCAATAATGTAGTGTCACATCCAGCCCCTAAGCACATTCTAACCTTAGCAAACAGCAGTTGATTTAAAACTATGTTTTCTTCAAGATATTTGCTGTACTGCACAGGTGTGTGAAACCAAGACTTCCTTCTCATACTACCCAAGCTGTGTAAGACTCCTAAGTCCCCCATTATCTCCTCCACAGAATGCTCTTTCTTACCTGTGTGACTGCAAATCCATGGCAGAACTCTCTAGATTTGGTTCTGCTCTGAATATCATCAACAAAATCACCAAGGAAGGCAGAACTAAAGAAATCCAATTTGTCTTTTCATTGCACTTTGCACTCTACATAACTGGGTCAAACTGTGTGTGCTGAAGGGTACAAATCAATCATACAGACATGGTGGGAATCAGCCTTTTAGGAAAACAAGACTACATTCATTTATTGGAATCTTAGGTCAAGATGATGTTGAAGAAGAAGCATCTCCTCTGCAAGAACATGCATTTAACATCACAGCAGGAACTTAGCCCCCTTCAAAAATGTTCTGGTAAGCAATTCTTCCACTTTGCATTGTGCAAGATACCACCAAGGCACACTTGAAACATCTACAGAAATCCATTACACTCGTGTGTAAAGGCTCACACCCCTCCACAGCTTGGGCCACAGGGAACAAACACAGACAGGAAGGGAAGTGCCTCTGTCACAGAAATGTTTGGGACTGGAGAACTGCTTTTTGTCACAACTAGTTTCTTAAGTTGTTCACTAGAATTCTGCAGATATTTTTCATATTTACACAGGAACCAAACTGATCTGCACATTCCCACCTCTGTCACCACAGTTCTTTGTGTGTTCATGACCTTGATAAGAATTAGCCAGACTACATATAAATAGCATCACCAACAGTCCAATATCAGTAACTAACAAGTCTGACATTTCTGATTTCTGCAAGGTCAACAGCCTGAAACACAGCAGTTACTACAATTATAGGCACAGCTCTGGTATGCAAAGAAAAAGGCAACATCTTTAAAAACATTTTGTATTTTATAGAAGAAAACACATTTTAGTTTCAAATTTATCTTTCCCTGTTATGAGATATATATATATACATATATATATGTACGTTTCTGATTTCCACTTCACAGGATTTGTAAAAATTACACACAAGGAAAACTACACTAAAACACTCCCAGTGAACTATTGGGATCCCTTGACTGTGGACACAACAGCTTTAACCTTGGCCACATTTTCAATTCATGAAATGCATCAAGGTGCCACATTAAGCTGCCTCAAACTAGAAGCCAACAATGTCACATGGCAAACATTATTGATCCATTTAAATACATCATACTTGAAAAATAAAATGGATCCATTTTAATGCATGTGCTCAAGTAGGTTTTTACAGGAGGCTTGGAACAGGTCAGGTGTCTGTGTTACAAAGACAAGGAAGTCACTCACAAGCATTTTGATGACTTCACTGAGCAAGGTGTAAATGCTCCTGTTCAAAGACACCATACTGTCAGAACCCCAGAAAACTGGATTGTTTCTTCATCAGCAAGAACCTGGTATAGTCCTGTGACTGCAGAGAAGCCTGTGGCCATAAAAAGGATTAAATATGTCAGTCTTATGCAATACCATCACATTTCTGTTTTGTTCAAGTTTTGATGTTATTTCTGCAAATAGGAAAAATCTGTTGCTGCAATAATAAAATGTCTGAGATGCCAAAACAGGCCATGGGCTTGCAAACCAATAGACTTTTTAAGAAGGTTTTGAGCTCATATCACTTGTTTTCTGAAGTATGAGCCATTAAGTGTGATCTTGTCAGTTTGTGATTTCTCTCAGCAAACATGGAATTATGGAAATTTGCATTACTTTAAATGAAAAACTAAATTATTGTACACTCATGTATCTCCACTCTCTAGGAATCAAAAGTCAGACACACTGGCACTTGTGAGGAGAAAAAAGAGAACTGTAGAGGCAGTTTCAGTGTGAAGCCATACAAAAATCTGGCTGATTTCAGGTTCTGTTATAAATCAATTTCACCAAGTTTGAACAAGCTTGTTTTGATCTAGCTGTACACCATTTTTCCATCTCTAATCTTATTAAATTTCACAAATTGAGGTGGTACCAGATGGCATCCAAGATACTTTTTTATTCTGAACTTTTGAAAAAAGCTCAAGACCCTAATGTGAAAGCTTAAGCATTGTGAAATTTAAACTGAAAGGAACTCTGCATAGACTTCTGTGAAACTAAATCATATCTAAATTGTAAACATGACCTGCTGTACAAAAATTCAAACTCTGGTCTCAGCAAAGGGTTAAGACTCAGATTCTTGCTTTCCCTGAGAATATTCTCCCACCTTTGTTTAGCTGAAAGGCAAAGCACAACTTCCTGCAGACAAGTATGGTGAAAATATACATAAATTACACAAACCCAGCTTGTTACAGAGAACACAACACTCTGCTGTTAATTTGGCCTTAAGTACTTTTCACTAGCATTAGGACAAACAAATCACATTAAACCTATGAAACAAGGATCTGCTACATAATTCTCATTTACACATTTAGGACAAAGATGTATCACATGGAAGAGATGCCAGCAAGCCATCCAAGGGAGGGAAGTCACAAAACTACTGGGCTCCACCTTGGGTAAAAGAATTGGTTCTCCACAGGGCTACAGCATCCCAAACAAAGCTTCTGGGTGCAGTTTGCACACTCAGCTGACACCCAGTGCCCTTGCACGAGCTGGACTAACAACAACCAGAGGGTCAATGCAATCCCCAAGGTCCCACAGCTGGTTGGAATAGGGATCTGCATCCAGAGCAGCTCTCTGAAACAAGCAGCAGCCACTCAGCCCAGCCCAGGGACTCGGTCTCTCCACGAGAGTCACACAGTGGCACCTGCCCCACCCAAGAGTTACAGCTGTCACAGGTTTGGTCTAACACAGTGAGTCAATACTTCAAGCATATTTTAAAACAGAGCAGCTCCTCAACTATTTGCTCTGGGTCATCTCTATCTGTGTGTGCAAGTGCTGCATAAAAAGAAAAATAGATACATAGACACAACTGGAGCCTCTACAGACCCTCTTCCCAAGGATTTATTTATTCATGTGACAAGTTTGCCTATCCCAGTCTACCAAAATTGTATTCTTTGTTTTAAAAGAAGTGCCTAAAAACATATTGGAGCCTTTCCAGGCTCTAAAGTAATATTATAATGTAGTTAAATGAAAACAAAGCCTAAATACTTAATTTCCTGTAGATTTCCAAGATGCTGTTTCAGTTTCCTGGCTAAATAATAGGTATTTTGGAATATTCTGTTACAGTTATTAGCATTTTCAATTTGCTCCTAGAATTCATCAAAACAAAATTAAGCATTAACTTCCTCTTTGGCTCCTTAGTAAACATCAGCTTAGGTCAGACAACATTTTGCTGCACTGTCCTCGCTTTCTAAAAATTCCTCTATTTTCACTAAGACTTCTGGGTTACAGGCATCTGATAGTTTATTATAATTAACAAAGTCCTAGTGCCTAAATTCTGAAGTTCCTAAAATTACTGAATTGTAATAAATTTTTCATTTAATCAGTGATTTATCAGTTTTAACAATAATTAAAATACTACCAATACTCACCTGTCATCACGTATAAGAGTATTGCAAAAAAAAAAGAGATGAACAAACTTTAGCAGTAAATACACTTAAATCACTTCCATACTGTATTTCTAAGAACTCTGACTTTTACATGAAGCCTGAAATATCACTAGTCAACACAGTTAACACTGCTAGCACAAGGGAGTACAACTGCAAACAAAGAAAAAAATCCTGACCTCCAGACCACAGCTATCAGAGGAGGCAGCATGGATTGAAAGTGACAGTGAAAGTACCAAAACAAATCAAATTAAAATGAATACTAATTCCATTTATTGTTTCAATTATTGTTTTAGCACTCACCTCATAAATCCTCACACATGAAAGCCTTTATTTTTATCTCACAAATGTTCAAAATGCCCCCCTTCTACTTCATGACCCCACCTGCCATGAGAACACATCAATCTGCAATTAAGCTGTCTGTAACATACATATGTCTTTTTTTTAATGTACAGTAACTTAAAGTTTTACAGCACATTCCAACTCTACTGCAGGTTAAATTCTAGTAACCATGCAAGCAAGCAGGGTGAAAGTACCTAACCAAAGGAGAAGTCTCATTAAATATGTGATATACAAGCTTGCTCTAATGCTGTACAATTCTTTTTTATTCCCCTTGCTCTTCTTATATTTATCATGATAAAATAATCTGTGACTGTTTACAGTGACAGTCTTCTAGTATAAACATTAGCAGACAACAATAAATCCAAGAACAGCTCCTTCATTTTTATTTTTGTGCATGACATAACACACCACCCCCCACAGTAAGTGAGCTCCCCTTGCCAGAATTTTTCTGGGACAATGGTACAAAGCTGATGCTGCCCATTCAGAGCCTCTACTGCCACAGAACACAGGGTCAGTGAGCCAAATTCAGATGCTCCCATGTCAACACCTGCCTGAAGGGCTCTGCTGACAATCTCTACTGTCAGGCAGCTGACCAAGGATCTTTTTAAGCATTCTGCAGAGAGGAATCTAAAAGCCCTTTTTGGGAGTTCCAAGCTAACCACCACAATGAGATGCTGAAAGTCAAATGGCTTGAGCATTTCCAGGACGAGAAACATAATTCAGCCAATTAACAGCAAAAGGTATCATTTATACTGCAGGAGTAATTGCTAAGTTTTCAGCCCTCTTCTAAATAGGAGAACAAGAATGAATTCTTATGCAGCCAGTCCCCTTCTTAATAGCTTCCTCCCCACTGCTGGCTTGCCCAGGTGTTTAACAGATTCCTTAAATGTGAGTTTCAGAACATTACTTCTGCTGCACCCCTCTTTGTTTCTTTACAATAAAATCTAAATTACTTTGTTTCCTTCTGCTATTTCACCTCAGAAGAGGGGTCCTGCACTAGCTACATGACTCTTTTTTACAACTGCTTTCCCAAACTTTCATTGAAATCAAATGTATTTCAACTGGTTGAAATTTCTTGGTTGTTTTTTTTTTTCTTTGAACTGCTGTAATGTAACACAAAACAGGTTTGTTCTACTGGTTACCTAAAAGGCATTAACTACATCTTAGTAATTTCTGCATAAGAGACACATATCAAACCCTTCACCTCCACCATGCCACAGAGTACACAGCTCCTCACTGGTGTCCTCACTTGTGAATGCAGGACAGTGCTGCAATCTATCTTCCTATGGGCTACCAGAGCTGCTTTTGTTAGAGTGCATCCATGAACACTTGGCAAGGGACTGAGAAAAAGGAATAGCTGAGACCACATTTATTTTCTATTTTTATCCAAGCTCCTTTTTTCTTGTCTACACTTAATTTCTCCATCACAGAAAGGCAGTATTTCAGGGAAAAAAACAGTGATCATGAGTTCAGGATTTTTATGAACACCCATGTGAAGGGACTGGTGTGTTACTGAATGTTTCTTCATGAACACTCCCAGCCTCCTTTTATACCCTGTACCACAGGACTTTATCTTGTTTCTTTAAAACTAAGCTGGAGTGATCATTTGATTATTCCAACCTAGGGAATAATTAATTATTCACAAACACCCAACTTCACTTTCAATCTAATATACATCAAACTGTTTAGTCAGAAAAAATCAAGGCCCAACAACATGCAATATTTTATTTTCTACTCCACTGCTATACCCAGCATTCATGAAACCTTCAGATTTTTTTTCAGATTTACTTTGCTGTTATCATTTTCAACATCATTTTCAAACTAGTTCAAAGAGAAGCATAACTCAAGGATAATAAAATTCCCTAATTGTGTCACTTAATCATTAGAAATAACAGCATTTGCTTTCAGAACAACTTCTCTAGTGATACAATTAAGCCCAAAGCTGGGATGTATTTTCTACTGTCAGCCAATCTATGAAGACAAAGGCATACTGCAGATAAGGATTAATTCCACCTTTTTATAAAGATATCCACACCTGAAAAATTCTTGTTTTAAAAACGCAGAAATAAGAACAAAATAAAGGTACATAACATTCTATTCCTTTGCTGTAATCTCAAGCTGCTTGTGATAGGCAGGTGAGACATTCCTGACCACATCTGACAGGAGAGCAGAGTGTGGAGCACACAGGGAACCAGAATCTGGATTAGCCATTCTATGCTGCACTTCAGCACCTCCTTTTGCCTTCAAACTGAAGCAAAACAAACCTTTTCCAAGAAATGTGCTATGTATGCAGCACATATAAAAGCAGTTAAAAACCTTTTAGAATGAAGATATTTTGTAATACCATTTTGGTTGGTTTAGGTTTTGTTTGGTGTTTTTTCAAATGTTAAATGCCATTGTAGGCAACATCTGATCCTGATAAGGTCTGATTTCTGGGTCATTTACAGCAGAACTATAGATTCAGACAGCAGCTCCATGGAAGAATGAGGAGCTCCATCCTTTAGATTGTGAGGTCTTTTCCAGAACACGAGGCTGCTGCACAATAGGAAAAGAACAAATGTACAGATCCAGCACTTTGTCACTTTGTCTGAACTTGAATATTTGCTACTCACAACCACCTACCACCAGATTTCCCATCAGTTCACAGGCAAACTTAAAACAACAATGTCAGCTATAGTTCTCTTACCTGACCATTAGCACACACCAGCACAGTTCCAAATAGGAGCTCCTTACCTCATCCTGCTTTTCTGATGGAGATTTAGCATGGTTGGCTATGCTTCCTATAGTTGACACAAGTTATTTACCTCCCTAGAAAGTTTGCAAAGTTTTCAAGAGCTGATGCACTCTTTGTTTTAGGCAAGTAAAATCACTATTACCAATCATTTTGCTACTTAGGTTACAGTGTGCATAAAACTGCTAGATATTTTTCTATTAACGTCAGCAGTTAGCTGGAAGATGAAAACAAACTACATTGCAAGAGAAAATATAATATAAAAATCAGGAGACAGAAAATAATTGTTTCACGCACCTTTGAGAGGTACCTACGTTCCTACCCGAACAGAATTTTGGTTGGAATGCTGCATGATCCTTTGTAAAGCGCGCCCCCGCGTGGTACCCAACATCTCTGCAAAACCAATTTTTTTCACAGCTCCCAGGTGACGTTTCTGTCTCCAAAGCCACCTCGAGTCGGTGCTCACACCTGCCCAGGTACTGGCACGGCTTCTCCTAGTGGGAGTGTCCCCAGACACGTGCAACAACACATGCAACATTCTGCCCTAGAGGCACTTTCTCAATCCATGGGCAAGGTCAAAATTATTAAGAACATTCTTTTCTCATAGCTGGTTTATTGAAGTCTCCTCAGTATTCTCTCTGCATTTTTCTTCAAAGATTAAAAGTTACTGAGTAGGACCAACCCACTGTCTTCAGAAGAAATACAAGGATACACTCACTTCACACAAAAAAAGAAAAAAATCTTGAAGGAAGAAAACAGACACTTCTGATGAAATAGCAGATTGAAGGAAGTCCCATTGGCAGTCACTCTTTAATTTAATAGCACTGCCAAAATGCAGGGTTAGAAGAGGAGTAGCAAATACATTTACAAAACCAACATCTACTCAATAATACTGAAACATATTCAATGCATGTGTATTAGGAATAACCAGCTGTGGCACCAAATAAAACCTATAAAAAACCAGAAGTGGAACTCAATAGGACTGTCAATGAAACCATTTATTCACTTTAAAAAATGCATCAGAAATAATATTGTTCAAGTGTGCAGAAAACCAAACTTACACAGAAATAATGCAGCTGGTTATCAAGATCATTGTTCTACTTCTTTCTTCTGCTTAGGTAGAATATCACCCCATTCTTCCTGCTTTGTCTAGTTTTATTTTAAAGTATTTAATTAATTTAAGTATTTTAATTTCATTAGGATTCAGGAAATACACAATCATTTCAATGAAAAGTGAGCTTTTTTTGCAGCACTTGGGTTAGTATATGTGCCAGTTATGACAGTGTCACAGACAGTATGTTCTTGCAATGAAATACTCTAATCTGTTGGGCTTTTTCACTTCAAGTTTTTTTAAGGACTATTTCATCTCATATATCATTCTTTACTATATTTTTAATAATTTTTATTATTTCAGCATTTTCCATCTTTTTTTTCCTCTTAAGGTAAGCCGAAAATACTAACCAAAACCAATGGTCCTGGGAACAAAATAGATAATGGTTTGTAACACAGGGATATTATTGTTCTGGTAATGTAAAAGAATGTCCAACAGAGGGTGATAGAGACCACACATTTGTTAGACACAACTCAATTATCAGTTTTCTGAGTCATGGATCAGAAATGCAGTTAAAACAAGTTTCTGGCCCTTTCTGAGTTAGACTGAGATCAAGGAAAGCTTTAAAGCACAACCAGCTTCACCTAGATCTATCCTGTTCAAAGGAAATTCAAAGCTATGGCTCTGCTTGCACTAAGAAACACAGAACAGAAACAAACATGGCATTGTCCAGATGTGCACAAGTAAGAGGAATTGGGACATGCAGAGGACAAGGCTGTATTCATCAGTGATTTCCCCTGGCAAACCAACTATTTAAACTGAACTTGACCTTTCACTATTTGAGTTCATGAGCCACATCTGAGCCACTTCTGCAGCTTTTGCCAACACATATAGGAAACATCAGCCAAGCGTCAAATGCCCCTCGCTAGGAATTTATTTCTTTCACTAAGCTCACTTGACAGATTACAAATTTTTTTTCTAAACGCTGTAACATTTTGTTTAAAATTGCTACCATCTTGCAAAAAGTGTATTTATTCATAGCAAATGGAATCTACACAGCAGATGGCAAAAAGTCAACACAGCAGCTCTTTCTGAACCCATGAAATGTAACCACTCAATTGTTTTCTAAGAGAACATCACTGCTGAGTAAGAGGAGAGCCAGTAAGACCTGAGGCAAACATGGCCCAATCAGAAAAGTTTGACTACAAGCAGCTATAAAGCAATCCAAAGAAACCATTCTTTGGATTGCAGGTTCTGAAAAATATCTCCACTCTAAAACTGAATTTAAAAAGATATTGTATTTCTTTCTAATTTAAGCTTTCAATCCTCGTGCTCTTCTGTAGAAAGTAAAATATGTTGAAAAAGCTCATTGACAGACACCTTAATTGGGGCTAAAATCCTAAATCCATCCCTTCAGCACTCCTTAGTTTGTTCTCAGTAAATACAAAAGTTATTAAGAAATCCTCCAACCTGCAATAATAAAAGCTGATGTTTTTCACATCTACTTTAATACAAATAAATTTTTTTTAAAAGAAGCAAGTTTAAGCCAGCATTGCCTAAGTTTGGCAGCTGGGGCAGCCTGCCTTACCTTGCACTGCCCTGCCACGCAGATGGCCGTCCCGTTGGGCTCGCAGGGGGTGCCGTCGATCACGGTCTCCGCCTGGCGCACGTAGAAGCGGTAACCGATGGCCCGGCAGTTCAGCTCACACTTCTGACTCCCCTTCACTGCGGACACAACGCAAGGCCCCGTTACAGAGAGCACAGCAATAGACTGGGAGAGGAAAAGCTCCTTAAACGAGCAGTAAGGTCCGAAGGGAAGGAACAAATACGCAAACAATGCATTGTAAGCGACCACATCAAATGAACGGTGATTAAGAAACCAACTCCAAGGTAAGCACTCCAACACGCCTTATCACAGTGTAAACAGTACCTCTATTGGTAACGACTGGCACTTCCCTAAATGACCACGAGTGCTTTTAGTTCCTTAAAAACATTGCCCGGTTCGTCTTCTTTTCATAACTCCCGAGTGTCAGAAAAGTTACACCATAATCAGAAGGATGTGCATCAACTCAGGCTCACTGTACCAGTCTGTTCAGGTCCGTTAGGTACACAAACAGCCAGAACTGAGAAACATTTTAAACAGGACAGATGCACATTTGTAAAAATTCTCTTGTTTTTCTCTTCATTTTTACAAGTTACACTTTAGTAGGTGTTGCACTAAAAAAACTCAACTCTTACATTCTATTCCACTAAATTTGATTTTCAAAAATGTATAAAATGCTTTATCATTCAAAACCCTGTGATTTCTGCTGACATCCAAGAACCAATAGGAAATCAGTCCACTGAACTCTGGGTGAGAGAAACACAGAAGACAAGAAGCAAGACATGTTATCTTCCCTGTGAAAATCTGTTCCTTGAGCAGATACAGTCTAACACTCCCCACATCTTATGCTATCAGGTTTGTTAACACATTTGTGCAGCCTTTCTGTTGCAAATCATCTGTCAGGTCAGAGTTGCTCTCAGCTTATTCCCCATTTGCTAACTGACATAACAGTATCTTCAGCTTCCTTCCAACCCAGAGTAGTGCTGATACACAGTGGCAGTGAGGTCCAAACAGAAATCTTTTTTTATGACAATGCTTTCATTGCTGCCACAATAATGAACCAAAATTCCTCTCACTTCATAAAGCTTCAGCTCATCCCCTATACTGAAATTGAAAGTTGCTATTTAATCTAGGTGTCAAAGGAGATGCTATGTGCCCTCGTTGAATGCTAAAACATTGTGTTCACAAGATTTTCTACTTGATTTCAGTGGATTTTTGAATGTTCAGCTAAAAAAAAACAAACAGTCAAAATAAATAAAAGCAATCACATCAAATATATATTAAACAACTGTTTTCTGTAGAAGTACCAAAATTTCAGCTCAACTTCAGTTACCCCCTGTGCAGACACAGGGTTAACGCAGACCAGTTCTGTATCTTACATTTTCCTGTATACAGCTGAGCTCATTGAACTGCCACTCATATACACTATGAATTGTGTCTGGCAATCTTCTGATAAACCCCACAAAAACATCTCCTCATTTTAAGAGAGGTCAAAGATCTGTTTACTGAGTTTGGGTTTTTTGCAGAAGCCACGCATGCCATGTTCACCTAGGTCATCCATCCATTGGCTACCTTTTCTTTAGATTCACTAGCTTATGATTCCAATTACTTCACTTAGTTATTAAAAAAAAAAAAATCCAGCCCCCCACCCACCCCCCAAAAAACCCCCAAAACCAAAAAACCAACCAACCAAAACCGAACTGAGGTATTTCCTGAGTTCAATCTCCAAGTGTAACAGTCTAACGATAAACTGAGCTTTATTCTTAGCAGCTTCATCACTTCACACATAACTATATTCAGAATTCTCAAATAAATATAACCCGGTTTCAGTAATTCATTACAATTTAAGTCAACTTGTCCTTTTCTCAGTCTGAAAGTGTCCTATTTTCATAACATGCAAAGCTGGCAATCAAGCAGCACCTCTGGAGAGTACATTTTCTTATCTTTTCATTCTCTAAAATCAAGTCAAACAAGCCATTTAGGGTTTCTGAAATGTCCTTATCTTCTATGTTTGTTCCCTTGAGTTCAGTATCCTGAAGCCTCACATACCCATATTCTTCCTCTCACCATCTCCCCCATAGTTTTGATACTTTAAAATATTTATTCCTTAAATTACTAGCTGGCCTTCTAGATCCCAGTGAAAGTTTTGTGCTACTTGGATATGAAAAAATTACCTGCTGGAGGATGGTATTTTTTCCTGGATCTCTCTCATCCCTCACTCCTGCTGTGATAGGTCAGCCTACTGCATTGCTAATGCAGCACAGCAACAACCCCAACCAGGCTGAGATCACTTGCTGTGTAAAAATACAATTCCCATTTCATTATTTCTGTGTTTCATTCTTTCTCACCAGGAACTGTTCCCACTCATACAAAAAGAAGTATTAGAACAGTCACTGTTCTCTGACCACAAAAAACAAATCAGGCTTTAACACCAAACACACCCTATAACCCTCTGGCCTTCAATATTCAGATTCTTTTTATGAGTATGTGTAAGGTACTGCCTTGATCAGGCATATACCAACCACACCACCCAAAGACAACACTCCCAAATGTGAATGATCTGAAAAAAACTTGTCTACAAAGAGCAAAATCTGTTAACTGAACTGCCCCTGCTGAATGACAGGCATTTCCCATAAGGATTTTATGTAAGCATTATGTATTTATTATTGTGTAAATGCAGAAATTACAGCAGAACAAACACATTTTAGAATTCCCATGTAGAACAAGACACCACTCTAGTAAAAAAACCTCCCTTACCCCGTGTTCTGCCACAACTCTTGAGGTTTTACAGTTTAGGTGGTAGGTCAAGCTGCACTACTGGCATGGCAACTGGACATAAAATGTCAATTAAACAAAGAGCTGTGAGGGGATTGATTCCACACAGGCCACATTTTTGACTCCCATGTCAGCTGATCCCACACTTCACAAAAGGATCTATCTTCCCAACTTGCTGGCAGCAAGACACATTTCCAGAAAAAAAACCTCAGCTCTTCTGAAGTGTGGCACAGTTTCTAGGACAGTTAATTATGCAGGTACTGGTTAACATGTCCTCCTAGTGCATTTGTTTTTTATTCCCAAGCTCACCTTAGCATAACCGAGTCTTTGTGCTAAGTCTCACCTTATTCCCCCATAATTAAATAGTGAACTTGGGTGAAATTTAATGTTGCCACACAGGTTCTGCCAGACATATTCATTATTGATTTAACTGAAGGAGGTGCCTTTAGTGAACAGTCCTGGTAACATGTAATGTTTGGTTTTCATTTTACAGACTGAAAAAGTATCTAAATAAAAAAAACAGTACTTTCCTTAAAACATCCTTACCAAACTAGCCTTAAGTACCTCAGGAACATCCTGGTCTTCTCCAAACTGCAAGACTCCAGAACTGGTTTTTTTTCCAGGTCCTCTGTTGAAACTTACCTTCCACCTTTCCCTATGAGGAATAAGATCCAGGCATGCTAAAGCAGGACCACACCACAGTTCTACTGCCTTCCATGTCCCCAATAAGAACAGCAAGACCTCACATCTTACAAACTGCACATCACACAGCACACATTGCAGTGAAAACTTTCCACCATTCTCCTAAGATCGATTTTACTCATCAAACTGGAACCACAAATATCAACACATTTCATTGCAGATTTCAGTGCAGTAGAGGTTTGAGGAGAAAAATTCAACTGTCAAACATATCCACACATTTTTAAAGGCAAAAGAGTAATTTATGTGTTATCACACTACAGCCAGTGGCTGCAGTTCAAAGCGTGTCTCCAGCAGCATTTCCGGCTGAGGCCTCTCCTCGGGCCCTGCACAGGGGACGGCAGCCGCATGCCCGCTGGAAGCACGAGTGAGCAAGGGAGAAGTGTCCTCCACTGGGATTCACAGGCTGACAGCCAAAACTCAATCCTGATCTTTTAATTCCGCTACAGGGAAAGCAAGCACTGGCGTATCCGCGCCCACGACACGCTCCCACCCCGAGACGGTGTCCCCGTGATGAGGCGAGGCCGGCCCGGCCCGGGCACCTCAGGGCGAGAGCAGCGTCGGGCACGGGCCAAACGCGGCGTGGCCCGAGGGAGAAACTCCCGGGAGAGAGCAAACAAGCTAAAACTCCCTCCAACTGAACACGCTCGTTCTTCTCTTGCTCTCGCCCCGGGCCAGCCGCTCCCCGCAGCCCTGAGGGAGCCGATGGACCCAGCGAGGGCCGGGCACGGCCGGCAGCGATGGCGCTGCCCTCCCTCAGCCGCTGCCCTCCCTCAGCCGCTGCCCTCCCTCAGCCGCTGCCCTCCCTCAGCCGCTGCCCTCCCTCAGCCGCTGCCCTCCCTCAGCCGCTGCCCTCCCTCAGCCGCTGCCCTCCCTCAGCCGCTGCCCTCCCTCAGCCGCTGCCCTCCCTCAGCCGCTGCCCTCCCTCAGCCGCTGCCCTCCCTGGCGCGCCAGGCTAACCAGCCTCTCTGTGCAATTTCACCCTCATCCCGCGCCCTTTCGTTACATGAAAGTATAAGAAATTGAAGTCCTCACAAAACACCCTGCCCAAATTTAGAAACCATGCAGGTTTTCTAGAACCCAAATCTAGAACAAGGCAGGAAGTCACCCCTTCGGAAACATCCCTACTTGCAGGAGTTTGTGAATAGACCTGTTTGCATTTCATCGAGAAAGAGCATTTTCAAATCTTAGCGCTGTGCTGGCCTGTCCTATTGCCATGCTGAGGGGCCATGCTGAGGGGCCCTGGAGCAGCACGGTGGGATGCACAGTCCCCCCAGCTCCAGCCACCTTCCCAGGGCTGGACAGGGCTGGCACAGCCCACAGCCGGTCACCACAGCCTGTCACCAGGGCTGGACAGCATGGCTGGACACCAGGGCCAGTCACCCTGTGTGGTGACCCTGAATCACACGCGCTCCACCTTCCACACGATCTGAATCCCTCAGCATCGCACAGCCTCCATGTCCCACACTCCAGCCAGGCCTTCTGCCTCTGACCCTCCACCTGCACACCACGGAGTGTGTGGGAGGGCATTTGTACTTCATGCCAGCTTTTCCCCTCCTTCAGCTTCCTCTTCCAACATGTTCTGCCACCCTCAGCAAGTCCCCACCCAAGGAAAGGCTGTGGGGAGGCACACAGGCATGGTGGATGAGGCCAGGCTGTGATTGAGCTGCTCCACAGTGAGCTTGAAGAGATACAGAGAGAGCTCAGCAGGCAGCTTGCCAGGGCATGGAACTGCAATCTAATGATATTCTTAGGGAAAAAATGTCAGAAGAAAAAGCATTCTAACCACAATACCTTTGATAGATAATGTATTCAGTTGTTCAAAGGGAAATTTAAAATAGCCACAGACCAAAAAAACCCCAGGAAATAATGCCCAAATTAAATAAGAATGGAGCTATCAGTAAACTAAATGACACTGTACGCTGACTGTCCTTAAAGAATGTACCAAGTTCTTCCTTTCTGTCTCAGCTCCGAAGACTTGAAGCTGCTCGGAGCACATACTGCCTCTCACAGCACACACATTAAATCTGCCACAGATAATGCTGGCTGAAGGTGCAATCAGAATAAATGATACCATAAAGGAATTTCACATTCCTCATACCATGAGGTAGGGACTGGAATATACAAAACCTCCTCAATGGTTCTTTAGTCCAAATCTTAATTTAATGTGAGATCCAGGTTCCCTGTTGTTATCTACATAGCAGTTCTAGTTCTCCACAATACATTACAGAATGCTTTTACCATTTGTCAGTTTTTGTAAGTTTGCCTAAACATCTAAAAATAGTTAATAATAAGCTGTGCAATTTGAGAAACGTGCCTCAAGGGTGCCCACACAGAAGTGGCATGCACGCTCTTGGCAAGCAAATATCACAATCACGTTAATACTACATTATGGGATTAAGCAAATTTAAATTAGGCTTCATTCTGTGTGCAAACTGCCTTGTAAAGTCAACTTCAGTACTTCTCCATAGCAAGCCAAGATACACTCACCCATGATGTGTCAGAAGCAATTGTTCCAGGAACAAGTTGTCTCTGCATAGCTCAGTTATTTTCAGGGCCCAGCTTGCCATGGGCTGTAATTCAGTATTTACTCATGATAAAAGCAATGAATCTGCTTTACAGGAAGTGTAATGAAGCATAGCAGTCACTGGAAAAACTTTTAAGAGATTTGCTTATGTCAATCCATGTAACATCTCCCTTAGTTAAAGCTTATCAATGCTGAGATTGGGTGGGATTTCAGCAATAGATGTGCAGGTGACCAGCACTGTTCCCTGGGAGGGTGCTGAGCCCTGGCACAGGCTGCCCAGAGAAGATGAGGATGCCCCACTCCTGGAAGTGTTAAAGGTCAGACTGGATGGGGCTCTGAACAACCTGGTCTAGTGAAAGGAGACCCTGCCCACAGCAGGGGAATAGAACTACATGATTTTTAAGGCACATTAAAGATTTTCTTTCCATACAGGAAGTGCTTCAAGCCACATGCACATACAGAGAAACAAAGACAGGTCCAGTACATAACAGCAGAATTCTGGTCCTTTCACACTCTGCTGTGTCTGTAAGCTGGCAGCTCCACTGCAGAGTCCACACCAGGCCAGAAACAGCTAAATGTGACAATTCCACACTGATCCAGCAGTGATCCCCTGTGGAGCTTGGGATGGATAGCAAGTGTTGGTTTATTACTAAACACAGGCAATCCAGTTTACACAGCTTCCTATACAAAGAAGGAAAATGCATATGAAACACACCACATCCTCTACAAAAGCCTTCAAGAAAGCAGAGCTTCTTCATTTAAGGTTCCCTTGTTTTGGCTAATAGACTATGTGGGCTTAGTTATCAGACTGGAGCATGAGCTCAGGCTTTGCACTTAAGGAGACTAGAAGGTCCATGAGAGAAAACTGATCCCAAATTAGGCTGGTTTTCCACTGATGGACAGTTACAAGTTTTTGAGGTGGTCAGAGGAATAATGCTTTTTACAGCAGTTATCATATGCCAGATTTCTAAATAACAATATGCAAACATTTTCCAGGAAATAATTATCATGTAACTACATTTGGGCTCTCCAAAAGAAATAGTAATGTGATGTGGTCTGTTTTATTTGAGACTCTTTTGATACTTTGTCCTTATTAGGCTTGGGAACATCTCTTGACAATAACCAGAAAGGGTCGTGTTTATTTTTTTTCTTTGTCCCTTTCAGTTTTGTTAACTTCTTATAAAGTTTTATTACTCTGGTTCAGACTTTTTTTCTAAAAACATTTTCCATTCTTCATTCCAGTGATGGAAGAACATTGCCCTTTTTTTTTTTCCTACTTCCACTTTTCATTTTCTCATGTAATAAAGATGTTTATTACTTCACCTTGTCTCAACAATTTAATATATATTTGAAATGTTGCCTGCACTGGGGTTTTGATATTAAGTGAAAAAAAATTCAAACTTTTATCATGAATCTGCATATAAATTTTAACAAGCACGGAGCCCAAAAGGAAGGTACAATCCCAAAAAATTCCTCACCTTTACCTGAATGTACCACTTTTTTTTTCTACTCTTCAGTGAACAGAATATTTCTGAAAGTCCACAATGTTCCATGATCTTGTCTTCATAATTAATGTTTAAGGCAATAAGAAATTTTCAAACGTTGTCATTTACTTCAATTTCCCTGGTATCTCCATTCCTCCCAAACCCCTCTATCATTAAAAAACTATTAATAATATCTTACAGATTTACTGTCATGCATTAAAAATAACTGGAAAGTTGATTATTATTCAATGATATTAAAAGAAACCAACTACAAACAAGTAATTCATAAAACCACATGCACAAGTCTCTCTTGCTCAGTTGGATGTGTGAAAATCAGCAAAAGATTTAAGTCTGATGTGCTTCTATGCAATTTCAGTGCAGCAAAGCACTCAGCTGAGTGGCTCACATGGGCACCTGAGCAGTGAGTACTGCTGGCTTCAGTGCAGCTGCCACAAGTGAAATGTTTAACAGAGGCTCCTGGCCAGCACCCCTTTAAATGACATAACCAGGTAATGTAGTCTCCCACAGACCTCAGTTTTTACTGTGTTACATCTGGAACTCCTTTCTGAATTTAAAGGGGAAAAAAAACCCCAACTCCTAAAAATGTCTTTTTTCACATCAGCCTTTCATGTGACTGCAGTCACAACCCAGAGACAACCATTGGTCAGCCAGTGGCCACTGGATGTCTCCACTGGCCTATGCAAACAGATCAAGGCTCTCCATCAGTGAAAGCTCTTTCAAAGGGCATTTATCTGGTTTACAAGGCATCACTTACACTTTCCAGAGTGCACAGCAGCCACACAGAGCTGCCCTTTCTGGCCCTCAGCACAGGCAGGCCATGGCAGCTTCACGTGAACTGCACTTCTGGTGAGGTTTCTCAGAGCAGCCCCCAGAGTTTAGATCAGAATTATTAAGATGTGGCTAGGTAGGAAGAAAACCAAATAGCAATTGCTTGAGCTCAAAACTTTTTGTTTCTGTTTATATGCAGTGATAGCTAAAACTGTATCAATAAAACCCTCATAAGACAATCTCACAAGATAAACTATTAGGATTTCATGAAAGACGCCTTGTCTTGCAGTGATATTATACAGAATTTATTAAAATAAAATTACAATATTTAGGAAACATACTATTACAGACAAAACTACAGAGGACAAATAATACAGCTAGTCTAAACAAACTCAATTTCTGGCCAGATTTATATATTTATTTATAGGGGCACTAAACCTGCTACATGCAGTGCAACTTCTCATCTGGAAAAATACCAAAACGTGCTCCATCCCCCCTGAAGTGCTGACCACTTCCTGAGGGACACTGAGAGCTATCATTCCCAACTGCTCTTAGCCTGGGATGTTCTGGAAGGAACTTGATACTGCTTTCTGTCTGTCTTTACAATTGGAAAGAACTAACTATTTCTGTTTGTCTGTATTAGAATCTTACTGGCCTCTAGAATCTCAACTTGCATCCAGATCTGTAATTTGAAAAGTGATTTTATCTCATCAGCATACTAGTAGCCCCAAAAACTTGGAACGTCAAATAATGTTAAATTATATAAATCAGTATTTTGGCAACTTTAGTGAATACACCTTCAAATGCTGCCTTCAGACTTCCCACAGCCAGCTTGGTCAGTTTTATTCAAATCTGTTCTAGCTGGAGGACTTCATGTCACGCTTCAGAATAATAAGTGCCAAAGGTAGATGGGAAGAAAGGAGATTCAAGTTTAGACTTGTGATTCCACCAGCAGCATTCCAGACAAAAACTTTCAGCCATCTTTTAAGGAAGCATATTTAAAGTTAAATGTCTTAGAAGTCTCTCTCCTATAAAAACATGAACTCTGCACATGAACAGTAAAAACTCCCAAAGTAATGCCTATCATGAAAAGACCACAATACCCAAATCTCTAGTATTTCATAAAACTCCAAACAAGGCTGCAGAGAAAGGCTTGCCTCATGTAAATGGATGGCACACTGCTCTCCATGCAATCCTCACTGAAGTGCACCCTAAGCTTTCTTTAATATGAACATAAAGAAGGACCAAGCAGCCAAAAGTGACAGCAGGGAAGGAGGCAACATAATGCTGCTGTTTCTCAGTATCAGCCCCCAGACAAAATGAGCCTGCTCTCACTTTGTTACATGATTGGGAAAAAAAAATGAAAAAAATCATTGTTTTCTTTCTTGAACAAAACTTGCTCTGAGCTATACAGTTTGCATTAAAGTCTAAATGCTTTCTGATGTTACACTTTTCTGAGTTATTTTGCTTGGGGGATGAAATCTAACATTTTGTCTTTAAAAATGAAAACTGTTACATCATTATTTACAAGAAATAACGACACAACAATTTTTAAATCATTTCATATAGAAATCAACTTTCATTTTACTTTAATTACACAATTCAGAGACAATAATAATAATGTTTTCAATTATCTCAATCTGCCCTTTTTTTTTTTTAAATTTCCTTAAACAGACTGATTTTGCTAAAATTTCCTAGAGAAATAATTTTGGATGAACTCACAAAAATCATTCCCTGCCTCTTTTTCCTTGCTGTCTCCAGAGGAAGCAGTCACTTAAAAATGCTTCCCCAGCCCAAAAATCCAGATCCTGGACTCATTTTATATCCATCTGATAGATAACCTCATCATTCACAGTCTTCTATGCTGACATGAACACAGCCACTGAAGAACATGGACTTAAAATCTACTGCCTGTGCTTATCCTTGTTATACACAGGATACACATGGATCAATGTGAAAAGCAGGAAAAGAGACTAAACTGCTTTTCTGAAAGGTTTTTAACTGAAGATTCTTTGCTCTGGAACAACACCAAGAAATTACCACCTGAGGAGCCTCAGCAGAAAGAATGAAATGAGAAACAAGCAGCAGCTAAAGTCAGCCCCAGACTCACTGTCACTGTCCCTTGGGAAATATTTATCAGTAGGTTCTGACTGAGCCTTATACACTTCAGATTAAAAAAAAATACTACTGTGGGGTGAGGAGTGTTTCTGAAATAATAAAAAAGACTTGTACTCATTTAAATATTAATATAGCTATTATTTGGTCTAAAATGTCCTGTGTTTCCATGGCCTCTTGCCACAGTCCTTTAATAGGCAAATAAATTCTTAAGGATTACTTAAAAACATTCTGTGCTTTTATTTAAATACTCAAAGATGTTTATTTCCTTCACTCTCATAAACATCAGTTTAAAACATGAATGTTCATTAGAGCAATGTTTTCAGTAGGATGCCAGTGACCTGGAGCTCAGTCAGTTAACTTGAAAGCTGCTTCCCTTCTGGTAGCAGATAAACCCCTAAACATTCAGTGTTTCACATTACATTTCATTTTTAAGACTATTCTTCTATAAAAAGCTATAATGATCATTGATGAGACTCCAGATTTCTTAGCAACTTTGTTTCTAATTTTTCTCCTGGGTTTTCAAACTTTGCATGCCTTGATTGTTGCATGTTAAGATTCCTGCAGAAACCTGAAGGGTACCAACTCAGAGATCTCTTCTCAGGGAAAATCTAACTGGGTGGCACTGGGAGGCAGCTTTGCTCCCTGATGCTGCCAGCTGGGCTCCACCAGCTCCAACTGCAGCACTTGGAGCCTCCATGCTCTTAGCAACTGCATTTCAGAACAACAAAGCTTAAGCTGGGTCCTTTCCTGTATCACTGGCAGCCAAGGGACAAATGGGTGTCTGGTAAAAGACTATTTTCACATTGAGAATTCTGTCAGAAACTAGGATCTGTTTCTTTACTCATCTGTGGCATCACCCAACATCCCACTCCTCCAAGCACAGCAGTAGAAACCAGTATGGAGGTGTCAAGATAAAAACGTTGTCAAACCCCTTTAATTTCCTTCTACAAACAGGCTCTGCATGCACAAGAAGTAGTGCTGTCATTCAGCTTGGCTTTTCAAAGGTGTCTGACACTTCTTCAGTAAAAAATGACATCTGGAAGTTACTATAAGCAATGTGTAAAGTTGTTTTGAAAACTATTACTCATTACTACTCAGTAATTCACTGGCTGAGTTTTGGTACCTTACTGACAAAGAATTTGCAAGATCTTTCCCAAATACTGCTCCAGTTTATGTATTCATGCATGAGGTAGATGATGTGATAGCAGGAGGGATTCACAGGTAACAACACCAAGCTGGGAAAGGCAGCAGTACTGGAGGGAAGGATTAAAGCTGAAAAATATGCTGACAGCTTGGGGAAGGGTCTGAAAAGGCAGGATGAAATATAATAGGGATGGTATGATATCCTACACTTGTGACAGAACAACCACCTGCACAAACACAGACTGAAAAACTAATGGAGAAGCAGTAATTCTACAGGGAATCTGGAGCAGTGACAGTGGGTGCCATTTAATGTGAGGCACTGAAGGTGTGAACTTAACAAAAGAAAAGCAAACACTCTCTGGGTCAGTATAAACCAGAAGGCAATGTGCAAATCAGAGTCCAACACTCAGGGCAGCACTGTCCATTCTGCTGGGCCATGGGAAGACAATCCAGAGGAGAAAGTGAGTGACCAGAGCTCTAGTACACACACCTAAAGGGGGAAGATTCATGTAATAGTGGGGTTTTGGAAAAGCAGAAGGGATGACAGTCTCTAGGCAGAGATAAAAGACAAAAGGGAATAGAAGCCTTCCTATGTGTGCTGTGTACCAGACAGGAGCTAAGAGCCCAAACTGTTCCATGGAAATCTATATTACACTTCACAGAAGACTTCCACTGGAAGGAATAACTAAGCACCATTTGCTTATGGAGACTGCAGCATCTCCACCACTGAAGACTGGCACTGGACAAACTGAACAAGCACAAACTGTGCTCTTCTAAAGGGCTCCATTTCCTAACCTCAGATCTTAGAGAGCACACAAGCCTTCCTACATTTATTTATTGACTTATTTTTCCCCCCATAGAGCCTAGTTAGAATAGACACAGCAGTCACTTTTGTTCAAAATATATTTGCTGTCACGTAGTAATGGTTCAGATACTCTTGTTCTCCCATCAAGGAAACTGTTACCATTCATACAAACAATTTCTGCATGAACAAACCTCTTTCTGCAGCTTTTCCCCAAAGAAATGTCAATGCTCAACTGCAGTCCTAGATACACAGATGTTCAGAGTTCAAAACAACAAATAAGGAAGATTTTCTTGCACCTGTCTGGACTCTGTCCCAGAGAATTGCACCAAGAAACATAAAGTCTTAATTGTAAAAATATTTCCAATAGGTTAATTTTTTTCCTCTGGAAAGCAGTAAATCGTGCAAATTCACAGTCTTGCAAATTCTACCTCTCATTCTGGACAGCAGAAAGCATAATAAAAGTACATAAGTTTCTGTCCCCAAAGTTATACATGGAAAGTATCTACAGCCTGATCAATGTACAGCCAACACAGTAAAAGTAATGTAACACTTTAAAATCTTTGTAAAAATGTTATCACCTGTTATCTTAACTATTACACCAAAAGCAACCCACAGAGTAACTGCACCTCAAATGCCTAGAAAACATCAAACCCATATATCTGGGTTTCAGGCTGTTGATTTAAGGGCTCCTGTAATGGCATATGCTGTAAGTGCTTCAATTTATCTCACACACCCTGAAACATCTTAGTTTCTACCAACCTAAGATGTGCCTCTTGAACCAGGTCAATATAAATGCCTTAATAGGATTCTGGAGGTCAAACTATGAATCTCTAATAATAAAAATATCAGGGTGATCACACAGTAGTTAAATAGAGCCTTAACAAGTACAAACTCCTTCTCTTTAACGGTAACATACTTGTTGCCATCCAAGGGGAGCAAGGCAGAGCACATTTGCCTAATGCTTCACTTTTTCCTTTCCATACCACAGTAACCAACAGTCACCTCTGTGTGAAAGTACCAGAACCATTCCAAAGAGCTGAACCAATGAAGTTTCTCACTCTTCTGAAAATTACTTTAAGGTGTTAAATTTATAATCACCTTACAATGATGGTGTGAGGCAGATTAGCCTCTAGCTTTGTGTCCGTGCAGCCAGGCTATTCTATAGAAAACAATACAGAATTTTAGTGGAGACTGGGACAGAGCAAAAAAGTTTCCAAAGCCTCAAGAAAGCTAAATTAATAAACCATGTCCAGCCTAGTTACATTCATTCTTCCCAAAGCAATTAGGGGGGAGAGGGAATGAATGTTTAATTGTGCGGGTGATTTTTAAATGTCTGTATCAATTAATGCTTGCACATAGCAGAGAAAGAGGGACACACATCACTACAGCTCCCTTAAAATTTGCTAAAGCTCTTCTCCCTGCCCCTATCTCAAGTTGGACCCAGTGCAACACAGTAATGCAGAAATCCTTTCAAGTCTGGCAGTAAGACTGCAGCCAAATATGTAAGCTATTCACAAATATTATCCAAACACAGAGGGCAAGCACAGTTTGTGATTTAGGGTTCACCTGGTACAGACCTTTCAGAGGAAGAAGCTGGGCTGGAACAGCAGAGGTAGCCTTATTAACTAAAGAATCTGAGGGGCAAAGAGGGGAAACTTCAGCAAAACACTGTTGTGAAAAATAATGGATCACACTCACAGACTTTAAATATAAATTACCTCTCCTTTAGCCAAAAAACAGCTGTACAAAAGCTGATGTTAACGATTATCCATTTTCCATTGAAACCATTCTGTACTGGCTCAAACACTATAAAACTATAGTTTATATATGCACACACAAGCTTTCAGCAGCTCACCCTCCCCCTCTCTGAAATACTGCCTTCTCCTCTGGTGAAAATAAGCTGGTTAAGTCCTGTAAGCAGCCTGCTCAATATGATGCCCAATCCATAGTGCATAATCATGGATTTGGGGGAAAATCCACTTCTTCTTTTAACAAGAAACACAAGAGAGTTTTGCACTGTGATTCTATACCCAGACTTGTAAAAGCAATAAAATATCCATCCTCACTCAATACTCTCTTTTATTTGGCATTTCCCTAAACTCCAAGATGCTTGGCAGGGAAACAGGAGCACAGACAGGAACTGGCACTGCCCTGTCCCTGCAAGGGAACAGCCCCATTGTACCAGTGCAACCCCTGTGCCTTTAAAAGAAAACAGAGGAAAGTCAGAGGAAAACACAGGAGAGCTCAAGCTGCATTAACTGCTATTCTTCTGGAATTAATAATTATGGAACAAGAGATGTTGCCAAGCAAATGACCTATTCAGATAGATTCTGAGAAGGAGATTACTGATGAAATAAATATTTTGAATTTTGTGGCTCTCTATTAGCCCACTGAGCTTCTGTTACAATACAGCCAAGGACACTGACCCTCTCAAGCATTTTACTAAATAAACCCTACATAAACTAATACTTGAGCTATTCCAAGTTTATTGCCTGCATATTGACCAGCTTACACAAGACACAAATATGGAACAAAATCGTATATTAAATTAACAGCATACTCTTGAGAACTCCAGTGAAGATGCAAGAGAATTCAAAACATATGGAGGTATTTTCCTATGAACTGTATTAAATAGGAAGATGTATTAGCTACAACTGGGAATTACTGTAGACAGATATCAGCCACAGACATAGTGCAGCACATGATGTTTAACATTAGAACATCTCCAGTGCACATGAGGGCCTGATCCAGATATTTGCACTGCCTTGGGGTGCACAGATGCATCAAGAAAATTGTTTCTGTTGCTTTTTTCCTGACTGGAAAACCTTCCAAGCTTTAAATCATGCCACTGAGTAAATAATGTGAAGTAGCACAGCTTGTTACATGGGATGGAAAACCTGCAATACACAGCCCTGCTGCTCTAATGGTATTTCTTACACCAGATCAGTCCTCTCAACAGTGAGTTTCAGTTTAGACTCCAATTCTTTCTCTCAATACTTCTACAGCACAGAAGACTCTTACCTCAGCTGTGTCTCCATTTCCAAAACCAGACTTTATACCAACAAGCTAGTTCACAGCAACTAAGGTCAATCATGTTGGTTTTAAACAACATGACAGAAATGCAGATGGAAGGACCTACAGACAGATATATCCAGAAAAAAACCCAAATGCAATGTGTAGACATTAATTTGCATTTTACAATACATATAGTTATTTAAACTGCTTTATCTTCTAAATATTTTCCAACTCTCTTGCATGTCCAGTCTGTATGTGTTTGGTCAGATGCTTTAACTGATGTTTGATGTCCATTTGCAAAGACCTCTGTGAGCAGAAGGCCATGATTCTATTCTGCAGCAGGCAGCAAATACAGTCACAGAAAATTCCCCAAGAATCTCTTCAACACTGGCTGTGAGTCCCTCAAAAGACAATAAGGATGGCTTATGGGAATGAGATGTGAATGAAATTCATTTCAACTGAGTTAAACACATTGGAGACAACTGGAGTCAGAAAGCAAGTCTTGATCTAATATTTTATTTCCACTGCAAACAATCCCTTCCATGAGGGTGGTGATTGTGGATGGAGTGCTGATGGTACTGATGTGTGGCTTGGCACAGCAGGACTAGGAATGGGAAGAAGGATGGCTGCTGGTTATATATGATTCAATATGCTTAGCTTAGATCAACTAGCTAGCAGCAAAGATGAACAATTAACTGTATTTTTCTTCTGTATTTCCACTGGAAGCTGTCAGGCTGGTTTCAGGGAAATTCCCAAAATGCTTAGAGCATTGCTAAGATAGAAGTTTTTCTCATCAGTTTTTCAACTGAAAACTCATTTATGATTGTAAGAATTAAATTAATCATGACATTTAGTTTCTCCTCTCATGGCTCAGGGATGGATAGAATAAACAGCATTTCAGGCAGAATGCTTCATATTAGATCCTGCCATAACTAAGACTTGCTTTATTGCATTGGGCAAAATAGTAACCAGACATGTTCTATAAATTACAAACCACAAAATCAGGATAAAACTTCCTTTTTTTCCAGAAGTATTCCCATAATTTCTGTGATGCTCACTAAGTACTGTGACAAGAGCCAAATGAGTGCCCAGGCAGATGGAGTCTCCTGCTCCCTAACATTGATAAGCATCATATCCAACAAGATATCACTGTGATTAAAACAGATTTATGCTCAAACAACATTCAGATTGAGAAAGCACAACAAAACTGGCATCTGGGTCTTCCTGCTTCTTAAAAGCAAGATTTCCTGACAAGGAGCACTGCACACAATCTCCATCTTCATGCAGCAGGCACAGCATCAATTCTATCTGCAGCTGTTCCAGGCAAGAAAAGCAAACCCCATAGTTTGGATATTACTGCAAGTATAATCTGACTTCATTTTAAACTGGATTTTATCCAGTATTCCTGCAATAACCCCAAGGAGACTTGATCCACTGACGACTTCTAAACTGATTTTCACAGAACAGATCCAACATACTTCAAATATCTTCTTTAATTTCCCAGTGACTAATGTATGTTGTTTCCATCAACATAATGTTTTAATCTAGTAAAGAAAGCCAAAGCTTTTAATTTAGAAAGTTCACCTTCTTCCTGTATATGCTGCATCTTCTCTGTGTTCCCAGCTCCCACCCCAAATGAAAACAGAACTTGAGGCACAGAAGGGCTAAATGTGTCGACCCAGCCAACCAAAAGAACTTTCCATCTGGCCAAATGCAGATTTATGCAGCAAAAGCTGCTGTCCCCAGACAATAAGACCTTTGACATTTTTAAGTTAAACTTTCCAACTTAGCTATTATCACTTGAAAAACTTGAATATTTTTTTTTATGAGGATGCTGCAAACATGCTGAGAAATCACTGAAAACAATTTTCTAGATAACTCTCACTGATTTTAACAGGAGCTACTCAAATGTCATTGTGGTGGATAATCACCTCAGCAAGCTAAAATGCACACATGAAAACAAACCTGTTGGTTTGGACCTACTCAGGTTCATCCACACTTGAAGTATTTAAATATTGCTTTGTAGTTAATAGTAGCTAATAACCCTGTACAATACCTGAAAAAAATTCTGTATTTTTTCATGGTTCCTTTTGCTCATGCTTTCCCTGTGCTCCTGCTCTGGAACAGGAACCCCATCCCTATGCATATCCCCTTGCATTGCCAAGACACTTCATTGAGCCACCACCCTCCACAAAGAAATCCCTTGGTTCTGCTCCTGAGACCTGATCTAAACCTTCTTGCTTCCCATACAGGATGCAAACTGTGGTTCAGCACAGCTGCCTCCTCCTCTGTGCAACAGGAAAGGCAGAGACAGAGCCCAGGCCTCTCACCCCACCCCATTCCCCAAGGTGAGCAGCAGTAGCCAAAGGAACTCTGTAATTCCAGTTTCTGCCAGTCAGGACACTAAATAAATAAATAAATACAGCAGAATGATCTTACTGAACACACTCCAAATTTTAGTAGAGCAACAATCTCTTAATGTTGTTTGAACACAAACCAGAGATTGAGTGTTCTGCAATAAAATCTCTGTCAGTGACGCTAAGAAAAATATTAAATTTCAGCAATATGCTGACTTTTTAAAAACAGACATCTGTTTGTATTTAGGTTCTTCATGTGACTATATACAACAACAAGGAAAGGATGAGAGCATTCCTTCCTCCAAAACTGGCAGGTGACTATCAAGCTGATTAAATTGAGAAATTGGCATTGGAGAAAATCAAATCCAGCAAATCAATCACGTAGTCCTTGTTCAGTGGAGAGACACCTACTGAAATCAAAGGGAAAAACCTGAATTTCAAGTGATTGAAATCATCTGAGGTAAGGACTGCTGGATTTGGCACAGATTTGCAAGAGATCCTAGACTGTTCTCAAAGCCTCTCCATCCACATCTTCACACACCTGCCTGGTCCCGGGGCTTCACCAAGGAGACCATGTCCCATTGCAGTTTTGAAGTACAGAAAAGCAGAACCTTGTTAGGACTGAAAAAGCCTCATTTCAAGGACTTTCATGTGACTGACAGGAAATTTGAGCCCCAAGGATGAAAGCACTGAAGAACCTTCTCTGCTCTGCTCCACTGCTCCAAGGAGCAGCATCAGCTGAGGGATGTGGTGACATCAAAGCTCCATCCCTGGTGCTGAGCTACAGCCAAACACAGCCAGAGCAGCTGGGCAGCACTCCCACAGCACCTGTCCTCTGCAGCCTATTCCACTGTTTGAAACTCTCACCAGCCCACCCTCTGTGAGCCTCACACCAAGGACAGCCAGAGTCCTCCAGCAGGATTGCTGCACTCCAGCCACAATTACCACACTCCTGTTGCCCAGTCATTGCCCACATCTGGACATCCAGAGCTGGCAAAGAAAACTGGACAGCTTCAACCTTGGGGTGCTGGGATGTCACTGTTCCAACCCAGGTCAGCAGGTGACTATTTTTTTGTTCTACTGAAAAATGTCAAAGAAGCATTGGACGTCCCCAGGAGCAGCCAGGGCCAGTTTCCCAGCACAACCCCAGCTCACACACAGAGCAGTGACAAGGACAGCCTGAACCAGGAAATGAGGCAGAGATGTGGATGGACACAGAGCACTGGGTCTGCCTGGGAAGAAATGCAGTGTAAACACTGCCTGCTATTCCCATTAAGAAATGGGTATTGGCTTCTGTATAGCTACTGACCTCATTTCTCACACTTATTTTTGTGGAGATAAATACAGGACAGTAAATTTTCATCATAATCTATTATATATTAGAATTGTATGTTTTCACAATTATCAAAATAACAATTCTTGGGGAAAAAACTAAATTAACACAGAAAATTTGTTCTGAGTTACTCAAATAAACTACTTCTGGAAATAACTATGCTTTTAATCCACCCAAAAGTTCAGGAAATTGAGAAAACCACAATAAGATGCTTTTTTTTTTTTGCTGTGTTATGCAAGTATCTGAAGATTTGAAGTGTTTGAGCAAAGAAGCTGTTTCCACAATTTCAAAGCAAGAGATATAAATAAATTAGATTACAGTTCATAATCAACTCTATATATTAAATATATATCAGAAAATAAAAGGAAATTATGATGATGCAAAACTAGGTATTTTTACTATAATTCTTCATTCATTGCTTTCCTAGATCACCATTTGAACTAGCTATATATAATCAAACTCCACAGAAATCTGTTCATACAATATGCCTCTTTAAGCCATACTTTCTTACAGAAGGGAGAAGTCAAATACCATTGGCTTCCTTGGTTAAATCTGTACTAGGAGTGCACATTTCCAGGTACCTGGGTAATGCCCACTAATAACATGCTGTTAAAGCAGAGCTAGAATCCACTGTACTGCCACTTAGGTAATATCATCAACACTTCATTAATCCTATTTTCTGGGATTTATGTTAATGATCTGCCAGATTTTGCTGCTGGCTGGCAGACACTGTACAAAGTTAAGCATGTACACCCACACAAATGAAGCACCACCTCTCCCAGTCTGTGTTCTGTACAGGACCACAGCCTCATAGAACTCCTTCTCTCAAAGATGAACAAATCTGAGCACCATGAAAAGTAATCTTCCACCATCATATGAAAAAAGGTAGAATGACAAAATTCCCACTGACTACCATGAAGTCAGTAGTAGGACCAACTGTGCTGGCTTTTTGCAACCCCTGACTCCTATTATGCATTTACTGAAGTTGAGAAAGTCTGCAGATTAAAAAATATTTCCAGTCAGTCATTCAGCCAGCAAGCCTGTGGATATCTTCTGAGACATTTGACAATAAGGGCGAGTCCCAGTTTGGGAGTTCTGGTTTTTAATGGTAGCCTGTAGACCTCACATCTAGTTCCTGGGAGCAGTCAGCTTAAAATCCTGAAGTACCACTGATTTGTTTGCTGCTTCATTCTTAGACTTTGATTTTGGTATTGTATTTATGCATACTATGCATATTACTAGAATGTTAACAGTGCCTCATTTATTTGGAATATTTACCTGACTAAAGGGAAGTACAGAGAGGGGCAATAAGAAACATTTGAGTGGCACTTGGTTTTGTTGTTGGGATGCTGGAAGGCTCAGCTTTTTTCTCTTTTCTTTTTGGTAGATGACTGTAGAAATTGCAGAGAAGTGACCACAAGTGTCTGAGCTTGCTTTTTGCCTATTTCCATTTGCTGAAGCTCACAGAGATCAAGCTGATTGTCCAAGGTCACCCAGAAGCAAATGGCCCCAATAAGGACGACAGCTCCCACTCCACTCTTTCCTGCTCCTGCAGTTCTTTATGCTGAATCACATGGCAAAGTTAAATCTTCTTCCCCAAAATCTTGCTCAATTTCTCCCCATTCTTCTGTTTTCCATCACTTCATTGCTCTTCCAGAACTTGCAAACAATATGTGACTCAGTGACCTTTTTTCTTCTATTGTATTTCTCAATAAGAAGAATTACTGCATAATTAAACCACATTTTTGAGTATTTGTTTAGTTTCTTTAAGAGCTGTCTCTTTGCAACAGCCTTTGAAATTCTGTGAATGAACTTTTCTCTACCAGTCAATTTCTTTTGAAAAAACACAAATTTTTCCTGCACTGAATTTATTTTGTTTCTGTATTTGTGACTAGTTTAATCTGGACTTCATGATCTTAAGGATCTTTTTCAACCTAAATGATTCTGTGATTGTAGAAGACTTGGCTAGGATTAGAAACAGACTTCTACATCAAAAAGAACAGAGGCTCTAAACTGTGCTTAAAATTTACCTATTTGATCTGGCCCTTGGAAAGACATCTACACTGAAAGACTTCAAGCACCCAGGGACAAGATCAGCATCCCACAAAATGTTTACTGCTCACAGCTCACATTCTCAGACTCTGAGCCCATCAGCACTCATATGTAGGTCACTGTTTCACAGAAGTTTCCACTCCTCTGTATGAACTGACTCCTTCACAGAAGGGTGCACATGGAAATGGGTGCACATGGACATGTGCAGGACCCCAGAAATAACCTACAGGCAGCAGAGAGCAAGCCTTGCAGACAGACAACAACTTAGCATAAATATACAACAGTCTTAGAAATAAATGAACCCTGATCTGGCCTGTATACATGGGTAATCTAGAAATTCAGAAAGCACTTCCAGCTCACTCGAAATGTTTCCAAATTCAGAATAAGTGAGGCAACTCTTGGAAGAAGCAGCAAGGAGAAATTCACATCTTTCTATGAGGTAAACTCATCATTTCAACTCATGATTTATTAGAAGCATTAAAGGCAAGCTATTAAAATCTCCACTCTCTGGATCCAAAACAAGATCATGTTCAGCAGATATTCCACATGCTCAAGAACTTAAATTTGTATAACCATCTATATATTATCAGAATTCCTGATAATTGTAACCATATCAACATAAAGTGAAGAGTTAAAAAGATCCAACGGGACAGCACATACATACACCACTAACATTTTCTTTTTTATATTCTTGGGAAACAAAAATACCACTCTCTCCATCCTTCAAGACACTGATAGTTCATATTTCTCTTAGATTCCAAAGAACTGACAAGACTTTCCTTGTCTTAAGAACCAGAGACAAAGGGCATAATTATATGTATGTTGGAGATCCTTAGAGGTGCTTCACAGAACAACTTTGAGAAATCACAGGTGCAAGGTTGACAACACTGCTGAGCTCCCATTTCCCAAGGCTTCCCAGCCTGAAGACAGAATAAGGGATAAACCACCATGAAATACAGAGCTTGATGCAGTTCATACAGAACCTACACCAAGTGTCCTCCCACAAGGACTAGCTCAGGCTCTCAGAGAGATGCAGGGCATTTCCCTCTCCCTAAAGCCCCTCTGGTTTATTTCCACAGGGATGCAATCCAGGTGTCTGCCTAAACTCTACTGCAGCACTGGCATGGTGAGCTGGCCACGTGCCTCCCTCTGCTTTCACCAGTCAGCCTCCTAAAGCCAAGGCAACTTTTTGCAAAGCATATCTTTGAGATGCATCCCTGTTCTGTATACAAGGTGTCTGTGAAAAGAATGATCAGCTTCCTCTGCTCCCTTGTCCCCCCCTATGCTTGGATCCTCTTTTTTTCTGCAGGGCCTTACCAGAAGCTGACCTACCAGCCCAACTGTGCAGCTGCAAGGTCCAGGAACACATTTAATTCCCTTTTCCCCGTGAATTCCAAGGTGTAAGAAAGCACAGTCCTACAAGCCTTCATCTGTGGGCAGTAGCACATTCTGCCCTCCTAAGGAAAAAGGCAGAGGGATCAATTATCAAGACATGACTGGGAGGGAGCCAAATTATTCCTACCTAAGCAGGAGTGAACCTACAGGGAGCCTCTTGATTCCTCTGGTAGACCACAGAGCACGTCTCATGCCCAAGTAATAAATTAAGCTCTGCAGAAGAGGGGTTGCTTCAGACTCTGGGCGTGGTGTCAACTCCTCCTGGGTTAGGGAGCAGGGCCAACAGTCTCCGCTGGTCTCAGAAACCAGAAGTGCTAAATACTTTGATTTAAAAACACTAATAATGAAACATATAAACCTTTTGAAGCAAAAGCTCCAGGTCTTACTTGCTGACACAACACACTTTCTTCCAAATACTTGAAACAGTTACCAAGCTTTTCGGAATTAACCCACTTATTTAAAAACAGTAAATAAAAAATCTGATTTTATAGCTTCTAATGATAAGTTCCCTATGCCCTCACATATATGGATATACTTAAATTATGTGGCACATCGCTGCTTTCATTAATACATAGATTTTGTTAAACAGCTGGTGTCAAATAGGTTTTGGATGTACAAGCTGAAGAGCAGACTGTCACCCTTAATACTAAGAGAAAATTATAAACTTCAATCTATAAAATGCTAATGAAATAATCAACTTGAGATGGAAAATACTAAGCATTCCAGTGACAAGGCAGGAGTTCTCTATAAAATGCTATATTCACTTTGAAAAGTTGTAACACCTGGAATCTGGGAATGCTAAAAACAATCTCAAGAGTCTTCTTTTCTTCTGTAGTGTTATTTTCCTGCAAATGACATCTTAGCCAGTACAAATCACAGGGAGCTGGTGTCCCTCAGGCAGCAACAGAGTGCAGATGCCAGCAGGCTGAGGTGGCCGTGCTGCTCCCCAGCACAGCGGCAGTGGCAGAGCTGTCACCCCGCCTGCTCAGGCAGAATAATCAAAATATTTCATGTCAACAACGTGACTCTGTAAGACTCTGACAGAGCAAGGAATTCCCACTGGCAGGTGTGTGCAGAGAGACCTTCCCTGCTCTGCTGAAGCCACATGAACTCAGACCTGTGTCTGAGTGCAACTTGCACATCCCCCGTGTTTGGTTTATTAACATATTGTGGCACCTGCACAGCTCTGGACAGCACATAACCACATGCTGGATTATTTTGTAGTTAGTACTATTACATCTTTACTTACAATTAAATAGCTGTGCTAATTTCTGAGTTGGGATAAGGGTTTACTCCAGGGCATTGGTAATGACCAACTTCATTCTAGACAAAGGCAAATGATGCTTTTAGATGTGAAACACTATCCAAATACTGCTGTGCCAAACAAGCTAAAAGTCTCTGGAGAAAGAACAATGATAATTGTTATCTTGCTATTCTCTATCATATGAATTAAGCTTTCTCACATTTGGTGCTTTGTCTTGATGAGTTTAAGTTCCAACAGCATGACAATAGGCACAAGTCCAATCTGAACAGTAAAGGGTTTTGTTACTGTGCTTTGATTTTTTACTTTTTACCAGGCTGATCCTGATACTATTTCATTCATTATTATGAGTTTTACACTTTGATGGAAGCAGTTGGATCCTAAGTGAGTTTACACAGGAAACAGAAGATTCTTTTATGACTGAAAAATATGTATAACAATGTATACATTGTAAAAATGTGTAACATCTAGCAAGTACTATCAGGTTGTAGGGGCCTAGGAGAGATCAGCCCCTTTCAGCTGACTGAAAGGGTAACAAAGTGTTTCTGCTTCCTTTGTTTTCCAGCAAATAGAGGTTGTTTTCAAGTTTTTTGGGATATAGTGTCAGAGGTTTTCATACCTGTGTGATTGGTTGGGGATGGCCTCAGCTTTGCTCAGGGGAAAGAGGAGGAATCTCATGCTGAGCTCAGCAGCCTGCTCAGCCCCCACCTGCAGGGTGGCTCCTAATGGAAACCTGCCCTGGTTAAGAGCTCAGCCTTTAAGTCAGGGGAGATTCTAACTCACTGATGTTGCCCTTATACTGAATGTCCTTATTACTGAAAGACCTTTCCTCCTGTGTGTCTGACACCTGACTGCTCCTGCATTAACCTTTTGGACAGAAGAAAATGCCCCTGATAAAGATGAATGAAAGCTTTGCTCATGGATTCAAGGTAGTACGAAACTATCTCAGTTTCAGATTTTGGAAGAAGGACAAATCTTATTTTACACTAATTAAATAGATTAGCACATTGGACTACATCTAAAACCTCCAGTTGTCATATCTGAATGACTCCAGTAAGCATTACAAGCTCACCTTCTGGCATTTGAACATCCACAACCATTCCATCTAAAATTATTGTGAGTGCTAAAAAGCAACACAGATCTACAGTAAGTCTAAAGGAAAATTTTCCTGATGTCCCTGAGACTGGAAACACCAACTTTCACATATGCTGCCTCTGGGAACTGCACAATTAAATCAATTGACCTCTCAAAGTTGTCTCTTTAAAACATACTGAGGCTTTGAATGGGCAGTTGGAACCCCACTGGACCTCCAAATGGCTGGGCAACAGCTTTAAAATATGCATTAGCCCAATGGAGTTATTGAGGTGTATAGTGGTAATACACATTTGCTACTCAGGCATGCACTACTAGAAAAGTTCCTAATGAAAACATCTTTAATAAGTAATTTTGTTATTAGGGTACAGGAGCCACTTCTCAAGCACTCAGTTACATCAGCTTTATTTGCAAAGTATCAGCCTTAAGAGTTTATCCATCTCTCTTGTTCAAAAGAAGCTGTGGTTTTGATTCTAGAGTATGCAACAAATCTGTTATTACACGGGTCTGTCATTTTGGAACCCAACTGGACATGGTCTCAAAGATCTGCTGAAGGTGACCCCAAGTGAACTGAGGAATGGATCCAGACAAGCTCCAGAGGTCCCCTGGAGATTGTCTGGTTCTGTGACTTACAACTGCAGCTCATGTTTTCTCTCAGAGTTCCCCTAATGAGCAGGAGAAGCTTACCTTTGTATCCAAAAACCACCACCTTGCCCTGAGATCTTGCCAAAACCCTTCATGTATATTGTACTTCAGCATAAATACACATAACAATTACATTTTCATACCACAGGGTCTCAGTAATTTGTGATCATTCCATGCAATGTACCACAGAATACCAAACAACAAAACAGTTCAACTTCCATTTCTAGTTTAAGTGCCTCCAATTAGGCAATAAAATTAATTCTAAAGTTTCTGAAACCACACAAGACTGGCTGATGGAACTTCACTCACAGTTCATCCAGACTGTAAGTCAGAACCATCTCTGCTGGGTATCATGTATGTTCTGACTCCTATGGGTTTTATCACCAGTGCTTTTCTGTACCAAAACCAGCCAGCACTGCTTTCCCAGCTGTTTGGACTTCATCTTAAACATCACAATATTTGATATTTTTCTTTAAACTACAGACAAAAATAGAACAACCTCTAGGTCCATTTTTTAAAAACTTCTTGATTTTTGTGTGTGTGTACAATATTTTTAAAAAGTAACTCCATTAAAGAACAAAACTTAGTAAGTGAACAAAAATCCCTTTCCAAAATACAGTCTCTGAGGCTTCACCATTTCAGTGCAGTGTTCATGTTTTTCAAGGCTTTAGTTTGACTATGTATAAGACAATTAACTACATGGTAGAAGGTGCTGTAAAAGAAGCCTGAAGAAAAAACTGTCCCTGTAAAAAGGAAAGAAACATAGTTTTTGTTCTGACAAGAAATTCTCTCCTTTCCTTTGCTGTGGTACACAGAGCAGGATCTACAGGACATGCATGGACACATACCCTAAATACTTGGCATGCCTTCCCCACCCTTCCAGCAGCAAGGCAGCTCTCCAGCTCATGAGCTCATGCACAGCCCCACAGCTCTAATTCCTAATGCACTCTGCATAAGGAGCAGAGCACAGCTCAGGATGCTGAATTTCCCTTTGCATCTGCACACCTGCACATCCAGGCTAGAGGGGCTCACACAGACACATCTCCATCGTGCTCCTGAAACTTTCTACCCAGCAGTTCACCTGAGATTATTTCCATGAATTCTTATTAAATGTATTCAATTTATATCCTACTTGATTCTGTGAAAGTTTAAGACCCAAAACCCTTGCATCCTAAGGATAAATATCTTCTATGCCACAGAAATCTTGATCTATGAAGTTTAAAGAATATTAGCATTTTTATTTTTTTAATTACTTCCTATGTCCCAAAATATCTTGCTGACCTGGCCCTTCAGTGCCTGCTTATTTGCACCAGCCCTGGGCTGGGATGTCTGACATTTGGGAAGGTCACCCCACTGCAGAAAGCTTCCTGTGTAATGGACTGATTAAAGACACAGACTGTGTTGCATGAACTGTGGCCAAAGCCCAGTAAGGTACACTAATGCAATTACTGCTTTTCCTGAGGTCTCTCTATGTGGGATATAAGTGCAGGGGCCTCTTGGGAGGCAGACTTCCACAGAAAAGATTACCATGAATAATCCTAGAAAAAGGTCTTTCAGGAAACAACATATTACTTATTTGTCCTCGTGCCAACTCTGTCTCAAAAACTGACAAGAGGCAATAGCCTCAGAAGCAATGGGCCTGAATGCAATTCACAGAAAAAGAAACACAGAAGAATGAGTTCACAGCCAAACAGGAACATTAATAAAGTATCCCTTTGATAATAGCAGGACATGCCTATAATACCCATGTTTTCACAACCACTTGAATCTTATCTCAAGAGATCCAATATCCCAGGCAGTAGAAATATCCTTTTGAAACTCGGATTTGTTCTTAACAACACAGTCTTTTCTTCTTTGAAAACCTAACACCTGCTCTCCAATCTGTATTTGTAATTCAGGCCCCTGTCCTGGTGGTTCTGCTGTAACAGAGAGCAGAGGGATCGCCTCTGGCATGTACAAGAATATCAATCTTGCTAATATGATTAGAAGCAGCTGTGAAGACAAATGTATACAGATTTTAAGCTGTCTGTGGTGTAGGTGCATGTAGCAGTTGCCAACATACACAAATCCTCAGGCCATCATCTTCTCCCTGCAGTTGATGCCCGTGCTAACTGGATATAGAACACGTGCTGCTTTCACTTGGCCTTCCAAATTCAATATGCAGCACTAACTGTGACCAATGGCCAACGTAAACAGGTGGTCTGATCAGCAAAATTTCCACCTTCATGTGAATGCAATAAATATTTCAATAAGCAATAAGTATTTATTGAAATGTCAGGCCAAATTATTGCAAATTGCAACAATTTAGTGAATTATTCAATAATTTAAATGCTGCAATAAACACCTTAATATGTATTGCAGTATAGTTTCATAAATCATAAACTGACCAACATCTAGAATATATTGTATGTGCTATACAAACATGCAGCACCTCCTTCATATACAAACACTACACAAGCTGGCATACACATAATTCCTCAATTAAATGGTGGGGAGAGATTTACCAGTGCATAAATAAGACTAACTGCTTAGGTTTAGACACATGGTTTTAAAATCTGTTTGTGCACATTTCAATAAACTAAAAAACATATTTCAGTTCTAACTACTGGTAACTGTTTGTCCCTTTGTAAACACTCCTGTCATGCAAATGAATCTCAAATAAAAAGATTTATTAGAGACACACTTCATCAGAAATAATATCAATGTGTAAGATTAAAAGTAAAATTTAATTTGTGTGAACAGTTTTGTCTGCATGCATTAGGCAGCATCCATAAAACTTAACAAGTCAGCCTGATTTTGAATTTCAAAATATTTTTAAGGCCTTGACCATACTTTTTTTATGATTTTAATTTTGCATGTCTTCACTGTCAACCCATCACTCCTATTATTCCACTTGGAATGCAACATATGTTATCCTCAAGTACTGAAGTAATTTTCGTGGCAGTAGCAGCAAAAATACAGAATTACTGCTACTATTGGATAAGCCAGAGCTGACTTCACAGAACAGTGTGTATCAGAAAAAGGGCCAAAAGCAATCCTGTATTAAAAGACCATTCCTATCCCCAAAATTTCCTGCAGAACAATGCTAAATGGAGCTGGAGATTGAGATCTTGCCCCGGGCTGTGCAGTGAGGGCAGGCATAGCTTCACGTACAGCACCAGGATCCCATTTCCTCTGGCTCAGCCCACGGGGCTGGTGCCAAGTGTGTTTATTGATGGATTCCCCATGCTCTGCAGCAGGCTGCACATGAACAACATTTCAACCTAAACACAACCCACTAAAACTTCATCCAGCTGAGGTTTGTTCTCCTCATAGACTGCTCTAAGAAATGCTATGTTTTGCTGTAATTGTAAACCAGGTAATGGTGAAATGCACTTGGGCTGGGCTGTACAAACATGCAGGAAGCTGAGCCTGCCCAATTTACCTGTGAGAATGAGCACATTAGCTCCAAGATTGCCTTTGGATTTGAAACAGGGAAGACTAAGGGACTGTCCATATAAAAGAAGGATAAATCACAGAGAACAGGGAGGGAAGAAATTCAATATACCAAGCAAAAAATAATCCTTACTGCTCTGCAGTATCAGATCTAACCATGGTGCTAGAAAACCAACATTCATCAAAAAAAAGCTTATAAACAGTCACCAGAGAAAGCTAGATTATTCTAAAGTCTCAGACTCAGTCTTTTCATAAACGATGAAAGAAATAACTAGACTTTCCTTCCAATTATTTTTAAGCTAAACATATATGGTATAAGTGACAGTCATGCATAAACATCTGAAAATACTGTAACTATCCAATAAAGGATTAAGAATGTTCAGTAAAGCTGATATGGGTTTTGGATTAAGATCAAAATGAAACCCTCAAAACGAAGCCCAGAACCTAACTAATTAAAAGAAAAAGCAAACACTTGACAGCAAGATTGTTAAATAATTGAAAACCCTCTCAAGGAGAATTAAGACCTTTTAAACTCAGAATAGCAAGTTCTAAATACATCATGAAACTAAAGCTGGACAAATTAGGCTAATCAGCATGTCTTTTTTTACTCTTTTCCCTACTAATGTTCTGTATGTTCATTGAGATAAAATCACTGGGTTTTATTCTCTGTGTTTGGCTGCTGAGATTCAGGTTTGATTAATGAACAAGCACTGGAGTCAACTCCATGGCAACAGCTGCTCCTGGGGTGAGAAAGAGCAGCCCTGCAGCAGCAGCTCAGGGAGCAGATGCTCTTCTCAAACAGGCTGGGCTTGGGCTAAGGGGCAGCAGGGTTTAAAAAGGATCCTCCTCCTCCTCCTGTGACCTGCTTTAACTGCCAGGCAGTCCCAGCTGGAGCTGGCCCAGCAGAGCCAGGCACCTTCCTGAATCAAACTCCATCATCTCCACCACAACTGAACTGGTCAGTCTGAGTGCAGACAGATGGAACCATGCTGTATAAAACCAAGGAATGGGAAACTGGCTGGGATTTCTGCTTTCCCCTGACAGTTTCTGTTCAGAATCAGGCTTTTCTTCTATTCAAACGACTTGGCCATGTGCAAGAATCTCTTTGATATATTGTATTTCATATATTGTATTTTCAGCATTTTTTTCCATCTAGTTACAAACACAGTGGAGTCATCCAACTGATATTTTTCCCATTTTTTCAAAATTTTTAATTTCATGAAAACTGAGTATTTCCTCACAATGTTTGTTTTGCTGAAAATTAAGACAGGGATGTCAAAATCATTTTCACTTTCTCATTTCACTTCAATGCTGAAACACCTTAATACACTGAAAATTAAAATAATTTTACATCCTAATAATATTACAATTTTATATATATATTTATGTTTTGACAATACTGATCCCAAATAATTTGATCCTTAAAAATGTTTTGTATTCCTGGAACATTTTCCCATTTTCAGTTTTTGTTCAGAGTTGGAATGAACACAAGTAGTCAAAATGTTAACACTGCAACAACACAATGCAGCCCTCTCTCTAAGACACACAGAGCAATCAAACAATAAATTACATTACAACTCATGTAATTTTTAGATAAACAATTTTGACATAAACAATGCCCTGTTTGTTTCAGGATGCTTTGGCTCTTGTCAGTAATGTTAAAGCACCTCATTTATAGAAAACCCAAGAGATATAGAGGGCATTTGAAACTGAATTTTACACTTTCTCACTGCTAGATAGGAAACTTGTGCAAGCCTGAAGCGCAGCTCTGCACCCACCCTGCCTTCCCTGGGGATCTCAGTGCCTAATGCCACATCCCCACCAGTCCTACTCCCAGCTCAGGGCCAGCAGCACTGTCTGCCTTTCACCAGATCTGCATTTGCTGCATTATTTATAATTTTACTACTTCAGTTGATCAAAGTAATGGACTAGATGTTGACTTTTCAGATGTTTTGGCAGCATAGTTGGAGGAACTTGAAATTATTAAGCAGATGTTCTGTGCCATAACTGGGGGCTTGTTTTGCTCTAATGAGATGCAGTATTTGTTACAATGAAGGAAATTGCTTGTGGATTTGCTATAATGCATTTTACATACATGGGGTTACATTTATACTGGAGCAATGAAAAGAAAATACAGTAAAAGCCTACATTACTTTTCAGGTCTGATGATGTCACCAGACTCATATTATTACATTTGAAAAAAGATCAAGCTTGACTTTTTGAGGTCTGTTTCTGTTTTTATACTTGATATTCACCTCAGTGGTGAAATGGGTCCAAACAGTTTGAATCTTTGTGATCTCTCTCCAGAGGAATCACAGTACTACTGCAGCAGAACCAACCAGAGTAGGCTGCACCTCAGTGTTTTTAGGCCTCTGACCAAAATTATGCAGAAGCAGATCTCCTCCCTTTGTAGATATATGAGCAAATTTAATGCACGGTTTCTCTGGCTCTTTCAAATTCAATTTTAAATTTGTGGTGTTTGAATTTAAATTCAGAGTCACATAGTGCAATATGGAAAGTAAATTAACAAATTCACAAGTTGACTAGGTGGACAAATGCCAGAGATTTGTATCAATCTGGGTGTAAGAGTGAGGACTGATCCAGAAAAACATTAACAAGAATTGTCTGTCCTTTGTAAAAGACCTCAAACTGTGGCTTAGATATTTATTATGCACCACACTTATAAAACTTCCAAGATGTCTAATGGAAACAGAGCACAATAGAAGCCAGTTCTGCTTTTCATTTTATATACTACCACTGGGAATCTCTTTCTTCTGATGTTCATCCATATTGTAAGTTTTTTCTTCACAGTGGGTAAGAGTTTCCTTGCTTTGAAATAGCAATTCATCATAGCAAGAAGGAATATTGAGCGTACATAAATGCCAGTCCAACTACTTATACTGTCTAAATTGGCAAAATCATTTAATTCCCTTCATAACACTCAGCACTACCAAGTAACTCTATCAAAACACTAACAGAACACTCCAGAGACACAGAAATGCCAATATTTAATTAATTATGTGCAACAGGCACCCACATTCACACTAATATGTAGCCTCATTTTTCTAGCAAACAGTAACACCAGTGAGAGCTGTGACTCTGCTCCTTTAGAAAGCCTGGGAGATGAAGTAGGAAATTGTCCATCTGAGGGCTCTTAAGGGAATGCCACATTAAAAAATACACTGCAATCCTTAATCCTTTTGAACCCTCTGTAGAAGGTTGTCTTTACAACATCTCATCCCTTGCCCCTCTTATAATCCTGCACAGCGACTCCAAACTAAGCCTGGCTCAGTGAGTCTCAAGTGCAGCCACAGGCACTAAGCTTGGCTTTCCTACACACAAACCATCAAATCTTCTCCCCACAGACAGTGGTTTTATCAGAACAGGAGAGGCTTAAACACACAACTTCACCTTGTGTTTGTGCCAGGCCAGAGCAGGGACAACCTGCAGGCAGGGCTGAGCCTGCAGCAGTGGGTGGGTGCTGGGACAGCCCCTCCACAACAGCCTGGAAACGGCTGCACCTGCGATCAGAGCCACACCTGAGGCAGCCTGGATCTCTCCCTCTGGGCAAAAACTGCTCATGATTTAAGTGCCCTACACCATGCTTCAATGTCAAATATCAGTAAGCCACCAAGGAAGAAAACACAGCAGCAGCAGCCTGGCCAGATCTGAAACCTGACAAATTCTAGACTCCAGCAGGCTCCCTAAAATTCTCAACCACAACTTCTGACCTGTGACCTCGCACCACACTGCTGTTGGTAACTATGACCAAAGGCTTTGGCCACACTTTAAACTGACCCAAAACTTAGTTTCAAAACTGAGAAGTATTTAGAATGCTAAACAGGTAAAATCCACAGATTTTAGTGGAACCAGAACTATATACCTACCCTACTATATATCTACCATTTCAGTATATGTAGGTGTTAATTTCTGAAACCTGTATTATGCCATAGAAATTACATTAAGAAAAAAAATTTTACACCTAAATTTTCTGGAAAGTGTAAGTTCTACTACTGACAGCATGCGTAATGAATTTTTGAGTACACAAATGGAAACTGTGAACATAAATGTTTAGATTCACATTTGAGTCTCTCTGAAGTTATTGCTTTTTTTCATATTAGCTGAGACTGGAACAGGCTCAAAATGAACAAACTGTAAGTGAAAAGTATCTTAATATGTAATTCTTTCAATATAATGTAACATACTCAGAAGAAATCAGTCCTCCAAAGGAGATGGGAAAGTCTCTGTTTACTAAGACCCCTTTTATAGTTCATTTCTCCATTTCTCCATTACTTCAGTGCTTGGAGCTTTTTAGAACTAGAACTGCTGCACACTAAAAATACATGTACTATTTTCCCTTTTTAGGACAATTGTCAGTACTTTAAAAGTTCAACAGAATAAATGCTTCATTTCTAGTCACCATTTTAATTACTCAGGAACACAGCAAAACAAAAGACAGACATTTTGGGGAGGGGTAAATCAGGAAAGTACTTTGGTCTCTGAGATGATCCTAAAGCCCTTCTTTGTGTACCTGTAACTTGTTGACAGAATGAAAGAAGAGTCTGAATCTCATGTTTATGTCACTTTTTTCCGAGTCCCTGTTCATACACCCACCCAAGAAAACCATGCCCAAGTCAGCTCCTTGAACCTTTGAGCAGAATAGAGGCTGCAGGTGCACTCTTTGAACTCATCATTTTCAAAGAAACTGTGAAAATTTCTAGTGAGTTCCCTAGCCTCCATGGAATTATGTGCATACCAATTCTCTGAAAACAAAGAAATCTGGATATTATCAGCACGCAACAAAGTTTTTCAGGATCAGACTTCAGTTCTGTTCACTTTTTTAGTTACATGTGGAATTTTCTTCTAAATTACCTCATCCAAAAGCCATTGAAGTGAATGGGAAAAACTCATGCTGACCTGAACAATTCTTATACCATTAGGACCTATAAAAAGTTATATTTATATTGCTTTTCTTTAACTTCAGCAGCAACCTGACTGGGAGCTCTGCAGCCTGCTACACACAGCACCACATTAGGACAATTGCTCTTGGCTGGAACAGATAAATGTGAAAGCTTTTCTGAAATCAAACACATGGAAGATACTATGAAGCTATTGAAAACCTTTTGAAATGCATAATTGAATCAACAAAAACCATTTCCACACATTAACTGAGGCAAAGATAGCGTATTCACTTGATTTTTGAAACTGCAAATAGTAAAAGAAATGTGCTGAATTGTACAAGGAATGTGTTGAATAAATATTTCATGCATTTAACAACAAAAATGGAACATGTCTTGATAATCCTTTGCTTAACTGCTGCCCTGTTTATTCAATACTCCCCAAAGTTAAGGCATAACACGTTAAAGTGACTACACAGTCACAACCGTGCAGCTCCATTGTATTCTCCAGACTATTTCATAAATTTGGGAGATAGAGCAGGATCACTGGGGCTCATGCAAGCAGTGCACACCTGCAGAACACTGTGACCCCCAAGTTTGCCCCCATTCTTGTCATCGTACTATAAGGAATGGTTGTGCAGATCTGCCTGACGAGGACTCCTAGGACTACAAACATGGAACTCATATAAAATAATTTCCTTGTGAAGCTGTAAAATACATCTGCTCAGAGCATCTGATCCCACATGGCTCTGCTACAAAAGGAATCTATAACCAAACAGAACAGATTTAGGAGAATTCAGACTCAGACTCATTTTTTGGATCCCCAGAGGTGCAGGAATAAGGACAGGATGCCTTCTTTTCATTGGTGTTTTGCTATAAAGAACTCAAAGGAAGTTAAAATGCTGATTCAACAGCAAAGGCAAATTTTTTGAGTGAAGTTTTGTCTCTGAAGCTTAATGGAGGACTTTTCCCATGGACAATAGGAGTCAGTAGACAATACCAGCAAACAAGACTAAAGCATCCCAAATCCAAATCTCAGCACTCATTATGCAGTAACAGTTACTGGGACACAGTAACCATCCACTGCAGAGTGGGAGAAATAACACAGTCAGCATCTTCATTTGTCCCCATTCTCTCCCTTATCTTGTGAAATGGAGATTCCAAAAGAGTTTTTTAATTCTTCCAGTGGGTAGAACTGCAGGTTGCCACATAACCTTTGGGAGAACTGAGAGAAAAGAGATTATCTTTATTTCTTTCTCTTCTTCTGAAGAGATTATCTTCATACATGGCAGAGGTTTTGCTGCTGAGAAAGCTGTGCTTGGTCCAAAGCAGAGGGCTCAGAAAAGATAGAGACAAACCCCCTGGAACTGCCAGGGCAGGTTCAATTAAGTTCTCAGTGCATGTTAATTTAAAGCAACCTTGCTCAATGCTAATTTTCACTCCTGGATAATCACATTCATAACCACACCCTCGATCCCCAGTAGGCCTCTGTTTCCAGGGTATTCTCTTGCCCACCTCTACACAACTCAGGCTCTCCCCAAATCAAAGGGATCCAAATCCTCAGCTGTCCACTTGCAGCAAGTTTTAGGCTGCTCTGCACAGCCACTGGACACAATGAAGCTATGTGAGAAGTACAGACAGATAAGGGCTGGGACAGATTGATTACATGAGCTCATACATTGTTGACTCATGTAGTCCCACTTATTACAGACTTTGCCTGACAACCAAGTCAGACATTGACAAAGTTGTGCTAAAGTTACTAAATACTTAATACCAATAGCCTGTGTTTTGTGGATCAAAGCATTCCATTGATTCCATTTTATGGGGTAGAGGTCTTGGGTTTTAATTCATTTCTGAATATTGGATGTCTGCATCTTGTTTCAAGGGACACTAATAGGTAAAACAGACAAATTTCATCCAAGTATCTGTACCACTCACTGCTACACATGCTTTGCAAATAACAAATCTTCCTTCTACATTCTGTTCCAGCCTAAGAATCTTCAGTACCACACAATCTGGATACAATTTTGTTTCTACATCTGAGCCCTAAAGCCACAACATCTGCCCTTAACTTTCTGCTCCAACCAAAAGAACTAAGAAGTGTGCTTTGAAATGAGGGCATCCTTCTGCCTGGGACATTTCCCCAGCTCACAATTAATGCAACTGGACAGGCCAGATACTCTAAAATGCACCAGTAAATATTGGTCACCTGGACAGAGAGGGCAGTGTCTCTTACAGCAAACCTAGGCTACATTTATCTAAGGCCTGTAAGAACAGGACAGATGTGACCTGCCTGCTTTCTCTCACTTCCCTGTCTTACAGATACATTCTGTTTAGATGGTTTACCTTCCATTGCACTTCAGAGTGTCTTGAATTTACAGCTGAATGACGACATTTGATGGATGTAATTTCCCATTTTCCTAAAGGCACTAATAACCATTTCCAATTCTTGAGGCTCATCCAGGTGTCCATCTATAAACACTCACTTCTTGCTCTCACCACTCTTTAACCCACTTTCCCCTCCAAACAGCAAGTAGAAAAGTGAAGAAATTCAAGTATGCACAATGAATTAAAACATTACATGTGGTGCATATGATCTACTACAGGGAAATGGCTCATTTCAGTCACCAGAGTATGGTGGGCCCTGCTTAAAATAGTACCCTTAAAAAATACATATGCATTATTAATTATTGTAACAAATCTCAGAATCAAAGGTAAAAGCCAGGCTATACTATCACTAAGATTCTTACAAATGCAAATCAAAATATGTATATTAATAAAATTATACAGAAAAAGTAACTATAAAAGGTAAGTTACCATGTGGAAGCACTAGGTTTCCATATACATAAATATCTCAGCAATTTTTTTTATTAAAAGTTTCTATAGAAGTAGTTACATATTTCAGTAATACACAGGATATTTACAATTTCCAGGTCAAGCTCAACACAACAGATGTTCAGGAAGCAGATTTATAGATGAAGTCAAAGAAATGCCTCAGATACTTTACCACAACCATACTTATAAAAATGCAAACTTCCATGTGCTTTCTCTTGTGATCCATTCACAAACCAGCAATAAATAAAGGGGAAAACAGGGACACAGCATAAGTGAGCTTCTTGTTCTGCATTTGAATGAATTCTAGTCTCATAAGTGAGCAATATTTCAAACACATTTCAGTTAAAAGTGAAATAGGATGTTCAGTAATGTGTGGAAAATGGGTATTTCACTGCCTCACAAAGGATTTCCACTGAGTCTGAAGGAAATCAGGGATCATATTCCATGAGAATTCAAGAGGGATTTTATGCCTATAGTGCCTAAACTTTTGTCAGTAATTACAGGTATGTGCTTCAGGAAGTCTTGTATCTATCATTATGGAAGCAGGCACTGTTTGAGTTGTAACTAATCATTAGAAATAAACACTATCTACTTGTTACATTTCAAGTCTCCCAAAACTGTCTGATGCCTCACTGATGAATCTGTCTGCCTACAGCATTTCACATAAAAAAGGAGAAGCAAAACCAAACTGTCTTAGGAAATAAAGTGCATGCAATTAAAGGACATGCACTGTAAAGAACAACTAGCCACAGACTGGAATAGAAGCAATCAGAAATTTCTAACAGGTGGAGGCAAAAGAGAAGCAGAGAAGTATGGTCTGCTGCAATGAGAAATGAAGACTTCAAGCAGCTGCCTCATTGAATATAATAACTTGCAGCTGGGTGAACTGCAGCACAGCTGGATTATTTCTAGAGATACTGTGTACAGATTCCCAGTATATATGCATATATACATATATAGTTGCAAGATATATGTATATCTGTATGTTCACTAACTAGAAGTAAGTTACTTGAGAAAGTATAAATATAACAGTAAGATGACTTCTTGTCCTCTGCATGAAAACATTAGGCTGTCCAAGAATTGCACTCAAAGCTGAGAGAATGCAGCTCAGCACAGCCTCTCCTGAGCCCCAAGGAGCTGGCAGTCACAAATCAGGGAAGGCCAGGCATTCATAAACTGGGACTCAGTTATCTTTGGGTCTCAAGGACTGCACTGCCAAGGATCACAGGCACTCAGGAAACACACACCAGGACCCACCTTCCTGACCATACACAACGACCAATTCTCTGAGTACTCTAAACTGAAGTTCCACTTCCAGCTAACATAAACAGATGACACAAATGTTACATTTCTCCATATATATCAACCTACACAGTGTTTCTAGAATGGTTTCGTACCAAGATGTAATGAACTCCAGCAATGGACACTGAACTAATAATGTGCATAGAAACAATATATATCTATAATTTGTTTATAAACATATCTTACAATTATAAGAGGAGAGAAAAAACCCCACACTAAACCTCCAAATACAAGCATAATATATTCAGGCTTGGCCTTGGAACATCTTTCTGCTATTCCACCACTGAATGGAAAATACTCCACAAACATCTTATTGATGAGACTTTAGAAATGAATAAATGCTCTCCTCTCAAGCCCTTATACCCTTATGGTCTGCACAAAGCCCAGGCCACTGAGCTACAACCTCCCAAGCCTGAAACACCAGCACAGAGCAGCTCTGTGCCTACAGCTGGCTGTCCAGGATCCACAAGTGGCTTCTGCATTGTCCTGGTAACTGCACTCTCTGTACCAGCCCTCAAACCAGCCCTCTCTGACCCCTGGCTACTCCAAGTGCTTGATGCTACATGCACCTCGCAGCACCTGAGCAAGATTTTACACAGATCTTAGGCTTTTCTTCCATTTTATAATTACTTAAATCGTATTAATGAGACCTCATTCAGTGTCTTCAGTGTCACCAATTGCCAGCAGACTCGAGAAGTTTCTTAGCAACTTTAATATCTTGAGTTGGGCCACTACATTTTGATGTGTTAGAAGCAGCTATTTTGTCATTCAAAATGAGTGACAACTGTTAAAAATCCAGCAAGAAAAAAACTAAAAATCAATAAATGCTGCAGCTTTGCATTACTCTTCAGTCTCCATCTTAATACCCAAACTGATTCATACTAAATCTTAAATACCTCTTGTCTGACACAAAGTATTGAAGTTGCAGAATTTACTAGACACTGGTGGAAGCTATAAATTTCATTTTCTTCAGAGCTTATATTTATCCCAGCTGTAGCAGGCAGACATCTCTAGCTAGAAGTCAGGATACTAAAAGGTACTTTAAGACAAAAGTGAACTGATAAATGATTTTACAGCATGTACAGATTTACCTATACCGTGAGTTCTCCTCTGAACACAGCACAGTCTTCAGGATGGAGTACTGACCTGAGTGTCATTTTAGAGAAAAGAGTTCCATGGAAGTTCAGCATGAAAAACCACGCTGACCAAATATCCCTCCATTCATTCAATGCTTGGATTCTGATCTATTTCAAGTAAAGAAAAGCCAGCTGAAACTGCCTCCTGGCCTGTCACAAGGCTGGGTGCTGATTCCTGGCCCTGTCAGCCTCTTTTGCCCCAGCTGATTTTCAATCACTCTTTGTGGTGCCCATCAGTAGTCAGGTCTGGCAGCAACAACACTGGGGGACACTGGGGAGACATTTTTCCCCCCACAGAAAATGCAGCAGTGACATCAGTGCCATTTGACACACCCTGCTTTCAGCTACAGGAATTCTCATTCCAGCTGAAACTCAGCCTGACTCCCACTCTGCTCCCAGGAGCAACGCGGTATTCCAGGCTCTGTACCAACCCTGGCTCTCAGCACCAAGCACAACAGGGAGGTCACAGCAGCAAGCCAGGCATCGCAAGGAGGGATGGAAGAAAGGCTGCCAGGCCTTGCAGAGCTCCTGCTGCCAGCCAGAGCCCGCTGTGCCCGGAGCAGGCGAAGGAGCAGCACCCGGAGCACCCAGCGGGGACGGGGCCGCTCCGGGAATGGACGCGGCCGCTGAGGGGACGGACGGGGCCGCTCCGTTCCCGCTCGGCGCAGCCCTCCGGCCTCCAGGCCTGGCTGCCAGCAGCCGCTCTTCAGCTGCTCCCGAGATCTGAGCGTGGCTCCGCTCCTAGAAACTCGGCTGGCTTCATGCAGCACTTTGAGCCAAAGACATCCTGACTCTACCGAGTGGAACTGAATCAAGTGTACAGACAGCGCTGGGATGATCCCCGAGCCACGTCCCCGCTCCTGCTATTGCCTCCAGAGCCAGCATGCAGCCAGCCCCAACACAAGGCACAGCTGCTCATGTAAAATCACACACACATTGGGAACAGCCAGGATTCCTGGGGAGTAAATGGCCTGCTCTGCAAACAAGTGCAGTCACCTGAAAGGGGAGCTCTGAAACTAGAGCTCATTTATATACAACAAAAAGCAAACCAAAATATCATTTGGAGGCTATGCTTGGTCAAATATGCATTTTAGAAAATTTTCCATTAAAAATTCACTATAAAATAACAAAACAAAAAAAAAATAACAGAGTAATTTCCATTTAAACTTAACATTTCCCTTACTTTGAGGGAAGAGCCTCTGACTTTCAGTGGACCAAGCTCTGATTTGCAAAAAAACTCTATCTTTCTCTAAGAAAATGAAATTGCTCAAACCTTGCAGTATTTTTCTCCTTGTAAATTCCTTCACTTAGAAAGAAGAGAAAAGCCAAGTCCCCAAAGAACACATTTTTAGCTCTTTCAAGTTTTACACACTTGGGGGGCAGCCCTGACTGGTCACCATTCTGAAGAGCAACCGGGCCAGTGAAGCCCAGCGTCCCTGCAGGACCCTGCAGAGATCAGAGCTCACGGTGCCTGTGCCTGCACAGGTGGAACAGAAACCCAGGGCTGGCTGGGACTGCTGCTTAAAAGGCTGTTTATTACACATACCTGGCTGACATTTTCAAACAGAAGTCAAAGCAAGAGGGTCTGCAGCTGACCAGGATTTTTTGCAGTTGTTCATTTGAAAATACTGCATTTGACAATGAATTTTGGATTTATGAGACTATCCAGGTATCCCCCTGAAGACAAAATATCAGGCACAGGTTCTCCTAAGAGGACTTTATTCCATATTTAACCTTACAGAGAATTTCTGACAAAAAAGTCTGCAGCTGTCCCCCTCCTTTCAACAAATGCAGCCTTTTTTCACTAAGAGAGACTCCTGTGGCTACATCCCCACAGTTACCCTTTTCAATCCACCAATAGGTTCTCTCTTTTCAATAGATTCTTTTACCCAGCCATCAAAAGGTTATGAATTTTTCATCACAATTGAAAAGGAAAGTTAACTGAACTTAATATTTCAAATTAAAAGAGTTCAATTATCAGTATGATTAAAACATTCATTATTTCTTTAGAGTTAAACTTCCTTACAGGTGTTATGGTTACATCACTGTGATGTTTTCCCTCTGCCACAACTGGATCCTTCTTCTCAAATCCTGCCCTTAAAGTCATCATGTGCTATTGGTTCTCACACACAAACAAGGTTTTTCATTAAATACTCTACATTCATAGGGTTTATAGTCCTTCTAATATGACTTTTTTAATAAAGACATAAGTTTCTGTTGGAGCAGCGGATAAAATGGGTTAGAAATGCAGCTGCACCAATCTGAATGAGGGAGAAATAAAAATATGCATTTTTTTAAAAAACAACAATAATCACACTTAACTCACCACCAAGACAGTGCTGTAAATTACAGTTTAACTGCCCTTCTTAATCCAGTATAAACATTAGGAGCAAGCTGTGCTATGCAGGGGAAGGAAAAAGAAATGATCATGGCATGTTCTAGATCCCCTGATTCATCCTTCCTGGCAGAAGATGGAGGGATTCAAAGCTGCTGTGTAGGAAGCAAGGAGAGAGAGGTGGGCTGAGCTGCCTCAGCACTGCCTGGGACTTCTCAGCTGGGGTTTGAAAAGGGCTGCATCAAAGCTAATACATCATAACTCTTCAGGGCCACCTTTAGAAGCAGTGCTGCCTGCAGAATGTGCCTTCAGCCGTGCTGCATGCTGGGGTACCTGGCTCCTTGCTCTGCCTGAATGCATGGTACAGAGTGCCAGAGTTGTACAGCTCAAACTTCCTTTTCACAAAGACAAATGTGGCTTTAACTAGAAACAGCATACACTGAATGCTCAGAATTGGAGATAAAGAGGTGCAGCTCTGCCACTCCTCACTTTGCTCACAGTAGATAAGAGCAGGACTGAGACATGGCTAATTTGAAACAACCATTATCAGATCTACCTGAGTGTCAGATATAAACCTACCTTCATCTGCACTGACTCATGTTCAGCTGTAAAAATAGGTAACATCAGCTGTGATGGCTCCCACTAAGTAAAAATCACATCTGCCTTTCCAAAACACAATCTGTATAATAATGCAAAACCAAGTTGTTTTCCCTTACCTTCTGCAAAAGGTTCCCATTCATAAAATCGACCCATAAATGGCTTGTTATTGTATGATGCACACTGTACCTCTCTAATATTCCTGCTGCTTTCAGGACACATCTGTTTAGATTAAAAAAAAAAAAAGTAGCATTATAATCAACAGCCAAGTTAAGCCTTCCTATTAATGAACTTTAGAAGGTTAGTGAAGGCATTGCAAAATTCTAATCCAGATGAATGATATAAACATCAGGAGACCTCTTAAAAACAGGTAACAAGCTGTGCTGTTAAGTAACAGTATCAGAAGTGCCTGTTGAAGAAAATTAATTTGTGAAGTTAATGGAGCAACAGTTTTATTAAAAAAAAAAATAAGGTTCTATTGAGCTGTCATTTTCCTCAGCAACAGCACAACACTTCAAGATAAATTCAATATTAGATTAGAATTACTTCCTTTTCACAACAGCTTCACATTTTTCATTATTAGCTTTTTGGGCTCAGATTCAACAGAGTTGAAACGCTCAATGTGCATGCTTCCATAACTTAATAAAAGTTGACCACAGCAGCTTCTTATTCTCATCCTATGCTTCCATACCATATTTCCACTTTTCCTTTTGTATTTCTACATGCTGCTATTACAGTCACTGCATGGCTTTGCATTTCAAGTCATGCCTTCAGATCCTGAGCTCTTGAAACTCAGGAGTTGGTGTAGGAGTTTTGCAACTAAAGAGCTGCTGCTGTACAAGCACATGTGCACACACAGGTATTGAGGCAGGGCAGGTGTTACAGATGGAAGTGGCATCCTCCCTTAGCTCACCTGCAATGCACACCTTTGGCAGACCAGCCTTGTTTGCATGTGAAGTAGATTCCAAAAGCAAATACAAGTTAAATACTTAATGACTTTGTTCTGCCTGAATCCTCACTGCAGTTACAGCAGAAGTTGACTCTGTGTGTGGGCACATGCAAAGGGGAGAAAGGCTTCTACTAAAGGCAGGGGGTTAATTAAAACAATTTCTATGCCTGGACAAAATAGGCAAGCTTTGGGCACAGATGCAATTTTTTGCATAGCCTTTAGATAATAAAAATGACTACTAAAAATACAATTCAAAACCAGTAGAATTCACATTAAATACTTGACTAGAACAGCAGAATATTTTTTCTAGATGACAGATATCAAGGGAAAGCTGGAGATAACATTATATGAAAACAGCATGGCTAAATAACTGTGTTTTCAAAGGGAACAGAAGAGAATCACTAAGAACAACTCTGGTTGCAACTACAAGTCAGTTCTCTTATGTCTGTATAGTAGGAACGATGGGATGTCTGCTGGGGAAGCCAGGCACATCAGAGATCCCAGAGGAGTTCTTGCTTTGTATCCACCATCTCCCTAAGAAGATGCTTGTAACTGGATCAAAGAGATGTCACAGTCAAGAGTTTTCAAGTGGGCTATAAACTGTACCAAAGTCATGCCCAGGGGAAGGTTCATGGACTACTTTATCTTCTACTAAAATCATGGTAACAAATCTTCTAGAATAAACACTGTTTCTGGCCAAGCAGCCATCTGTGCTTCTTCGCCCACCCTTCTGAGATCTCCAAGTACATGCAAATACTGCTTTCCTCAACAAACCCTCTAATAAAAATTTTAAAAACCACTAAATCCAAAAAAAACCAAAAACAAACAAACAGAAAGCCTTCCCTGAAAATAGGACCATGAACCACCACATTGGAAGGGTGGGACCAAAAGCCTTTCCAGTGCCAAATGCAGAAAGCAAAGCTATATTCCCACAGCTGAAGCACAGCTCCTTCTGTGTGTGGCATCGTAATGCAGAATTTATTCACCACAACCACCATCCAAGGCAAGGAAATGGATTTTTCACAGAAACCAATTATTGCACATATCCTAAAGGTGAAGGGACAGAACCTGAGCTGGCATAAATTAAGGTCAGTACACTAAATTACAGCAGAACAAACATGAGTTTGTACCAGCCAAGAAGGCAGCCTCAAGGGTTTCTTTCTGGAATGCTTTTCCCTTTTTTTTGGCACACGTTTTCTACCAGCCTATTGTGAAGTTTAGTTGCTTCTTGTTTTTCCTTTCCTGACCCTTGAGCTCATGCTCTCGTGTACCAGTATTTCTGGCTCATAAACCATTTCCTGTACACCCTGCTCATACCAACTGCAGGCAATGTATGAGTAAAAATATCAAAATATTCATTGCTGTTGCCAACAAATAGTGACACCATCTCTTCTAAGATCCTTTTCATATAGCTACAATTTCTGTTTTTAAACTTATTGCCCACAAGACAGAGACCTCAGTGCTTTAAAGGAGGACCAAGGACAGAAAAATACACTGAACTCTGTGTGGATCAAGCAAAAATCAGAACAGGCTAACTCAGAACATCCCTGCTACTTTAGAAGCCCCAGCTCAGTTGCCCTTCCTTCATTTCATTCATCAAGATTTAATTGCAATATAAAATTTTGAGGAAAAAATTGAGCAATCTGATTTGCAAAAACACTTTGCTGCTTTGTTCTTGATACAGATTTTTAATGTCTTCTAAAATATTCTTTAGCTATGAAGTACAAGTAGGCAAAATTACTACAGTCCATGAATCACCAAGGCTTAAGAGTTACATTATACTCTATGTATATCCTAGTTAACATCTATGCACCATTTACTAGCCCCACCTAAATTGTTAATGCACAGCTGAATGCAATGACAGTTTTATGCTGCCTACAGCTCAGCCTCCCTGAAAATGAAATCCTTGAGCCTTTCTCAGAAGACCTAAGAGTGCCAGACACTGTCTCTTGGCCTCTCTGGCTTTTTAGCACTTTTGCAGGCAGAAAAGCATTAAAATAAAAAGTATGACCCTGTACAATGAAAAGTGAAGCTTCAGTATAGGGGCTCCTCTAGATCCTCATGTTTTATTTATTCCCTGAGAGTACAAGCTATTTTTACACTTCAATTTAATTACTATTTCTGTCATATCTAGCTTGACTAAAACTCCTAAAATACAGCAACAAGCTTCTGTGATAAGAAGATGGCAAGCCCAAAGCCAGCTTCTAGTTCCAGTGTCTAACAGTTGCCCCTTCCAGAGTTCACCATGGGCTTCCCAGCTCCCAGGCAGGAGAACTGGGGCAGCCAGGACACAGCCCTGGGGCTGCAGCACCACCCCACAGCTGCCACAGGAGAACTGGGGCAGCCAGGACACAGCCCTGGGGCTGCAGCACCCACAGGAGAACTGGGGCAGGCAGGACACAGCCCTGGGGCTGCAGCACCGCCCCACAGCTCCCACAGGAGAACTGGGGCAGGCAGGACACAGCCCTGGGGCTGCAGGTGCTTCCCCAGCATGCACAGAACTGGGGCAGGCAGGACACAGCCCTGGGGCTGCAGCACCACCCCACAGCTCCCACAGAAGAACTGGGGCAGCCAGGACACAGCCCTGGGGCTGCAGCACCACCCCACAGCTCCCACAGGAGAACTGGGGCAGGCAGGACACAGCCCTGGGGCTGCAGCACCGCCCCCAGCTCTGCCAGCCAAGGGCAGTGTGCTGGAAGCAGCAGGCACATTGGCATGGCTGCAGGTGAAGAATGTTCTCTGGCTAAGCCAGACTGCTAGGATTTAAACAGCCCAGATCTCTTTCCAAAATTTCCCAAAGGCTTTTGGAATGAACTTTGCTGTAATATTTAACTTACTGCGCGATTTCTCCCTCGGTTTCCCCTCAGTGACATCAAGGCATTAAAATCATGCTGCCTGCTGGAGACTTGAAAACAGTGTTTTGGTAAACAAAATGTTGACTTTGATTCAGGGTTTTGTTAATGACAGATCTGGAATTTCATTTTTTTCCCCTCAAAAACTTTGTCCTGTGATTACTAAGGGAGTCCTTTTTAAACCAGATCTAGGGAGGCCAAAGCAGCAAAAAATATACTTTGCATCTACTAAGATAAATCTCAGATTCCTTTGTGTAGAGGCAGATATAAATTATCTAGAAATACATACTCTCTGCTGGGAGAGGGTTTTTAAATTATTGTTCTTTCAGCTGTGCACTGTAACATTAGATACAGCATCTAGAGTGCATGATTTTGTATGGTTTTAGATGATCTTTCTCCTACTTCAACTATGCTGCTTGGACAACACAATAACGTAAATTTAGCACTTGGGGCTGCACTCAGCAAAGTGCCTTCAAAGTGCTGGATATTGGTATTTTCACACAGGGTAAGGTGTCTCAGAGCTGCCCCTGCTGCATTTGCACTCAGCTGTTTCAAGGAGGACACCTCAGCTTTTCTTGCTGTGCCTTCAGAGCGTGAGGAAATCCCCAGCAGCAGCACAGCACTGCCCTGACCAGGCAGGCAGCACTCAAGGGTCAATTTTATCAATTTTAGAAGTGTCCCTTTGTCTTGTTGGACCTCAGGCCACACTTCTTGAAATGCACTGTGCCTGCTGTTGATAGAAACTTTGTACTTTGGAAACAGTGGCATTATTTATGCCTCAGTTTCTTCTGAAATATGCAGGTATGAAAGTCTGAGGGACAGCAACACACAGTATTCTCTTAGTCTTGTCCATTCGAGTTTTCTTAAAATGACCGGCTAGTAGAGTTAAAACAAAGAAACCACCCTGCTAGCTTTTTAGCTTTTGGTTAACATTTGAAAAGCACACTTTTGAACAAATCCTTGACACTTGGTTTAATTAAAGAAGTGCTGGCAAAACACCAGAAAATTATCAGTCGGCCAGCTGTGGGCTCACATCTGCCATTAGCAAAGCTGTGTCAAAGCTGTGCTGAGATAACACTTCTGGAAATGTGTAAAGGGCTGATTTGGTCCTGAAACCACCTCTACAGGCAATTAAAACATTGACTAAGATTTCTGGCAATGTTTCATTCTTATGACCTACAGTAACTGGCAAATGCTTTTTCCAAGGCCCTACATCCCTTCTTGATTCTCCAGGTTCAGACATAATTCATAATTAATATTTTCTCTGTGTGCAATACTACATGCTTAATTAAGTCCAAATAATCTAGTTGTACTCTTGTTTTCATTTTTGTAGTGGTTCTATAGAATCACATTCATCCTTTGGAATCCCAATGGAAAAACAGATCTCCGAAGAAAAATCATTTAAATACTTGTTTCTTAAACAGTAATCTGAAAATTGTTCTTTCCTTTGCAGAGCTTACTCTTAAATGTATTGTGTCCTTCAATATGCATAGTCTATAAATTCCAGTTCTTTACACAACAAGCCACCACATCTGCAGTGAACTTTGAACTTCTGCTCTGAGCTGCTGGTGTCTTGTTTCTCCTGAAAACTACAGAAGTTCCAAGTCCACGTAAGAAAGTGGAATGCATGGTCCTTCAAATGTTAATTTTCCAGCTAAGCTGTTTCTCTTTGCATAGCCAAGGACTGTGCTTCCCATATAGGTAGTACCTCAAATCAAGGCAACCTAGTTTTGTTCAGCTGAACACCCACTGAAAGAGAAAAGGGATCTATTTAAAATCTGGAGACACTTATTTCCACAAAAGTTCTAATTTTATAAAATGGTAAGAGAACATAAAGACAACTGTCTGCCAACCAAGAAAAAAAATGTATATAAGGCATATTAAATATGTCTAGATATCTGTGGCACAAAATACCAGACACAATTCAAATGGAACTGATGCTCCTGAAAAACCAAAATGTGCAAGAAACTTTAAAATGCATGTGAAGAACAGCTCTGCAGTAAAAACAGTGCTAGCCAGCTCTGGTTACAGTGCACAGCCACAGACAGTGCTCTGAAAATGTCTGGCCTGACATGCAATGAGCATTTCCATCTGGGAATGCAGTGGTATCTGCATAAGTTTATGAGGAAGGAGCACCTGTACTGGCAGACTCTGCACTGCCTCAAGCCATGAATTTACACCTCCGTGTCTGCTGCAATGCAGACAAGCCGAGTAATGACAGTCCCTGTAAACTCCAGTGTGCTCCACCAACCACAGCCTCCAGGCCAGCAGAGCCCGCGGCGGCCATGGGGCACTGCAGCCCCTCTCTTCCCCCTCACTCCTCTCAAGGGCTGCCTGTCACAGATGGTAAAGAGCTCAGTTAGGTGTGTGCACAATACAAAACCAATGCACTTCTAGCAGATCCCATGCAGGGAGCAACGAGCTGGTGTTTGGATCAAGGGAGATGGGCCCTGGCAGAGCCATGGGGAGCCTGCCTGCCCCAGCTACTTGTGCCTGCCACTGCCATGGGCCAGGGAACTGCTGCCCCCTCAGCCTGCAACTTGAGAATGCTTTTTTCCATCAATATTTCAGCTTTGCAACAAGAAAGTCCTCTGAATTTAACAAGAAAAGTCTTTGAAGTGCTACCCAAAGCTGATCTTTATTAACTGCAATCTAGCAGACACGTAAGGCATTAATGCATAATGTGGCAAGTGCATCTATTACTGCTTTACGTTTTTTCCATCCTGTAGCACTTTACATCTGAAAATGCAGTCTGTCTAATAATGGGGAAGAAAGCTCAACCAAACAGATGGAAAAAGAAGTATTTCTGCTTAACTTCACAGGTTTGTGGCTTTTTTCTTTTTAAATTCTCACTGACAGATCCTTCTGATTAAACTGAAATAACTTATTTTATTTCAGATTTACAGCAACTTGTAAAAGATTCAAGTCCAGCTTTGGTTTTAAATAAAATCTGAGTCACTCATCCATCCCACACAAAGCATCTCCAATGATCTAATGTGCACAACTGGAAACGTTTGGAACTCCTACCTTAGGAGGGGCTAATCAAGGAGCTATAATAGGAAAATTAACAGTACATTTCCTCAGCAATACCAAAAATGTGTCAAGAAAATACTCCAGTTATGTTTAATGCTAAAATTTTACAAATACTATTCCAAAAAAAACCTAAGCAACCAACCAACCAAAAAATTCTGAGAAGCAATAATTGGTTTTTATAAGATGGAAGCTGAGCAGTTAGAAAATGGAAGGCAAATGCTGGAAACAGACCATGCTGGAACAGAGCATTATCTGCTGTAAAGCAATACAAGTACATCCTGAAAGTCAGGCCTATGTCAACTCACACCTGCACACTGAAGACTGTTGCTAGTCTTTTTTGATCCAGCTAAATACTAGATGACTGGTCTTTTTAAAGTTGGGGTTTTTTAAAATATAGTTACTACTTTACAGTCCCAAATTTCTTTTAGTACCCAGGCCCCTGAGCAAAGAGCTACTTCAGTATGGAGACTGGAATTTAAACAGAATATTCCTTCCATGCTCCCAAGCAAGCATCAAAAGCTTGCCATTTGCAGCAGAAATCATAACTGCTTTGTACAGCTGCTGTTCCCACTCTCAGCAGTGCTCACTTTTCTATAGAAATATGCTGCACTAAAAAATCCCACAGATACAAGAATCCCTCCAATCACCTACCTGTTTATAGAAACACTACACAGTGCTCAAGGTGCCTAAACTGCAGGCTATTGCCTCATTGAATGGGAAATCAATGAAAAGCTACTTCCATTTCACACAATCTGGTTCAAATGAAGAATGCCTTAACATGGAAGCTTTCAGCTTCATCATCCTGTACTGTCTCACCTGTCTACCTTATTCAAATACACCTGCAAAATGGAACATGTTCTATTAGTCCTTCTCAGAAAATGGGAGGTTTATGTACTAATAGCTGCTTTCCTATACTAGCAATAGCCTTCTTTATACTAGAAATACCAACCACTCCAAACCCTCTCTGGAAGGCACCACCAATATCAGCTATGAAATACCCTGAGGCAAACTCATGCTTGATCCATCTTTAGTAAAGTTAACAGACTTTAAGCAAAGTTGATGTGTCTAGTCCTCATAGTTTGTAGAAAATTATGCCACTGTGCTAAAACATCTACTCTAGGGCTTCCAGCAGTATTTGATTCCATTTTTATAGAGTATTGTTCTTGGAGCTGCCTGTTCTTTCTGGGGAGCAGTTTTTATGTGACTCTCATTCTACCAGCTTCAGCAGTGGGCAGGAGTAATCCTCCAGCAGTTTTCTCTATGAAAGCCCAATCAACTTCAATGGAAACTCAATTTCATGCATTCCATTTAAATGACTGCTCTTTGTGTGGGAGGAGGCACCACCTGAATGGTTCCGGCAGGAGGACTAAAAGGTTAAGGAGGTTTCTGATTGGTATTACCACAATAATCTACTTTTTAATTAAAAATTCATGCTGCAGCAGTAATCACAATATTTTTAGAGAATGAGCTCTAGTCTAAGTAACAACCAGGGAACAGAAATGTCAATGTGGTGCTACATGAGAGAGAAACATACAGGCAAATGTAAGCTGTTACTACAACCAAGGGGATTTGAAATACGTCTGTTGGGACAATGTATTTTGTTCATTTTTGTTAGAAAAAAAATAAAATCTAGGATGTGGAACAATTTATTTTCCACAAAAAGTGAACACCTTTAGAGCGATATAAATGCAACTTAAAAACAACTTTGAGCTTGCAGGAACCCAGTCTGGAAACAGAAATTGCAGCATTATTTAAATTTTAGAGTTCATGTTTCCATCAAAAATGAGTTTCTGATACAACACACACTTAACTGTTCCTGTGATATATTCTTTCCTCCTAGGTCATATACTTCAAAGAAAAAGAAAAAAGGCACTTCAAACCAACTGGCAGATACATTTGTCTTATTTTAGAACGGTTTAATATAGCTGCAGCTGGTAGCACTGTCCATTTACTGATGAGTTTGTCCAACTTTAGCCTCTCAGACTAAAACTTTCCACTCCTGTTATCATCTGTTTTAGTCTCTTTTTCTGACTGAAGCATTTCATCCCAGAATGAGTCCAAAGGAAAACAAAGGAAGAAGTGTTTTATTTTTTCCTGTGCTGCCAATGTTCTGACTTTTTTTTTTTTCCTAATGTAACTGCCTATTCTATTTTAATAAGTGAAATTATGTCAGCCAGGAAAGTGGTTTTTTTGTCAAGAATGCACCCTCTGCTTTTTCTATGGAAATCCACTCAAGTATAGTCAGGCCACAAGAATTTTAAAAATAATGCTGATAACATACTTTGTACATTTCCAATCAAAACCCATCAAAGTTCTGCATGTAACCTGGAGGAACAATCTGTTCACAGGTGTGCTCCATACCTGAGGCTCAAAGAGGCTGAGCAGCTTTCCAGCAGTTATTGGAAAGTGCTCCTGAGGTCTGTAATAGGGCAAGGACTGAAAATGAAAACATCTCTCTTCTGCTCTTAATAACCACTTGAGCCTGTTCCTAAAATGCAGGGAATAGTTTGGAAAAACAGATAAATCTGGGGACTGACATTCAAGAGATGAGGCTGGATGAGCCAGTCAGCTGAAGAAGGTACTGAGAAGAAGAAAGTGAAACTGGAAGAAACTGCAAAGAAGCAGGGAATTAAGTAGAAAGAGGAAGAGAGGCTGGAGGCAGAAGAGATGGGGAGAAAAGATGAAAAATATGAGACAAGATACTAAGGAAGTGAGAAGTGTGACTGAGGAGAAAATAGAGTGGGACAGCTCCAGGCAGAGGAGGGAGCAGAGACAGGCTGGCTGTGCAGAAAGGGAGGAGCAGCTGTGGTGAGAAGGACCCAAGCACCCCCCAGGGAAGCATTTCACCGCCCTGTGGTACTCTGGAGGGCAAACTCCCTGTGCCAGTGCCTCAGCTGCAGTGATCTGATCAGTTCTGTGAATACTGATGCATCTCAGGATGGCATTCTGCTTTTGAAGGCTTTTTTGGTTTGTTTAAACACTATAAAGTAAGTCACAGGGCCTTAAAAGAATGTTTAATCTCAAACTGGAAGAGACTGTCCATGCAATTACTGTATCACTTGGCTCTTGCTGCCTGTGAGGTCCTGCTCTCAATTCCATGATTGCATACCATTTTCCCCATATGACCTCTGACTCATTCAGTGTGCAGAATGGACTCACTCTGGGGAATGTTTAGCTGGAGGGGTTATTTACATAATCTCTGTCTCATTCACTGTAAAACCTGGTAGGTATAAATGGACATACAGAATAAGGAACATGAAGGACAGTCTGCAGCTTCTGGAACAGCAACTCTACCAGTTTTGAGGGGAAAAAAGTCACCTATGGTGCAATTACTTAATCCAATCCTTTCTCAATTTGTGAACTATGTACTTTCTGGTTTGGGGGTCTGACTGAAAACCTCTGGACCTGTTTTACAGATGAGCTGCCAAATCATAATTAAAGTTTTGGCAATGCAAATTTTACTTTGACTATTGCCAAGTGATAAATATGATACTGAACATGGGAAAAAATTCAATTCAAACTACTTGACAAGCAGCACTAATTATGGAACACTTCTCTTAAACCTCATTCTTCCACAGTGCAGCTCTATTTCTTACAACATATTAGGTCTTGCTGTCACACAGCAGCTTTGTGAATTTTAAAGCAAACACTGCAGTAATAGCATCAACAACTAGTCCTTAGAGAAGCCTTTTTTCTCACCTTCTGCAAGGAGCATTTTTAAGGCAGGGAGCCAAAGCCTGAATAAAAAGAGAATAACATTGAGTACCTTATCAGTCATAACTAAGCACTTGATCTATGCAGGGACCTTGGGATAAAAACTTATATTATTATGTAATTAAATAGTTTTCTTAACACAAGAGTTACCAGAGGATTGCTCACAAAACTCCAGGTCTGAAAGCTCTAAACCTCTGCAGGTTTGACTATGTCCTTCTAATGGCATTTTGCTGCTCAAACTAAAACCTCCCATCATCCAAAAAACCTGTCCTCAGAAAGTCACCCAAACTGAGGTCTCAAAAAAGCCATCAAGACCATCAGCATTCCTTGCTGTCTTTAACAAATGAAGATGCAAACAGAAATTCAGGAAAAGCAGTATGTGGGCTGGCTGGCAGCTTACTGAATGCTGCAGCCAAAGGCCAAAGCTGGTTTGCAGAATGTGGCAGGAGATGTTTCCCTGGCCTCTTCCCCCTACAGATCACCCAGTGCCTCCAACACTGCTTGACAGGTATAACCAACACAGGACTGGCTTTTCCACCAACCTAAGACAAGACAAACAGCCTTACCAACTTATCACTAGAGAGAAGCTCTGTTTCACTAATTACATGTGTATGTCTCTACATGTGCAATGTGCTGCCTGTGTTACATCTGGACAGACACCACAACTGATGAAGCAGATGAGACAGAGCACACCAGACTGGTTTGGGTTTTGTTGTTATTTTTTAATCTCACCACAATTGCAATTATTTCTGGGGTTTGCATTGTTCTGTAGGCAGTTGGCTCTTAATGTATCATATGCAAAAGGTTTGTTTACCTGCTCTGGGCACTGCAGGGCTTGCAGTGCCAGGTTTCTTTCAGACCACTTCTGGGGGAGAGGCTTTGGACTTCATCCCTAGTCTGTAGTTAGGCAAAGCAACACATGCTTGCTAGACATAATTTGATGTTTATGTTTCCTAACTTTCTACACAAATTTTGGCAATTTGCTATTTCCAAGCCCTGCTTAAAAATTCTATAATTAGATACCAAAAAAATCCAAAACAAACAAACACCAACCAAACAAAAAACCAAACCAAAATAAAACAAAACAAAAAAATCACCAACACCCCCCCTTTCCCAAAACTAAAACTAAAAACTTGACAGTACTGCTGACAGCTTTTTCAGTATCTATAGCTTAACTTTGGCAGCTTCTCCTGCACTTCCTCCTTCCTCTACTCACCTTGCTCAGTACAAGAGAGGACTGGTTGTAGTTTCACTGGAAGTTCCTGTATTCATGTAACAAATATTCTTTTCCTGCTATCTGGCTTGAAAATGTCTTAAACTTATGCACTGATGTCAACAATAACTGAACTAATCTCCTCCTAAAAATACCAAGAAAAAGCTACTCCTTCAATGTGCCAAAGCAGACACTGACATCTGACAGACCATGTTTTTTATACCTGTAATTAATGGGAATAGTTAACAAATATTCATCAAAACTGCATTAAAAAGTTTTCTGTAAATTAATCATGACATTTGCAGCCTCCTCTGCTTTGAAAACCTGGATACAATTAAACTGACATATAAATAAAAAGCACATTTCTTGTTCAAATTATGTGAGTGTTGAAAAATTCCACACCGGAATTTCAGACAAACACTTTTGTCAATATGAATTGACAAGAAGGAACAAAGACAAGCTGGAATGCTTTCAAATCTCTCCCACAACACTTGCCTATATTGATAAATGACACTACTCAAATTTACAATGCACTATTAAACAAAACTACAGATGTATCAGGAATGCAACCATCTGGTTACAACTGAGAAGTCCCAATTTTCATTGATGAGCTTCCTCTTTAAAACTTGGCACAGAAGTTACATCTGAATGATAACCAGGCAACCTAAATCACCCTGAGTCCTGTTCTACTGCAGAACAAAAAGCCCTATTCCATTTCAACAAGCATCCCAATGAAGCTTCCAAATCACTCCACAGGATTTTAAGTGCTAATGCTGCTATTCATAACTGATGAAGTGATGGAATAACTGTGGATCTTTTTCCTCTTTCCTCTTCTCCAAGACACATGTATTCCATTTATTCCAAGAATTAGCAAGGTAACTTCTTGGACAATGCCAACTACTACATGAAACCTCCCATTCAAAGTTCACCAGGAAGTTAGGAAAGAAGAGCTTTAGGCAACTGATTTGTATTTTGATTCTGAGGCACTTAGGTGAATTTTTAACATTCTTATGTCACACTGCCATTATACAAAAATGAGAGTCTGAATCTTCAGCTATTCACAGACACAAATTCACTCCACTTGAGGCAGACTTCTCCAGCTACATCATGCAACCCATGCAACAGGCCCAGAACTGCAAAATAAACCTCACAGAAGAAAAAGGCAGCTCAATGCTTCCTGCAGTACCATAAAATACTGAAGTACTACTGTTAACCATAGCTTCTGAAGTACTCTTATGCATTAAAATATTGGGAAGTTGACAGAGTCCATGGAAAATTCAGCTTCCGGAGCATTCAAGCTAAACCCCAAACATATCAATGACAGTGAATGTATGGACTGGCTAACTGACACACTGAGTAGATTTTTATCTCTGATACATGCTCTCAACCTTTGTTTTCCAGTGGAGTATTTCTGTTTTATGGCCTTAAGGTGTTTATTCTATCCTAGGCTCTACTGTATTTTATTTATATCTCACTGCCCTTGAATAAAGTCAAAGAGCTCATCCATAAGAATGTTACAGATCCCACTGGTCACTTCTCCCTAACCTGGAGAATACAGGACCTGGCTATAGCCATGTATAAATTTCCAAATTTTCACCTGCACCTTTTCCTTTTGGTCTGTGCTTTTATAGTTCGTGTCTCAACAGGGCATGACTCCTGGACTCCTAGATGTTTAAAGTGGATTAGATTTATGGCTCAAACTAAGTAACTCAATTTTCAATTAAAACCAACAAACCTCTAGACATCAAGGGTTTCTGAATTGTGTGATTTTGAACTTACTATGAACATTTTACTACATTAATAAGTAATTAACCTAGTAATAATGACCTTATGTAAAACAGCCAACTCTGTGTTACTGTCACAAGTACAGAGCACACTTGCACAATAAAACTCTTGGAGAGAGCTTTTCAAGTTACCTCAACATACTTTTCCTGATGACTTAGAGCTGAGAGTTTCCCATAATTATTTAAGCTCTAATAAGAATGTCATCATGCACAATGCTTTCTAAGACAGGGTTCTCAGATGTTGAAGGGAATGTCACATAACCACAGTGCAGAGATACAGAGGGAACAATTGTGGTCCAAGAGCTCCATCAAAGATGTCTCTCTGTGACTCTTTTCTACACAAATGACAACTGATCAAACTACATGAGATCCTTTACAAGGAATACCTCTGTGCCAGCCTCTGGTAAGTTCAGCCTGTACTGGTGACAAATCATTCTGAATTAATATTTACACACCTCTGCTGCAAATAGCAAAACATTCAAAAAGAAGGACAGTACAGCCCAAAGCAATGCAAGCTTTCAATAAGTTTCCTATACACCCACAGAATGTCAGACTACCAAACCCACACACAATCCCACAGTGTTTGCATGGAAAATTCCTCATATAAAGTCAAGTTTAAATTTCCTCAGGAAAAGATATGTCATCTTAACCCCACTTTGCCACTTATGTCAAACACCTACTCTATACAAATCTCAAAAGGAGAATAAATAAACCCTACAGGAACTCCTTGGGAATAACAAGGGGCTTTTCAGTCTAAAAAAAAAAAAAGTTCACCCAAGAAATACATAGGCTTTTGTTAGTCTTCACCTCAATGTGTGAGCATCCCAACTACATTAAAGAGTGCACACTTGCAGCACCCCATATCAATTCTGAAAAGACCTGTCTGGGAATTAGATTTTCAGTCCCATACAAAATTAAACATTTCCATTTCTACCTTAGCTAAAACTTGAAGCACTGGAAATGTTTCAGTTTCTATAGAGTGGAAAATTTTCAAAACTGCTTGGGCAGAACACCAGTGAGCTGGTGAATGGCCCAAGATCCCAGGTGCCAGGGGAGCCTGCCAATGCCTACCTATATCCTTTGGTGGCAGAAAAGCACATCACTGTTTAATGGACTCAACACATTCCTGCAGAACATTATAATTCTATTTAATTAGGATTCTGCATCCAAAAAAAACCTTTCAGTGGCACAGTTGTAACTCAGCATCGCTATCATCAATAAGACTCTTCGGAAAATCAAATATTTTAATTTGTCCCATCTTGACAGAGCTGAGGATTGATCCTGAGTCTTTTACCTCACCTCATCTCTTCTACTGTAAAACCTCTTTCCATTTCCAAAATTGTCTTTTCAGGTATTTCCCATTCCCTGCTCAGGTGCCATTTTCAAAAGCTCTGCATGCAAGAGCAACAGATCCAACAGAGGACTCTTACTCAGAACCAAAAGCCAGGTTTTCCATAGCTGTGCTACCACATGAATAGCAGGCACAGCTGGAGAGGCAGGCCAAGAAAGTAAAAGCAGTCATTGTCTTCTGATCCTATCTAGATACTGCTTCACAACACACCTGGCTTCTTGCTAGACACCAGTCACATCAAATACTGAGAAAAACAGCACAGTGTAACTGGAGACATGACAGTAATCCACATGGACCAGTGGCAGACTAGCAACTGGGAATGGAACTGGACGTGCTCAGCAAAATTTCATTAATAAATATTTCACTGAGCCCTCAGGAGTTACTCTTTCATACATTTTACCTTGACTGTTCCAAAGTCCTAGATGAATTTGGCCAAAAATTCACACCTCAAGCCATAGCTAATGAAAATTCAGATTTTACATCTATTAGGTATCACTCTTCATGCAGAAACTATGAGAGAATAGGAATAGATTGTAGGAGAATAGGAATGGGGCCAAGCCTCATCCTTAATGGGGTGCAGATGTGTAAGGCAGGTGACCAGCACTGAAGGAGAAGAGGCCTGGAATGCTGATGTGTACTGACCAACCACAAGAGAAAAGTAAAAGGGCACACAGGTGTTATGCAGGTGAGAAAAAACGTACAAAAAGTTGTACTGGGAACTAATTAATAAAGGGCTGATGCTTGTCACCATTTTTGGCATCAGTCATGTGCCACTGTCATGAAGCTACCTTAGGTAGTCTGGAATATCCAGAAGCCTGAAAGCCTCCTTGTGTACCCTGTCCAGGAGACCTGCAGCCTGGAGTTGGTTTACAAATATATTCTCACACGTTCAGGCACTCATGAAGAGCTAGTAGGGACTTGGCAGTGCTTGAGACAATTAATTACAGAAAGTGCTCAGTAAACAAATGTTCCATTTGAGTTGCTTCCTTTGTTCTGGTGACAAACCACACAAAGGTTGAATTCAAATTCTGTTTCAACCACACATGCATATAATCCCTTCTCCTTTAATGCAGGGGGAAATAAGGGAGATTTACTCACCACTTCCCTATTTCTGAAGGAATTGAGACCACATTGGAAGAATCCTGTTGTATTGCAGGTAGCTTATGGTTTCAGTTAGATCAGCCAGAGCTGTTTGTGAGGTAAGGAGAGATGTTTGCTGCCTGTTTCCTGCCAAAGAGGGTGACAGGCAGCTGTGTGTTCTGAGGTGAGCTTGCATGCAAGGTGCTGAACAGGGGAAGCCACTTATATAATAAGAAAATAGGTTTAACGACCTGCAGGAACACTTGAACAAATACAAGCACTTCCTAGGCTCTCCCTAACCAAACCTCACAAGTTTACCTTTAATGAATCAATCTGTCAGTCATGTGAAATGAGTTCAGCTATCAATGAAAAAACAATAAATGTACAATAATGAGGAAATGACCTAATGGACCAAGGCAGATTAACTTAATTTGTTATTAATTAGTTGCCCTCAGGAGAAACTGTAGAGGGAGTGGCCAAGTACCAGGATAAGGGTTAACAGAATACTTCCAATAAATGAGATTTTCAGTTTTGGTATGCTCCAGGAAGAATCAAAGAAAAGAAAGAAATAAAAATATACTGTTCTCTGCTTGCTGGCAAGACCACTGGTACATGTCACTGCTGATAAATTAAATTAAAGCCCGCGTGCAGAAGCATTTAATCAGGAAGAACAAGCAAACAAAGTGAAACATTATCAGCCTTGTTTTGTTCTCATCCTGGCCTTATACTACAACTGTTCTTAGCAACTTCTTTTTTATAATTACATTAATTACCACATTCTGGGGAGCAAAATAACCCTGAATAGCAATTACAGCCTCTCCAAGGGTAACAGAAACATTACTAAATAAAGAATATCATTATGTAGAGTTCTATGCTAGGAGAAGCTACTTCAGCTACAATTTCTCTTTGCTATTAAATCTCCTGTACTACAGATTTTTTTATAATTGTATTTATACAAGCAACAATGGCAAAGAGGCAGCAGCAGTGTGCTCATCTGTTTCCTCTTCATCAGTTGAATTCTTGTGTTTAAACAGCAGATTCTAAAACTAACATGAAAATATTTTCACTCCTGTTCTCTTCTATCAAAAGAAATCTGCCACTGGCCAAACCACTAACCATGCTGACCTGTCCAACCACTGTCCAATTCACAACTCACTGCCCTCTACTCTCCAGCCCACTTGCCATTCTCAAGAAATGCTTTCTACAAACCTTCCTTCTCCATACCTTGGCAATCTCAGATTGCTTCTTTCTTCCACCTCATTTCTAACTTCCTCATCTCTTACCCCTTGCCCTCTTAAAAGACCTTTCCCTGGAAACAATTTTGTCACATTAAGTCAGGCAGAATACTGTCCAACTTTGTGCACTGATGTGTGAGGGATGAAATAAAGACTGGGACATTTGTGTATCGCTTGGACACAGTGAGCAAATTTAGCTCAGAAAACTTTCCAAATTAATGCCCATGCACTAAGGTCATTTCCCATTTCCTTCAAAAAACAGAAAGTGTTTTTCGAAAGAGGAATTTGTCCCAGAGACTATTCTCAGAGGCTCAAATTAGCCGTTCATGGTTTCCATTCCAGACAAATACACTAAAGCTTTCTTGACATTAGGTCTTTTCAATTAACTGCTCCAGTCTCAATCAATGGACTTTATTCATAAACAAAGCAAGAGTCATAACAAAGAAGCAAAAAGGAACTCATCTGATTTGTTTAGGTTGTGGTTTTGTTATCCTGTGTTCCATTGTTACATATTCCACTACGCAGGTTTCACTAAACAAATCAGGATTTCTAGGAGGCAGAAGAATCAGATGTTCATCCATCCAAAAAAATATGGCCTGTCACGTCAACTTATCCAGATCTCTCCTGAATGTTCTGCTTTTAATATCCAAATACAGACTTCTACATCTTTGCAACACTAAGTTAGACTAGCAGGATAAATAAGAAGAACATACTAGGAAGACATACTTTGGGAAATACTAAAAGGGCACAGGCAGAAACTGGAAATTTTAGCAGGATGAAAACCACTAATGGGGACAAAGAACAAAACCTCACTTGCCTCCCACATACAATGGGAGACTGCCTGGAGCATGCAGCTACACCCAGAAAAACATTCTGAACCAAATAATAACAGATTAAGTTTTATTTAAAAATTAACACAGAACAGATTTTCGCTCCAATAAATTAAGAAGTTATAATCAAAGCACGTAGAAGTGAATGCTGGTAAAAGTATCAGCTGAAACAGAATGCACAGAGCAATACAGAAAGGCACTGGAGTGGCCCAGGCTACTGGGAGCTGTCTCTAAATGCTGTCTGGAACATGACTAGCACTCACAAAGGGATAACCTCATCTTACGGGACTGAGAAGTAGACAGCCTTCCTAACATGGCCTATCCAAACTCCATTTTTCAGTTTCTTTCATGGAAAAACATTAGGCTTGTCAGTGACTGCGGTGGTTTCACCCAGGCTGGGTGACAGGTACCCACTAAAGTCACTCTATTACTCCCCAGCACAACTGAACAGGGAATGGAAAATATAACAAAGGGTTAATGGGTTGAGATAAGGATCAGGAGAGATTACACACCCATTACTGTCATGGGCAGAACAAACCTGACTTGGGGAAATTGAGTAAATTTATTACCAATCAAAATCAGAGCATGAAGTAAAACAAATCTTAAAAACACCTTCCCCCTAGCCCTCCCTTCTTCCCAGCTCTACCTCTTTCCCTCAGTGGTGTAGGGAGACAAAACGGGGGTTATGGCCAGCCCGGCACAGGGGCTGCGGCCAGCCCGGCACGGGTTGATTGTGCTGCTGCTCAAGGATAAGAGTCCTTCCCCTGCTGCAGCACGGGTCCCTCCCATGAGACACAGTTCTCCAGAAACTCCTCCAATGTGAGCACTTCCCATGGGCTACAGCTCTTCATTAACTGCTCCTCTGTGGGTCCCCACAGGGTCACAAGTCCTGCCACCAAACCTGCTCCAGTGTGGGCCCCTCTCTGTCCATGGAGCTGCAGGTTCCTGGCAGGACCTGCTCCAGCACAGCCATTCCATGGAGTGACAGCCTCCTCAGGGCACCCCCTGCTCCAGTGCCCTCCATGGGCTGCAGGGCCAGGGCAGCTGCACTGTGGGCTGCCCCACAGGCTCCAGGGGAATCTCAGCTCCAGGGCCTGGAGCACCTCCTGCCCCTCCCTGTCCACTGACCTTGGCCTCTGCAGGGCTGTTCCTCTCACACATTCTCACTCTGCTCTCCTCTGGCTACCTCACAGCTGCACAACAGCTTTCTCCCTTCAGCATACAGTATCACAGGGATGGTACTGCAATCCCTGATGGGCTTGGCCTTGGCCAGCACTGGCTCCATCCTGGAGCTGGCTGGCATTGGCTTCCCTGTTGGACATGGGGGAAGCTTCTGGCAGCTTCTCATGGAAGCCACACCTGCAGTCCCCACACCCCTCCCCTCTACCAAAACCTGGCCATGCAAACCCAACATGCTCCACTCCTCACCACTGTGAATCACATACTTAAAAATTACCATTAAAATCCACATTCATCACACAAAAATCAAAATAATACCAGAACACGGAATGAAAGTGGAAAATTACACTAAATTCATTCCCTTGTCCCTTCAGCACAAGTACAACTAAAATTTTCCACCATTATTGCATTCTCTGACATTGTTCAGCCAATGTTTGTCCCTCTCTCAATTACTATACTTATCTCAAATTCCTTCATGCTCCTGGGTTTCATCAAATTAGAACTGTACATATTGGTAGATGAAGTGACTGATTAAAGCCCTTGAAGGTACAGTATTAGGTAACTGTAATATTACAGATCTATTTTCAGTATTCCCCAAGACACTCTAAAATAACTTCACAAAAATAATAATTAAATTAATTTTTAAAAAATTCAACTTAACTTGATGATTAGGTGAACATTTTGCATACTAGGGAAAACCAACAGCTGTCAAACACACGAAACACAGGAAAAGCAGACTTACATTTGTGTTGCAGAGTTTGTATTGCTTGTAGGCACCAATGCACACGATGGCTGCAGCCCTCTGGGGCTGGGGCTGGCCCTGCAGGGCCTGAGGGCTGGAGTCACCGCCGTGGAACAGGCTCTGAGACACAGGGAATGAAGGGGACTGATAAACCGAGGGCCCCAGGACCGGGTGTCCTGCCTGAGGCCCCCCTGGCTCTTGGTAGAGGCTGCCATGCTGCAAGGAAGGAGCAGCAGCCTGGCTGTAGGGGCTCAGGAGGCTCGGGCTCTGCTGGAACAGGTGGCTCCTGGACGATTGGCGCTGCCGCCGCAGCTTCTGGGGCTGCTGGCCAGTGTCAGTTTGTAAAGGTAAAATGTACGGCACCTTCCCATAGCCATACTTCCCTGGACCAATGGGATTTCTGTTTCTGCTTCTAAAAACAGAGAGAGAGAGAAAACAGTTATTGACTCCATAAGCAAAGGAGCACTTAGGTATTTACAGGACTTATAATAAATATGAACAAGATGTAGTCTAGCTTGATGTATCAGCAATCTCAAAAGGCCTTGATCCTATCTCTGCAGTCTGACAAGTAAGTTGGCAAAAAACCATTTCTTCCAGTTCAGAGCCATGAGTGAATGCAGTTATTCTGGGTGACATTTGCAGCTCAGGAAGGGAGACACCGTTAAAGAAAAATAATTTTCTTTCTGTACAGAAAATACATTTATGTTTTAATATATATGCAAAACAGACTTGAACTCCAGTGAAAACCAGAGATTATAAATTGACATACTTATTTTCTAGAAACAGAAGTGCTACAGATGTCAGACAGTCCCCAGATCAAAGGGACCTTTCTCTGGGTTTGTTTTCATTTGGGTTTGTTTTCTTCCCAAGTCTTATATTCTCCCAGGACTCTTGCTAGCTGGGAACCCTGAAAGTCATTTACCTCCCATTCCAGCCTTATGGCCACGTGGGGCTTTTACTCAATCTTCCTGGCTCAAGATGTGTGAACCAGAGTGCTGATTTGCCCTGGCAGATAAGCAACCAGCACTCTTGAACTGTTTATCCCTGTTAATCTGCTCTGTGAGCATGACAGTCATTGTTGAGGGAAGCTTTTGGTAGTTACAGCAGAGAGAGCAGTAGAATGGGTTTTGGTATTAAGGGAGGGAAAGAAAAGATTCCCATAACTATACAGGAGAGGAAAGAAAGAGAACCCCTCTTGTCCTACTTAGCCAGACCTAAACAAGAGTGAGATTACACAGAATTATTTTTTCTGTTGCTCCCTAGGCTAGAAGAAGAGAAGACAGGCTAAGAGGAAAGCAAGTACTCAACAATATTTGCAGTCAAGTAGGACAAAAAGGGGGGAAAATGCCACCAAGAATGGAGTTACCATCTAAAGGTAAATTAATGCCTAACAGAAAAATATTTGTAGAAAAGCATTACGTAATTCATGTCAGCCCACAGCCAGCAGACATCTCTGATCTACTGTGTTCATCTCCAGCAGAGGCCTAACAGCTGTTTAATGCAGACCTGACAATCTCCTTTCTTTGGGCATAATTCTCATATACACATACATATACTCTTTGATTGCTCAGACAAATCTCTTTAGCACTTTGATAACAAAAATGATGGGCCCCTTTAAACTTAAGCCAATCTAAATATATTCTTTATTTCAAAAAATGTATTTGCCCAGACAAGTAAGAAAATCAGGTTTTGTGCTGTTAATGTAAGAGTTGTAGCAAACATCATGATGATGATGATGTAGCATTTTTACTGTTGTAACTTCTAACAATTTCTCTCATGCTGAGAATATGTCAGTGAATAATAGAAACTGGACCTTCTTAGCACATTTGCAGTGTCAAAAAGGAATTTGGTTGTTGTAGCTTTTTCTAATTTTAGCTATAAGCAAACGTGTGCCTTGGCAAATCAGTGCATTATCACTGCCCCACAGACCTCATGCTAAGAACAGCGCTTTGAACCTCAAGTGGTCTTCAAGACTGAAGCACTTTCAGAGCTGGTGGGCTGGTTATTTATACTGAATAGAAACCCTCTTTGAACTAAGGATATCCAGTGTCTTTAAAATACACAGGTAAGATTGCAAATTTCCTGGGCCTCCACCTCTTCTCTGAAGTGCTCTTTACACAGCCTTTCTCCAACATACCTTTTTCATTTTTTCCCTTTTTCCATCACTTCCTCTCTCCTTACATTTCTCCCACTGCCTCTAAATGAAGGTTCCCTGGCTTACTTCCAGCTGAAGCATAACTCGTTTTCTTTCTCTTCTGATGTCAGGCAGAATAAAGAATGTACTTCCATGAGCTTTTCAGCATTTCATTTATCTTATCTCCTAGTATCAAAGTACTTCTCTTGTAAATGAAAAACTGCAAGGGTGAACATTAGCAAAACCACTCATTTATGACAACAAGGAAGACTTGTTCTACAACTGCTGGAAAGTTTCCTTAGAATTAACCCAAAGAAGCTTCTGATTGCTCCTATTTTCAATTCACAACCTTACATGATTTCTTCAGAAGCAGTGAAATGTTTTGGAATGGTAACAACCTTCAGCCACCAGTTTCACCAGGGATAAGGAGAAAAAAAACTGCATACAAATTACAGATTTTTTTTCCCCCTAGATTTTCTCTTGTCTATTGGCAGAAATAATTCCACAAGCAGAGGGAGATGGTTTTCTTTCCTGTATTCCCAGTCACAACAATCACACTAATGAAAGACAACAGAATCTCACCACAGATTCTCAGATAGAGTAAAAACAAGACCTAGACCTTTCTTTTCATTTTGTGTAGAGTTTGGTCAAGTTTGAAGCTTTTTTCAAAACCTTCAAAGGCTTCCTTTCCCAGGAGTCCTGTCCTGGAATGAACATTAAAGTCCTCTAACATACTAAGGAAAGCCCTGTCCTCAGTGAGCCTGGTCCAGCTGCATCTCAGGGTGCCCAGGGCTCAGCATTTTCCAGGTTCTTGCAGGTTCTCCTCACTCAGGAATTCAGCAGCTGCCCATAATCCATTCTCTGAAGTGTTGCTGGCTGTGCTTGTGCCCTATCAGCACAGCAAGAGCCCAGAGCTAGCACCTACTCCAGCTGAACTTAACACTGATCTATCAGCAGAAACAGAGGTTCCATGTGCACGATGAAAGTGGAAGAAAAGAGAGAAGACAGGTTACAAATGTTATTTGTACTTGATTTCCCAAAAATAGCCCACATTATTTATCACTGCAAAAGTCTTTTAAACTATACTGATTTGTGCTTTGGTGTTGCTGCTATTTATTTCCATTTCAAAAAATACTCCAAAACTGCAGTTCTTTGATTTTGGCTAGAAAATTACTTCTAAAGGAGCTGAGTCCCCCTAGATCCCTATCAAAGCTCTTTGGCTTAAATTTAAGCCCTTCTACTCATCATAGTTTTAACAGAACTGCTTTTTAGGCAAAATTGTCTATAACTGAATCAATTACATACATTAATTTAATTAAATCTATTTCTGTGGAGAAGTGTGCCAATATTTTGCCTAACACTTGAGATCATAGCAAATTATCTATTTTGCAGCACCACATTACTGTAATTAATTGACAGGTTTTAAAGGACACTACCCATCTACTCACAGTTTGAGTATTTAGTACAGAATTGCCTTGATTCTTTTTCTGAAGAACTGAAAGTGACTTATTAGCTATTCCTGTCAGCAATGAAGCTATTGAAATATTACTCAATTATTTTAAATGTAACGAAGAAAAAAAAATGGGGGGAGATGGAAAAGTCCTTGGAGACAAAATGTCAAATTGGAAAAAACCTGGTCCTAATTCTTTAAGTTTCTGTTAACAGGATCACTATGGGCATATATTTTTAATGTACTATTTTTTATTACTTTTTTTATTACTAGATAATGTTCTTAAAATAATTTCAGACATGCACATTTAATCCATGGCATTTCCTCCATAATTCAAAACTGTGACTGGCCTACAATTGTCCAAGTCAATCATTTACTTTCCTGCCCTCCTACTGCTTTTCATTTTCTTTCATGCTTTATATATTATTAGGCACACAGTTAACAAGGTGTACTTTCAAAAGATTCCACCGTAAATTTTTTCCCCCTTAAGTCACAAAATAAACTGTCTTATACTGTTCATAACTGTTAGTGAGTTTATACCTCACAGTGTTTTAGCAGATTCTTTGACAGGAATCATTTTTAACAAAAATGACTGATCTACTGGATCTGGGAACAGGTTTCCACCTACTCAAGAAGGAGAGCTCCCAGCAGTCAGGCTGATTCCCATCAAAAGCCACCCTGCACTGCCACTCCCACTGCACCACAGCCTGTGCTGCTCTGCATTCCACGTACTCACTTTGCACCAGCTCCAAATCAATCTGGAGAAAATCACTTAAACATGAATGAATGAGAGAAGGAAGCCCTTTGACTGTTTCATGTTACAAAATGCATGCCTGTCTGCTCACTGATCTAGAAACTGGCCTTACAGCAGTGAGGAGACACCTCTGTGAAATGTTTGGTCACAAGAGCTCAGACAGCCCTCTGAGAGTGCATCACACACTGCAAAGCAGGGCCAAAGGCACCGAGCTGTGCCACACTCCAGCTCATTGTTCCCTTCCCTGTGCCACTCTCCAGCACATTGCTCCTTCAGACACCAACCTGTGCCACTCTCCAGCACATTGCTCCCTTCAGACACCAACCTGTGCCACTCTCCAGCACATTGCTCCCTCAGAACACCAACCTGTGCCACTCTCCAGCACATTGCTCCCTCAGAACACCAACCTGTGCCACTCTCCAGCACATTGCTCCCTCAGAACACCAACCTGTGCCACACTCCAGCACATTGCTCCCTCAGAACACCAACCTGTGCCACACTCCAGCACATTGTTCCCTTCCCTGTGCCACTCTCCAGCACATTGCTCCTTCAGACACCAACCTGTGCCACTCTCTAGCACATTGCTCCCTTCCCTGTGCCACACTCAGCACATTGCTCCCTTCAGACACCAACCTATGCCACTCTCCAGCACATTGCTCCCTTCCCTGTGCCACTCTCCAGCACATTGCTCCCTCAGAACACCAACCTGTGCCACTCTCCAGCACATTGCTCCCTTCAGACACCAACCTGTGCCACTCTCCAGCACATTGCTCCCTTCAGACACCAACCCGTGCCACTCTCCAGCACATTGCTCCCTTCAGACACCAACCTGTGCCACTCTCCAGCACATTGCTCCCTTCCCTGTGCCACACTCAGCACATTGCTCTCTTCAGACACCAACCTGTGCCACACTCAGCACGTTGTTCCCTTCACCATCACACTGCAGGGCAGCTCAACAGGCCAGGCTGTTGCTGCATCTTACTACTGGCATTTCCATGAACTAAAGCAAGGGAACTAACTGCCCTTTTTACATTCATGGTAACTTTGGTAACCACATCATGATTTGTGGATAGGCACTGTTTCCCATGTATCACACATACATAAGAGTAGTAAAATCATTGTGAGCATATTTGTCTTAAAAAATTCAACTGCTAGAATTCACAGAGTAACCAGCAATGCCTAAAAAGTGTTTCTTCTGAAGAAAAATGGATTATACCACATGACACCACAAAAGCTCTCATTTCTACATCATATTAGGGGGAAAAGATATTTACATTTTTCTGAGACAGTAAAATTAATCAATAAGGTCACTAAATAAACTGTCTCTTGGGAACAGGTTTAATTAATGGTATGTGGACTATCTTAAATTAAACCTTCCATCCTCAGAGATCAGCACTGATACCCCAGTTCAGCATAGCTGCAATATACCCAGTACAATAACTCAGTATATTTGCCTTTACTGATCTCTCAGCAAGTGCTGTATAACCTCATTTATGTGACTTTCAACACTGAGATAGGATTTCAAAATCAAACCCAAATACTTCAATCCTCTTTTTCAATAATACCTCTGATCCCAGGCAATTCTTAGCCTCTTCTTTAAGATTTGATTGAATAATGCAACCATGCAGTTGGCAGGTAAACCAGCAGAAATTCAAAGCAAGTACCCTCATAACTCTGCTGAGATGCCTTCCCTCCTTTATGGGAGGTTTGGCTGTTTGTAGCCCTCACTGATGGGGCACTAATTCAGTGGTACCTGACTAAACAGCAGCAGGGCTCACACTCCTCCTCCTTCAGTGAGCCCAGCTCAGAAAGGGGTGAAATGTTCAGTATTAAGAATAAGCTAGCTTGAATGGTTTGCAGTTATTGTACTGTGTTAGGGGGTTATTTCTGGCAATCCCACTCAAAGCATGCTTGTAGTAGCATAATGAGAACTGATACTGATTTGGTAATAATAAGACCTAGAGCATGTCATGTAGATTAATACCCAGATGAGAGGTGTGACAGCAAAAAGTCAACCTGAGCTATCCCAACTAGCTACTCATTTTGTGAAGAAACCCCTCATTTGAGCATTATTGCCAGAATTTTATTTGGAAGGAAAATAAACACCTTCCTCACATGGCTTTAAATCCCCCAAGTGCTACCACCATGAATTCTTTGATTACCATGCCTGCTCTTAGATCTTTCTGGAAAATGTATCCTTACAAAGGGATCCAATTCTTCTCTCTCTATGTTCTTTCTGTACCTGAGAAAATAATACCTTCTTGAACCTGAAGGTCCAGCAATCACACATTTTTCCACCTCTAGGAACCGGAATTGACTAGAACAGGTCACAGAAATTGCATCACAACACTGTGGCTACTGGTTAAGGAAATAACAACAGAACTGTCCTTTGAAAAGTTAACTGTAGACCTGCCAGCAGAGTGACCTACATTTGCCTGGTCAGAGCATCTGTGAGAGGGGACAAAAGAAATACTTTCAGAAAGGAAATTCTGGTTTGACATGAAATGATGCACTCTTCCTTTCCATTGCTGAAAGGCCCAGAAATGCAGACTGACCCTACACAGGGTACAGAGCAGCACAGCAGACTTGCACGTCAGCTGCTGGCAGCAGAATAAAGGCCCAGAGCTAGAGCCATGTGAGAAGTCAATGATTTTTGGATTATTTCCTCAGTGCAAATTTTTCCTCTCACTCTTCTTCCAAAGACACAAGAAATGCTTTAGGGAGGCCCTTTCCTTATTAACACACTTCTTCAACTTGCACTATTTATGCAAGAATGCTTGAATTATTTCATTATTCTGGTGATAATTCTAGTTTTTTTCTTTCTGTTCCTATGACCCCAGAGTACATCTCATGCTCACACAAGAGGACACTGAGGTTTGCTGCTCTGCCACCAAAGCCTAAGTGAAGCAAAAGTGAAGGTGGCAGCTGGAAACATCCTACACTCAACACATTGGTGAGGAATTGTGGTTCTGTCCTCTCCATCACCAAAACAGAGAACTGCAAATGCAACATTTAAGAAGTACTAAAACCTAGTCCATTAATACTTCCTTTCAAGATGTGTTTTCTCTCTTAAAGCATCTTATCTTTCTGCATGTCCTTATTACTTTTCTGTATGTGCCTCTCAATAAAGTTGTCTAAATGCTTTAATATTTTTTCACTATCTCCTCTTTCCTGTTTGTCCTTAGTGTGTGTGTGCTTCATGCACTTTAGCTAGGTGAAAAATAACAAACCAAGTGTGTGATACAGGGAACTCAGCTCTTCAAAGATGGGGAGGGCTCCCTGCCTCTGCCAGCGGACAACCAGTGATTGTAATTAACACATTCCAATCATGCAAGAACACTTCTTACTGCACAGAGTTAAACAGGGGAGCACTGAAATTTTTTAAACCAGGCTTCTAATTGCGAGTAACTCAAACCTCACTCCCCGTGAACTTCCCATGCAGTCCTGGTTTCTAATGCCTAACTAAAGCAAGTTTCAAAACCTGAAAATGTGAATACCCTCTTCAAAGACAAGGTATAGAAAATCTTATGACAGACAAGTTCTATTTTGGATTTTGCTACAAAATCCCTAATCAGTTCTTTGTCAGCTGCTTGGAAGCAGGCAGAGAACACTTCCTCTTGCTGGTAAATGATACAAACACACTGGGCTGCTGTATAGGGCTGCTATTGCTGTTGAAAATCTTTGCCTTGGAAGCCCTCCAATTTCGTTCTACCATGTTATCAATGTGAGCTTATCTCAGTCACAGATGTCCATTCCTCTCTTATTGTTTTATGGAAGTCTGCTAAAATTACAGCTTTTATACAAGGTCCACTACAGTAAATAGAAATACCCCAAAAAGTTTCCACTGACAGTACAAATTGTGAAAACACAAGTGTTATTTAACAGCCTGACATGAATTTCCAATATCAGCCTTTTAGTGAACACTAAACAGTTCTACAGTATAAAAATCATGTGTAGAGTCACTCACATTTTGAAATCCATTTTCCATATACCTGATAGGAACAGTAATCTCCTTTGTAAAGAAAGCTTTTACTCTGGATTTTTTAAATCAAGGAAAACTATTAGGTTTGTCATTCATATGATTCCATTTTCAAATAACATTTTTTGTTCTCATTCTGTTTTTACAGTCATCACCAAGGAATCTGAAAGTTATGCAATACAACAGGCTTTAAAGCCACCAGGGACCTCCTAAAACAAGATGGAAATAACTTATTATGCAAGTAAGATTAAAACACTGACCTTGAATCCAGTCTTTTGCCAAGGGGCAGAGTGTGAGGGGGTGGAAAATCAACTGTGGTACAGAAGCTCGCACTGCGCTTAGGAAAGGACAAGAATTTTCAAAAGCAAGCACCTCCATCACACAGGAAAGTGAGCATTTTAATATTTCATATGGCAAGGCCTTTCTTAGGCAGTAACACAGCTTCAGCTCTGCACAGTCAGGATCATGTTCCAGCCAATCCTGCAGTGACTGCTCCAAACCCTCCCAGCCTGTGCTGGCCTGCAGAGGCCACCAGGGCAGCGGGGACAGCCCGTGGGGATGGAAGGCCAGCAGAGGCAGTGGGGCTGTGCAGAGCCAGCTGGGATTCCCTGGGACACAGGGGTGCCAAGAGCCAGAGCACAGAGCCTTTGGATGGCTTTGTGCTGACAGTTCAGGGCCAGGCTCCCATGCCAGCAATAACCCAGCCATGCACCACAACCCGGGGCTGTCACACTGCACAGCCCAGAACAGAAGTGCATTATAGCCAATTATTAAGTAGGAAAACAGAAAAAAGGAAGTATGACTTTTGCCTCAATGCACTCATGTTAACACTACTAATCCTGTCTCTGGCACTCCCTGAACTCTGTGAGACCATCAGTGCTACACTGACTTTGTATTCAGCAGGTCTGGGCTGTCATTGGGATGGGTTTGACAGAAAGACAAAGCAGGGACATAGGAAACTGGCAACACCAGAGAAGACCAACATCTGAACAGCTGGTCCCAATTTCTGAAACTCTTGCTTCACTGAGATAGGCAGGAGCTTTACAGGTTAATTCTGTTTTCAAGTATTCTTTTCTATGGACAGAGTTTCTTGCAGGGGTTGAGAATGTCTTGATCAGCAGCAACAGAGACCTACTGTCTTATTCCAGCCAGGCTGGAATACTGCCTCAAGGTAATATTCTTTCTTATGCTGCTAAGGACAGCAAAGTATCTTTAAAAAGGGAATTACAATTGACTGCTTCATTAGGAATCTTAAAGATGCAGATGATATGAAGGAAGGTTTCTTTGGTTATGTCTGCAGGGAGAAACTGGAGTGTTCTCTGATTTATTTGGTTTGGGTGTTCTTGTCAGCTACCCCAAAAAGCTTCTCTTCACATATCTCCCAGAAGAGAGCTGAGAGGGAAAGAACCAGAGAGGTGCTGGAATACATGGAGAGCTGCTGGAATACATATTCAGAGGAAAGACAGAGAGAACAGACATTTAAAGAGTGCTCCATCCCAGGGGATCTCCATGCCTGTTCTGCTCAGTCTCCAGACTGGAAACACATCTATTTTCCTCTCACACATATATAAAAGAAATCTGATAGACTGATTTCTAAATGGATAAAGAAGTGTTTCTCCAAGTCGGAAAATTAATTGGAATTACTTGTAACAGCACAGCTTCACCCAGCCTTAAAGACTATTACTGTGAAATTAATAAAAACATATATAGTGTTTAAAATACTCTGTGTATTAAACAAACAGGAAATTTTGCTAAAAGAGGTGGTAGGAAGGAAAAAAAGAAAATGAAAAGGCAACAAATAGAAATATAAAGCAAAACTAGAGTCTGGAGTAGAACTAAAGTCAACAGATGGTTGACCATCCTTTATGAAAAAAGTTAAATTTTTTTCCAACCAATTAATACCAGACTGGCTGCTGAAGTTATGAATACAATTATAAGAAAGAATACAATTATAGGAGGAAGAATAGGAAAGAATACAATTATAGGACAGTTATTTGTTCTGATATTTAATGGAAATGCCAAATGAGAGCGCAGCAGAAAAGGAAAAACCTCTCAATAAATCACAACACAAATCTTAAAGGGAAGTGAGATAACCTGAATAATGACATTTGCCCTTGGACATCATGTAAGTAGTCGCGGGAGGGCCTTGAAGGCAGTAGCCATTGTAAAAGCCATTCTTGGTCTCTACTAAGGTCCCTGTAGGTGTGAGAAGCCCCAGGTGCCCTGGCATAGCCTGGCACAGCCGTGCCCAGCCCGTACCTGCTGTCGGGCCTGGCGCTGTGCCGCGGGCCCTGCGAGTGCCGGCTGCCCCTCAGCGCCGCCCGCCCGCCCTGGCTGCTGCTGCTGTTCCGCGGCGGCGCCCAGGGCTGCTCCTCGCTGCGGTGCAGCGGCACGGAGGTGCGGATGGCAGAGATGACGTGCCCGGGGTAGGCGGACAGCGAGTCCTCGCGGTGGGCGCCCGGGTGCGGCAGGGCGCGCTCGGGGCCCGCGAAGTGGCGGCCCGGGCGGCGGTAGCCGCGCTCCCGGTAATAGGCGGGCAGGCAGGGCCGCGTCTGCTCCATGACGCCGCCGCTGCAGCTCCGCGAGCAGGCGGACCAGGGGCCCCAGCTGCCCCACAGGCCCGGCACTCCACCGCTGTCCTCGGGGCCATCGCCGTGCTCCTCTATCCTCTGCGGCACCTGCGGACACAAGGACAGCCTTAGGAACCGGAATGCACACCGGAGGAAGAGGGGAGCACCAACACCTCGGTGTTCAGCCCTTCACTCCCCACTCTCAAGAGAAATGGAATGGCATCGGAAGTAACTTGTGCTATTCCCTGCCTGCCAAAGGACTGCCAGTATAGGAGGAGGTCTCCTACAGCCATCAACCATTGGGACAAAAAGTTTGGGGTTGGTTGTTCCGGGTTTTGTGGTGGGTTTTTTTGTTTGGTTGGTTTTTTGGGTTGGGTTATTTTTTGGTTTTTCTTTTGGACTATCTGGATAGAAATAGATTTTCTTTGTTCTCAGCAATGGAAAAATTGCATGATGCAAAGCTTGGAAATGTGTTATAATGTTACCAAAAGCAGGAAATAAGGTCACTTTTGGTAATGAAATTGAGTTAACAGACACTCACTGCTCTGCTGCACTCTGACGCTTCAACAATGCAGTGTGCTGCTGGTTGCAGTAATATTTCAGGAACTCCCATCTAATGTGGAACTTTTTACAAAGGCAATGATGTAAGAGGACAGGTTGATTTCCAACCAACCCAAAATGCTGCTGGAGTTAACTCTTATATTACCACTCTTACCCCAGTCCCCACATTACCACTTCAGGATGACCCACTCAATCCTACATTCACAGAAACCTCAATAAGAGGTGGGATAAATAGCTGGTCTGGAGTTCAGTGCCACTTAGTCCATACTCACCATTCAGCAGCACAAAGCAAGTGAAAGAAAGAAGCCCAAAGGCAGAGATTCCTTCTCATGAAGGAAGCTAGGAAGGATTAGCAAGGGCAGGGTCTCTCCACAAAGAGAGTTAACTCTTCAAGCCAAATATTTTACACATCCTGACCTTGTGATTGGACAGGTAGCAGCACAACCAGGAAGTTACAATCACCCACCCCCATCTCCAAGGTTTAGCCACCTTGGAGCTAGATAGAGTCAGGATTTCTCAGTGTTTTGCAATAAACAAAGTACTCAGACTTGCAGTTTTTCTCTTGCTTCTCTTGAACAACTAGTTGAATCACAAGTTTTTAAGCAGGTTCCCAATATCTAATTCTCACAGTTATTAATATGTAGAACATTCTTTTAAATGAGCATCCTTTAAGTAGTTTATTAATACTCTAAACAAGTTTTGTACCAACAAGCACACACATGCATCACTTCAGCTGGGAGACAAGAAAAGGCACTGTCCACAAACATGTGTGCCATAGCTCTCCAGGCCTATTCTAGTGCAGCTACCTCCAAGTGAGCTTTTCCAAGTGAGCTTTGGAAAGCCAGCCTTGTCTGTGTCACTTCTCCCCTTCACAGCATGAGAACCTAAACCCATAACTTCCATTAATAATTTTGCCTCAAACATGACTGTGTAGCAGCACAGGGTCACCATCTGCACACTGGGTCTCTCATCACAGGCCCCAGGCTGTGGTGACTGAGCTTGCCCCAGAGTGTCAGGGAGCACACCCTCCTCATCAGCTGCCTGCAGACAGGCCAGGCTGCTTTGCAGACATGCCTTGAACACAGCATTACAATGCAACAAGCAAGCCAGCACAGGGTTTGTGCTGCTGCTGGGTAATAGCCACTTGTGGTCTGCATCATCTGAAACATTTCCCTCCTCTGGGGTTGCTCTCACACTTTCATCACCAACCACAGAAAAAACTGCATTTAATTATAACTTGTGATTAATAAAAAGCATCTGCATTAGTGTGATATGTTACCCATTTCTCCCATGTCATTTGAAAACAGGAGCAGATGTCTGTGTATTTAATGTCTTTTTTCCTGTGCATACTCCATTTGGCATGAGCCTTTAAAATCCAAGAGCCTGTACAACCTAATACCACATAATGTCAAACTTAGAACATGCAGCAAGGTCCTTCTGGCTGCTACATTTGCTTTCATATCCAATAACAGAACCACTGGTTCACACTTTGACCAGCTAAACAAGCTATTCTTCAGTTTGTGATTTTTCCAGTGAATATTCACTGTCCATACTTACACTATGCATTAATGTGCTCTACCTCAGATATTAAATGGTAATGACTACACACAGAGACACTCTTCTGGTCTAAACTCAGTCTGCAGTAAAGTTTTCTTACTGTAAAACTAATAGTCCTTTGTTATCCGATGTGTTTGGACTTGTTTGGACTACTTAATCATTTTTACAATGGTTCAGTACACCTGGTTTTTTTAATGCCAAAGACACTCATGCAGACAACAACTAAAAACTATAACCTGCAAGCAATTCAAGTTCTCACTAACATAAGAAATGTACCATTTGCAAAAAGAGAAACTGAATAGTGAAGAGTGTCAACCTGCTACAGACAGAACCTTCCAGCTGCCAAAATTCATTGCAGCAAGAATTGGTTCAGATAAAATGATGCTTCATATGACTGAAGGCAATGTAAAGTAATTTCACACCCCCTAATCTTCATAGTGAAAGAGTTGTAGACACAGCACAAGAAGGTCTAATCCAGCTAGTTAAGGAAGAACATAAAAATAAAACTTAAAAAATAACATTATAAAAAAAATTTTTTAAAGTAACATTATAATGTCATACTGATAGACAAATTCATCAATTCTACCTAGGTCTAAAATAATATTTTGAGATGGGAATTTTCAGTTGTAAATCAGGTTATGAACTTTTATTACTTTTCTTACTGATATTTTACTTTGAGTAAGATAAGGGCTACAGATGGATCATCAGAGGAGAGATGTGATTGATGGCATAATCTACTCAGTGAGTTCTACTATGAAAGACTGAATAAACTGAAGCTGCTTAGTTTAGGGAAGGAGAAACAGATTGGATAATAAAGACACTTCCAAACAGTTGACATAAATAAATACAAAGATCTGTTACTTTTCTCTTTGCAGCAAACTGTTCTTGTTTATAGCCAACACATGAATAACCATTCAGATTTAAATTTACTCAAAGGTGATCCCAATTAAAGGAGGAAAACTACATAGAGAGCAGGCAAACAAAGCCCAGGAACAAATTGCCTGAGGAGATCCCAGCAGCACTGAAACCAATCCTAAAGCTCAACCAGGAAAACGAGGTGTTACTGACCCTTCCCCAGGGCAGAGGAGCTGAATTACAGCACTCACAGGCCAGTTCCCCTCCTTTGATCCTGTGATTTCCAGGTAACTTAATAGCCAAGAAAAAATCTGCCACAGCTCTGTGATATAGCCAAGAAATTACAGCTGAAATTACAGGATTCAGCTGAAGTATTTCGGAACCTCTCAGACACACCACATACTCAGATCCCTGACATTAGGTCCCTCCTCTTGTTTTAACAACTCACCATTAAAAGCACACTTTCTGGAAGGAAGAGTCTGAGCCTGCACTGGGGAATAAGTGAAATGCAAACTGAACTTTTCTTGCCAAATTAAGTAATGAGAGTAAATTCTTTAAGAGAATCACATAGCCCATTGATAGAGATCAACCAACCCATTTAATCTACTTTCCCATAGTTCATGAGTGATTCCTTCTCTAGGTGACCTAGACTCATTCCAACTATAAGTGCATTACCAAGATTTCTATTTACTGCAAGCTAATCACAACCAAATATTTTGCTTCCCCTTTAGTTTCCCCTTTTCTTTCTTTCCTACACATTTTTCAATCTTTTTAAGCCAGGGCTTGGAAGTGGACACAACACAGTTCACTCCATGCAGCTGTACAATAAACAGTAAGTTTAAATAACAATAAACAAGTAAGTTTTCAGGTATGCAAGTGCTTGAAATTTCTACAACTCCTATTAATCAGCTATCAAGTTCCTTAAAAGAGAAATTTTCTTCATAATGACTGTTACACACCAAATCTCTTCCAACCTGCCACCTTTTGACCAGTGAGTGGCAAATGGAATTGAGGCTGGATTTTCAGAAGGGTACTTTCAGGGTCACCCCTTCCTTTACTCACCAGTACCCTGCATCCCTTTCTGTTCTCCTTCCCCAGTTTTCTTGTATTTTGTCCCTTTTGTACACAGGAGCTGCACTGCATATGGGTTTTATTCTAAAAGAGTTTGTTGGGTTTTTTCTTCTGAAATCATATGGAATTAAAAATACTACCAGCAGGCTGACATAGATGACATTTTAAATAGAAAAATAGTTTATCTTTAATTCATGTGATTCACCAATTACTCTGATCCTGAGTCAAAAATTCAGCAGAAAGTAGGAATACACAAGGTATAGAAATTCAATGCCCATTTCTAGTACTGCCTCTGTCAGAATTTAGAAATAAGATCCACATCTCAGGATTTCAGCAGCAGTTGTTGAAACTGTGCTATGCAACAATGTCCCTGAAGAGGAAACATCACTTGAACTGAAAGCCACAACTATTTAAAACGTAACTTCTTGTGCAGGAAGACAATGGCAGACAACGCTGTACTGATCTGACAAACCCTAATTTTAAGTACTGTAGGACACTTCATCCTGTTAAACTATAGCTTAAATACAAATTCAGAAAAGTAGGTGGGGGGGAGAAGCAAAACTTTAGGAAACAGTGTAAGAACCAGGACATATTCTGAGATATCCAGGGACCCTCTCTTACAGCTAATCAGTAATTTAAGGGCCTCCTTCAGCTAAACATCATATTGCCATTGTTTTTCATAACCACTACTGGACTTCTTCTCCATGAATACAATTAATACATTTTTTAGCATATTTTTAATCTTGCCTTCCAAAAGATTGTACATTTACATTGAAAAAGTGCTTCTCTGTGCTCTGGTCATCCGTGCAGCCTGACCATTTCACTATGTCTCCCAGATTTTTCTTAGTGACAAATGAAGAATGATCATTCTGCATTCACTTTCACCAGGCTACGATGTCTAATTTGCAATTGCTAGCACAATCCAGGATCTCTTTCTGAAATTCAGCAGTCCTAATCTGTTCAGTTTCTTTTTGTAAGGAATTCCTCATTCTCAGCACCTTTTCCACTCCTACATTCTTGCACGGGTGTGCAGTGCTGCATGCCATACTCCAAATATGAATTAATGATGGAATTTCACAGTAATAATGATTATAATGCTCAGTGACAGTATATACCTTTTAGCCAGCTACATAATTAAGCTGTTGTAGCTTTAGCCAGTGTTACTAAGTATTCTGTAGGTATTAAGCATGCTATAGCAATCCAAATTCAAAACTGAAAACATATACAAGACAATGGCAAGCTTTGAACCTGGAAATATCTAAACCAAGACAGACATTCCTGGTATTTCTTACCATTTCAGTTTAGATACAAGAGTGTTATTAGATTTCATAGATTTAATTTGTAACATATTATCCAGTAATTCTTTGTTCTGGGTAAATGCCCAGAATGGAAATGGACTCATGAACAAGTTAACTACATCATATTCCTAAATATCCGTCTGAAAGGGATATATCAGGCATAAATATATATTTCTCAAAGCTTTATGGTATTACTTTCACCCAAAGGCAAAGAAATTGTATCCAGAAGAACATTTTATCACCTGCTCATTAAAATGCTACCAGTGGTATTCACTGAGTTAATCCATATTCATACACTGGATGCAAAGGGGAATTAACAGAAGCCAGCATGTCTTACTTTCAGCTGCTTCTACCCTCTTTGTCCTGTGCTTCCCAGAGCAAAGAGCCCCTGTAAGTTCTGTTAATATTCCCCAAAACGCTTCGAGCTTTAGGTGTTCATTCACTGTCTCTTCCATGGTCGTTCTTCCCACTACCCCACACATGATAACCCACACTATGACACCAAACTGCCCCCATTGTCAGTAAAGGAGTATCAAAGCACTTGGAAAACAGGACTCCTTATTGATTCCATGGCTCCAGGGTTGCATTTTCCTTATCTTACAGTCCTGGCTAATCAAAGATTCACTAAGGCACAGCCTGTCACAAAGGGTATGCATGCAGCTTTTACCACAGCCAGGCTCAGACTGACTGATGATTCAAAATAGCAGTAAAATAATGTACAGATTTAAAATGCACAGGTCATTCTTGGGATGAGATGAACACTCATGAACACTCACCTTCCATGAATATAATTGATCAATGATCAAGCCACAAAGTAAGGGCTGGACTTCGCCTTCTTAAAATTTCAAGAGTATAAAACCAAAACCAGTCAGACTCCCAGAAATGAGACCTGAATTGCTGCTCAGGGCAGAGCATGCCAAATTGTGCATGGGCTGAGGAAATGTTAGTTTTGTTTTAGAACCTGTTCAAGTGTAACATGATTGTGTTTCCCTGCCAGTGTTGTAAACACATCTATGTGTAAACACATCCTTTAATTCTGTCACCAATCTAAACATTTTAAGGGAATATTCTTCCAGCATTAGTTCAGCTGATTTCCAATAAAGTCCATACCTATATAGCTATGACAATTTCCCAGCAGCAAGTCCATCTTATGTATGTTTACAGTCCACGTTATATATGTTCATTTGCAATAACTGCATTTTTTATCCCTCTTATAAAAAACGTGGGACATTGGTGGTTTGATAAAAAACAATTTACCAAGCCCCTCCTCCCCCCAAAACTTGCAGATAACTTCTCTCAAGGCCAGCAGAAAAATGGAGCAGAGGCCAACCAAAACATCATGACACAATGTGTACATGTCTGCCTGCTTCGTGTGCTCAGCCATTTTAATCCTTCAGTGCATTTTGGAAGCCTTTAATCAGAGAAGTAGTAAACCATTTGTATTTTACAGTACGTGGTAAGTGTAAATATTACCAGCTTAAACGATTTGGGTTTCCGTCCTTTGTATAAAATCTCTGTCTGAACATCTGTGCCTGTGAAGATTAAAGGCTGAAAAGCCTGGAAATAGAAGACCTTTGTATTCACAAATCACTGAAGGGAGTTACAATGTCTGGACAGCTTAACTGCCCCTTCAACCAACTTGGACCACATCTGAAGAAACTTTAACATTATTTGAATAGTCTAGAAAGTAAACAGCTCTGAAAAAGGTTCAGGATAGTTTTTGTGCCAACAAAGCTTGAAGCTTCCCCCAAGTTGGGCTAATATTTTCACACCAAGACCACCTCCATTGCACTCTGGGAGATTAGTGTTTAAAGGAAGAGATTTCTTTCCACTCTTCTGTGAGACCATTAAGTGCTTTCAAGTAACAGACAGCTGAGTCCTGACCTCACTTCTACCACTTCCATACAACCATTCCTTATTCATGGTAGGATTGCTTCTCATTTACAGTAAGGTAAAGATGGTAGCAATCAGGGCCTCACTTGATCACAAATTAGGTTTCTTTATTTTTGAAAGTGTTCCCTCACCATTTGTGGCCGGTCACTGAGCTTATACTACCCTTAGCCTCCTCCAGGCCAGCCATCTACAGCTGTAACAAAGTTGTTGCCATTCTATTTATTTCTACACTTAGGAAAATTCTTTGGGATCCACATGTGGTAGAAATACACATTTTATTTATTCTCTAAGTGCTGTAACACCTCTCCAGATCTCTTGGTGACTCATCCACCCATCACTCCAGAAGCAGAGAGGACAAGCTGTCACAAAATAGAAAGCAACATTCCCTAACAGAAGAACTCATCTGTGAATACAAAAAGCTTCTCATCTTTATCACCACTCTTACCCAAAGCTTGGACAGAGCTAGCTTGCAGAACTGCTCTGAAAGAAGGTGAGAAACTTATCTATGACTCTGTAAGCTTACCTGCACTGGAATCTAATTTGAACTGTGATATTTTCATATTTTCTTCCAGAAAAAACACAGAACTCTCTCTGAGCTTAAAGAAGTCAGTATTTTTAAATTTAAATATAAAAATAGAAATTCAGAGGTCCATGATAAAGCAGGTTAAAAACAACAGAAATATTTGCCTTGATTTTTCAAAGAGTATATTCACATAAAATTATGTATCCTTATCCTGGTCTCCTTTCCCAAAACAAAGATGAATTTTATTTCCTAACCACTTTAATCCACAACATCAAGGACAGGGAATTAGTAACAACACAGAGATAGTAAGAAAATTCTTTCAGCTGTTGTTCTAAATATTCTGTTGTACTAACAGGCTAATTTTAAAGGAAAAGTCTTCTTGTGGTTTAAATCACATCTCCTAAGGACTACTGCAATTAGAATGGCAACATCATTAGTGAAAAGACTATTTTACCAAAGGTTCTGAAAGGAGCAGATGTATATCTGTACAGTTAAAGGCAAGCAGATATACTGACCAGTGAAAAATTGCCAGAGAAATATGGACTCCCTTGCAGCTGGAAGTGTTTCACACGAGTGATGTGGATGAAAATACAAATAATGGACAGCAGTTATCCTATAAACAAAAACATCACCAGAAAAGAAGGGGTGACACCTGTAAGCTTTGTTGCAAAGGAAGAGCAGCTGTGCAAATGCACAGTGACTCAGCCTCTGCAGTGCAATCCAGCTCAGTTGCACAGCCCAGACAGACAGACCCCAGTGCCTTTGCTGGGGCTCTGTCAGCACGAGCTGAGCTCCAGCTCAGCAAATCCTGACAAGTTCCACACTTGGGTCACTGCTGACCCTGGGGCAGAGCTTCACCCTGCCTGGGCTGCAGGGCAGAGCACAGCCCTCCCTCCCAAGCCTCTGCTTTGGAGCTTATTTAAAGGCAAGGTGGTGGCCAGCTGTGGTGCAGGTCCCAGGGTGCTCCTGACAGCTGTTGGGCTTTAGTCCTGGTGCCTGGCCAAAAGCCAGGCTTAGAGATCAACTACTCTGTCTTACTCCAGTTTGCTCCAAGGAAGGACAGAGCAGACTTGCTCCATGCTTCACATTGCCCTCTCTTACAGTGTGTCCAAGAAACTGAACTGCTCAAACTGCTCACCATGACCAAACAAGAGATCTTGGCCACCTTTTCCTTCCCCCTGTTCCACTCTTTTCCCTCAGCTCTTGCTTCTGATCCTGGATGCTGTTCCTTAGCTCTTGATGACCCCTCCACAAAGGTATTTGAATCCAACACAAGAGAGAGGGGAAAAAACAGCCAAAAAACCCGAAGCCAACAAACCCCAACACACTTCCCAAAGCACATTAATCTCAAAATTCTGTGAGGAGTATAGTCACATTCACTTGATAAATAGTTGCTTTTCATAGAAACATTGTGTGTCTGACAGAGATAACATCAAGTTTATTTCTTCTTTAATTTTGAGCCAGCAGAAAGAAATTACACTGAGCCCAAAGAAGCTCAAAATTCTTTAACAGTATTGTACTGCCCAATGAAAAACTCGTAAAAATAAATCTTGACACTGCTTCCATACAATAAAAATCAGTTTGTTAAGACACTGAACTCAATACTCATCTACAACTGAGTGACAAGAAGATATGCATAAATTCAAAGCAATTTCTGTTGCTTCAACACTCATATTTAGTGCCATAACAGAAGCAACATGTTAAACCAAAGCAATATTCATGTCAGAAATTTTATTTGGACAGACTTTGCTACTATTTCCATTACCAGTTTTGCTAAAATGAATAAGGCATAATTATAACTACAGCTTACTTTCCTAACGCAGAAACATATGAGTAGTCAAAAATCCACCCAGGAGTGACTTCTGGAAAATTGGGAATACAGACTTCAATGGTTGTCTAGGAGAAAGACTGTTTATAGTTTAACCTTCAGTTCACCACAGTATGACACTTCTCAGATAAGGTTAAATTTCAATAAAATAAGTATAGGGAAAGAGAACAGAGAATTTGACAGCATCATGAGCAGCAGCAGGGCTGTTCATATGTCCAGTACTGAGGATAAGGCAAGTAAATTGTTCAAATAATAAGAAAGATTTCAGTTTATCCAGCTGCAGAGACCTTGGCTGATTTTAAAAGGCAAGTGGCAATTATTTTGTTTCACATAAGGTTTCCCTGTTTTATCCTGTTATTGATGAATATTTTGGCCTTACAGAGTGCACTTGATATTAGAAATTAAATACTATGCATGAGGAATAAATAAGTTAGATTATTAGAAAAAGCTCCAAGAGACTTCCAGCCAACACTGCAACTCCTGTCTTCAGCAAAAAACCATAAAAGTCTTTAAAAAAAAAAAGAATTTTTATTTCTATCTAATGAACATACCACATTTAATGTATTTACATTACTGTACAAACCTGTGCAATTTAGAGATAGGAGTAACAGAGTAGTGACCTAAACTCAGATGTAGGAACATATAAAGTTGGGTTTTGTTTTCAGTTTTTGTGCACTTCTGACAGCAGAGACAGTGTTGATTAACATAAAGAAGCTCAAAAGCTACATCTACATAAAACTCAGGTAGCCATGTATTTCTGGAACTACAAAGTCTGTATTGGTCAATTCTGACTTTATATGTCTGACAAGCTTCCAAGACTTTTACTCAGAAATAATAAAGTCTAAAAGCAGAAAACATTGCCCAATCAAACCTTCTCCCACAACCTTCCCATTTGGTTTTGTCATTTCCCCAAGTCTTAATTCCAATATGTGCAATTCCATGCTATGGAAGTAATTTGGCTCATTCTTCTAGCTATCAGTCTCATGCTGTTATGCCAGAAACTGATTTTTGTGTGTGCATCTGAGGAAGCAAGCTGCTAAATCATGTTTAGCTTAATGCAAAATAAACACACAGTAAGAACTGGGCTATGGTCTAATGTTTCATCAGACTTCAGCTCTAGTTATTTGATTCCCCATACTGTACCCTTTGAGTGGGTATATGAAAGTCAGCAAACACCACTTCCATTATTCACTATTTGTTAAAATTCTTCATCAAATCCCTCATCTTCCTCCTCTCCCTTTCTTTCTTTCTGCACAACCAACTCCCTCTCACACAGAAAGAACCCTGCCAAACAGCAGAGACATCCACCCAGAAATACAAGGGGATGTCAGCAAATATATGTTGGGGTTACTGCAGGAAAAGAATAGAAGAAAGAACCTCCAGAGCAACAAAGCTGAGAACTCACACTCAGAAACCCATGTCTGACTTGGCCTTCAGAGTTACTAACAGCCCCTCTTGCATGGAGCTTATAGGTAGGGCAGAAGGTTTGTGAAAAGTGTAATAAATACAAAGTTCCAGCCTAAACACAGTTTGGCATGAATAGAATCCTCTCCTTTAGGGTAAGAGCTGAGAATGACAGCCAGCCTTGGGGCCGCGTGTGAGATTGTCACTAGGAAACTTGTGCCTTGTTCTCAGTAAAAGGGACATCTCCAAGGTGGTTACCATGCCCTTAAGTCCCTTTAACTAGGATGGAACACACTCCAGACCCGTGGCATTTCTCATTCAATTGAAAACAAAGAATCTGATTTTATCTAAATTAATTCCGGGGCTTCCCAGAATGAAGCAATTGTTTCTCTGAGTTACTCCATTTTAGTTAGTAGATTTATTCCCCCTAAGGCCATTTGGAAGCTGGACTGAAGCATCTCTCCACTGTCAGTGTTACAAAAGAATGTCTAATCAGACAGAGTACTGAAACCAGAGCAGCAGCTGGGACCATCTCAACTGCACAACAAAAGAGAAGAGATGTAAGATAGGCAAAAATACTAAATTGTCCTGCAGTTTAGAACAGAGCCCTTGGACAGCTGGCAGCAGACTGGACTGGGCCAGTTTCACACCCCGTGTTACTGACCTCATTTAGCTTGTCTTACAAACAGGCTGCACAAGGAGTTAACAGGACTTCTGGGTTCTTCTGGAACTCTGACAATCAGACAGCTTCAGGTTTCCAGTCCATACCTATGAGGCTATTGTCCAAATAACTTCTTACCCTAAAGGCAGTGGCACATGCACATAAAAAAGGGAAACCCTGCAAACTTGCCTTTTATCTCCTTTTAACAGTATAGTTTTCAAAAAAATACACATCTTGGATTATTATTTAAAAATCTATAGTAAAAAGCAAACTTGTTTTTAAACAGGTTATTTGATACCTTCAATGATTAACTGGTTTTGTTTTAATACCAATAGATATGAGATACCTATTAAGATATGAGAACAACATTGATATCAAGTGAATGTGGTGAGAGTGTAAAGAAACAGAGCAGCATTCAAGGGGTCTTGCCTCAGGTCTGTGGCAGAATCAGCAACACCTGCACATTGTTCCTGATAAACATTCGTCCAACACATTCACAGAGACTTACATCATGGAAATTCTAAATATTATTCCATCAATATAATCTTCTTTATATCCTTACCATGACAAGTGTTTTCTAATGTCAAACCTAAGTTTCCTTCGCCTCAGATTAAATCTGTTCCACTAAACAGAAAAAAACCTCACTATCTATACCCCCCTTTCTTTTTAGTACTCAAAAGTATTTGAAGGTTATATCTTCCTCCAGCATCAGTCTTCCAATCTTCAGAATAAACAATATGAATTTGTTCAAATTTCCTTCAGAGGTAAGATTTTAAAATCTCTTAAGGATAATCCCTGCTGCTTTCTGTTTCTCTCCAAATTGTTCACTCCTTTCCTGAAAAGCAGTGCAAAAACCCAAGGACTCCAGCCAAGATCTCCCTAATGCTGAGCAGGATGGAAAGTGTGCAGGCTGCAAGCCTTCCTAGAGATGCCAATGTCTAGGATGAGTGAACCATCCACAAGAGCACAACAGGAAATTCCAGCAGTTTCCAGCTCCAATCTCTAGCAATGTGAATAGCAACAGAGTGCTTTGGGTCCAGCTTCTGTTTCAGACATTTCTATCTCTGCAAGAGAAAGAGCTGCCTGTGAGCAGCTGGGTGGTTCTCTGCTCACTCCATGCCTGCTCTCTTTTTCCATGTCTTGCATGATGAAAATGCTCCAAAGCTTTAGTAACTATTTGTGACCTATAATACTCCATACAACTACTCAGCTAAGTAACCATGATGAGCCTCTTTCAACCATGTATATAATTATTAAAAAAAGAAACAAAAAAAAAACTCCCATATGCACAAACAGAAGCCATTTATTCCCAGAACATTATTCAGATTGCATTGCTTTACACTTCTTATTCTATGTTTTCACATTTACTTTTCAGTACACAAAGTCTGAATGTTTCTAATGCTTACCTTTCTGTGTTCAATTGAAGGCTGTGGGATGACAAGCTGAAATCCCAGCACTGCTAGGGAACTGAGAAGTCTGAAAAGGCAAACAGTGAAACAGAACAGATAATTACCACTAATACAAACCACACATCTACAACCTTACAAGGCTTCACACTGCAAGAAGATATTTAAACACTTGAATATCATTGCTAACCAAAGCAGACTCACTGAACTGTATGAAATGTTCATATAAGATTCTGCTCACAACAGGCTCATACCTGAATGTATGAACCAGGTTCATGCATAGATTTGTCCAGCTATAAAGCAAGAGTGAACCAAATAGAATCCATTGATAGTATTTCATATAACTTGATGTTTAAATTTAAAAATTCCTGGCAGTGCATATTTTCACACCTCAGCATTCAGTGTGAAACTGCCATATGCTTTGCAAGTTTTCTAAAGTGCTAAGTAAGAATTCACCCAGCTGTGTACCACATCTGCTTCTAGCTCTGGCTCCTCATTTCACAGATGAACACTCCACCTTCAGCACACAGCAAACAGAAAATAGGTTCCTCCCCAGCTGCCTAACACTTGTGAAAATTAAATAACCTAATGGGCACAGAGGATGGAAAGTAGAGAACACAGCCCACCAGAGACTGAGGATAAGCAGCCAAGCATCACCCCAGTCCCCACATCTTCAGTCTGAAAGGAGTCATAATGGGAACCAAGCCCAAACAAACTCTTCTGTCAAGCCTCACCACTTTAGTGACTCCTAGGAGCCTGTTACAACTTAGGCACAGTTAGCTCAGTCTTTTGTTTGCTAAAATTTGCAACAGAAACTGGTTTGTCTCCTTCTAACAAGCCCCTTCACCAGAAAACATGGACAGGTATGGCAAATAGGATCAAGGTATCTTTATTTTACCAGAAGCTTGACTTTTCAGACTACCAAGAGTATGTTTCAGACCCACTATAAGGGGGAAACCTGCTAATGATTTGCTGAATTTCAATGCAGAAATAAAACTGATGGATTTGGATACAAAATACATCTGCAAACTAATGAACCAGACAAAATCCAGCTGCATTTCCTACTCACAGCTCCCTCCTTTGCTCCCTACCCAGTAGCCCTTCAAACATTTCTTATTGTTTCAGGTATTTTCTGAGACAGACCTCCTAAAGAGAAAGGGTTTTTTTTTAAAACTAAGCATTTAATTACCACCAATACAAATATTCTTCTGCTAGGGAGAATGTTTATCTTGTGTTTTCTGTGTTTGTTCTTGCTAATATACTGCAAAAGGAACCATTAGGTAAGTACTGATTGCACATGGCCTATCATCACCTCACCATCTATGCCCCCCTCCATCAAAGCAATAAACCAGTGAAAGGCCAGAAAAAGTCATTACTACTTTACTGCTACATCAATTTAGGGGAGAAAAAAAGAAGCCCTTTAAAAAGCATGTTAGAAGGAAGTCTGGTATGTCACAAAGCTATCATTTGTGATAAAGCAAAATACATAGGAGGTGTCTGAAATCAAAGCCAGTGTAAGAAATGAAGAAATCACAGCAGGAGTCAAAACATTCAGTTCAGAGCAGAGCCCAATCACACAGTGGTACATGGAAGCCAAAGGCACAAATAAATAAACTGATTTGCAAATCACACCTGAAATCAAAGGCAGGAATAGAACCCAGGCCTCCAAACTGCAAAATTACAGCATCAAGTCTGTCTTCAACTCACCTGCCTATCTCTTTTCTAAGTGTTTAAGTGATCTCCCAACTCTTGTCAGTGAAGAATCACAAGCACCTAAGTAGGTGGAGTGCAGTGGCTGATAGGCCCAGCCTCCATCCTCTGCAATTTATATTTAACTTCATCTCAGAGTCTTCCTACCCACCCCTGCTCCCTTATGGCTTCTGCTCCCTATAATCCCTCAGAGCATGTGAAAGAAAGTTCAGACTTCCCATAAGGAAATGAATGCTTTCATCCTCAACAGGACAGGATTTTTCTGATCGGTCTGACATTCTACAGATTTCCATGTGTAAATTCTTCTGAAATCATGCACAAGGTTGTGAGTTCTGAGCTGAATGAGAACTGTAATCTTCAAAGCAAATTACTTACCAGATTAAAGTTCTCAGTTCTAAACAGCAAACTTTTAGTATATGTGTGATTACTCTGTGCCAGGCTTTTCCTGACCATTCTTTAAGGAGGTTGCACTGCAATCACCATCTGTATCTATGAGGCTCAAGGACAATAAAGACAGATTTTAAATTTGCTTCTGTATCTGCAAATGGATCTGTCAAAAACAATGGTATCAAGCTACTATTTCAAACACACAGGAAATCTGCCAGGAATACTTAAGCTATCTTGAGGTAAGCCCCAGCTTCAAATCAGTGTGTGGCAATTTAATTTTTTTAATGTTATTTCCCTCAGCAGCTCGCTTTGGCTAAGTTCTCTGGACTAGGCTCTTTTATTTGTCATGCATGACTAACTTTAAGCTTCCCAAGCTACAAAAAAGGCTTCTCCAATTTCAGTGGGTTTGGTTCAGGTATCCTCACAATGCAGAAAAGCCAAAAAGAACAAGTGCTTTTTAAAATAAGGCAAAACTTTTCAAGTATACCTGACCAGGTGAGGTACCAATTGCAGCTGATGGGTGGCTGTAGAACTCTGGCCTCTGGTGCAGAACCTTGCTGGCACAGCCCCTGCTCTCACAGTTGAGGCTCTGTTTGGAGCCAAGCACCCAGTTTGAAGCAAAGTCAGACTTTAAATTCTCTCACTTTCTTTTACAGGCAACACCAATTGCCAATAATATAAAAACATAAAAGAGAAGCTTAAATACAAGCATGAACATAAACAACTGGGAAAGACTGGGAGGCACAAGCACAAGGCAGAATTAGGTCTATTGTAGGAGTAGCATGAAAAATTTTGCAATATAACACCTCATTTAGGAACACCTCTCAGGGTTCTTCCTACTCAGTGCAGTGAGTGTTAGCTCTGCATGAATGAAGCTAAAGGGTACCAAAGCAGATCTCTCACACGTTGCTGTCCCTCAGTAGCTGCATTTTATGGAGGAATATTCTGGCCAAGTGTGGATTGCTCACACACAGGTGATCAGTACTGACTGGTGCAATGTGGCTCTTGTCTCAAATTCCCAACTTCCTCTCAAGTCTGCTGAACAGCCCAAGTCTGGGACAGCCTGGGAGGAGCTTTGCAGGTCACCTTTCAGCTGGAAAGATAACACTGGTAGTGTCAGTAATGTGTGACAGATCTGTTTTGATGGAAAATCTGCCCTGGCATATTAAGAGGGTGCCAGAATTGCAATTCAAATATTGATGTCTCAAAATCAGGAGAAGCAGGTTGGAGCAGAGGTGTCACAGTAACTCCCTCCCAAAGACAGAGCACTCAGCTGTCATTGCCTGCAGGAGGGCAGCCTGTGTTTGTGTGGCACCAGGGCTGCCTGTGTGCTCTGAATCTGCTCGCCCAAGGACAGGGCAGAACCGGACAGACCAGCTTAGGAACAGCTGAATGTTTCCTTTGTTAGCAAAGCTCTTTGAAAGGTCTTTCCTATGTTTGCCCACTGGCAAACTGTTTCAGGAATGCATAAGACAAATCCATGAATGAATTGCAGCACAGGTACTAAAACATGCAAATCAGCAATTTAAGCCCAGTGACTGTAACTGTACAGCCTCAGCAAAAAGCACAGGAACTTTCCAGTCATACAGACCATCACCTTGGCACACACCAACAGATGCTCTAAGCATGAACTAGCACTGAGAACTTTCTTTTCTCACTATCACCAAAGAATGCTATGTCTGGTATGCATATACTTGAGTATTTGGTCTTGGGACAAGATTTCTATTTACCCTCCTACAATACAGACATTTCTAACAGCAGAGCAAGAGACCACCAAATTGAAATTTACTGCAGTGTGTTAAGAGCATATTAAATAAGATTTTAAATGTTTTATTGCATCACTTACCTCAAAGAAACTATTAAACTGTCTACCATGATCTTTTAATGCAAGGTATCTTGAAGTGAAAAATTCCTCTTCACCGTGGTACAGCACAATGACAATCACACACAAATCCTACAAAAAGAAAGGAGAAAAACAATTAACACTGCTTATTCAGTATTTCCCAGGATATCTATAAAACTGCAGACACACCCACATTAGCCATCTCTACTTCAATTCTTGGGACTCTACAGCAATTCAAACTGAATATCCAGTGTATGTTACAGAAATAAACTGTACACACACCATTTTTTGCAACAGGATTTCAGTATTACCAAAGTGCTCTGCAGAAATACTGTGGGATGCAAAATCTTGGTTTGATTCCCAAGAAAGCAAATCTGATGTCAGACTTACTTGCCCTTTGAATTTGCATTCCTGGTATGTTACTTGTATAACAATAAAGCAAACAACGTCATTTAAAGTCTTGTGTTAATAAAATTCATAGAAATGAACCTGGGTTTATAACTTCTAATGTACCTAATATTATTAATACATTCTGCATTTGGTGAGCAATGCAAGGATGACTCTGTGAGTGCTTATACAGTTTGCAGAAAAAACCTGAAGAGCAGCCTTGTTTCCTCTACTAGAGATGGAAAACCTACCCACAATGAAGTGAAATGCCTTATCCACAGTGAAGGAGGAAATCTGGAGTTAAACAGCATTCTGAATAGAAATTTAACTGATCCTTATTTCTAAGTACTATCAGTGCATCACCACTACTGTGAAAACACAGAAACCCTCCCAGCCCTTGGGAGGATTACCCAAACACACTTCCATTTGTTTGTAAATAATCTCAAATGTTCAGACATCTGGGAAGTTCTTATTTTACTAAATTTGAAATCATATATTGGGCATCTAAAATGCACCCGAATTTTCAGGCTGGAAGGAGATCCTTGCAGTAAGGAAATACAGCATAAATCAGAAGGGCTGGTGGGAAAGTGGCAAGGAGGGAGGGAAAGAGGAAATAAAACACTATTAGAACATAAATCATACATTTCAAACCTTGGTCAGCCACTGTCTGTATCTTTCCCTTTACAAGTGGTTACATGCTGAAATGCAGTGGAGTGAAGAGAAACAAGAGAACATTGCTGTTCACAGATAAAGAGCTCTCAATTTCTGTCAGACAGCCAGATAATTGAAAACTGCCTAGAATGGGACAGGACTGGCAAGAATGGAAGAAATGTGCAGTTAGACAAAGTACAGATCCGGCTGCTAGGAAAATGCAGATTGTTTGCAGCTGGACAGGTTAAATACTCCCTACCCTCTCCTAAAAATCAAACAACAACAAATTTGGATTAGGAAATCCCAAAATACTTGTAACATCTTCAAAAGAGAATTCCACCATTGATTCATGATTTGATTGTTTAGTTTCTTAATGGAAGGCATTAAAAGTTGAGTACTTGGGAAAGTATCACAACAAAAGTTCTGTATGTAACAGGTTTGAGTCAGTCCTGAGGAAGAACACACTAAGGCTGAGCTAAACTTCATCCTCTCCTGCAGTTTCACAGTTGTCAGTAGATATCAGAGGTTTTCTCAAACTTCTTCATAGTTTTCACTACTTAACACTGTAAAATTGGCTTGTTATAAGATGGGAAGCACTTCTGAGAACAGATTTTTAGTCTGGATCTCCTGCAACAGTTCACACCATTTGAGATTTTAGCACAGTCAGTAAAAGCTGCATTCCTTTAAACATTAGGCAAGTCCATACATCCAGCACAGATCCCCTAACACAGGATTTACTAATTCTGAACTGAGAAGGAAATAAATGTCTCTGCCTTTAATTACCTCTTAATTACCAAGCATACTGAGGTACAATAGTTGTTTATATCACTTATTGAAGATGGAGAATCCATCTGTGACATGCATTGTAACCAACATGGTTTAAAGTTCTTATCATCTTGGTCTTTTTTCAGACATACTCTTTCAGATTTTTCACTCCACAAAAATCTTTTCATCCAAAAACCTTGTATGGAGTGACACAGTCTCAAAAGAACACTGCTCCAGGATACAAAAACACTGAAAAAGCAATGTACACTCCACTAATCCCTTCTATAAACTGCACCTCGTTTGAAAAACAGGGAAGATAATATGATAGATCTAATTTTGCAAAGTAACAAGAGAAGGACCAGAGTGTTTCTGGAGACTGTTCTTTAAAAGAGTGCCTAAAGTCCATGCATATGTTTTCAATTTTTTTCAGTTCATTTGTATCTTCATTGTCAGTGGCAGGCTGCATTACTAACTCTACTTTCATCTGCATTTCAATGCCTCTTGCAAAACACCTCTCACCACAACTCATAGATGCATTTCTTTTGAAATATCATTTGTAGCACATAGTGTAAAAACTGCTAAATATTTAAGTGACTTGAAGAGCTTGCTTTCCAGATTGTTTAAGAGCCTAGGTGCTTACAGCCTAGTGAAAGGCATGTCATTTTGGCAGTGGTGTCTTTGATATGAAAATGTGCAAACGTGACAATCATTTTCCCTCCAGAAGATCCAGGGCAAAATGAATACCTGAAATGGCTACACAGTTAACACTGGGATTGAATAACATGAATTTGGCAGGGAAACTTTCAAAAGCCTGATGAAGTGTACTTGTGTTCAATAAGTCTTGCATTGTAAAAGTCAAATTGCCTTCCCAGAAGGGGCTGAAAAGCACTATAGACCTTTCTAGCAAAAACCCTTTAGTAACTCTGCATAAAGCAGAATATATATTAATTTCTTAACTAGAATAACCCACACTCGTCTACTTCACAGTGTCAGCAAGACTTTCTCCACTGCAAAACATTTGACTTTTCAGCAGTGTTCCCTATTTCACTTCCAAGCTGGATGAGAACAAGATTGATCTATGAAACTGGGTGGAGGAAAAAAACTAACAAAAACACACCCTCCCAGAAAATCAATCAATTAAACCAACCAACTACCTCACAGGATGAAATAGAATACAAACCACTCCAGGGGTGACAATGACAGGGAGAAGTGTTTCATTCCCTATAATGAAATGCACAATGGGTCACAGAAATGATTAAAGGACCCTGCTTAAAGTCTCCTCCCCTTTCACAGTGCAGGTGAGTGGCTGTAACACCTCCCAGCTGCTGCTGCTGTCTCAGCAGCAATTACCAAGCTATTGCTCAGCAATTGCAATTACTCGGCATTGCTACCAAGCAATGAAATGAGCCCATCATAACCATCCCTTAACTTGATATTTACTGACATCCGCCCAGACCCTTTCTCACAGCATTAGAAAATAAAAATATTAATTTGTAATGGAGATTTTAAAAAGGGGTGGGGATGGAAAATGGCAGTAAAAAACCTAACCTAATAAGCTCATTGCCAATCACAGAAATTTGCTGATAAGGACAAGAAAGATTTCTCAAGGAGTTAAATGACACAATACACAGAATTATCTGGACAGACACCACAGATACAGAAAGTTAAGAAAAGAGGAAGAAAGTTCTTCTGAGAAGTCAAAGATAAGAGCTACCCTTTGGCTAATTAACTTCAAGAAACATCTTCCTACTCAGAGGTTTGAAATTTTGCAGAAAGCCAATGTTATCCTAACCTCTTAATTATCATGGGACTACTCACATGTGGCTTTTCATGTGACTGTGCCCTTTGTGTATTGTGAGTGGATGGTATTTCACTTCCATGAATTCCTGTGTCATTTTAGCATCAATCTGTACTTCTTGTAAGTCCTGCCAACACACATACATCTGCATCTATGTATTAACAGAAATTCCTGAACATGTGCTTGTGTACAGGACCTATTAAAACAATGCAAGCCCCTCTATTTTAACTCACAACAAGAATGTGAGATTCATCTTACAGAAACAGACAGTAACTCAACCAAGTTCAGAAGTGCTCTGAGCTTTTAGCCTCTTCTACCGTGGTGACTTACATATATATGAAGCCAACTTCAATTTCCTTCAATGTTTTGGTTTTTTTTTTTTTTGGTCAGATTATTTATTTGCCAGCTACTGACAATGCCAACTTGAAGCAAGCATGAAAGTAGAGCATTGTTCCAAAGTCATGTTTTCACTGATAGGAAAAGTTCTCATTTTGTTGTTTGTTTGTTCATTTTTGGGTTTTTAGGGTGTTTTTGCTTGTTTGATTGGTTTTTGGGGGGTAGTGAGGGGGTAATCATAAATAAAGAACATCTAGAATATCACACCCTTTAAGACTGCCTTGCAATCTGTCGCCTCGCACATTTGTAAAGTATAGTGTATCTGTTGGTTTAGTTGTTCAAATCTATTAAATCATGTTCAGTGCAAGTCCTTTGGATTGCATCCAAAATTCACTACATTCACAAGACTTTGATAAAGCACTCACAGTTTGCCAGGTTTATCTAGCTACATAATTTGTGCATACATCCAACAGCTTGAACTGCAGCTGTTGACACCTACCACCAGAGTTTTAATCTCTTCAAATATTCATTAACTACATTAAAACATACACTTGTCTCTGAAAGCTGCATAAAAGAGAAATCTAGCATTAGATCTGATGAAAAGTTCTGATACTTACACGGAGAAAACATTTTATTTAAACAAAAATGGCAAGTTGCTCCACCTAACCCTGCAGGTACCTTTCTCTTTAATTTGAAATGCTTTGAGAACTTTCAGGTTCTCCTTCTGGGTGTGCCCAGAACTCCTGCAGTCCAAGAAAGCTCAGTGCCTGTCTCCAGTGTAAGCTCGATCAAGATACATTTTCATTGTGTGAAAAATGCCAATCACTTGTTTTAAAAATTTTAAAAGTTTAATAGTAATAAAATGGTTATAAAAATAGTAATACAATTAGAGTAATAATAATTTGGACAATTTGAATTAGGACAATAAGAGACAACAGAAACAAAGTTACAGACACAAGCCCAAAAAAGGACCCACGTTAACCGAGGATTAACCCTTAAAAACAACAGCCTGTTGCATATTCATACACTTCATACATGATGCATAAATTCCATTCAAATAGAGAATTCTGTCTGATCAGTGTCAACTTCTTCTTAATCCTAATGGCATCGTCCCGCCTAAGTGAGGCAGGAAGAAGTTCTTTTCTCCTTCTCTGAAAGATTGAGGTGTCCTGTGGCTGCTATATGTTATAAACTAAAACTATATTTAACACACTACTTAAGAGAATTAATACAGCATTACTTTCTAACACAACACATACAATATTCATTTTAATATTTGCGAAAAGCCAATCATAAAATCCGCATTTTTCACAATTGCTTTGCCTGAAATCTCACACGCAGGGAGTACAGTAAGAGCGCTCCACCAACAGCATCATACCCGGAGCTGCCGTGCTGGAGCCCTGGCTCGGGGCTCGCTGAGTCACCCCCGGCCCGGGGCGCGCCCCGCCCGCGGCACCGCCCGCCCGGGCAGCGGGAGCGCCGCTCTCCCGGGACACCGCAATGCTGCACGGGGCACCCAAAAACACGGAATGCTGCACGGGGCACCCGACACACACCGCAATGCTGCACGGGGCACCCGACACACACCGCAATGCTGCACGGGGCACCCGACACACACCGCAATGCTGCACGGGGCACCCAAAAACACGGAATGCTGCACGGGGCACCCAACACACACACCGCAATGCTGCACGGGGCACCCAACACACACACCGCAATGCTGCACGGGGCACCCAACACACACACCGCAATGCTGCACGGGGCACCCAACACACACACCGCAATGCTGCACGGGGCACCCAACACACACACCGCAATGCTGCACGGGGCACCCAACACACACACCGCAATGCTGCACGGGGCACCCAACACACACACCGCAATGCTGCACGGGGCACCCAAAAACACGGAATGCTGCACGGGGCACCCAACACACACCGCAATGCTGCACCGGGCACCCAAAAACACCGCAATGCTGCACCGGGCACCCAAAAACACCGCAATGCTGCACGGGGCACCCAAAAACACCGCAATGCTGCACGGGGCACCCAAAAACACGGAATGCTGCACGGGGCACCCAAAAACACACCGCAATGCTGCACGGGGCACCCAAAAACACACCGCAATGCTGCACGGGGCACCCAAAAACACACCGCAATGCTGCACGGGGCACCCAAAAACACACCGCAATGCTGCACGGGGCACCCAAAAACACACCGCAATGCTGCACGGGGCACCCAAAACCACCCCGGGCTGCTGCACCGGGCACCCAACACACACCGCAATGCTGCACCGGGCACCCAACACACACCGCAATGCTGCACCGGGCACCCAACACACACCGCAATGCTGCACCGGGCACCCAACACCACCCCGGGCACCCAACACCACCCCGGGCACCCAACACCACCCCGGGCACCCAACACCACCCCGGGCTGCTGCACCGGGCACCCAACACCACCCCGGGCACCCAACACCACCCCGGGCACCCAACACCACCCCGGGCACCCAACACCACCCCGGGCTGCTGCACGGGGCACCCAAAGCCACAATAGAACAGTATCGGAGAGGCCAGAGCCGCCCTGGGTACTCAGGAATTTTGGTCATGTTACTAGAGCTCTAATTCAGCAAATATTTCGCTTCTCAGAGAATAAATTCAGCTCATTTGGCTGGATTTCAGTGGAAGAAGTGTGTAACCCAATCATTTGGCAGCTAACCCTGTAATATTTAATTGTTCACCGAAAATCTAGCAGGCAAAGGTGGCAGAATCCAACAGTAACCATACACACAATTTCCCAAAATATCCGTTCACAAAATCCAACTTTGGCTTTTAAAAATATAGTTATTCTGGAGGGTGCCACAATTCAAACAATTTGCTTCCATCTTTCATGAAGAATATATATGATCAACAATTTTCTTCCATCTTTCATGAAGAATTCATAATTTAAGAACAAACAAGTGTTGTGACAATAATCGTGTAATTTGAGGGGGGAAGCAGGAAAGTGCATGCTTAAAGGTGATGAGTTGCAGTCAAATTTGAGTAGTAGGACTTCTTTTAATTATTTTTGGTCTTTGCTCATACCACTGATTATATATTTGCTGAATGTGCACTAGTAATAAAAATATCATAAAACTGGAAGGATTGCAATAATGAGCCTGGTCTGAAATTTACTAAAGTCTTCTTAAACTCAATAGTTGGCTTAAATATGGATTTAAGACCATAGGCCTGATCATCAATTAAAGTATATTGCTGTGGTATAAAATTCAAAACCAATTCAATTGTAAAGAAAAGACACTGGAATAGCAGCGTTAAATTGATTCATAATTCTGACATTATTTACAATCACCAAACTCTGAAAAAGTAGTTTATGTGGAGTTCAGACTTACTAAACTTTAAAAAGAGTCCAGAAAACACAAAATCAAGTGTCAGAAAAACTGAATTGGTTTTTCGTTGAAATAATAACCCAGAGGAATGATACTTTCTCAAGATCCAGGCTGCACTAAAATTTCTTTATTAGTCTGATTTTATCCCCTTTTTTACCTTTTGAAAGTGTTAGATAATTCTCACAAAAGCTTACTGCATGTGAAGTTCTCATGTGCAGCTTCCAGGCAAAGGACAATTATGCAAAACATAAAATGAATCACAAAGTTGAGATCATATCACCCTCCAAATTGCCAAAGAGATTTTTGGGATGCAACTGTGTGGAAACAACTGCAAACCTACCTTAAGTGCATTTCAAGATTTCAGAGTGGTAGACTGTGCAGTTTTGGCCAAATCCCTGAATTAGTTTCAAAACTGTGCTTAGCAACCAGATGGTGGTTGGTTTTTTACCTTCCCTTCTCTGTCTAAAGAGGTACTGTAGTAACCTTGATACCAGCTTGTCACCATTCACTGGTTTAAGGAATTTCAGCTCTTGTCAGAGCTGTTCTGGATAACTAGTGCAGAACAAACTGGAAAGACCTTCTATAAGACAAGTGTGCAGAGATGTGCAGAGACTGAGTTCTGTTCCCATGTGAAAGACCTTCCTCAATGCTCAGTTGGGATATTCCACCTGTGCTGTGCAAATGTGGCTGAATATTCCCTTTGCCCACAGATCCACTAACACTCACTGCACACACAACCATTAAGAACTCCCTGTTCCACACTTAATCACCCCAGAGAACTGAAAGGTTCAAGCAGTGTCAGCACTTGAAAACCATGAAAGCCATCACAGCTCTATGTAATAGAAATCATTACCTCTTCTAACAAAACACATTACATGTAGTTGAATAAATTTTCCTTTCCTTGTAAAAAACTTTCTTGCTACAATCTGAATCTTCTAAATCAAGAATGTAGAAGGGGCTGAACATGTAAGAGGAAGGGGGAGATTACAAGTTAAAAATCCTTTTCATTAAACAACCTTTCTTAACCACTCTATAATCCAAACCAACACTTATCTGATTACTGATGTAGAAAGATATGGAAAAAATAACACTGACCAGCCCAAAAAATCAGGTAGAAATACCTGAAATCTCTATAACCATTGATGCAAAATAGGTGAATTCGTCATTGTTATGACAAGCAAGAGAAACAAATCTGTGTGAACATCGCTGTGATTGAAGACTGAGAGTCCTGCATACAAAATGAGCAGTAACAGCACAAATTTGTTTTCAACAAGTTCCTGTTCTAATCACTTTTCTACCAAGTGTAAGTAGGTGGAGAGGTGCTTTAGATTTGGTTCAGGTACTGGTTTGGGACCCACTCCATTTTGTGAGTGGGTAAAACTGTCTGCTGTGACTGGTAGCTAGAATGCCCTGGATGGAAATAACTGAGAGAAGGATTATAAATGAAATGGCAGTCTGCAAATCTATTTGTTTAGTAGAAGTCTTAATGATATTGATATTGCCAAGCATCTAACTGCATTTCAGAACTGGGAATAATGGAAACTTCTTAGAGCCTCTATTAGTCATACTAATTTCTTTACCTGTAAATATGTCAAAGAAAATTAACTTTTCCTACACTCTTCTCAGAAGAGCATAAGAAAATTTAATCTTTAACCTTCTTTAATGAAGGCCATTTTCAGAATTGAAGAAAGGTTGAAAGTTAGAAGCTTTTCCTAGTCTGCCTTAAAGCACAGGCTCCCAGCAGCATTTCACTGGTGGCTCTGAGGACCAACTGTCTTGTGCATGAAAACCAAGGACCCACCAGCTCCACTCAGAGCTGTAACACACCCTGTTTAAAAAGGTCAAAGAAAACAAATATTTCAGCAAAGCTAATTGAAGGCACATGCACAAGGAAAGTAAAAGACAACATATTTCAGGAGTATAATCAGCTCTTTCTGAGTAATGCAGCCGGGAGACACCCCTCTCATTATGTAAAAATCATGTATATTACATAATTATTGTGAAGTTAGAAGATACTGTCCTTCTGCAAAAAGGAAACATGATTTTCACCCATCTATTTAATAAGAATGTCTGTCTGGCAGACAAGTCCTTTTTTTTCATTTTTTAAAACTGCTACCCATGAGAATGGTATTCAAAAAACATTGTAAATACATGACTAAGCATCAATATCCTCCATTTAGTAAAAGAAAGGACAAAATGTAGGAAGCTGTGCCTTGGAGAATAATTTTTAAAGTACTGGGCAACATTCAACATCATTTATAGGTGAAGAACAAGTGTTCCTGTTGTTAATGTACCCTCTGAAAGAAATATTTCATTTACTGATAAATAGATGTGTGTGCCATTAGCCTACCACAATTAACTCTCTGCATTACTCCAACACAAATAGAAAAACTGATGTAAACTACCCTTTCCATAAATTAGAGCTGATTCACAATAACAGGAGAGTAAAAGGAGGCAGCAATTCCTCTGTGAACTCACAGAAACATTTCTGGCAATATAAAAATCCTGAACTTCATAGCTGTGACTTCCTAAGGAAGGAATTAAGCATTAGAGGAAGGCTTAAATATATCACAGTCCTCATTTTTTTAAATTCAAAAAAATTCTCCTGATCAAGTTACTACCTGAACACTTACAATCTCAAAATATTAGCTTAATATTAACTACAAGATTCCTTCTGTTCTATTGGCATGATTTCTGAGGTGTTGACCAGTGTCAGAACACAACATGGAGGACAGCATGAGATGTGGACTTGTAATCTTTGCTTGCTTATTCAGAAATGAAGTATTTTCTTTGCCATATCAGTGGGAACCATCTCTCTGCACAAGTGATACCTCCAAATAACAATTCTTTCTGGCAATAGTCCCACATTATCCACAGCAGACAAGGATAGAAGTGTTTCAATACAGAGACACTGCAAAGTCAAACCAAACCACTTTTAAACTTGTTAGCCAACCTCTAATGGCTAAGCTAAGCCTTCTTAGTCCTTGGAAGAGATCACTTTGCATCTCCCAGTTACCAGAGAAAACACAGACTGGTCAAGAGTGACTCAGTATTTCTCTTCTGGGTAGCTATTCATATCCACTATCATCAGAGATGTTTAATTTTCTAAAGTTAAACTCTATTTAACAGAGGAACAGTTACTAACTGGAACATGTGCCTATAAATACAAGACAGGCATCCTATTGAAATTAGCAGGAATATCCTTGGGATTCAATTTCAAACTTCAGCTACAGTGACTCCAAGGGCTTCTGTAGCATTATTCTTGATGTACTAAACTATAAATGGGATAAAAACCATTTCTGGGAACTCCAGAGATTTCCCTGCCTGTTATGTAGCTCTCTGCCTTGGGTTAGGCATTCTAAAGGAAGGCTGGCATTCCCTCAGGACTGAATGGGCCTTTGACACAGAAGAACAACTAGGGGAAAAAACCCCAAAGAAACCCAACCCAAACCTATTTGTTAGTACAGGTAAAAACAAGGCAATACCATGTCAGTTTATTAGTCCATATACTTAGAAATAAAATATATTTATAAATGGATATGCCAGGCCACAATCCAACTTGTCTCTCTCCCTTGCAGTTTGGCAGCAAAGGAACAAAATCTTGGTAGTCCAAGGACTATCCCCAATGTTTCAGTGCAGGGCTGCTCTGCAGACCACTGACTCCTGTTCTCTCTCTAATGGAGATGAATGTGGGCACACATCCCAAAAAACCTCCCCAAATCTTTTCCTACACAAGTTCTCAAGGACAAGTGTTTTAACATGCATTTCAATACTGCCAAAACTGGAAGGAAAAACACCACAGGTACCCACTGACAGACATTTTGGACTAACAAATGTCCAAGAAAAAGTGACCAAGGCTTTCATAACAGACTCTAAACATGATGAAAGTCCTCTTCTGCAGTCAGCAAACTGCTTTATTTTGGCAAAAAGAAGAGATTTCTCTTTTCTACCATGCAATTCCTAAATGACTTGGGCTTCACTTCAGTCAGTGAGCAATACTGTGTTCAACTCAGCTGTCATGAAAAAGCTGAGCAACAGCTTGGCTGTGCTGTACTGGGGCATGGAGGGCCAGAGGGGCACCATCCTAAACATTCCAACACCACCTTGTCCTCTGGCATTTGGGATCATTTGGGCACCAAACACTTGCTAAATAGTTTCAGTACATGAAAGCAACACAAGGCTTCAGCTGACCAGAGACCAGACAGAAGGATGTTGAACTTCTCAGGTACCCCTGTGGGAATATATTTTAGGGACTGCTAAAAAATAAGTGAAACATGTCCAAAATAAACAGTGCTGAGATTATTCTATCATCCTGGTAACTGCTGAACATGCCTTTGCTCAATAAAGCATAAAAAATCAACTGTTCACATCAAGGAAATGTCATATACCCAATAGTAAGACTTAGATGTTTTATTTTTAAAGCGGAAGTATAGAAAACTGCTAGATCATGGACAGAAAAACAGCTCACCATGTAGCTTACAACTTCATTGTGCATTTCACAGTCTAGGCTCCTGAAACATCTTGAAATGAATGAGTTGTGCAAGATTGCCTAAATGACATTGTTATTAAATAATATTATAAGAATGATGAGATTCTTATTTATTTCTGATTAAAATTCTCTCTGATGTGAGGCTTCCCACATACTGGTACAGAAATGCAACAATAGAATTTGAAGATTTATTGTTTTCTTTTATGTTTCTACATAATGATGAATAATAGGTCTAATGAGAGATCTTGCAAGAGCACTGTGAAATTAAGTATTTTTTCTATAATTTCAAAATAGAATACAGGGAACTTCAACCCAATATGAAACAAACTATCAATGGATTTCTGACAGCCAGCTGGAAGAATGGCAATAAGTTATCTTGTACATCTTTTGCAAATATTAAATTCTGAATGCAAGTAAATTCAGGGATGACTCAGAGAACACAGGGAAGAACTGCTCACAGAAGTCTATTTAGCTTTCATCCAGAATAAAATTTAGATGAAGTCTCCAGCACAACAACAGAGACATTCAATATGTTTATCTGCTGAGCTTGATATATATAGAATCTTACAAATAGTTCAGTTCCAAAACTGGACTGACAACCAAGATAGCAGCATCAGATGCCAATTGTGCTGCCAAGCCTTTACCACTTAAAGGGGTACATTTGCAGAGGTGCATCTCTTTTCTATGGGAAGAAGATGTTAATGGAAAAAAGGGAAAAAAAGTAAGTTACTAAGCTTTAATTAGTAAAGATGACAAACATTATCATTGTGTCTTTTCGAGAAAGAGAAATTAAGATTCAGCGTGAATAGGGACAGCACAAGAAATGTAAAATCCCCATGTTCAGAAATCCAGAAACAATTTACATTTTCAATTCTGCCCCTGAGACTGATGCCACTGAATATCATTTTCCTGAAGTCCTTATTTGGCTTAGGTTCCAGAAATATCCTAATGCTTGTATCAATCATAACCTCCATGTGGTGAACCCTTCAGCCTCCTGCATTTTAAAGCTGAACTGCAAGATCCTTTAAGTGTTGGGAGAGGGAGCTGTTTATTCTTATCCTGTCAGCTTGAAAGGGGATTTTAGACATCCTACAAATCTTGTCTTGCTGCTATGCCTCATGTGCTCTGGTGGTCTGGATGACAGTTATTATTTCAGTCCATTTAGTGTAAACTGCATGAACTGTTACACTCCTCCAGGAGATACCAATACTTGACACAAAAACACAAAGATAATAATCATACATTCAAGGAATCCTGAGCTATCATTCACTGAGCAGGGAAGTTGAAACCTTCCACCAGCTGCAGATTAAAATCTCCCTATTAGGAAATTTATAGTTTGGAAGATGCCATCCAGTGGCCTGTGAACAATGACTTCATGGTTGACAGATAAAAGATCCAACCCTGCAGAATCACCAAGAGCCCTTGTCACCCTTGCCAAAAAACCTAAACAAGTGAGGAAGATGCCTTTTTGACTTCCAGTTGTTCTTTCCAGTTCAGGTTCTAGTCTTGAGTTTTTCTCAGCCTAAAAGTAAACTCAATCCTGCTTCCAGTAGGGGTTTGCTTGGAGAGCAGGAGTAAGACATGATTGTAGTCTGACTTTGAAAGAACTGAGTCAACTTTGCTGCTTGAGAAGTCATTCACCAGAGCTAATGCACACAAGTACCCACTCTTATATCTGCCAAAGCCAGAAGGGTTGAAGAGAAAAAACAGTAAGAAATACCATACTGCCCTGTGATTCCTGTATGGGCTTGCACAGAAAGGTAGGTTAAAGAAAACCCCTTTTTAACAGAGTGGTGGAAAGCACCAGTCCAGTTAGTCAGTGCATAGTAAAGAGGTGACTGTCCTGCCTCCCCATGTAGCCATACACTACTTTATTCAGAATAAAGGAGCCCCAGCATACTTGCAACACAGCAGTGTGAGCAAAATTATTATACTTAGTTTAGTGAGAACCTGTATCTCACATTTTAACAACATAGCCAGATCAGGAGGATACCAAGAGGGGGAAGTGTGACTCCCATGATACAGATCCACTCCCTGACAGCATGTCCAGCCTTCTGGCTCTATCTACAGCCACTGACATTTCAGATGAAGGTATTCTTTTCTGTCTGTATATAACAAAAGTTTTAACTTTGCTCACTATCTCTGTTAATCAGATGCAGCTTACAAACTGTGCTTCATAGTGGTAGTTTCAGAGTTGGCAGCTGTGCAAGTCACAATGAAGTCACTTCTCTCTTCTGACCACAGTAACAGCCAAATCTAATTCAGTGTATCAAAGTCATCTACAATCCAGAAATCTCTGCCACCCTTATACCAAGTTTCAGGACTTTCATAACCATTCCTGCTCAAGAAAATCTATTCAACTGGCTGGGACTTGGCCTAAGCAGAGTGAATACCTTATTGCATCAGGTAAAAAAGAAATCAAAGGTCATCTCTTGGCAGAAGAGCCTGAGCTATTTGTGCTTGAGGGCAGCTTATTACAGCACACTGACCCTCACCTGACGTCACTCAGTGCTTCCCATGTGTCTGCAGACTGGAAAACAGGGACTGAAAATGTGAGTGCAAGACTTCTTGAATCTGCATGACAACAAGAACAGCCTATTACAAAACACTGGCAAAGGAAACCAAGTAGCTCCTCCAACATTGTGGACTTTATCTGCTGCTCTATAAATTCTGTATGCAAGAGGAGATAGAGGGATCTTTTTAAAAAATGTGACCAAATTTCATATGCTGTCTTTTGGGTTTTTGGTTTTTTTAAATCAGAGTCTACTGCTGTTGCTCAAACTACTTAGAGTCACACAGTCTTATAGAGTGACTTTTAATCTTCTGCTTGAGTACTCACTGTTGGAGATAGGTGAAGACTTGCTGAAAGGAATGCAACTCAAATGGAATCACTCTGGGCACTGCTTCACACTGTGCTCCCTGTTTGAACATAACATCTCTATGGTCTGAGCAAACAGGCATTCTGCAAAGCCCAGAGTTTTGAAAAGCCCTTCTAACATAACTTTAGGAAAGTGGCAAAACAAAAAGCAGAAATAAACCCCACCTTTCTGTATCTTCAAATGCCAGGAGGATGCATTTGGAAACAGTTTCTCCCCCCTTCCCATTTCAAAGCAGCAGACACAATCACAACTAAATCACAAGCACTCTAGTTCAAAAGATACCAGAAAAATGATAGTTTATGTCCAATTTTAACAGTGTGAAAGCAGCAAAGATATTTCAGCCCTTTTAAGCTCTCATGATTCAAAACTGCAGAAAGATTTGTTTTTTTGTTTAAAATAATTCTTAGTTCTTATTATTTAAATTTTGAACAAGTTCTCAACTATCACTGCATTCAGCCATGGTGTGATGAATTTGGCCAGCAACAAACACAGGCAGAAGGCACAGCTTTATGACAACTGACTAATTACAGCAGCATTATGAGTGCCTAAGTAATAAATCTGAACCTGATCCTGCAACACTGTAAACATTCCTGTGGGAAGAAACAAAAGTACTCCAATTGTCTTAATCTGAGCAAATCTCTGAACTGAAGGGGGGGCAGGAAGAAAGAAAGAAAAAAAAAGAGAATATTTTTGGTGTGCAATATGTACTAATGAGTAAAAGTAACACATGAAGAAGAAAAGGAGTATAAGAAATTACATTTTTAATGGCTGTTTATCACTACAAAAAAAACAAAACTGACATCCTGCCTTAACCCCTGTGTTTCAACACATGAACAGTATTTCCTGGGCCAATAAAACTGAACAATACTAACAGTTAATGGTTAACCAACTCTATTCTTTTAAATCCTTATTCTTATGCTGGTTTAGTAAAGTGCTTCAATTTCACATAGAGCCCCTGAAAATCAGCAAGGAGGTTTGCCCACTATTCCCCACTCACTTCCCCAGCTGCTGAATGCAGCTCCACAGAACTACAAGAAAATGAGACAGCTTTCATTTCTGCCAGATTAAGTAATTGCATCCATTGCATACACTTTATCACTCTTTTGGGCAGCTTGTGTCATGGGATGACATTTTCTTGTAATTATGCAGGGTGGGATTGGACAGGCTCTTGCTTCTCTTTGCCAATCTGATAAGCAAAAGTTTTTTTTTTTTTTCTTTTAACTTTCGTAGAAACTACATGTTCTAGATAAAAATAACCAAACAAAAATGTAAGTATAATGCACAACCAACTAATGGTTTGATGTTACCAAGTCAGGACTACAGCAATCACCTTTACTGTGGAAAAGAAGTCCAGGATATCTGAATACTTTCCAAGTCAATATTTACTCTCAGATTAGTGTCACTAGTTTTGCTGAAGTTGCCATTTACAGATAGGTTTGTCCTTCCATGCACTTCTCTGCAGCTAATCCAAAGGGAGTATCAGGGGAATCCGCCTGACTCAGGATTACAGATTTTAGTCACACAATATTCAAGTATCCAAGTGACGTTTCTCTCCTGGGGGAGCAGTATCCATGCTCACATATCCAAGTGCTGATCCAGCAAGGCCAAGCACAACAGATGTTTTTCACCAAGAAGCAGGTTTCATGAAGAAGAGCTTTTAAAAAGGGCTTCTTTATCCATCCTTTTCCCCAAACCAGAGCAAAGAAAACACATTCCAACTCGGATATCATGAGTCACATAGAAGGGAACAAGCAGGAAACCACAGCACTTCTATCAGTGTTACAGACAGCATCCTCAGGCTCCCCACAAACATTTCACTATGGGGAGCCTGCTCCTCCTGCTCTCTTATCTCCCCAGGCCATGCAGTCCCAAAGCACTGACCTTGCCCCACCTCCTGGGCAAGCCAGGTCCCAGGTGTCACATCAGCCCTGCTGGTTCATCAGCAGGGACAAACTGGGAGAGTCTGCTCACTACCAGGTCTCTCTGCTAAACTTCATTCTGATACCAGAAGAGGCCAATACAACCCAGCCAAAGATAAAGGAAGTTCAGAAGTTGGAACTTCTCTTGTCACAGCAGTTATCTCTTGGATTTACTAAAAGGGACTATTCCTTTATTAATGTTTGTATTTTAAGAAGCTTGGGTTTAGGAAAAAAAAAACACAAGTAAGGGAAGCTAAATCAACAAAAATAACACTCAAAAAATGGTAGTTTTCTGTATTTCTCTCTACCCTTAATCACATATGGCTATATATAACTCATGAGTTGACAACAGTCTTATAGGAAGGGGAATAAAGGATCACAATTATGAACAAGTGGCTCCTCTGCAAAGGGGTGAATTTTATCTACCAAGTCCTGTAAGTTAAATATTATTTTGGTACCCAGAGAGTCTTCCAAAGGCTCCAGTTCCTGGAACCAACTATTCAACAAGTATAACTTTTCAAGTTAAAGAACAAGTCACTAACTCTTGTAGTGTCAAAGAAAACACAGGAAATTCATGGCTGAAATCAGTGGTCCTGCTTTCCAATGACAAGAGCACATCAGATGGGAGTGGCCTGATCTGAAAGACACTGAGGTTGCTGATAACCTTTTCCTTGACTTTACTGGCTCTTAGACCAGAGCTTTAAATAAAAGAGATAGTGGCTCTTGCACATACTGAGAAAAAAATCTACAGAACTGATGGAAAAAGTAAATTTTTTAAAATACATTTTTCCATATAAGGAGCCTGGAATCTTCCTGTAAAGGGAAATTCCAAAACCAGGACCAAAATAAATACTGAAGTGGGATGCCAAATAGTAACAGCAGCACAGGACTGATGTGAAACAGCCAACAAGCAAGACCTTAAGTTGTGATTTAGAGAAGCACAGTAATAAACCTATGAAGCACAAACTACATAATTTGGCTTCATTCATGTACAATAAATAGTTTAATTCAAATTACTTTTTTTTTTAGTAGCTTTGCATGCAAACTATCTTCAGGAAATTTAACAGTTGACCAACATCCTGTAATTATCATACCTAGTTCAGAGATAGAGGAACAAGTTCAGAGATACAGCAAGATGCCAATGGCCTGGATGAGCAGCACAGGGCAGCCCAGGGAGGGTTGAAAGCAGAAGCCCACATTCCAGGAACTCACACATCCATCAGCTCAGCAGCCCACAGGGCTACTTGCCCTCACAAGGACTGGCCTGAGATCCTATCTGCATTTCTAGTGCCAGAACAGCTCCTGTGGAGAAGCCCCACATTTAACACTTGGTAGCACCATGTAAAAAATATGTACCAGATGTCTGTACATGGTGCTGACAAGTGCTGACTGTTTAACAGCAGCCAGAATTATGAAGGCTGACCCATCTCTGGGAATGCCATAACCCTGCAGGGGTTACACAAATTTGATGTGTGACATGACACTCAAGTCCCCAAGAGAAAAATGGGTGGGACAGAACATTCCAGGAGGAGAAAACTGAGTTGGTTTAAATTACAGAATTTGAATCTGTTATTGTCACTAACACAAAGAAGAAAAATTAGCAAAAAATAATCAGGCAACACTAAAGCACATAGTCTCAGCTCTGCTTCCTTTATACAGAGTAAGATATGAGGCAAAACCAGATCCATCAGATCATTCTGTTAATCATTTTTTTAATATCTGCTTAACATCCTTCTAATTAATCTTCTAAATGAAGTACTAAACAACGCATTCTTCCTGAAAATCTAATATACATTAACAGAATTATCGAGTGTAAAGTAATAACTATCCTGAACAAAAACAAAGCTACTGCAATGCACTGTTACTTATCCTGCTAACAATGCAACCATGTTCATTGGTCACATACTGAACCACATATATTCAATAACTTAATTAGCTTTACAATTACCCAAGTCATGGTCCAAACTGCATTTAGGTCAGGTAGAGCTGCTGTCTGAAAACAGAAGAACTAATAACTGAACTACCAATATGTAGTAGTAACTACTAACTAACTAGTATGTGCCTACTCAAGGGAACAAGACTTGTCACAGAATCTGTTCTGCAGCCAGCACTGTTACCCCTGGAAGCATTTCACAATTCAAAGCTACAAAATGCTTTCCCTATCAACTTTGTGGTAAAAGTGCTACCATCAAGGTCCAAACTCTTTAAGAAGTTGGTTGGACACAGTAAGTTTTCTTTTACTTTTTTCCTACTTGCAAAAAATAACAACCTTCCAAACCTAAAGCTTGTTATGATAACACAACACTACAGGGGACACAGCTAAAATTGCTTATGCATGGTTGACTTTGGAGCTCCTTGGGTTTTTTAAGTGCTTAACCACCTAGCCTTACTCCTCTTGTACAGAATTTAATGCCCACAGAAGTGTCTGCAATGACTGCACTTCTCTGTAGGTGATAAATCTGATTTTCAAAGTAAAAAAGAAAATCCCAAGTGCCACTAAGTTTCTGACCAGCACTTCACCTGTTTTTACTACAACTGCCACTGTGAATAGTCTGAATATCCCACATCTGATGCCACATCACAGAGAACTGGGACTGCAGTGTGGAAACCCAGCTTTTCTGTTGTCACTGTCTGCACAGAACCCCACACTGAGGCCAATAGGAGTCTTCAAGATGATCCTTGTTTTGTTTTCAGCCTTCATTTAATGCACATTTCTAACACGTTCAGCTTGTTCTACAGCATAACCAAAGATTTTGTACTGAGATCATACAACCCATCACTGCCTGGGAGCAACCTAATTAATTGGCTACAATTAAATCTGCTGGGGCTCTGAAGGAACCTGCTGCATAAAATGCAGAAAGACTGAAATTTGCACCATACAACACCTCCAAGTGTTTCTGAGAGTTAGTCAGGGATCAAATTGCTCCTTCAATTACAACGGAGCTTTTTCAGATTAAAATCAGCAGCAGCAAAACCTGGGGTTAGCCCTGCTCCTAGATAAAAGCTAATATGTTATGTTCAGGGCACAATAATGATAAATAATCCATATTTCCTACCTATACTCACTTGGAAGGACTCCCTATGACAATCCATACCAGCTGGCCTCATATTTCTAACTTGGCTAAAAATGCTCACTTTGCAGCACTTTACTTGTTAAAGGCAGTCTCTCCTCCTAGTCTGCTTAAATCCATTCTCCCACTAGAGAGAATTCTCTTTCCACTCTGGAAATGGAATTCCCTGGTGAAAAAGAAAGCATCAAGAATTGCAGGTGTCTAATGAATATCAGCAATATCCAGTTTCACTTTAAATCCCTGATTATACTGAATAGATGAAAACCACATCAACCAGTAGATTACTACTAAGTTTACACCAGAAAGAAGTCCAAGTTGGCAAGCTACAGCTTGGTAGATCAACTTTCTAAGAGTGCATTGGCAGTTCCACAAACAGCAATAAACAGACAGATTTGGGCTATTTTCTGTTCCTGCTCTTGCCACAGAAGACAGGAAGAACATGCACAGCAGACTGACAGAATATTAAGAGCTCATCAGGCAACTATTTAAAACATAACCTTATACCCTTGTATTGAGCTACTAACCACTAGTGCCTCAGACAGTGGTTTCTGATTAAAAAAATTAATCACACTGATTTACCAACAGGTGACACATTGAGTTACAAATACTTCTGTTACTTTTGATGGCTATTCACAATATTGATGTACCAAATTATCTGTCATGTCTGCAGCAGACATCATCATGCCCTTATATAACCCTGTTGTATTGAAATCTTGCACATAGCTCAGTTTTGCTGATCCCTTGATTTAAAAAAAAATATTAAATGAAAAATATACAGAAAAGAGAAATTACATTGGCAAGAGACACAGAAGAAAGGTGACTAAAATACTAAGAATTCTCTAACCTGAAATAAGGAATAGTTGAGGTAGACAGATAATGAAAGAGCACAGCTCTGAAATACCACAGAGATAGTGAGCAAAAACCAAGCATAATTCGTTTATAATGTCCACACAGTATCAGGCACAAAAATTAAAAGAAGCAAAAGGAAGTAGTTTTTCCACACAACATAGTAACCTGCGGAACTCACTGCTGCCAGCCTCCCTTAACTGCGCACATATCTAGAATCTGGAAGAAAATAATTTGGATGAATTAATGTCAAGTGTGTCAAGAGCTATGAAACACACAGGTATGGACACACTGACATTTGCAAAAACGTAAAGCCACAGCTGGAGAAGAAAAGGTATTTCAAGATTCTCCTCTGCTACAGCACATACCCTGTAGCCTGACAAGTGAGCACAAACAGCTCAAGTGTTGGTAGAATTAAAGGAGAGACGGTAACAAAGCCAGAGGCAGGAAAGCGTGAAGAGAAACACCGAACGCCAAGCGCGGTTCATGCTTTGCACATTGTGCTTACTTAGACCAAAAGATCTGGCCCCAAGCAAGAACAATTGCAACACGCAATCTTCGTGAGGGGAGTTATCCGCTTCTTTCCCTCTCCCGTACAAACTGCTGGATTCGGCTCAGGCTACGTGCAGCCACGGCTTCTGGTGGGACACCGAGGCAAAACGAAGCAGCTCCTTACGCTGCCTCTGGATGCAGCTCCTGGAAACCGAGCGTGCGAGGAGAGCAGCTTTGAAATGGCTACTTACGCTACTTACACAGCCAAAACACGCGGCGCAGCAATCCCGCGGAGCGCAGCAGAGCCGACCGCGCTCCCGCAGCCGGGGCAGGGCGAGAGCCCGCGGGCCGCGGCTCCGAGCGCACCCCCGGTAGGGAGCAGCCCCTCAGCGCGGCCTCGGGCTCCGCCGCCCCGGGCACTGCCCGCGCCCCCGGCACGGCGCCCACCGCCCACCTGGCGCGCCCACCCTCGCGGGCCTTGCCTCGCCTCACCGCTCCGCGCCGGCGTCCCGTCCGGGCGCCCCGCGACGAGGCGCTCTCGGGGGCGAGAGGGCTGAGAGCTGCGCGGCCCCCGGCGCATGGGAGGCGCTGCGCCCTCGGCCGGGAATGCCGGAGCCCCGCAGGACCCGAGCAGGTTCCCGGCGGCTCCGGGGCTCGGGCACAGCCTCCTCTCCCCTCGCTCCCGCCCGCGCAGGAGCCGCGCGCCGCCTGCTGCCACCTGCCGGCCGCGCCGCGCAGCCGCTCCCTCCCTGCCTCCCTCCTTCCCCCGGCGGGCCGGAGCTCCGGGCGATGGCCAGCGGGGAACCGGCGAGGCGGAGGCGCCGGGCACCGCACCGTCCAACGGCCCGCGGGGAGTGAGGGGGTATGGAGGGTGCGAGGGACCCAGCGGTGGGGCTGCCCCGCGGGTTCCCCGCTGGCCCGGAGCGCAGGTGCCCACCCGCGTCCAGCCCGCGCCGTGGGAGCGGCGCTCGGGGGTGCCAGGGAGGCAGCGCTGCCCCGGGCTGGCCGCGCACCCCCCTCTGCAGCAGCGGCCGAGCAGGGGAATGGGTGCATTGGGCTCCGGCCGATTTCAGTTCTTCGAGACGAGGGCACTAAGGCACCCACACTGCTGCCCTCGGACACTAGACGAAAACGCGAGAGACAACTGTCATCTCCCTACTCACTGACTGGGTGAAAGACCATCTGCTTCCAGAAAACACACTGACAACTACAAAGTAATATGTGTTTCTGACAGTGCTTGCTTAAACGTCTGAGGTCTGAAAGCGAGCCAG